>NC_041406.2:90006629-90671629 GCF_900747795.2 Erpetoichthys calabaricus | reverse complement strand
ACATCATGTACCAAAATTGCGCACACACACACCCCACCCATATTTCTGCTGGTACTGCAAGTCATGCATGTGTTGTGCTAATTTGTGAGGACGTGCTCAGGGGACACGTCAAAGGAACGCGTAAGACTTCCACTTCCGTATGACTGCTTCACAGCTAGCTAGTCTGCATCATCAAACTAGTGATGGATGTATATGGTATGAAGAAAATGTCAGGATGTCTGTAAATGGATGAAACCTCGTGAGCCTTCCTTGCGTTATTTTGGACTCCAGTCTGGCTGTGGAACAGCTTTACTTTTGAGCCCTCGAAAATGTGGGGACCATGTATAAAAATGGCTGTCATTCTATATAAATGTAATGAATTATTATTTATTATTAAATGGCTCATATGATATTTCTGATTAACTCTTTTGAGTTAATGCTGAAAGCCTACATTTCAATCACATCTTGATTGCTTCATTTCAAATCCATTGTGATGGCTTGCAGAGCCAAAATTGTGAAAACTGTATCACTGTCCCAAATACTTATGGACCAAACTGTACACTATTGTGCTGATGTTGCAGGTTGGTAATCCTAGCAGCACACAAAGAAACATTTGTATGTGTTCGAAACTCCATAATATGTATTTATTGACTTGTTTCCATCCATCCATTTTCCAACCCACTGAATCCGAACACAGGGTCACAGGGGTCTGCTGGAGCCAATCCCAGCCAACACAAGGCAGGAACCAATCCTGGGCAGGGTGCCAACCCACCGCAGGACACACACAAACACATCCACACACACCAAGCACACACTAGGGCCAATTTAGAATCGCCAGTGCACCTAACCTGCATGTCTTTGGACTGTGGGAGGAAACCGGAGCGCCCGGAGGAAACCCACGCAGACACGGGGAGAACATGCAAACTCCATGCAGGGAGGGCCCGGGAAGCGAACCCAGGTCCCCAGGTCTCCCAACTGCGAGGCAGCAGCGCTACCCACTGTGCCACCGTGCCGCCCGGACTTGTTTCCTTTGCTTTCAATTGGTATGCAAATGATTTTTCTCAATTTTAATTTATTTTTGAAGTCCTACCCCATTTTGATTCCCTATCCTCTAGTTTCAAAAGCTTGTTTTTGTACTATGTTTTATAGTAGTTATGTCTTAAGAGTTTAATGGGTTTTTTTTTTTCCTTTTTCAGCAAAATCTGAAGAAAACTGGGAATCACCAAAACAAGTGAAGAAGAAGAAAAAAGCAAGAAGAGAAACATGATTTTTTTTTTTTTTTTTGTAAAAAAATCGACCTAAACCGAAGATTATGCAAAACAATTTTGGGGGAGACAGCGTCCATGTTTATGCAATAATTTGAAAGTGTACAGGATTTTATATAAACATTGACTGTATGCTTTATAATCAAAACTGACCAGTTACAGTCTTGACCAGCATATTTGAATGCCCAGGCAGTCAAGAAGTCTGAATTGCAACCGGGTGGCGTGCATCTGAAAGGTGCTGCAATGTGGGAATCCGAAAAAAGGCTCTGAAAAGTTCAAGGGATATTTTGTAAGGCAGAGCTAACTGATGAAGTGCAGAAATTATTTTATTTTCCTTACTGTTAATAACCTGGGTGGGCATGCAGCAATCTAGGTTGCTTATGCATTTTAAAAGAACTGGACCTTTTGGAAGGGCAAGATAGTCATTTTGAGTAGTACTTCAGTTTTATTGCTAGCATTTGCAGCAACATACTAAGTTCTCATAGGGACATTTCTTAAACCTTTTGGTGATTTTTTTGTACGTTTCAGTTTGCATCACATATTGCTCTCGATTAAACAATATAGAATTATCACTGGGTAATTTTACTATTAATTATAGCTTTCTGAATACATGGTGTACCATTTTTGTATTGCATAGCTGCTTAGATAAAAAAAAAAAAAAAAAAAACTTATTTGAGTCAGTCCTTAATTATACATTTAGGTTTTGTAAAATTAAGCCATATGTACAATAAAAAAGGCATTTTTAAATTGTTGTATTAGTTTTCTTCAGTCGTGTTTCTTTTGTTTGCTTGCAAATACATTTCTGATAAAGATCTGATTGTGGTATGTTTTTGTCATTTTGCTTGAAATCAACATGGCTTATCCAGTGCAATATGTGATGTAATGGTTGTGTTAGGAGACTGTAATGACACATTCTCCACAGACAGCTTTAATCCATATAGTCTGGGTCAGTAATACAGTTTCAGGAGAAAAGAAATTTGTTGCCTTAACCTCTAGTATGTGGTGTATACATTTAGATACCTTTACTGCACATAGGGATTTTATAAGAATTTACATAGTCTTGGAAAAAATCGTGTTTTCTTTATATTATCAGTAGTTTGGGGAGCAAAAAAAAGCACTGTTCCTTAAATTTGTTGACAATTGAAATGCCCTATGTGGTATATACAGTAAAATGGCAGGTGTTTTCATTTTCTTTTAAAATCTGTGTACTGCAGTATGTGCATTGTAAATAAATCTTTTCAAACTTACTTTCTATCAATATGGACCACAAAAACCATCACTGATTTTTAAGGTTAATGTGTGTTGCATAAAAGAAGAAACCTGACTGTCTCTGAAGCTTTAAGTGCTTTGTTGCATAAAGGATGCATAATTAAAGCCGTTATAGCTGTATGGTACTGAGTTTTGTCACACTGCTGAATATTCTCTCCCTGTTTTTACTTTATTTTTTTAATATAAAGTGCAGGGCAAGAAGGTAATCATGGTTTAGCTTCAGTAAACCTGCCTTATTAATTGTGATATCTTGTTTTGCTTTTCCTAATTAATGAATGACTAAATTTAAAAAAAAAAATGTATTTATACCTTTTGGAACATGGCAAATAATGTTCACAAGATTCAAAACTTTGTTAAATACAATACAATGAAATTTCTAAGTTGAATTGTTTGAATAAATTGAGTAACATCATGATATCTGTTTATTTTCATTCATAGACTTTGTTTAAATGACGGGTTATGGAATATGTTGGGTATTTTATCAGTGTGATTTGAAATATGTTTGGGAAGGCAACACATTTTCATACAAGGAATGTACTGTAGCTCAAAGTGAAAACAATTGTTTCCAGTTGAAAATGAGAAACTAAAAATAGTAAATAAGAATAAATCAATATGCACTTAAATAGTAGTAATATAAGTAATAGATAGATGGTACTTGGTGTACAAATCAGTGACATCAGATCTCGATCTAGACACCGCAGACATGGAGGTGCACAGTTTTGATGGATTACATTTACACTTGCTCTTAAAATATCTGAAGATTCTGCATATGAGAGACATTCATGGTGTAAAGCAGGGGTGTCGAACTCCAGGCCTGGAGGGCCACTGTGGCTGCAGGTTTTCATTCTAACCCTTTTCCTAATCAGTGACCAGTTTTCACTGCTAATTAAGATTTTGTTTCCTTCATTTTAATAGCCCTGTTTTGAAGGATTTAGTGCTCTGAATTGATTCCTTTCTTCATTAAATGAAAGCCAAACAGAAATGAGACGTGAAACAAGCCAACAGATGACCAGCTAAATTGGGGCTTCAAACTCCAACCAATTTCACTTCAACTGATCTCTTAATGAGAAGCTGATTCTTGCTGCTAATTAATCCTGTTATTTAATTCCATGGCTTGTTGCTGCTCTCATTCTGCCACAGCAGACATTTCCAAAACTGTTGATTTTTCTGTTTTTTCTAAGAACACCAATGTCAAAATGTTTGGTGACCTGAGAGATCAACCTTACTGAGACCTTCACCTTTCTTTATTTTCAGATATTGTGTGATGGGCATGTGGTGGCTCATTTTGTGTCTCATTATTGTTTGGCTGCTAGTTAAGGACAAAGAGACAACTAAGGGTCTGTGTCAAGTTAATTAAAATTAAGGCAGCCAAAACTGGTGACTAATTAAGAAGATGGTTAGAATGAAAACCTGCAGCCACTATGGCCCTCCAGGACCGGAGTTCGACACCCGTGGTGTAAAGGGACATAATATACAACATTAGAATTTAGAGAAATGTTCATGTTTTTGATAGAAATGGATACCTTTTTATCGAGATACCATTAAATTGATTTAAAAATATAGCCAAGACATTACTGATGGCTATTACTGCTTGAAAAATGCTGGGGATTACAGCAAAGCCCATTTTTCAGTAACCATTCCTTCAGTGTCCTAATGGTCAACACCCTTTGCTTATCCTTGGTTGTTTTAAATGCTAATTGGGTTGAAAATGACCCAAATAAACAGTTTTCTAAAGAAACGTCGGTTTGTTTTTTTTTTCCATTCTAGAAGGAAGGTTATTCCATGACACAGGTTGCCAAGAAACTGAAAAGTTTATGCAAAGGTGTCTATTACTGTCTTGAGGGAAGGCAAACAGGATTTAACCAAGATTGCATCCAGACAGTAGTATGGTTAGAATCCAGCCATCAGCTTTTCTTTGTTCCAAATGACACTTAAGGATAATTACATCAGAGTCAGTAGTTTGAGAAGTAATCCTTACAGGTACTCGGGTGGGAGAAAAGATGATTTCAGGATCCTGGTCATAAGATTATTTTACCCTGAATTAGACTTTACAGTTCTGAACATGCTATGTTGTATCCTTTTTCAAGATGATTTACAAAAATCATTACACATGCATTTCAATGATTACAACGTATAATAGAGAACACTCTTTAGAGCACAAGAAGTACAGAACTTCAGTTATTCTCAAAGATCAATAAATATACACAATTGGGCAAAACTAAAGTTGCTTAAGGGCTGATAGGGTCAGCACAGCTGCAGATATTAAGGCGATGAGCAGTGCAGATAAAAGCCTAAACTGCCAAAATGTTTTGTATCAAGTGTCATCTTCGAGAAATGCAGGAACATCTTTAGAATGAGAGTAGTTTGGAAGGTCACAGAAAGGCAATTTCACAGCTCTTCAGTCTGTATTCTCTTCATACAGTGCTTATACAGTATACTAATGATAGTTACTATTTCTTTTTAATTTAATATTCTCCACCCACAAATTAAATTCAGGGTGTTGGGAGAGCCAGAGCCCCTGTCAGCAGCACTGGAAAGAGCAACAGTCCATTCCCAGGATAAATTTGAAATTGTCAAGTTACCCAACATGCATTTATCTGTAGATGTGAGAGGAAAACCAGTGCACAGGACATGGAGCAGATCAAGCCCAGAACGTTGGATCTGTGAGACAGTGGTGCAACCTATTGTGCCACCCTTTGTCCTTATAAATGTGCATAGCATGTCATTCTCAAACCAATTTTAGGACTGCAGAGAATCAGTGCCTACCCTACAACGAAGGGCACAATGCAGTAACATACCCTAGACTTGATGCCAGTCCATAGCAGAGCTCATTCACGCACACAGCCACAGAAGGCAATAGAAAATCCCCAATGAACATAACATGCACATCTTTGGTTTTCCTCCCATGTCCTCCAAAGTAGCTAACAACCAAGCCGTGCGATGGAAAAGGCAGGAATGCTAACTACTGTGCCTGTTCAAATTTACATTTTACATTTGCATAGCATGTTCCTATTTTTTACATATTCATTTATGAACATTGTATTTTTTTAAAATGTAACAATAACAGACTCTTATAGATGGGCAGGTATTATTTGGCTATCTGAATAACTTGAAATAATACATCCATCCATCCATCCATTCATTATCCAACCCGCTGAATCCGAACACAGGGTCACGGGGGTCTGCTGGAGCCAATCCCAGCCAGCACAGGGCACAAGGCAGGAACCAATCCTGGGCAGGGTGCCAACCCACCGCAGTGAAATAATAATACAATGTAAGAAATATATAGAAACAAATTTACAATCCATCACAGTAATATTTGAATGCTATCACATCATTAAATTTTACAGTAACTTTTATATAAATAAACACTTTCTCCCATTTATAGCACAAATTTTAGATTTAACTTTTATACCGTTTTAATTACCCTGGCAACAATGGGCTCAGGTCCATCACAAGGCACACTTACTGATATGAGGCCAGTTTAAAATCACTTGATAGCATAAATGTTTTTCTTTAAAATACAGAACAAAACACAAAGTACCCTGTCCTGGAACTATGAGGTAGCACACTGTTACAGACTTCCAGCTCCAGGTGCTGGGTGGTTATCATGGAAGCTGCTACCGTGGAGACAAAGAACTACTCCAAAGTTGAGCACAGCAAGTTAGTTTGTTATCTCTCTCTCATATTATATATATTATATATATATATATATATAAAATCCAACATCTGTGTATGTCTCTCCGCTTTTCACGAGAGAACTACTTAACGGATTTAGATTTTTTTTTTTCTATAATTTGCTTGAACATTCCGGTTAATTTTGTGACTTCTCTCATTGCGCTATGTATCTTGCAGTACCAATTTATTTGTGAGAATCCGAGAGACACGCAGCTGGCCAAGGGGAGGGTGTTGAAGCCCTCCTCACTCACACACCAGCCTCGGGGCGTACCTTACTTCAACTTCGCTAGTGACCGAGAGAACTCCTTAATGGATTTAGATCAGGTTTTTTTTTATAATTTGCTTGAACATTCTGGTTGATTTTTGTGACTGTACTCATTGAGCTCAGAATCATAATTTGCTTACAGGATTGATATATTCACACTTATCTAAGAGGAGGCCGAGGGGAGGGAGAAGCGTGACGTCAGGAGTGGGGAGCTAGGCAGGGCCCTCCTCGCTGTCCTATTTCACTACTACGTGGGCTGAGCCGCACGGTACGGGTAGTTCAAAATAAATACAGATTTGAGATACAAAGCTACCTCGTATGCTAGGAAGCTAGAACTGTACTTATCTAATTGTTAAGGTTATATGGAGAGTGGTAACGTGTTGTATGTTGATTAGCAGATGCAAGTATGAATTTCCCTATATTCTGCATATGTGACAATAATAACCTAAAGAACCATCTGAATTAACCTCGCAACTTCATAAATTTTCAGCCTGCATGGTCATATTAACGTTACCAGCACAGAATGATTAATTCTATTGTTCCGTGCATTGGGCAGAAAAACATGGCAGGTAAAAAAGTTACATACAGTAGAAAATATTCAAATGGTCATAATGACATCAAACACTACGCATGCTGTCAATGGTAGCAAATCTCTTTTCGGGTTGGCAGGAAAGCCGGCACTGTGCTGATTGCAATGCAGATGTCACTCACTCTGAACAGCAGGCACTTAGTGTCCAAGTCAGTAACCACTAGACTGTTGGCAGTGCCAGATAACTATGCGAGTTACCATGCTACAGCCAATTAGTGATTGGCGTTCAAAATCTGCTACCAGCCTGTCTGCACTACATTTTCCATTTTTGTAATAAATGGGAATATTATAAAAAATGTACAAGTTCCCTGACTACTTGAGTGAATAGCTTACATGCTTAATTCCAATTCATACCTCGCCTCCATCTCCCCTCCAGATTTTCTCATTATCACTTGTACTCCTTCTCATGAGCTCTTGACAAAATTTTCTCACCTAGTTAACCTAATACGTACCTCACTGATATAGCCTTTAACCTGACAGTCCTTTATCCAAGATTTTCAAACATATTTCTTTATGGGAGACACCTGACACATGTCACCTTCCCATGAGTGGGAAATGTGAAGCTGCTTTTCTTCTAATATGAAAGTATTTAGCATTTAAAGTTAACTTAATAATTGCAGTGTTTGCTTTCTTGTTAAGACAGTCATCCTTAATTCTGCCTAAAAATGTTTTAAAGAGCCTTTTAAAAAATATAAGGAGATATACTTCCAGAAATGCAGCACCTTCTTTAATGTTTTTCACCATCAGGTCTTATCACATTTCCCTCACTCTATCCATTTTTATAATCTCTTAATTCTAATTACCTGCATTGTGAGGGAGCGTCAGTTTCAGCACTATGGCCATGTGGCATGTTTCCCCGAGGGTGACCCAGCTTGTAGGATCCTCATTGTTGGGGACCTGAGTGGCTGGGCCAGGCCAAGGGGTCGCCCACGTAACACCTGGCTGCGGCAGACAGAGGGTCATTTCCAGAGGGTGGGACTGGAGCGCGTGTCTGCCTGGGGGGTTGCCAACTAGGATCCTGACCTGCTTCGTCGTGTGGTGGGTGTCACAACACACTGTACCAGTGCATGCGTCCCAAATTGACTTGACTTGACTTAATTCTAATACAAAGCATCAAAGAGACAGAATCTGGGCAACACTGGGGGACATGTCCATCAGAGGGCACATTATCAAGAAAGGTCATTTTACAGTGACCATTTAATTTAAGGAAAATTTTTAACTCTAAAACCCCTATTACCAACAAATTTCTTAATTTACAGAACAAGGTTTTTTGGCAAGTAAATAAATAAATTGACACAGATGAGGAATTCAGGTGAACTACTGTTTCTAATCAAAGTAATATTTGTAAAATAGAGATTTTGAGAATATGTGACCAGATGCAATTTTCAAATGAAAAACATATTTGATTAAAGAAAAAAAGTAAAAAAAATGTTAAGCAATTCGTTCTGTTATATATTTCTATAAGAAGATTATTATGGTAATTTTTCTGTGAATGCTCCCTGAACATGGAGCCCCATCAATTCATTCTATCAAAAAAAAAATTATAAAACACATGTTTGCATAGTAATTTAGAGGGTGGTTTTAGTTTTTGATTATAATTACTTCTCCTTACATATCCCTGCCAGACAAACATCATCATTATCTCAAGAATATATTTCTCATTCAGAATGCCCTTATTGCACACAATCGCAAATTGAACTTCTGCTACCATACCAGTCACACATCTTGACCGAATCAGAGAGGTAATTTTTCTGACTTAAGGGCTCAGGGCAAAATGAAATGGGCCAGCTCATTTATGCCATAGCAGCTTTTTTTCCTGGCAAAGTTTCCTACTACAGAAATGATAAAGCTCTGCAGGGTAGACAGATTTTAGAAATGTAGGATACAAAGGTCCCAAATTAAAACAAATCATAGTGTGCCCATGAGACATTGCCAGGCAAATACCTAACAAACCTAAAATGACATATTTTGAATTAGATTGAAAAAGACACGGTCAGAAAGGAAATAGGATGAATTAAAAAATGATGCAGCTTCCATTTATAAATATATCCAGGCAGGCACTATGGAACATAACCATCTGCTGGTTCTGGATTACTGAAAGACCTCTCTTTTTCAGAACGTTCCAGGATTAATTCATTCCTCAGATGGAAAAACATTAACTGCTTACTCTTTTTTAATGTGTCTCAATGAAGATTTGAAATACACTGTAAGACAGAAAAAAACAATTAGGTACACATGCCTACTGAATGATTATAATGGACAAAAAAAAAGCTTTCTATAACAGCATGCTTTGTATGTCACGGGGACAGCAACCGTAAAAATGAAAGCCAGAGGGCAGATGGATACTAACTCCACTTGATTTAATGATGTACACCAGGATCCTAATCCTTTTTGAATTTCCAGTGATGGTGAATAGGACAAAATATAAAATCATAACAGTTTAACATTCACTAGATACATCCATCCATCATCCAACCTGCTATATCCTAACACAGGGTCATGGGGGTCTGCTGGAGCCAATCCCAGCCAACACAGGGCGCAAGGCAGGAAGAAACCCCGGGCAGGACGCCAGCCCACCGCAGGTCACTAGATACATTTTTGCAGAAAATTAATACAAGGGGCACATTCTGTCATGCCCTTTAAGCTGTGGGACATTTCTAGGCTCTGGTACCTTCTGTGTACATATATCTATGTATTTAAACTGCATGTTCCTTGCAGCGGCCCAGCATACCATTGTTGTATGTTGCTGCCATCTATCACTTTCATTAATTTTAACATGGTACTAGTATGAAATGCTCGGTTTTCTCTATAATGTACTGTATAATCAACTCAGAATATCAGACAGAAATTCTCACTCTATCATGCTCATTTATATAACTATTAATTAAGAAGAATGTAGTATTTGATCCAAGTTCACATTTTATTTGCCAATTATAAACCAAGCCTTGAGGAATACCAGTTTATCGCAGACCACATTTTACACAGACACATAGGTCTCTGGTTATAGTATCTTTCCAGCTACACCAGTCTTTCTTTTATGCAAATTAGAAATTTAGTTAAAATAAACCTCAGTGTTTCTCACCTCACACCCATTTCTATCTCAGAGGCAATACTGGTTTGTTGAAATGCTGTCTGAGTCTTCATCAACACTATACAAAAATAGTTCAAAGAAACGACCCTTCAATGATCTCCAGGAATGGTGGAAGAGGAACCTTTCAATTAACATCTCAGAAAAGAAGTGGAACTCAGCTATATATACTGTAAAATACACTCTAGTTCTGCATGTGCCAAGCATTATATTATTTTACAAAAAAAAAAAAATCTATCATCAATCACATATATCATGTTTAAAAATATCTAAAATGTACCCAGGATAACATCCAACTTTGTCATCTAGCTCCAACATCACTAGGCCATATGTTTTGGGAATGTACTATATTAGCTTAATTTTGGACAAAACTTTTTTCATACTTCTAGGATAGCTTTAGTTTCACAATCACTCCTAATCTATTAACAGCCATATTTGTTGTACACCCAGATAGACAAAGTGCATAGAAGGAAATTGATTCAATTATAATATCCCATACCGTATGACCAGCACACAGATTTATCTTGTTTAACTGGAACATTCCCAAACAACCTTATATAACTCAGTGGGTAAGTAACATCCTGCATTATCTCAGATAAGAAAAAAATCAAGTTCTGTTAAAGAGGATGTAATAATGTCCAAACCTTTTTTAAAACAAGAATTTATTATACAACAAGCATGCCAGGCCCATGATTGACTCTCTTTTGCTGTTAAATCATTCCACTATAAATAAAATGTTAAGTGGGATTGCATCTTTCTTCTTTTCTTCTTTTTCCTTTAGGGGGGAGAAAAGTCAAGCAAAATGACACCTTTTATTGGCTAACTAAAAAGATTACAATACGCAAGCTTTCAAGGCTAATCCTCGAAAATCCCCCCTAATAATTGAGGGAGGATAAATTTTGTTTTGTTTTTTCTTTCTTTGCATTTATGTTTTTCTTCCGTTTTCTCTATAATGATTTTGACTATTTTTTTAGTTTATTATTATTTGTTTCAGTGAGTACTGTGTTATTGGAATGTTCTGCTTTTCAAAAAATGCAAAAAAAATGATCACAGATTTCAATAGTATTACATAAACTGTGTCTGTGTCAGTGTTAAACTCTGTAAAACCTTGCATACACCACATCTTAATAATTTTAACTTTGTAACAGAACAGGAAGTCATCACTTCAATTTCTAAAATGAGACCATCTGCTGTCACTTAGACCCTGCCCCAACAAAACTTGTGAAAAGATCAATCCTCTTTCTGGATGAACCTATTGTTAACATTATCAGTAGATCATTACTGACTGGCACAGTTCTAATGCTCTAAAAGTGTAATTTATCAAGCCATTATTGAGAAAAAAAAAATCAGGGCTAGACCAAACATGATTAATAATTAAACGCTTTTTAAAAAATGTACTTTATCTTTGCAAAGCTTTGGAAATCCTAAGTGCTACTCACCTTCCTCAATTTAGCTTTGTATATAAAATTGTGCAACTTTAACATGCCAGTCGACTAAAGATTTAAAGGATTAATAAAACAATGGTTGGAAGTCAAGATTTTAGATACAGGGACCACAAGCCATGAAACAATATGCCTGCCTTTATAAGAGATGCTCCTTCGCCATTCAACACCAAGGTATGTGTCCATAATATTTGATGGTTTTGTTTTTTGTGTTACTGAATTTTGAGGTGAGTGTGGAAGAAACAGGTAGTTATGTGCAACACTGAAAAATAATATATCTCTTGCAAAATACAACATGAATGATTAATAAAATTCTCTAGTGCTATATAATAGGAAGCGGTATGAAACCATAGCCCAATAATCAAAACACACAATAACTATTTTCTTAGCAAATATTTTTTTCTATAATATAAACAACATACACAAAATTGACAACCACAGTTAGTAAAGTAGTAATTTGCCCAAAAGCATCCAAAGCACAGCACAAACATACTGTAGCATTAATTCACAACTCAATGAAAAATATTTTAACACTTAGTTTCAAATATTCATCATTTGCCTAATATAATATATTCTGTATATTATTTAAGTTTCCAGATGTTCTGCTATCTATAAATAAACAAACAGTTTTTGATAGAGTCAAATAGTGATTATCCACTTACTGCATTGAGAAAACATAGGTTTGGCTCCAATATACTGTATGTACAAGGGTTAATTTACTCTACACTAATCCAGAAGCTTTGGCATGTATAAGTAATATAGGTTTTGATTATTTTAGTCTGAAATGTGGAACCAGACAGAGATGCCAAATATCTCCAGTGTGTTTTGTGATTGCAATCAAAACCTCTAACTATTCATGTTTGAATACAATCTAGTATAAATGGGACTATCGGGAATAGGCTTCAACAACAAAAAAAAAAATCTCTTTATACTGGCAATATTGTCCTCTGTCTTGGACCCAATCTTATCATCTTTATGACTAAATCTGTTATATAAGATCTCAGAATTTAAAATCTATTTGAAAGGCTGTCACATGCCCAATTAAACATATTCATTTTCCCATTTTCCTGTTGTGTCAGAACAGTTTAAATATTTAGCAGTAACTGTTACAAAGAAACTTAAAGACATTTTTAAACTTAATGTTATATAGGAAGTATTAAACAAGATGTCTGGTCATCCCTCTATTTCACTCTAGCTAGGCCAGTCAGTCGTCATTGTGCAACCCGCTATATCCTAACACAGGGTCACGGGGGTCTGCTGGAGCCAATCCCAGCCAGCACAGGGTGCAAGGCAGGAACAAACCCTGGGCAGGGCGCCAGCCCACACACCAAGCACACACTAGGGACAATTTAGGATCGCCAATGCACCTAACCTGCATGTCTTTGGACTGTGGGAGGAAACCGGAGCACCCGGAGGAAACTCACGCAGACACAGGGAGAACATGCAAACTCCACGCAGAGAGGACCCAGGAAGCGAACCCAGGTCTTCCAGTGCGCTACCATGCTACTCTAGCTAGGAGTATTACAATTTTCAGAAAATTATATAGAGTATTCTGAAGATATGGTACCGTCGTAGAATATATTTTAAGACAAATAATGTTTTAGCCAGCTACCCTTATATCTAATATTCTCTATGTAGTGTTCAGTTTATGGAAATAACTAGGAACCCGGTCTATTTGAAATATTTACATAAACAAAATCAGGTTTCTTTTGAACTGCTAATATAATATTCCATCAGCACATTATTTTTCACAAAATGTGACACGTATATAGAAAAATAATACTGTATTCCTAACTTTACTTACCTTACATCAGTCTCTACTCCTGGTGCAATACTAGCTAGTTCTAATGATGATATGGTATGATAACGTTATATTCCTAAAATTAAAATTTGTCAACAGACATTGAGGATTAATAATAATAATTCATTACATTTATATAGCGCTTTTCTCAGTACTCAAAGCGCTATCCACACAGGGAGGAACCGGGAAACGAACCCACAATCTTCCACAGTCTCCTTACTGCAAAGCAGCAGCACTACCACTGCGCCACCTGTGAGGATTCCATCCCTACAAGATCTTGAAGAATAAGATTTTTCTATTAAGATTTTAGATGACTCAAACTCAGCATTCACAATTCAGATCTTTCTGAATAGCTATCAATAGGTGCCTGACTCACTAGGATTTATGTTAAGGAAATGTTCTACACTTACACCATTTTAAGCTAAACTTTTTACATATCTTTCAGATGGCCTTGGACCAAGAAACATATAGAATAACATCAGATGTGTAAACATAATCTAAAGGAAAATCCACTGTGGTATCTTATACTTCATTGCTCACAGGGACACTCATATTGCTTAGCTGGAAGAATCCTAGTCTGCCTCTAATGGCTCAATGGAAAAGTAATGTGTTAGGTTAGAGTAAATTGCTAGGGCTTTTCTCTTTTTTTCATAACAAGTAGTGTGAATTGTTGGACCCTAATATACACAGGTGTGTGTTTTTCTAAAAAGGGCCAAGAAAAGCCAAGCAAAATTACACCTTTTATTGGCTAACTAAAAAGATTACAATATGCAAGCTTTTGAGGCAACTCAGGCCCCTTCTTCAGGCAAGACGTAATACATCTTGCCTGAAGAAGGGGCCTGAGTTGCCTCGAAAGCTTGCATATTGTAATCTTTTTAGTTAGCCAATAAAAAGTGTCATTTTGCTTGGCTTTTCTCTACATTCATAATGGCTAACACAGTACAACACCCTAGTACTAAAAAGGGCCAATCAATTCAATTTGCCACATGTAGACTCTAATCAAACTCTAGACAAATCTCAAGGATCATTAAAGCAAACGGGAAGAGCATGACCACGAAGTGCCACAGTAAAGGGTCTGAATACTTACAAAACGGAGAGATTTCAGTTTTTGATTTTTAATACATTTGCAGACCTTTTTAAAAGAAGATTTTCACTTTGTTATTATGGCTTAGTGAATGATTGGGCAAATGTATCCATTTAAAATTAAATCTACAACACAATAAAGTGCGCAGAAGGTGAACGGTTCGGAATCATCTGAATGTGTGAATCGCATCGGACCCTTTTGCTATACAGATCCCAGATATAGGTAGGGGAAGGAGGCCGCTTGATTTCTGCTAGATGAATGGTTTTCTTAGCTATAACACTTTATTGATTAAGTGAGATTACCTTTGACGGAATTGTGCTTGATTGAGTTTGTTCTCTTAAAATACAACAAAACTTAAAATAAGCTATTCATCTGTTTTCTAACCCACTTAATCCTAAAAAGAGTCAAGGGGATCTGCTAGAGCCTCTCCCACCTAGCATAGGGTGCAAGGCAGGAACAAACCCTGCTCTGGACACCAATCCACTACAGGGCAAACACACACAGACACCAACCACACACTTAAGCCAATTTAGGAACACCAATTCATTCAACCTGCATGTCTTTCGGCTGTTGGACGAAACCCACACACACGGGGAGAACATGCAAACTAGTGATGGGAAGTTCGGATCATTTTACCGACTCGGACCTTTGAGTCTCGTTCAGCAAAATGAACGAATCCTTTTTTGAGTCATTTCGTTCATTTTAGCAAAATATAATTAAAATGTTACCTGTTACCTCCCTAACACATCTACTGCTTACACAAATGTTGATCACACTACAAACAAGACAAAACTATAATGCTAGAAGAAACAAAAAATATTAATTCATTGTTTACCTGGGTCTTTAGTCTATAATTCGCTCACCTCGCCTCTTATCTGACAAGTTTTCGGGTTTGAGTCATTCGTTCATCACGTGACAGCCCAATTAGCTAACCAAGGCAGTCTGAGCCGGAAAAAGAATTGATTAGTTCATCTCTCAAGTCTTCGGGTTTGAGTCGTTCGTTCATCACGTGACAGCCCCATAAGCTTAACCTATGCAGTCTGAGCCGGAAAGAGAATTGATTAGTTCATTCCTCGAGTCTTTCGAGTTGTTCGTTCTTTTGTCACGTGACCACTTACCGGCTCAGTACCTCAGTCAAATACTAACGTAAAATTCCATTTGTTGTATGTTGGATCATATTTAGAAATTATTATAAAATTATCAAAAATATCTAAAATGCATTTTCTTATAAATAAAAAAGGTCTGTCAATTTCTGTCACTATGATTTTGTTACTGTTTCTTGAGGATCTGTGGTGTGTCATTTTATAAATAAATAATCCTGTTACAAATAAATTATTGATTAATTTGTCCTTTCATTGTCTTTGTCTATCAGTAAAGTAAACAAACACTAGGCTATATAATAAAATAATCCAAGCCTACAATTACAAAGTACTTATAGTTAATAATCATACACTATTCTATAGCAGTGTTCATTTTTACTCCAATTTTGAGTTTCCTGGTATAATAATTGTTTTTCCTATGCAGACTTAACATATTGATCTAATATTTGTATAAAAAGATTGGTCAAAAAGGACATAATGACAAAGTAAAAGCAAATAACATTTTGAATTTGAATGAATAAGGTTAGTTTAAAATATTAAGGTTATGATAACTTAAACTTCAAGTTGTAACCCAAAATGAAATTAAAACTGGAGAGTTAAAGTCATTTACTTAAAAATATAATGTGCTACGGTCACACAAAGTTTTGCAAGGTAGGCCTGCATCTCCATCATAGCATCTGTCTTAGAAGTGGTAGGAGAAGGCCTCAAGCTTGCTACCCTTTCATCAAAGTCCTCCCAGAACATGGCCCCTGTACTGTCAGTCACACTAGGGTCTGAAGCATTCTCCTCCTCCTCACTCTGAGCTGGGTTAATAGCTGCTGCAGCTGCTGTAACCCTCTTTACTGTGTCTTCTGCTGCCTGGTGATTGACAAAGGCTTGCTTTTTGAACCTTGGGTCGAGGCAAGTAGCATCAGCAAGCTTCTCAATGTGTTCCACTTTGCCAAACCTCCTAGTCATTTCTGACATCAGGGAATCCACTAGCTTTTTAACATGGCCAAAGCTGGAGGGATTTCTTTGATATCAGACAACAATCTTCTGAAGACCTCTTGTCATCAAAATGACTTTGGAGGCAGTCACAAACCTATGAAGAGTAAAAATTGTTTATAAATTAATTATAAAAAATCAAAATCAGTACTGCATATACTTCTCTGTTAAAAATAAGGTTACAGAAGAACATACATCATAAGAGACAGAGTTTAAAATGTGGTTTTAAAATGAATAATAATAAAATATATTGGATTACTTACTTTTCTGCACTCATTTCAGTGGTGACCTCCTCAAATGGCTTAATAATGTCCAAAATTTCTCTGGACATTTCCCATTCGTCTGGCGACAAGTTTGGCAGGGATGCATTAGTTAGTGCCAGAGTGGAGATGATTGGATCTTTGATTTCCGTAAATCTTTTCAACATGTAATATGTGGAATTCCACCTTGTGGCCACATCCTGTTTTAACCGCAACGGCTCTTGACCCATCTGTTTTTGTGTGTCCTTGAGTTTGTCTGAAGCAACTGTACTTCTATGGAAGTATTCAACTATTGTCTTGACCTTCTGCAATATTGCCTGGACCTCCTGCAATGCAGCTCTGACAATCAGGTTCAGCATATGGGCGAAACAAGGCATGTAGTCCCAGTGGAGATGGTCTTTCAGGGCTGAAACAATGTTGCTGGCATTGTCTGTGACACAAGCTACAATTTTGTCACCCACACCCCATTCATTTGTAACCCTTGTCAGCTCCCTTGCCAGGTGAGCAGCAGTGTGTCTGTCTGTCAAAGCAAAGCAGTCCAGGAGATAGGAGGTCATCTGAAAGTCCTCTATGAAATGACATGTCACAGTCTTGTAACTTCTTGTAGTCAAAGAGGTCCAGCAGTCTGTTGTGAGACAAACAGCAGAGGCAATCTTGATTTTGTCTATTATATCACCTCTTAACTTTTCATACAGCCTAGGCATTACAGTTTTTGATAGTGTTTTTCTGCTAGGTAGACTGTATGACGGGTCCAGAAGATGAGAATACTCCTTGAAGCCCTTATCCTCCACTATAGAAAATGGCTGGAAGTCACAAGCAATCATTCTCACCAGAGCCTCATCAAGTTTGCTTTGTCTTAATGGATCCATTGGTCTTGTTACAAAACTGCATTGCAAACTCCACGGTTGGGGGGAGCCGGGACGCGAACCCTGGTCTCCTTCTGCGAGGCAGTAGCGCTAACCACTGCCCCACCATGCCGCCCTGAAACAAAAACAAGAAAATGTACTGTAACAACGCTATCAAAACTGGTATTAAATTCCCCAAACGATTACAATTCAAGACGGACCTATATTTAGAATCTTCAAAATAATTACATACATACATACATACATACATACATACATACATAACAGATTTGTCATGTCTGCGATCAGGCCCGGTCTTAGGTATTATGGGGCCCTAGGCGAAAGGGGGGTCCAGGAGCCCCCCTGGAAGCTCTGCGAAATGCGTGAAAATTAGACTAAGGAGTCGATCCGGGGCCCCCCTACTTCGCCTATGCCTAAGGCCGGGCGTGCCGCGATGCCACAAATTCGCGAAGCACTTTATCAAACTTTAACTTTTTTTAATTTTATATACTTTGCTACAGAACTGTAACATTTGTTTGTTTGTTTTACACCTATACTATGGTTTTACAAAGCTGAGAAACACAAATTTGCTGTAACTAGTAAAAAGATTGTTTACCTTCACGCTGCACTCCAAAGCTCGCTCTCGCTGCCGCCTCTCGTCACTTCCCGCCCAAACGCCTTCTTCAAGGTGATAAGTGACGTCACCAGCTCCGGCTGCTCTCGACTACTGGGATTGAGGGCAGAGGCGGCCGGAGCTGACACACGGCTTTGGGAGAAGCGGCTGCTGTACACGGGCTCGCTATCCACGCAGTCACCTCAACCGCAATGACGTCCCCGTGGGACCGCTGGTATTCTAGCAGCTGCTGCATGTGTTGCCATGTTCGGACCGGCACCATCATTCTGGGAGTCTGGTACATGGTGAGTATGCCGGGAGCGAGTTATTAAAGGGATGTTTTTTTTTGTTCCTCATCAATATTCCTTGTTTATTTGCTGCCAGCCACCTGCATTTACAAACGCATGTTCTCATCTGCTGTATCACTGTCGCTGTTTCGATGTCCGACTTAATCCACTTTTACATTTTACTGTATTTATTATTTTTACGGTCACTTCTCGTCACGGATTCCTGTCTGTTTGCCACAGGTGTCACAGTGGGATTATTTTTCCTCGCACCCTTACGTGGTTTATTGATTTGAAGATTATTGTTACAAGAAGCCCCCCTTCCTATCAGATCCACTTTGTTTGCATTTTACGTATTCAACGTGTCGAACTTCATCGGTTATTTTTGAGAGAGAAAGAGGGAAGAGGTTTTCTATAAAGTTCAATTCGGAATGTTTTATTTGGTTTTTGTTTTCTTTGTGCATTCTTTGTATGAACATATGTGATATAAAAAAAACGTTGTTTAGGGCAGGGAAAAGACTATCTGTTGTGGGTTTTTTGTCTTGCTAGCTGCGAATTTGTTATGATAAATTTCGTGTCTAAATGACAGCTGAACAGAGGATGTTTAGTGGTTTCTGAAATTTGTGATCACAACTATTAGATTGGATTTTTAAAATCATACTCTGCAAGGTGGTTAGAAGTTAATATGGAAAGTGCAGATATTAGCAAAAAATACTAAGCCTCTAATTTAATTAAATGGCTGCAATAAATACTTGCCAGTATTATGACTCTTCCCCACATCAAACACTTTTCGTTTTGATATTTTAGATATTACATTTATTAAGGGACAGTGAGAGTTGCCCTCCAGTTTTGAGGAACAGTCAGCACACACTGCTGTGATATTTTCAAGTTCACTCTTATAATCCATTTTCAAAGTGTAAATAACTGATCACCAGGACAAGACTGGTCATTTGAGAATTTTTGACAAATGTAACAATGGCTGGTTAAATTATTGGCTTTGTGATTGGAATGAATAGACACAAAAATAAACAGAAATAAAGCAGAGTTTTTGACAAGAGAAAAAAAAATCTAAGTGTGTCATGCTATATAGCTGGTGTACCTCCATTCCAATTTTCACACCACATTCTCAAAAGGTGGGAGAAATCCAACAATAAAAAATTTAAAAATTACACAGTAGGGGAAGATTTTAGGTTTTTAAGGTCAGAGGCTGATGTTATTGTTACAGGAGGTCGTAGTCTGTCAGTGCTGGTGTGTAGCAGTTGAGATTAACAAGTTTGGAAAAACAAAAGGAAATAATGAATATGCACAGAAAGTATATATATATATAGAGATCACAAATCTTTTATCAAAAACACTATGCCAGGTCAACAGGAAAAAGTGCTCCAGTTTATGTGAATGCTCCTAGCGGCTTAACTTTGATTGATTTGTTTGTTTATTTAAAAACAATAGATTTATGTTCAAAAGGAGAAAACAGAAATAAAAAAGCACATAAAAAGTTAATTCATTCTACTGAAATATTTTGCCTGTATTATAAAAAAAAGTCAAAAGTAGGGCTGCTTTGAGAGAGTAAATCTATAATCAGTTTATGTTTGTAGACACACTATAACCTTCACTGCAGACTATAATTAGAACACTAGCTAGTCTTACAGTAAGGTCTTGTGCCACATAAGCCTCTTGACATGTTTTATAAAGCTCATTTCCTGTCTTCTTTAAAATCTAAAATTTGTAGGTCAACTCCTCTAAAAATCAAATTAAAAACTATACAGCTGTTAATGTTACATCTTATAAAACATGGCACTGCAAACACTTGAAGAGTAGTTTTATCTACATTAGTTCACTTAAAGTGCACAGTTTATGGTTAGTCTAGTATGGGTTATTATAATTGTAGAAATTCAATAGTGCTATTAATCATTTGTATGCTATGATGCCACCAAACTATTAAATAGAAATATTATTTGTAAGGATGTTGTATGCAATGGTTAAAAATGAGCTTGATCATGCACAAAGCCAACTTTCAAAGGCTAAGGCGTAAGGGAACTTAATCTATAAATACAGCTGACCTAATGATGCAGAATTAAGTTTAATGGTACAATTATCCATCCATCCATTATTCAACCCACTATATCGTAACTACAGGGTCATGGGGGTCTGCTGGAGCCAATCCCAGCCAAAACAGGGTGCAAGGCAGAAAACAAACCCCAGGCAGGGCGCCAGCCCACCACAGGGTACAATTATTTATCTGTATTAATCTTTGCAAAATTTGAACAGTTGTGCAAATGAGGTAAATTTACTATTTCTTAGAGTCAGTTGTGGTAGGTCAATTAGGGCATTGTCAGACTGTTTTATTTTTACCATTAATCTGCTGAATGTACATGATGACAGTTGCTGACCAATAGAACGTTTGCTATTGTCAACTGCAAAGTACATATCTTGATGACTCCCAATCACTCACTGCCTTTCTCGCATTTCCTAATGAATGAATGACCATCATCTTAAACTCGGCTTCTCCAGTCCAATGCGGTGCAGATAACTTTTGCTTCTTGCTCAATATTACTTTCTCAACATATTGGACTTGTTAACATTGTCCACTCACCATGCACCAATACTGGGAACCTTGGCATGGCATGGGATGAAGCTCTCCTTTGATAAATACATTTGTCACTCTAATGATCTCTGGGACTGAGGTCACCGAGGTGGTCAAAAAACTCCTTAGTGGTAGGGCCCCGGGGGTGGATGAGATACGCCCGGAGTTCCTCAAGGCTCTGGATGTTGTAGGATTGTCTTGGCTGACACGCCTCTGCAACATTGCATGGACATCAGGGACAGTGCCTCTGGATTGGCAGACCGGGGTGGTGGTCCCCCTCTTTAAGAAGGGGGATCGGAGGGTGTGTTCCAACTACAGAGGGATCACACTCCTCAGCCTCCCTGGAAAAGTCTATTCAGGGGTCCTGGAGAGGAGGGTCCGTCGGATAGTCGAGCCTCGGATTCAGGAGGAACAGTGTGGTTTTCGTCCTGGTCGCGGAACAGTGGACCAGCTCTATACCCTTAGCAGGGTCCTGGAGGGTGCATGGGAGTTTGCCCAACCAGTCTACATGTGTTTTGTGGACTTAGAAAAGGCATTCGACCGTGTCCCTCGGGGAATCCTGTGGGGGGTACTCCGAGAGTATGGGGTACCGGCCCCCCTGATAAGGGCTGTTCAGTCCCTGTACGATCGGTGCCAGAGCTTGGTCCGCATTGCCGGCAGTAAGTCGAACCCGTTTCCAGTGAGAGTTGGACTCCGCCAGGGCTGCCCTTTGTCACCGATTCTGTTCATATCTTTTATGGACAGAATTTCTAGGCGCAGCCAGGGTGTTGAGGGGGTCCAGTTTGGTGGGCTCAGGATTGGGTCACTGCTTTTTGCAGATGATGTTGTCCTGTTTGCTTCATCAGGCCGTGATCTTCAGCTCTCTCTGGATCGGTTCGCAGCCGAGTGTGAAGCGGCTGGGATGAGAATCAGCACCTCCAAATCCGAGACCATGGTCCTCAGCCGGAAAAGGGTGGAGTGCCCTCTCAGGGTTGGTAGCGAGATCCTGCCCCAAGTGGAGGAGTTCAAGTATCTCGGGGTCTTGTTCACGAGTGAGGGAAGAATGGAGCGTGAGATCAACAGGCGGATCGGTGTGGCATCCGCAGTAATGCGGGCATTGCATCGGTCTGTCGTGGTGAAAAAGGAGCTGAGCCGCAAGGCGAAGCTCTCAATTTACCAGTCGATCTATGTTCCTACCCTCACCTATGGTCATGAGCTATGGGTAGTGACCGAAAGAACGAGATCGCGAATACAAGCGGCTGAAATGAGTTTCCTCCGCAGGGTGTCTGGGCTTTCCCTTAAAGATAGGGTGAGAAGCTCAGTCATCCGGGAGGGGCTCAGAGTAGAGCCGCTGCTCCTCCGCATCGAGAGGAGTCAGATGAGGTGGCTCGGGCATCTGATCAGGATGCCTCCTGGACGCCTCCCTGGTGAGGTGTTCCGGGCACGTCCAACCGGGAGGAGGCCCCGGGGAAGACCCAGGACACGCTGGAGGGACTATGTCTCTTGACTGGCCTGGGAACGCCTTGGGATTCTCCCGGAAGAGCTAGAAGAAGTGGCCGGGGAGAGGGAAGTCTGGGCATCTCTGCTCAAGCTGCTGCCCCCGCGACCCGACCTCGGATAAGCGGGAGACAATGGATGGATGGATGGACTCTAATGATGTTGCTTCTGTCATCTCAACATTCACAGTATCCAAACCTACATCACTATCTTTGCCCTTGCTTAGTGCCTAGTTCTGTGTAGACTGGTTTGTTGTGACTTTCTGCTGATGAATCTCCTAGCAACTGCTATCCAGACTTATTAAACATATTAAAAGTGCTGTTCACCAACTTTATCCTAACTATCGATTGTCCTACTCCTCCTTTGCTTTAATCTCTCTGCTAGCTGTCTATTGCTTATTCACTAAAGATTCTCCTATATGTTCTCAATTCTTTCAAGATCTTGTACCTGGGATAGCTATGTTAAATGATATCCAGTGCTGTCCTCTGCTTCCAACTAATTCCGTCACTACTAGCTTTCTGTGAACAGAAGGATTGTCATCCTAAATGATTTCGTGCAAGTGCTTCATTATAGGATTAGAATGACTACTTAGAATTACTTTGTATTTATTAGCATTTACTTTGATACTTAAAGGAGTCAATTGACCTTATCTATGCTAGGAAAAGTAACCCAGTATCATAATAGAACAGCGGGAAACACACATTCAGGCCTGTAAATATGTTTGTTGTGTGCCACACATTTGTCTTCTTGTTGAGAACAAAAAGAAGGATGGCTTATCTAATCAGAGGACTGTTTCTCTCTCCTCCATAGACCCCCAGACAACTTAATTCAGAAAATTGCACTTTTTGGAGTAGAACAGGATTGATGAACCACATCTTGACCCTGTGCTGTTATTGACTAAACCTTTTTCTCTCACCTCAGCTTGTGACATTTTCAGTCAGATAGTCAATGATTGTTTTTTTGTTTTTGAATGCATCTTGAATCAGTGCATGGAGATCACAGTCAAGGAGTTTTCACTTTTAGCTACAGTAGATAATGTGACCTGCCTATATCAGCTTCCACATAAAACATCAGCAGTCTTCATCCCTAAAGCTTCTGCAAAACATGCCCCATCTATCATTCCCTCTCTGAAGGTCATGGAGAAATTTTCTTTAAGCCATGGCAGCCAACCAAATAAGGAAGTATTTCCTACCAACATTTTTATAATGACATTAAACATGATTAGATGGTAATTGTATAATTATGTCGGGGACAATATATTATATTATATTATATTATATTTAAAGCTCATGTGTAGAAGCATGGTCATTTGTGACACATCTTTAGTTGTTCCTTATATTTCTTTCAGTAAACTGTGTGTGTATATATATATATATATTATATATATATATATATATATATATAACATAATATTGATTAAAACAGTGGCAAATGTTTATGTTTGATGTTACTTGTATGATAATCAGTCAAGAATTAATGCCTGAGATAGTATTTTTTGGGGGGATCTACATGTTAAAAACATGATAATTATAATCTCAGTTGAAAGTATTTTGAATTTTCACATCCATCTGTAGAACAATGATCTCTAAATGAGTAATTGCAAAAGGACCAGCTTTTGAATTTTTCAGTAACTGATTATAAAAGCAAGCAGTTCTGGTAACCCAATCTTATTTCGTTGACCAAGATACGGTTACGTAAGACTATTATCGAGATTTTCCGTTACCCAGCATTACCTTACAGCTGTGTTGTTTTATTTTTGCCAATTGTTTCTGTTCAGTGGAGCTGTCCAGCGCTTCAGCACTGCTGAGGCTTGCATTTCCTTATGCCCGAATTTAAACACAAAGCCTTTTGATAGCTGCTTTCCTTACTTGTCAGTAACCTTCAGATGACATGCTGAAAATATATACTTGCAAAAATCACCAACTGCAATTTTTCTGCAAAAATGTTTTTTCATGAGTTTTAAGCATTTTTTTAGTCTTTTTAAATACACTCTAAGTAAATCATCCTGGTAGACAACAAATGAGCTACTGCTATATGGTATACAGAATGTATTTGATACGTTGAATTTTTTTGTACACTATTGGGTGCATGAATATATTCATATCCTAATATATGTTGTAATATAAATTAAAATTATTGTTGGCTCAGTGTTTTGTGCTGCTGCATCACAGCTTCAGAGTCTTGAATTTAAATCTCGCTGTAGGCATAGCCTGTGTGAGGCTTAAAAATTCTGCATGTGTCTATGTGAGTTTTATTTTGGATATTGAGATTTTTCAACTGATGTAACTGGGGACCCTGAATTGTCCGATGATTAATCAATTTGGATGTGTGCATGAATATGCACTGCCATAGACTAACATTCCACTCAAGTCTGGTTTCTACTTTGCACTGAGCTGTACCAGAATAGGCACTTGTGTTTCAGAGCCATGAATTGGGTAAGCAAACATTGCTAATGGTTAATCATTATTCCAGGAGTCCCTCTGAACACGTCCAGTCAGTAATTTAGAATTAGACATCAAGAAATTTCTTCTGTACACTGATGTATCATTTTGATAGGTACACAGTTTAGGACTTACATTGATTTCCTTGGTTACAAAATATATTCTGCTTAATAGTTGAAATTCATCTGTTCTGAAAGATGACAATATAGTAGCATCTCTTTTTATCTCCTAGCATCTCTTTTTATCTCCTTTAGTTTTTCTTTTTTGTGTCTTGGAAAACCTGTCTGAGGTTTTTCCATGTGAAGAAGTACCTTTAGCCACACAGTTTGTAGTTCCTGGTCTCTTTCTGAATAATTTTCATCTTTCCTGGGTGTTCATGTAGGTTTTTTTTCTTAGTCTGTGATTTAATTAAATATAAAATAATAGTGAATTGATCATTGGCCCAGCTCAGTTTATCTAATGTTATTTCTGTCTTGTACGTGTTGCTACAAGGATTCAAACTGGGACCAAGCCGTGTCAAATAGGATGTGAAAAAAGTATAGTCGGATAGATTTAAATTGTCATTGTAGTGCCATGGTTAGCATTGTTATCTCCAGGTGTTATGAATTCTATGGCTTCACATAACAGTAAAGGGTGAGGCCTTCAAAATTAGCCCACAAAACCAGTCTAACCTGAAGGAAAGCCTGGCTCCAGGAAAATGGTTCATTATAGATCTCACTAGGCCTTAGAATGGAGATCAAGCTTTTAAATTCAAAAAGGAATAGTAAAGAGTCTCAAAATTTAAAGTATTTAGGAAAAACATAAAAATTCCAGCTAGAGGTAGAGACAAGACCACAAAAGTGGTGGCTCTGAGGCTAAGGATCTGCGCTGGTATCCCGTTGCCGGTTCGAATCCCCGTCAGTGCCAAAAGAGATCCTACTCTGCTGGGCCCTTGAGCAAGGCCCTTAACCTGTAATTGCTCCAGGGGGTGCTGTACAATGGCTGACCCTGCGCTCTGACCCCAAGGGGTATGCGAAAAAAACTAACACTGTTGTAAGTCACTCTGGATAAGAGCGTCTGCTAAATGATGTAAATGTAAAAATCTTTATAAAATAGAAGATTTATTCACAAAAATCTGAAAGTATAACAAAGTGTGAAAAAGAGCAAAAAAGAGGCAAAAGGAGTTTCTAATAAGGTACTCTGAAAACAAACAAGTCCTAATACACAATACAAAATCAAAGCTTTAAGACAGAAACTATAAGAACTGAAAAAAAACAGAAAATCCAATAGCTGTACTTAAGATAAACCACTCACTACCAAAGCACATTCAATAAATTGCAAGAAACTGAGGGCAAGTCTCCTGTGGTGATGGACAGGTTGCCACACATCCTGGAGGACCACCCACAAAACACAAGGAACACAGCTGAAGATACTTTGAAGGTTAGAATTTATATGAACAGGAATATTAACATTATAAATGAACAAAATAGACAAAAGCAAGATTTTTGAACCTCAGCTTGGCAAAGGCAGGGCATGTGTGAGCCGTGGCTGAAACGTGTTTCTCCCAATCACCCAGGTACTTGGGTTTCATTCACATGCCTATATGTTTGTGTCTTGCTTGCCTCTGAATTGCCTTGAACAGGATAAGTGTGTTTGTGAGAGTGCCTTGTAATGGTCTGGTCATGCCATCCATTGTTGTTTCCTGTCCTACCTTGCATTCTTGTGTGCTAATTAGATTGGTCACATTTGAACTTGCAGTGAAATAAATGAGTTCTAACATGGATGAAAGGGCATATTTATAAATTTATACTTGTAGTAATCAGTAGCTGTGATTTTAAAATTTACATAACGGTTTTGATAGGAAATGTAAATTGCTCACTGGAAATACAAGCTGAACTGGCAAAACATTTCCTTATCAGATTGTGTTCGAGTCTTTCACCGCTACATTGTAACTAGTAAAACTACATTCAGAATATTGGTAGAACTGGAAGATTGCCTTTTTAAATTTACATTTACTAGCTTGGTTGAATTCTATATTCATATGATATACAGTAAGCTTATAAGTTTTAGTTTACTTAAATTATTGGTGTTATTTTAATAGCACTGAATATTGTTTAAGGAATACAATAAATTGCAGCAGTTTTGATTTGAATTTCTATACAGGGTAGGCTAAATTCAAACATTGTTTACCTGCCTCATCAGTATGGGAAAATGGGTACAGTAATTCATCATGAAGCTTCTTTTGGTGTAATGAATAAATGCAGCATGTACAAATGTCATTTATAAAGAGCTGTATTCAATACTACAGGGTGATTATAAAAAAAAAAAATGAACACTTAAAAAATTGGTTCCATATTTAAGTATCAGATGAATATTTAGTTTAAACCAATTGTAAAAAAAAAAAAAAACTTAAAAAGTGCACAAGATGTACTGCTCATGTCACACGGCACATGTTAGTTCTTTAATCTAATTCATTTCAGATCACGTGTAGCATTTCACTATTAATCATTGGCACAGCAGCCAGCACATGCTGCTTCATTATTTTACAAGTATCACAATCTTAAAAAAATAAGGATAACTCAGCAGTTTGGTGCATACTGCATGATTGCATGGTACTTTCTTGAGTAATACATTTTTGAAAGGGTTCAATTCTTTTTAATGATCTTGTATATACTTACACTCCCATTTGAACATTTTTCTGTTTTTTTGTTGATTAAGTAATTTTTGCTTATTATTGTTTACTATTAGTTGTTTTTCTTGTTTCATATTTTTTGCATTGTCTATAATATATTATTTGTTTGTATGTCATTTTCATATGTTAGATGTGACAATAATGACCCTATAAACTTGTATAATACATGCTAACCTTGTAATTCTGAGAGCACAAATGTGAGTAAGAATTCCATTGTACTTAAACACATCACAAGGTAAACTTGATAATAAGTTCACGTTACATACAGTACATCCTAACTCTTCAATGACACCTGATAAACATATTCTGACTGTCTTCACCTTTTTAAATTATAATTTTTCTCTTATAATATGAATTACTTTGCTGTACTTTTAGATGACCGTTTTACATTTTATATGTGTTCTGTAGTATCTCATTTTTCTTCTCCTGATACTTTGTACTCTTGTCGGACAAATAAGAGAGACTGCTGTCCTCAGCCCCTTTAAGCTCCTTTAAAACTTTGCTGTAATTTAGTTTTCATTGCTTCAATTCTCAAAAGTCACACATTATTAAACTATGAATACATTTTTTTATATTTTGTATTCTAACAGTATTTTATTTCAGCATCCATTCAGATTGTTCAGTTAAACTTATCTTTGTATTATTTACTTTCACAAATCTAAAAAACACTTCGTTATCACAGTTTAGCACTATGCTCTGCATGAAAATCAATATTTCAGCCTGTGTATCCTTTTCTTCATCTCTGCCAGCTTTTTTAAATTTGCACCCACAATAAAATCAACTGTACTCCCACAATCCTCAGCCCTAATTAATTTTCTGGCATGTCTGTTCTTGCTCAAACCATATTAGCTGGCTTTACCTGAAGTGTGCCTTTACTTTCATTCTCTGCACCCAAACAATCAATATAGTTTCAGCTGTATCCTTTTTTTTTCCTCTACCCATGCAACAGATACTTTACTTGGCTGTGACTCTTACACATTAGGCACCTATTGACTAGTGAAGAATCAGTAGGCAATTTTTAAATCGGAGATCAGTTTTGCCCTTTATGTGAACATCCACACAGTTGTGTGATAAAGTCACAATCTGCGAACATTCCATTGGGATTAAAAATTGTGCTGAGTTTTGTATTACAGCCTTGTCAGTGGTTAAATAGTTTAAAGTAATGAAAATGAATGAATAGATTATAAGAAAGAGTAAAATGAAAGTATTCCACTGGTACCTTTGAAAAGTTTTCTGAAACAAATAGCAACTAACATGCCAAGAAGAAATCTATGTCTCGTTGTAAGTTATAAGAATATTTGGTTTTTTATTATTTGGAGTATTTCATCAGAGAGATTGGGCTTGTACTGTGCATTCTCCACCTTAGCAACTAGTATGTATTAGGTTGCTGCTTTGTAAAAGTTTTGTTTTTAGTTAATAGATGTGATTGATCCATATCAAACAAGTCTAAAAAATTGTGATTAAATTATAACCTGATGAGCAACCATCCAGCAGTATTAGATTGGCCACCTCAGTACCTCAAAATAATTAAAGTTGTTTGGGATCACCTGGGCAGGGAAAAGAACAAAAAGCAGCCAAAGTCAAAGTAAGACATATGCCAAAACCTGCAAGAAGCTTTGATGAAGTTGCCACTGGACTACCCAAAAAAATGATATGGCAATATACTAAAGCAACTGCTTCAGTTTTGCAATCTATTCTGCAAAATCAGCAGTTTTAAATTAACTGTTATAGCTTTAAAGTAACCTTTGAAAGTGTGTATATGGAAACATTGTATCCATATATACTCCATGTGTACACTCTGTTAATTTAACACTGGCAATTTTGCACTGTAAATGAGGCCACACAAAATGCTGTCTTTTTTTGACAAAACATTCTTTTTATTGTATCATTGTTTGTTTGTGAGACCAATTAGAGCTTGACGTGAAAGTATTTGCAATTCAGCACCCTGACTGAATATGGTATGCTTTTAAAACTTTCTACAAACAAGCTGCAGAATTCTTCTTCTTCTTCTTCTTCTTCTTCTTCTTCTTCTTCTTTCGGCTGCTCACGTTAGGGGTTGCCTCAGCGGATCATCCCTATCAACTATGAATTTATTTTTTTCTGTGCAATTAGCTAATATTACAGAATGTTAGCAACAATAATAAAGATACATGGAACAAAATAAACTTGTGTTAGAAAACAAGAATATTTTACAGCTGGAAAAAAAAATTCATACTTCTATTCTCTCAAAACACAAACCCAGCAGAATAGGAAAATGTTTGATGTTTTTATCTCAAAACTATTTTATTTCTGGTTCCTAGTTTGCATGTTCATTCATTTATAATGTGATTTTTTTTTCTCTCCATCATACAAAGGATTATAATAAATGTTGCTCTAATGTGACTTTAAGAATACAGTATGTGTGTGACTATGATTAGGCATGCCCTACAAAGCTCCTGCTGCTGGTAGTTTAGATTCTTTTTTTGGAATGAATCTTATTTGATATTAGTAGAACACAAAATTCGTAGAACAAATTTCTGACTTAAATGTTTGTGCTCTACAAAGCTATGATAATTTATTAAACATTTGCAATGAACTTCTTAATGTTAGATGACATAATTGTAATTTGTACTTAATTGAATACCCTGGTGTAGCTCTTGTTCCGCACTTCACACGGCTTTGGGAATTCTATGTTAAACTATTTTTGTAGTGATATGAACAAAAGAAAACTTGTCAATATGACTGCAATTATACTATATTTGCTTGTGCTGATAGATAAAATGTGTTAAAATATAATGTCATGTTTCAAACATGTTTGTATAAAGTAAAATGCAAAAATTCATTAAAATGTTTGCATTAATAAGTGGTAGTAATTGCCTTATTTTTATATTTCTGAAAATAAGCCTCAGAGTTATACCCTTAACACTATCAAGAACTCCTTATGTGTCAGTATGTAGCAGTGTTGTGTGATGGCGAGTAGATAACGTAGATAACCCACTGTGAAAATATCCTGTATTGTTCCCAAGATATAAGAGTAAGCTAAAGGAAAAACTAACTGCATAATAATCCATCCTCAATCAACTGTTATTTTGCATGAACAGCACAGCAATTATTTTTTAAACAAAATGTTATTGGCCAAAACTGGTATTGATCATGTTTACATTGCCTACAATGAAAGGTATGCTTTAATGTGGCATATTTTAATTTTAGTTCTACCTAGAATTATTTAAGTGAAAATTGCAATTAATTGATTTGACTAATCTTCCCCACATATGTGGATTTTTTTTTTTTTTTTAAGATTATCAATGCAGTGGTACTACTTATCTTACTCACAGCACTCAGTGACCCTAGCCAGTATCGCCTAACAAGTGTGGAGTTGGGAAGTGATTTTGACTTCATGGATGATGCAAGTGAGTATTAAATTCTTTTAAGTGATTTATCAGAACATCCAGTTTTTCTGTTGATCCAAAAAAGTACATTCACCAAGTAGTTATGCTATGTTAATGCGCATACTTCCTACAACTGAAAAACCTTGAAAGCATTAACTGCAAGGTCAAAATACTTTATAATGCAATATATATTTTGAAACATTGCCAAAGTCATCTTCACATGGTCAGTTATAAATTTTACTCTTAATGATATATTTTATCAGTAGAGAGCAGTACCTCTTGAACTTATGCATATGATTTGGTCTGAGAACTTCTTTTATTTTGTGCCGTTAGGCTGAATAACTTTTGGTTATCATCTTAAGCATATAATGTTATTAATGAAAAATGTAATTCAGTGATTCATAATTTAGAGAGCATCAGCAATGCTAGGGTAACTATTGACTTGTATTGAAGCTGACTGCATTGTCCTAATTCTCTGAGATACATCAGATTTATGAATGCCTGTTATTGGCTTTCCTTGGCTCATGTCTGTTCCTTGCCTTTGGTGTAAGCTGCAATGGCATGTCTGTTTAGTACTAGCTGTCAAATTGGTTCTCATTCATAGCACATGTTTTGCACAGATGGGAAGGATTAAATGTGGGAGAATCTCTTACTTGCTTTGATTCTAATCAAATTACCAACACAAGAGATCCAAGTGTACTTCATGCAGTGGTTAATTTACAGATTTTGTCTTCACAAATGTAGCATTTTCCTACCAAGTAGCTTTTTGTTCTAAATGATTTTCCTTGAATAGATCAAAATGTTATGGAAAAATCACTAAGCACATCACAGAAACTAAAAAAAAAATGGGTGCATGGCAAGACAATTTAAGCATTTGTTAATACATGCAAAAAAGTTACAAATTTAGTACTGGGATAGTTGTCCGAAATACTTTCCCAGGGAAATGTATTTGAGGTGGTTAGTTTTCATTTTCTTATGTGCATTTTCCATTACACAGTGTTTTGTAACTCAGTGCAACTAACATGAAAGGTGAATTGCTGAACCGGAAAAAATCTTGGAAGAGATTGCTTATGTGTTAAGGGATTTCAATCTACTGTATGCTGAAGTTGCATTACAAGATAGCATCTGTATCATACCTTTCTGAAGTTATGCATACTCACAATGTAGTCAATATGGATCCTGTTTTATCTAAAGACAGAAAAAATCTCCATATTACTGCTTGTCATATTGATGCACTGAAACAACTAATAACAGAAATAAGGAAACACTGGAAGAAAGTTTCAACAACCCAACATATATCGGAGGGGCCAAATGACAAGAAATAGTTAAGAGGTATTATTTTAAAAGTCTAGCAAAAAAAAAAAACTAAAACCTTAATATGACCTTTGAGTTCTTTCCACACTATGTGAACAAAGAAACAAGATAGAAAACTGCTCTTTGAGTAAAAGGGTCTGCATGTATTAAAATTTGACTCATTTACTCAGTAAACTCCGCATTTAAGTGTGCATACAGTTCGCTGATGAGCATTACATTCCACACCACAGAATTACTCAAATCATCAAACACTAACTGAATAATCGGTGTTGGAAGTAGCTGTATACAAGCAATATGGTGAATGGCAAGCGTCAGAAAATGCATCTGGATATGTTACCAGAAGTTAAATATCCATTATTGAAATCTCCTGTTTTTTGCTAGTGTCTGTATTGTCACTTTGCCATTACCGGCAATTGTCGAATTTGTGCTATTATGAAAAAAATACTATTTTGTCATTTTTAATAGTGAAGCTAATTTGCAGCCTGCTTGTTGTGAAATGGTTTGGATGTTTTTTTCTATGTATTTTTACCATTCATTTACACTTACATGCCACAGTGATAATGGATTTTCTACCCTCAAAGTATGGCATCCCATTGATAATAGCTTAAAGGTGAAATTGACATCTATCATTAAGCATGTCCACTTATTAGATTAATAGTAAGTAGAATAATAACTCTTGTTTAAAACCTAAACAAGCTCATTTAAAAACTGCTTCAAATCTTGATTGGTAGTGTATGAATGTAAATGTCAACATGTATAAACATTATACTGGCCCGAAAACTGCATTTAATAATAGAAAAGCCAACATATTGCTTCAAGAAAATTTACCACTACTTTATAATATAGGACTTTAATGGATTTATTTTGATGGCTTTCTTTTTCAGATATTTGCATTGCTACAGCAATTTCACTTCTAATGATACTTATTTGTGGAATGGCAACATATGGAGCATACAAGGTACCTAAATTATAAAGTATCTTAAAAAAGCAGTTTAGTGAAATTGGAGTTAGTGGACTATTGCTGCATTTCATCCAGAATCCTGATAAGCTAGTGGCTTTTACACTCGGCTGCTGTTGCTCTTGTTAGAACAATATCATTACCAAATGTATTGTCACTGTTGAAAAACTTCAGGTCCAGACTGTGGGCCAAGTGGTGTGCCTATTGAATCTATTTTGCCGAACCTGCATATAATTTGACTAGGGATTTAGTATACACAAGCCTCAACATACATGTGTGCGCATTATGAAAGAGCAATTACATTTGTAGTCATGCGTTATATAGAATGAGAATTTTTTAGGTTATTTTTTACCCCACACAAGCTTAAAAGATTAATAGTTTGTGTGTCTGTTTATTAGTAAATTCATCATTACAATACTTATTATTTTTTTCCTTTCTCTGCAGTTCATGTTCTTCTGAGTTTGGTTTTATAAATCACAAACTAATGAACACTGTTATTGCATAATTTAAAATTATGAAATCTTCCCTCATTACATTTAATGTTTTTAAATAACTGTTTTTTCATGTTCTTTTATAGCAACATGCTGCCTGGATCATCCCATTCTTCTGCTACCAGATTTTTGACTTTGCACTGAACACCTTGGTTGCCTTTAGTGTTATTGTTTATCCCAATACAATTCAGGACTATTTGGTGCAGTTGGTAAGTGATCTGAGATATTGTGTCTTAGAAAATGTAAACTGAATTTAAAAAATAATGTTTTTAAAAATGTAATTTTACATCCAGCTGTTTTTTTTTTTACTGTAATTGTTTAATCAGTGGTAAAATACAGGCAAGACTAGCCAGACTCTGTGTATCCACAGATTAAAAAAATATATTGTATATTTAAAGACTGGAAAAGGTAGAGAGATCGACTAACTTATATGGTATTTAACACATCTATGGGTCAAGCAAAAGCTGGTAACTGTAAGTTGGCCTATTTTGGAAGTGTGGGTGTATACGTACAAGTGTGATGGACTCACATTCCCGCCTGGGCTGGATTCTTCCTTGCACTCGGTGCTTCTGAGGCTTCACCTCACAATGACCCTCTCATGGGAAAAAAAGCCGGTTTTGATAATGGATAAATGGCAAACATTCTGTATTTACAGTATGTTTGAAGAAATTCTCATTGTACTGTGCAGTTAAGTTATTGAATTTTTACCTACTTTTAGGTATTGAGTTTATGCTACCTTTATGTCTGCACCAAATCTGTGATTACAGAAATTATCAGAAATAATGCCATGGTGTCTGACCTCACATGAACTAAAACAAAAGATGAAAGGGGATTAAATTAAAAAATGAGAATGCACTCTATATTCTTTTTCTTGGTACTTCAGTGGTTATTGCAGAGATATTTTTGTCAGGCAAAACATACAAGCTCAGACTTTAGAAATCTCTTAAGCTGCTAAGCACTATTGCAAAATGTGAAATGGACAGAGCTCGCATTAATCATCCCTAGCCACCAGATGGGGGCTGTCTGACTTTTCACAAAAGTAAAATTTGCTAACCATTTGAGGTAGGCCTTTATACAACATTTTGAAAATACTGTGTTTGATTATTTTCAAAATGAAATCAGCATTTTTGTATGCAATTTGTTTTAAAGGACTCATTTGTGCAAAAATACTGCTCTTAATGGTAAAGTTATTAGTTCCTTGAAATGTATTTGTATTGATCTGTACCTGTGCATTTTTTTGGCACTGAATGCTAGATTTTCATTCATATTATAGTAATAAAGATATGTTGATATTTACTTCATAAAAAAGTCTTCCAATATCTTGTTCATTTAATTTAAGAAAAAAACTTCCTAAGATGACAATAACACACATGAAGTGACAGTCTCAATAGCTCATTGTTAAAATTTAAAGAACACATCCTTTTTTTTTATGTAGAATATATGTAGAAATTAAAAAAACTTGCTGATCCTTAGCTTGATACTTGTATGACTTTCATGTTAGAAATAAATCCCCATGATTTTTTTAGATAGCAAGAGTGAAAAGAACCAAGCAGTAGAGATCCGCAGTAGCAACAGTTAGAACTATGTCAAGCACTATATGCTCCAGTTCTTCTCTATTTAAACTTGTGTTGCCTGTCCAGCAAGAGTGACTAAACAACTTCTCAGGTGAAGCAAGACAAATTACATCAAGTTACCTCTTCTGCTGCATATTTATATAGCCTACCACTGGAGCAAGTGAATGGCTGTGTCAGTGTGCATGTGCAAAGGGAAAACTGGGTTAAAGATTACCATGCTGAACAGGAAAGAAGGTAAAAAACATAATGTGATGAAGGCTATACAGCCAAAAATGTCTATTACCTTCTTTCTTTTTCATTGTGGAAATAAACTTTAACCCCTTTTAGCCTAACAACATACGTACCACTATACCATAAATAATTTATCCTCATCTACTATATTTAATTAACTGTTTAGTCTGAAGGTGACAGCTTTGTTACCTTATTGAAGTTAAAGCAAGTAAAGGAAATAATTAAAAAAGGAAAGAAAGAAATTAATAAAACATTTACATTCCATACAGCCTACTAAAAAGAATTATGCAGGTTAGTAAATTTCTGGAGCATGTGTCCACATTTAAATTGTCAGCAGTTATAAGTGTGTAGTTTACTTTTATAAACAATTTGAGGATTCAGCATACTCAAAATAAGAATGCAGCAGTAGGAAATATGCATTAATTTTAAAAGAAAACATTCTAGAGAATGATTTTTCAGTGTTGAATGTGTCTGTACTATGTATTAGCAGTAATTCTGTTGGTTGCAAAATGTAATCGTTGTCTATTTTCTTTTCTTTTTTTTTAGCCTAGCAATTTTCCATACAAAGAGGAGATTATGTCTATGAATCCAACATGCTTAGTTATGATTGTTTTGCTCTTCATTGGTGTAATTCTAGCATTTAAGGTAAATCCACTTTTGTTTTTATTTTTCAGCATGACAGAACATGGCTGATATAGAATAATTTTGTAAAGTGAAACAGTTAAAAAGAGTTTTCCTCTACTCTGAACACATAGTATATTTGATATTAGGAGGATATTTGCATATCTCATTGCCTACTGTAATAAAAAGAAGTAAAATGTAAGTAATGCAAACATTAAATTTTGTATTTTTTCACTTTTATGACAACTTTCTGACCTAGAACTTTCCAGAAACATTTCAGAAAGAAATTACTTATTCTGCCTATGTTTACTATCTAAATGCGGAGTCATGTGTAGTGTTGATCTAAGAAATTTGTGAGTATTTTTTACAGGAAATTTGCTGAGTTTGCCGGTGACCTTGTTCGACAATTTTTTTTCCTGAAAATTCGCCTTGCATCGACTTAGGCAAAGTCTTTTTTTTCCCAGTGCCCCATGATACTTTGTGAAGCCAGTCAGACATTATAGATCTGTAGCAACCATGTTGAATGAGAGTGTCACTACAACTGCAACACCTGGCCAATTTGTGTCACACATGTGCAGAACTTTTACACATGTATACTGGAAGTATACTCCACCTTACACTTTATGGCACTGTCCAATCAGCTTTGCACATGCATTAATAATTTACAGCATATGCATGCATGCATGATGTTACTACCTCATTGGTACTCCAGCCAGATTTGCACCTGCATGCTTTTTAAGAAAAAAAAAAAACCTCTCATAGTGTTTCATTTGAAGGGTACATTAGCTGACCATAATCATAATATTATAAAAATGCTCCATTGTTCTGTATAGATTCATTTCATGTTTCAGCCAGGGTCCCTCCACTGACTGGGATTCAAATGTCATTCTTATATCTGTTTTGTTCATTAGTGATTCCTTTGTTTATGTTACTGTTGCTGGTCATTTAGTTTCTAAGTACAATAGGCTCTCTGTATCCATGAGTTCTGCAGCCATGGATTCAACCAACTGTGGACTGAAAATATTCGGGGGGGGGGGGGGAATGCAGAAAGTTCCAAAAAGCAAAAGTTAAATTTTCCATACGCCAAGCACTATGCTGAATCTACACAACTGAAGTGATCTATAGGCATACCCTGCTGTAGCCTCCCGTCATAGGAGTACACTTTCACCTCCTATATAGCAGTCATTTGCTAAGCCGCCACACTGCTCTTCAGTTGGTTAGTTCTGTACACACAAAGTACCCTTGCTCTTCTCTGTAAATTGATCATCCCCTTTCTCCAGCAATAACCACCTTTATAAAAAGAATGCACTTTCTCGCTGAACTATCCTACTTCAGCTTCTAAGAACTGCCAGGAAAATGTTTTCCATCTTTATACTACCTGCAGTACTGCAGCTAATAAACAAAATACAAAACACTTACACATATTCCAGAAAATAAAAACACTGATACAAAGAAAACTAAACAAACACTAACCAAAAGGTTAAAGTGAAATTGGGCTTCCTTAAACCATTGCTCCCCTCCAAAAAAAGTGCATCAGCTTGCAGACGCCATCTTTTAACTTCGGTTAATTCATCCATATGTGGAAGTGCATCCAAAATGCTGTGCAGGCTAGACATGGCTTAAACATACACAGACTGTCTGTTGGTAATCAGTACACTGTAAATGAAATACTAAAGTTTCAACAGAGTAATCTGTTCTTCTTGACCGGGACACACGCACGCACAGCAGCAAGCGCTGCTTGACCTTTCTTTAGAAAAAAGCTATTCAGTCGGCAATTGTGACTAGAAGGATCTATGAGGACCTTGGCATCCCATTGTGTGCACCCTTTGTTTCTTTGAAATGGGCTCCTAAAAAGCAATTAAGTGGTCAAGGCAATCCCTCAAAGGCTTAAAAGGAGTGTAAAGTGATATCTTTCAATGAGAAAATAAAAATCTTAGATCTTTTGAAAAGTGGCATGTTGCTTTCCAAAGTCATTATTCCCTAAACAATACAGTAAAAGAACTGTTTACATAGATGTTGTGACTTGTGATGAAATGAAATAAATCCTATTTACTGATACTTAGTATTACCTTGTACAATTATGGTCCTTGAGCTACAGTGACTAAAGAATTATTCTTGCTGCTAGTGAACTTGTCATTTAATTAATGCTCTTTTTCAGTCTTTCATTTAGCTGCTTCTTAAATTCTACGCATCAATCTATTTTTTAAACTACGTAATATAATTTCAGGATCACAGGAAACCATAGCCCATGCTGGCAGAATTAAGCACAATACAGGAACCAAGTCTGTCCAAAAACCAATATGTTCCATGGCACACTGAATCATATGTTATTATTATTATTATTATATGGTGACATTCACTATCGAGGAGCCAATTTATAGGTAGCAAATAACCTAACCTTTAGAAAAGGACAGCTTCAAAACTTAAAGGACACCTGATAAAAACACTAAGACAATATGAAAACTCTGTACAGGTTGGAATGGACCTGGAACTACTACTCTATTTTCTATGATTGTCAGGTGGTCACGCCAATTGCAGCATAGCATTGAGCCCTTATAGAATTTCTTATTAGTATGTTTTACTCTTCCAAAAAATATCAACAAAACATTTAGTGGATAAGAGTCTATTAGTATCCCTTCATCCCTCAACTTTGCTGTCTTATCTATTGAGGTGTATTATTATTTGACAATGAAAGCTATTATATTGCAGTTTACAATGAAAAGCCAATGCCAATATTTTACAATGTTCTTCTTCAATATTTTATAATGGTAACAAAATAAGTTAAGGTGTAAAGTGATGTTCAAATGACATTAATAGCTAGTTGGATAAGAACAGAAGGGTGGAGAGATACTGTAGACTGATATGACTTCAAAATAAACATATTTCTAATTATTATATTTATAAATTTACTTCAGAAGTAAAACTCTTGGTAAAATTTGTAATTTCTGAGACTATAAGGTATCCAATTAAATGTGTTTTATTTTTATAAAACTAGCTGTGTAAGCCTGTGCTGTAAAAAGCCCGGGGTTCTAGAAACTATTGAAATAGTCAGGAAAAAAAAGTGAAATGTAGAGATGTCAGGTAATTTAAAGGAACTACTCTGGGTCTCTCTCTACTAGGAGGATTCCTTTTGCCGACGTGCTCACATTGCTTGTGCATTAGCTGCAGGAGGAATAGTACAAGGGATACCGTTTTGCCAATTTTAGCAGCTAAGAGACTTTGTCTTTCTTCTCAGGTTTCGTTTTGCTGACGTGCTGGCCTTGCTTGTGTTATTAATGTCAATGTTAATTTATTTATATAGCACATTTAAAACAACATAGGAATGCTGTGGCCAAAGTGCTTTACAATAAAAGAAGAAAAAAAACATGCAATTAACTTAAATAGAAATAAAATAAATGAACATAAATAAAATAAATAATAAATAGAAGTAAGATTTACATAAATCACAATGATGAAACCATCAGTATTACTGAAGGTCACGGAAATCAAGTGAATAGAAATGAGTCTTTAATCTTGTTTTGAACAGTTCAATTGTAGAGGACTCCTTTATGTAATGAGGTAAAGAGTTCCACAGGTGAGGAGCAGTAGCAGCAAAAGCCCTGTCCCCCTTAGTTTTACACATGGTACGAGGGACAACAAGGGACAACTGACCAAAAGATCCAAGCACTCTAGATGGCTGGAGTAAAGCACACAATTCAGATAAATAGGTAGGAGCAAGCCCATGTAAAGATTTAAAAACTAGCAACACGATTTTAAAATCAATTCGAAAACTGACAGCCAGTGTAAGGAAGCTAATATTGGAGAAACAGAATCAGACTTTCTTGCCCCAACCAGAAAGTGAGCGGAAGCATTCTGGACCAACTGTAACCTGCGTATCAGAGATTTGCTAATCCCAGAATACAGCGAGTTGCAGTAATCAAGGTGAGAAAAGATAAAAGCATAAGTAGCGTTCTCAAGATCCCAATAAGTTAAAAAAAGGCTCGATCTTACCTAAAAGATGAAGCTGAAAAAAGCAACTCTTGACTACAGAATTATTATTAACGGCTAAGCGAGTTTCCTGTTGTGGCAAAGGCGATATATAGGTGTCGACCCGACACAGACTGTCAATGGAGGCACATGTAAAATAAATGAAAAAGGTTTTTTTATTTTTCTTCAACCGTGGTAGGCACGTCTTCCCCGTGTCCCACAGGCCCAACACAGTCCCAAAACAACACACAAAGTAAATCACCCCAAACCACACTCTTCCTACTCCTACTCCTACTCCTACTCCTACTCCTACTCCTACTCCTACTCCTACTCCTACTCCCCGACTCTGGCGCCTAGAGTAGTGGCTGCAGGCTCCTTTTATAGCACCCCTGGAAGTGCTCCAGGTGCTCATTGACCTACTTCAGGCTGCACTTCCGGGTGTGGCTGCAGTGCAGCCCAAATGGGCTTGTTAAGCCATGCAGCTCCCCCTGGCGGTGGCCACGGAGCCCAACAGGAATGAGCTGCGGTGTTCCAAACTATTGGCCCCGATGCAACCCAGGGGGACTGCCAACAAGTGTTCCGGGGAACGTAGTGTGCATCCCAGTGTCAAAGAGGCGTCCCGACCGGGCATAGGTCCCGGCCATCTGCCGCACTGTTTCCTCGAAGGTGGAGCCCTTACCCTGACTCCATCTGTCACTTCCGGGCCAGACAGACAGACAAACGCACTTCCACATGTAGACGTTTATATATAAGATTAAGAGTGTATTTACATACTTTTTTTACAGGGTGCTTTTCAAATTCAATAAATTACACATTCTGTCCTAGGATTATGACCGTAGCATCAGGAGTCTTGTGTGCCTCAGTGAATTTTACAACTGTGTTGTCTGGAGATATGTGCTTCTCATAGAATTACAAATAACAAACTGGTCTGAGAGGTGGGGCTAGACAGATAACCAGTGTATCTCAGAGTATGCTATGGGAGATGTTTCAAGAGTATCGGGTTACTTGTCTGCTGCTTAAATTTGATCAATGTTAATTTATATTGCTACGATGTAAAAATCTGTGGTAGGACTGTGCTAAAACTATGAAATACTGTATAGTGAAGATTAGAATGTCAGCATTGACCTTGGAAGATACTGCAGGTTGTTAGGGTTCTGGACAGTGTAGTTTGTTTGAAGAATAATTTTTTGTATATTACAGTAATACTGCATTCTGTGTTAAACTGCATATGAGAGGTCAAACTTTTTCAGGCTAGTAGAATGGAATTGCCCCATTCTAATGTATATCTTCACTACAGTGAGCAACAAATTTTAAACATGACTCATGGTTCATCTGATTTGTTTACAATACTTGATGTTAATTAAAAGAATGCTGAAACAGATTCGAGGTTATTCTTAAATAAATGTCATCTATGCAAAATAACAACATATTGAATGACACAGTTGTTAGGGCTACTACTACTCACAGAATGTGGATAGTCCTATGTCTCACATAGCATCGAGATCTTAGTTTACAAGCTGGTAAATGTTTGCATCGTGTTTGTGTGTTCTACCTTTTCATCCTGAATATTTGTATGTTGGCACAGTGGGAGCAAGTATTGAAGTATGCATAAGTGTGCAGTGCCATAGATTAGCATTCCAACCAAAGTTAGCTGTAGCCTTATCTCTAGTTGCTGGTTCAGCCCAGTTTGACTCTTTTATAAAAAAAAAAAAAGCAGATTTATCCAGAGCCCAGCATGCAAACCACATGTATAAACTTAACAAATAATACTCTAGGGAGGAACCAATATTTAAAGATGTGACACTGAGTGATGCCATACAGTAAAATGTTCTAACATTAAGCAGTTATAAGAGAAGAAACCTTTTTATTTGACATTGACATCATGCTTCATCTTGCTTCACCTATTAGGCCTACTTGATCGGCTGTGTGTGGAACTGCTACAGATATATTAATGGAAGAGTAACCTCAGATATGCTGTTTTATGTCACTACTAACGATACTACTGTGAGTATGGCTTCCTTTAGTCTTAGTAGATATACCATGACATTTTATTTTTGTGTTTATTTTTCTTATGAAGATTTTAGGAAGCTAGAGTATAACTTTTGAATATAACAGTAGTAAACATTCAGTGGTGAATTTTAGAGTTACTTTTAGGCAAAGCTTTTCATTCTGGAGAAATCATTAACTCCTCTGCAGCTGCTTTTTGGCAGGCAGTTAGCTTTGCAGTTTTTCCTCTCTTTCTCTCTAATGTTAAAATTCACTTTTACTTACCGGTAATACTGTAAATTACAATGGCAGATGTTGCAGTGAGGATCTAAAGAGATGTAGTTTAATTTACCCTAAAACAAAATGGAGTGAAAATACAGCAATAGGGCTATACAGCTATAAAAGACATTCAGTCATTTACACATTTGCTAATTTTTTGTTTTAAATATGAAATCAAATGTATCAAACTCGGAGTTCTTGCCATTGATCAAGAAAAAAAATATCATTTTAAAGTAACAACAGTATCCTGCAGTTTGGTAAAAGTACCTTTATCAGTAGTTTCATCCATGCGTCTTTTATGGCAAGTTTCTAGCAATTTCATACATTCATACACTACAAGGTTTTTACCTGTTCTATATTTGCAGAATTTTTCAAGCCCCCACTGACTGAATAGAGACAATTGGTGAACAGACTTTTTCATTTTCTAATGCATGTGATTGAACTGAAGTCCAAGATTTCACTGGTCCACTCCCAGACACTGACATTTTTCAACCAGTTCAGAGTGGGGCAAGATAATTGGTCCAGGGTGTCTAGCAGGCATGTTTTCCTTCAAGAATTTTTGTGGTTTGCTAAATTGGCTTTGCCTTCTGTCTTTGTATATCATCCTGGGCATGCCACAGAGAAGCATCCCACCACCAGTTTTCACTATATGGATAGTGTTTTCAGTTTTAGGTGCAATGTTACACTTGTTAAAAATGGTACTTCTGTGCTAAAACTGTTAAGGTTAATCACTTGGTGAGCTACCTGATCAGTGATCTTTAGTTGCTTGATTTTGGAAGACTCCATTGTGCAGTGATTCTCAATAGCTCCGCATTTCCTTGTGTATTTTACAGACTTGCCTGCCCTTGGGCATAATTCTTATTCTAATGAAAATTTTCTTACACATTTTTCGATAATCAGTGTTTTTTTTTTTTACAGATTTAGCTTTAGTTTTCCTTTGTTTTCTTGTTAAACACTTTGTTAGGATCTGTTTTAACCAAATGTGAGACTTACCAGAGTTATGTGCATTTAGCCTTTCCACTTGGCAGAGATCATTGCATGCAGGTGCAATCTAATTAACTGAAACAGTATGAGACTTCAATGGAAGATGAATACTGACAGAATCATTTTTTTTTTCTTTATGATTCATTTACATAGATCTGTACAAATTTGTTTTGCCTTTGGGATAAGAGTTATGAGGTTAATTAATGGCAGAATCCCAATTCAGAACCTTTAAAACCTTACATTGCAACACAACAAAATGTTAAAAAGTCTGAGTGTGAGTAGCTTTTATAGCCAGTTTGTAGCCACTCTCTTTTTAAAGCCCTGCTTTATCATTTATCATATGAACATCTGTTTCAGCTGTTACATTATTGAAAAGGATATCATTATACAATACAACAGACAGAATTACAAATTTGCTTTACTGTTTATCCACTGCACTCTTCACCTCAACATTGCCTGAAAAGGAAATGACACTTTCACACCAGATGTCTAATTTTGTAGTGTGATGTAACATACTTAATGCAAAATAATCTACTACGCACATATTTTGATTTTTGCTGCATTTTTTGCATTCAGTTTTTTGAAATTGATACGTCATAAGTACTTACTTGCACAACTGAAATGCTTTGCTAAATGACAAGACTTTTATTTATTACATTCAGTCAGGTTAAATAATAAATATCAGCTTATGTGGTATCCTGCATAGCCATCTGTAGTATTTCATACATACATTCTGACTTTAATGGTAATTGGCATAGTTTCATAGGAATTTAAAAACCGAATTCATGCAGATCATAGTGAGTACTCTTTATAGGCATTCAAAGCAATTGTGCTACATATATTTAGTAACTATCAGCTTAAAGGCAATAATAACAAAGATCCTTCTACTCTTTTAAGTAGAATATTTGACTTCCTGTTTCTAAATTGTCTAAAGTCTCAGTGGAATTTAGGTAAACAGCTATACAGTATGTATTAAGATCTAAAGGAATCAAACAAATCTTTCTCTTTGACTTCAACTGTGTGTCTGTGCAAGCTTTTCACATTTTTTCTTTTAATTCCTAGGTCCTGTTGCCTCCATATGACGAAGCTGTAACTATCTCTTCCAAACATCCACCACCTCCATACATGTCTGCTTAAAGAAAATTCTTTAAACCACTATATTTCTTGATATTTTATCATGTCCAGCAGCCTGACAGATCCTTTTAGGGGGAAACAAAGGAATACTATTTTCTCTCTTTTAATGTTTATGCAGGTTTGAAATACAATGCTATTTGTTTGCAGTGTTGTCTTGGGTATTTGCAACAGTTTAATCTTTGCTCTGGGCATAATTTGATTCCTAACTTCTAAATTTTTAGAAATTGGTTTTCAAACTCTTCTATGAAATCTGATACAAATACTATATAATCTTCAGTTTATGTGAAACATTTCAAGATGATTACTGTCTCAATGCACTTTACTGCTGAAATGTTTTCCAGAGATGCAGATTCTTATGCTTAAAGCTCAGGAAGGGAAACGTACTGCGGTCATGTTGGCACAGTGAGATTAATGTAAACATACATTGTTATGATTTCAGACCCATGCCTTTGGCCAGTAGGTTGTATGTACTGCCTTCTTGCATATATTGAGTGTTTGAAATTTGGCACATAGGGCAGTTAGCTGAAAACACATCTATCACTTGTTTTCAAGTTTTATTCAGTGCACCTTGGTGATTGCCATTAAATAAAGAATATTCCTAAAATGATCTGAGTGATTTAGATAATAAAAATTATTCTGTAATTTTATTTTATTTTATTTTTTTGCTATTTGCACGTTTTTAAACTTGCAAAATTATTTCCCTTTAAATACTATGCACCTTACTTCTTGCAATGATTTTGAAGAGCAATAATCAGTATTAAATTTAAAATGTAATTTGGACATATATTTAGAAAATCATACATTTAGGAGATATATTTCTTTTGACATAGTTTAGTCTGTATTATTTATTCTGGCAAATCTTATAAAATTTGTTGAGTGTTTTGACTTAAAAGTAAAATTTCAATTTATATCCAAAAAAGATTACTTTGTGAATCCACAAATACACAAACACACAGTTACTGATAAAGAGTAAATCATAAGTCTCCAGTTAGCTTAATCTGCATGTCTTAAATATGTAGGGAAAAACTGCAGTGTGCAATGACTGAGCCAGGAATTCAACATGAGCCTGGTAGTTGTTAGGGTAGACGTTCTCTCCACTGCGCTATAGCACCATCATTTTAAAAAAAGTTCATTATACTAAATTGAGCACTAAACTTCATAATTTAACTTTTCAGCTGCTTAATTCCAGCATGTTGATCACTTAGCAGTGACCTACAGAAAATGGTCTTCTGCATAGGGAATGGAAGAAAACTTTTTGTATTCCCACACATGTGCTGAACGATTTTAGTACTTTTTAGGTTGAACAGTAAATATTACATTCTCCTTTGTGATATCAGAGTCCATCATATCCTCACATAGGATACAACTTTGCACCCCCATTATAATTCTGCAGGTAAATTATATGTATATTCTCATTTGGGGCTGCTAAATACTCAAGCAGTGTAAGCAGTAAATAACAGCAGCAGTGATATGAGAATGCATCTTTTATGGTAAACTTTAACACTGAACATTTTTCCCTTGCATCATTATTGGTGCCTACTGACCTACAATATTGAAGGAAAAAAATCATACTGCTTTTAGAGTGTTCCCATTTTTTTAGGCTATAAATGTGTGCAATTTCTGTATAGCCCATCTATGACACTTTTGCCTAAACAGAGATCCCAACTATGAACTTTTCCTCATTAGGTTCTCCTATTCGTCCTAGGGTATACTTTTCTTATGTCATTTTATGGTAATTCTACATGCAGTTTTTTTAGTACTGCATATACTATAAGAGGCAAACAATTCAGCTACTAACTTAACGGTATACACAAATGAAGCAGTTAATTGGTATTGTGTTACATTCATTTTAATAACACTACATAGATTAAACGGAACAGAGAACAGTCTGTTTTTTCACAATGGTTGGCATAGTTCCTGTTGTTTAGTACAAAGTTGTGTTTGGATCATTCTTCAGACACAGTGATTCACCTGCTATCCAGTATTGTGAAATTTAAGCCAATGGAGTACTACATAAGTTCAAGTCACTTTCTTGCTAAAGCAAAACCTGTCACTATAAACAAATGACAGGCACCATGGGACATAGGATTAACGTGCTGTGTCAGCAGTTTTCTTCCTCTGTTAATGTATCATTTTTGCAATGAGTCAAAAATGCCCTCTGAGGGGTATTTGTGAGATTAGGTATTCTGTATCTGCAATAATTTGGTACCCATGCACAATGGATTCCAGCCTTATGTCAGCTGCTGGCAGGGTGGGACCTAACTCCCCATGACCAAAAACTGAATAGTTTGGTATGAGTTTGGTGCAGAAAAGCATAAACAGTATTTTTTTACCTTGGTTTAAAATGTCCTTATAACCAAAAATAAAGGTGCATTACTCTTTACAGTTAAACATATAATATAAAAGTATTGTGTATAGCTGTAGTGTGCTTTGTGCTTAGTAATATAATGCTATTACTTATGTCGGTCACCAATTTGTTACAATAGAACTGCAAAGCCACTAAAATCTTGCATGTTGTTTAATTAGAAAAATAAGAATATATACTGTATTATAAGACAATTATAACAACAGGGCACAATAATATTGAAGTCCTGGATTTCATTAAAATATTTACTTTTTTATAAAAAGGACTGCACTATGAAGAAGATATTTAGTTGGAAAACTTAATTGCACATTCAGCATGACACATGCTTACTACAGTCTTTTCATGATACTTCATAAAGTGCTTTGTTTAAGCATTTATTTTGGCAATTGATTCCCTGTCAAGAGAGGCTGTGTTTGCTGTTTAATCACAGCAAGTGTTTCCCTTTTTTGGGAAAATCTCAAACTCTACATACAATGTTGAAAAAAATGAATCGATATCTATTTTTGCTGCAACAACACATGCAATAAATTTGAAATTAGAGGATAAGATCTGTGTCAGAGATTAACTCTGTTTTATATTATGGCTCCAATTTTGATAGGCTGAATTGACTTGTTGTTTTAAATGCACTGCCTGTATTTAATTAATTAATTTGGGATAATAAAGATTGACTCAGATTGATTTTGTGTTTGTGTGTACTTTTTCCTTGCATTATTTATTACTTTTACTGTTCTTTGACATTGTTGTAAAAAAACTGATTGGATTAAAATAAAAAACTGTCTTCTTTTAAACATCTTTATATAAGTTACAGTACCATGTTTCAGACTTCTCTTCCAGAATACCCTGCTTAGGCAGTCCAAAATATTTACTTTGTGTGTTTTAATTGTAAAAATGTTTCTCATTCTTTTTAAATTTGGGGAGAAAAAAGGTAACCTGTTCCCATTCTACCTTCTAAGATCTTTTTTACAAAATATAATGCCAGAATTTTGAATTTGTACATGATGCTGGTAAAGAAAGGTTTTGTCACAGAACAACTTGTTGTTTTCAAAGTACTTTTTCATACTTTTTTCAGAAATATACTAAGAATTTGTTAACACCCATTGTTTTTAAGTTATGTCTTTTTAAGGCATTATATTAAGTATACTGTATAAACTATTATTCAGACATTTGGGGTTTTTAAAGTTAAATTCAGGATTAAAATGTTTTTATTGTTGTTTGTTTTATAACATTCCAGAAGAGCCGTAAAATAAGTCTGTTTTGCCATAGTTTGTAGGTTGTAAAACATTTGGACATACTGAGACAGGAAACAGCTCCCCCATCCAAGGCACCGCTCCATGTCGGTTGGCTATCAGATGCCAAAGTGTAAACTTCTGTGTTTACATCTTTAAAAGTTAATTTCTTGGATGTTCATCTGGTCTTTTTCCCTGGAGGTCCTGGAGTGGTCAGCAACGACAAGTATCCTTATGCTTGCTAAGTACTGCTAGACCCTTAAGGGGGTTATTCCTAAGGCCAAGTACAAGAGGAAATTGTACGCCTTTTAGGTGAAACACACCCAGCATGTATATACAGTGCAAATATAAGCTTATTGTAAATTTTAAATATGTGTCACTTAAAGTTCTTTTGTGATAGAGAATGTCCAATTAGCTGCAGTGAATCCGGAAAGTATTCACAGCACATCACTTTTTCCATATTTTGTTATGTTACAGCCTTATTCCAAAATGGATTAAATTCATTTTTTTCCTCAGAATTCTACACACGACACCCCATAATGACGACGTGAAAAAAGTTTACTAGAGGTTTTTGCAAATTTATTAAAAATAAAAAAACTGAGAAATCCCATGTACATAAGTATTCACAGCCTTTGCTCAATACTTTGTCGATGCACCTCTGGCAGCAATTATAGCCTCAAGTCTTTTTGAATATGATGCCACAAGCTTGGCACACCTATCCTTGGCCAGTTTCGCCCATTCCTCTTTGCAGCACCTCTCAAGCTCCATCAGGTTGGATGGGAAGCGTCGGTGCACAGCCATTTTAAGATCTCTCCAGAGATGTTCAATCGGATTCAAGTCTGGGCTCTGGCTGGGCCACTCAAGGACATTCACAGAGTTGTCCTGAAGCCACTCCTTTGATATCTTGGCTGTGTGCTTAGGGTCGTTGTCCTGCTGAAAGATGAACCATCGCCCCAGTCTGAGGTCAAGAGTGCTCTGGAGCAGGTTTTCATCCAGGATGTCTCTGTACATTGCTGCAGTCATCTTTCCCTTTATCCTGACTAGTCTCCCAGTCCCTGCCACTGAAAAACATCCCCACAGCATGATGCTGCCACCACCATGCTTCACTGTAGGGTTGGTGCCTGGTTTCCTCCAAAGTGACGCCTGGCATTCACACCAAAGAGTTCAATCTTTGTCTCATCAGACCAGAGAATTTTCTTTCTCATGGTCTAAGAGTCCTTCAGGTGCCTTTTGGCAAACTCCAGGCGGGCTGCCATGTGCCTTTAATAAGGAGTGGCTTCCGTCTGGCCACTCTACCATACAGGCCTGATTGGTGGATTGCTGCAGAGATGGTTGTCCTTCTGGAAGGTTCTCCTCTCTCCACAGAGGACCTCTGGAGCTCTGACATGGTGACCATCGGGTTCTTGGTCACCTCCCTGACTAAGGCCATTCTCCCCCAAATGCTCAGTTTAGACAGCCGGCCAGCTCTAGGAAGAGTCTTGGTGGTTTCGAACTTCTTCCAGTTACGGATGATGGAGGCCACTGTGCTCATTGGGACCTTCAAAGCAGCAGAAATTTTTCTGTAACCTTCCCCAGATTTGTGCCTCGAGACAATCCTGTCTCGGAGGTCTACAGACAATTCCTCTGACTTCATGCTTGGTTTGTGCTCTGACATGAACTGTTAACTGTGGGACCTTATATAGACAGGTGTGTGCCTTTCCAAATCAGGTCCAATCAACTGAATTTACCACAGGTGGACTCCAATTAAGCTGCAGGAACATCTCAAGGATGATCAGGGGAAACAGGATGCACCTGAGCTCAATTTCGAGCTTCATGGCAAAGGCTGTGAATACTTATGTACATGTACTTTCTCAATTTTTTTATTTTTAATAAATTTGCAAAAATCTCAAGTAAACTTTTTTCACGTTGTCATTATGGGGTGTTGTGTGTAGAATTCTAAGGGAAAAAATGAATTTAATCCATTTTGGAATAAGGCTGTAACATAACAAAATGTGGAAAAAGTGATGCGCTGTGAATACTTTCCGGATGCACTGTATATTAATTCAGCAGGAAAAATACTATGCGTTTCACTTAAGTTGATTCTTGTGACAAAAAAGTTACATTTTGTTATTAACAAATGCCATGCTGCTATTGGAAAAAGGTAAGTTATGATGGAGATGGAATTAAAGATCCACTATAAATGTGATAACCCAGGCTATAGAAATGTGTGTTTATGAAACAGGTTTTCTTCCATAAAACATTGCAGTTTGGACTGGGTTTCTCTGATAACTTTAGATTACCTTCCTTATGCCATAAACATGCATGTTGTGAGTACAAACTGGCTTGTAGGATTGAGTAGGGGTGTGTGAATATAGCAACATCTACCTAATGCTTGAAGCTTCTAGTATGTTCTCCAGTTACCCATAACCATGCCATATATTTAAATAAGAAGGTTCTTTAGAATGGGTCAATGAATGAACATAATTTCAAGTTATACCCTATTTCTATCAGAGTTCCTATTTAAAAATGTTTCTTAAAATGTAAACTTTTTAACTGTGTTTTTTCCCCATTTTTTTTTTTTTAGTTAATTTATTTTTGGGAAATTTGCACTCAGGAAATGAACCAAGAAAATACAGACAAAAGTAATAAAAAGGTAAAACTGTGCTTCAAATTTACTAAAATATGTGGTTTTTCAAAGGAGCAGCAGACATTTTCATTTGCAGCAGGTTTCCCCAGAGATGAATCTGCAAAATCTATCAACTTCTACTATAAGAGGGAAAAAAAAAGTCAATTTCCCTGTTTCTCAAACCCAGAAAGTTTCCACCTCAAATATCTGCACAAATATTAGGAACTTGTAAGAGTAATTCATAAACCGTAAGTACTACCAGTGCAGGAAAAATGTATACTTATACCTGTTGACCGTGTCTAAAATCTACATTTTTCTTTGTATTTAGAGGTCCAAAGAGCACATGGCTTAATAAATGAAAACACTCAGTAGAGTATAATCTGAGCTATTCAACTATCTTAAGCAGTACGTGTTTTGGTGAAGTTACATAGAACTTAATTTAGTCCTGATTTTTTGCTCCTTGTAGTAGAAATTGCTCATCTGTGTTTGTGAGGTCATATAGGTTTGTCCCCAGCTGTGTGGCTGACAATGTCCCCATTGCACAGTGCTCAGTATGCTGATTTATGTCTGAATGCCAAGAAACTTATGCTTGAGTAATGCTTTCATAAACTTTGCAACATCTGCTCTTTTGGTTCCTGTCTGGGAGTCTGCTTTGTCAAGGCATAGGAGGTTGGTGGATAGAACAAAAACTGAATTTCTTTCATTTATGTAAGTACGTTGATGTTTTTTATTTCTATTCTGTCATCATAGGAGGATAAAATGCAACAAATTTGCATAGCTTAATAAGTTGTAAGCTTATTTATTGAGTCAATAATTGACTTGAGTTAAAAAAACAATTAGAATTCAAAGATGTTATACATTAAATGCAAACTACAAGCATGATACCAAACAAGTAAGATCTCATATTATTAAGAATATTATTTTTCAGGCTATATTAACCTTAACTACTTTATTTATTAACTAAGGCTTTATACCGTAATTAACAATTCATAACCTTTAGGTACTCTTCATAGTCTTCAGCATTACTTTAAAAAGAAAAAAATATAACATTCATTTAGGTTATTATTGCTTATGTAAATTATAGAATACACATTAATCAAAAGGGCAAGAGCATACAGTGTATTATTGAGGATAAAAGAAACATGAAATTTGTATTAGTGTTATGTTGCCAAAATATATTTCTGGTTCTCAAGTAGAATTAATAATTTACTTTATTTCACTTGCAATGAGATAATATTCAGTAATGCATTCTCTAGGTCTATGAGGGAAGTTAGGAGCTAAACATGAAATGTTATAACAATATTAGTTATTAGTTATATTGCATAGAGATTGAAACACTAAATGGCTATGAACATTTAGATTTTTAGGGGAATACATTTTGAAATATGGTATTCACCAAATGTTCTGTAATTTGAAAGCATTTTAGTTTATGAATCAAATTATAAATAGGACAGTGATAATATTACAAAATAACAATTGTTTTTATTCCAGTACAGTAACAATTTACCTCACTTTGCCTTTTTGCTTTGCTGTCCTGTCACCTTTTTTGTATGTGATGAATTGTTTAGAATGTTTTCAAGTGTTGTTTACTTTGTCATCATATTCAGTATGAAAGGCACTAATTAAATAAAGATTAATGATATATGTTGTTCGGTAGTAGAAAGTAATCCAAAATATAAGCTGCTTTATGTTGTCAGATTTTTATTGTACTGTTATGCAGGCCAATTTAATTGATTTGTTGATCTATGTAGGTTTATAACTAAGAAAGTAACTGGATAGATTGTTTATCCATTAGTTTGAAAAAAAAAGTTTGATGGATGGATGGATCAGATAGTTGTTAGGTTATACTGTAATTCAATGTGTTTAATACTAATACTTACAGATCTCACTAATCCAATTCGGAGCTTTATGTTAAACGTACAGCTATAGCCCACATACACTAATACAAAGTTTAATTAAGAGGATAATCTGAAAAAAAAATCATGAGGGGACAGTTTATGAGAATGGAAAAAAATGTAAACCTCAGGAAATATTTTTATTCAGTGTGTACTACGGAAATAGTTTGTGTCACATGTTAAAGCAGCATAAAATATTAAAATTGCTCATTATTTGCTTCTAGGCATTGCCGTCAATTGTAATCCGCTGAATAACCGATAGGCTTAACGTAATTGTGACGTACAAAAGCCATATTGTTTATGCATGGCATTTTTTATAATTTGTAGTTAGAAAGCTTCCAACACATTCGGAGACAAAATGGGATGAATCTGTGAACAGCGTCCACACAATGACCTGTCCAAAATTTGAATCCAGGTTCACTGAGACATGTATCTTGTAGACAACTTAATGCAAATTAAATGATATTCCTGCTGAGGGTCATGGGAGCCAAAGCCAACTGGAGGCACAGACCAGGAATAGCCCTTAATGTGCACGTTCACTGACAAATCTGTACTGGGCCACTTTAGAGTGGCCAGTTAACTTACAGTGCCTATAAAGAGTATTCACCCCCTTGGAAGTTTACATATTTTACATTATACAACAAGTCACAATGGATTTAATTTGGCATTTTTGACACTGATCCACAGGAAAATGCTCTTTAATTTCAAAATAGAAACAGAGCTATGTAAAGTGGTCCAAATTATTTACACATATAAAACACAAAATAATGTATCGCATAAATATTCACCACCTTCCATTCAGTATTTAGTTGATGCACATTTGGTAGCCATGACAGCCTTGAGCAAGAGCGGCATTTGGGGGTGGCAAGTGGGGCAACCGCCCCAGGCCCTGCGCTTAAGGGGACCCCGCTTTTGAGGTCCGTGTGTACCGTTCAAGCGGATTTGTCAAGTTATATTCTCCATTATATGTATATTTGAGATGCTTCTAGGAGGAACCATTTTAAAATTCCTCTTAAAGGTCAAATTCCGTACATGTACGTCTTTGAAAACATTCCATAGTCCACCTTCATCGCCCATAAAGGGTCACCAGCATAATTCATTCCTAAAATAGGTATAGCCCATTAGTCGCTGGGTTGGCTTCTCCTATCTATAGAAAAAGACATTGCATCCAGATTAGACTACGAAGATGTCATCAGCAACTTTTCCAATCGGAAGGCAAGAAAATTGGATTTCATTGGATACCTCTACATTAATGTCACACTTCCTGTCGAAACACTGAAACTCACACTTTATTTGTAGGCCATAAATATGTCTGAATATTAATGCACAAAAACTTGTATCTCTGATGATAAATGGCTGACATGATATCAACGTGAGTTATGACTATGACATCCTGCATATCGAAATTCAGTTCTTTTTTTATTGCAATTTGGGTACTTTTCTAGAAGAGGCCCTGCTAATTTCCGCATGACACCGCATCACATTTTGCACTGTCGTGGTATTGTCATAAATTATGAATTGCAATTTTTTAATAGATTATATCTTTATATTTTGATAAAGTCCACATGTTATCTTGCAAAAATTTAGCTGAATACTGTAATGAGAAAATCCGGTGTATGTAAACATTATTTTTATTAAATTTGCATGCAAGTTTATACAGTCCACACATACCAGTAGCAGCGTTTGACGTAACCGGCCCCGCGTGGGGTTGGTCAGCCCTAAGCCCCGCACACCCCTAAGGCTGCCTCCGGCCTTGAGTCTGCATGCACAGGTCTCTCATTATCAGCTCTATCATTTTACCCATTCTGATTCTTTGCAAAATGACTCAAGCTCTGTCAGGTTGCATGGTGATGTTGAGTGAACAGCCTTTATCAATACAGCCACAAATTCTCAATTGGTTTGACATCTGGACTCTAACTCTGCCACTCGAGGGCATTTACACTGTTGTTTTGAAGTCATTCCAGTGTAGCTTTGGCTTTATACTTGAGGTTGATGTCTTGCTACAAAACAAATCTTCGTCAAGACATAGGTTTCTTATAGACTGCATCAGCTTTTCCTCCTGGATTTACCTGTATTTTGCTGTATCTATTTTACCCTCAAAATACATTAAGGCCCTGTTGCAGAAGACAATGCCCACAGCCTGATACTGCCACCACCATGCTTCACAGTGAGAACGGTGTGTGTTTTTGATAATGTGCAGTGTTTGGCTTATCACAGGCATAGCATTTAATTCAATGGCCAAAAAACTAATTTTTAGTCTCCTTAGACCATGAGAGTCTCCCCAATGTGCCTTCTAGCAAACACAAGCTGAGATGTCATACAGTATGTGTTTTATTTATATATGCATTTAATTATTTATTTAATTATTCCACTCCCCTCAATAAAGTTGTGACTGGTGAAGCACCCAGGCAGCAGTTGTTATCTGCACAGTCTCTCTAATCTCAACCACTGTATCTTGTAACTCCTTCAGCGTTCTCAGAGATCTCTTGGCCTCCCTCGCTAGTCTTCTTTTTCTTGCATGATCACTTGGTTTTTGTAGATGGCCTGTTCAACTCTGCCATACCCTTTCTATTTTTTAATGATTTAAGTAGAATCTATGTGATATTCAGGGATTTGGATATATTCTTGTCTCCATCCCTTGATTTGTGCTTCTCAGTACCATGTTCAGAGTTCCTTGTTGTGTTGTTTTGTCATCATTGGGTAGGTTAGCCTACCACAGTAATTCACCACAAAGTAGAACCATCCAGTTACAGAAGTGCATTTGCACATTAATGAAGTAAAACCCCAGACATTAAATTAATTGTGTGACTTCTAAAACCAGTTTCTTGCACCAGTGATGATTTAGGTGTGTCGTATTACTTTTACGATCAGTTATTTCGAGTTTATTTTTATAATTAATTTGACCAGTTTGTAGAGATCTATTTTTCATTTTGGCATATCTTTTTTATTATTGGCAGAGACGCCAAATGAAATCTACTGTGATTCAATATTGTATTACAATAAAACTGAAAACTTTCAAGGGTGTGAATACATTTTATAAGCACTGTATATTATATGGTACATTTCTGGTATAAAATTCCATATACATATGAGAAGAACTTCCAAACCCCATGTAGGCAGTGACTAGACAAGAATTTAAACCCAATCTCTAGGACCTTTGTGAAAGTGTTGCTAGTCATTTTATCCACCTTGACATTTTAATAAAAGTGTCTTCCAAAAAATGAAAGTGCTTTCATTAATAGATTTCTAGTGAAAAGAAGGAATGTGGTGTGCAGTTTCCCACTGGGTAGAAGGGCCTCCTGAGCAAACTGCATTATAAATCGAGCTTCACGGCTGTGTCTACAGTATATCAACTCTTTTGTTCATGCCTGCTGATAGTCCTGAAAGCATCCTTTCTTTTCCACAGACCCACTGGGTGTTATACTGAGTTAGTGTAATTTGTGTGTTGGGAATTTGTATGCAGTTATTCCAATCTGAGAGTCTTAAGCATAGCCTGCAAGCTACAAGTGATTAATTTAAGAATATATGGGTCAAATGATGTGGAAAGGATGACGAAAAGCAGAATTAATTCTTCAGAAGCAATGATTGCTTCCAATAGTACACAGTTAACTGTAAACTACCAGTTTTCCCCATTTGCGTTCCTTTTCCAAAAATCACAATGAGAGCTGATTGCCATGAGTGTCAGCTACAATCAGATGATCCTCTCCTACAAAGTCCATGACCGTCAATGAGTGGATCTGTGGGCAGGGAGTCTTTTGCTGTCACACAGACATGTCTTCTCACTCACACCGAGCCTGTTTGTTGATGCCAGATAACCTGGTTGTATGTCTTTAAACTGTATGGTTACTTCCATACTACTAAATATTCATTTAAACATGTAGACATAAGTCTTTGCTTTCTGGTTTCTTCTGCACAACCACAGCATTTTTAATCTTCAAAAACTGAGAAATTTGAAAACTCACTTCAGAAAAGGCTGACTTGGTATTGCTATGTGGATGGATGAAAACATAGGCATTTGAAAATGCAGTTTCTAATCATGCTCTGATTTGCTTTTGCTTATTATATGACTGTTTACTGACTGGATCTTGCTCATTATAGCATCTCGTTCCCTGAGTAGTCACCTTTCACAGATGAAAGCCAAATTCCGACATGCTGGACATAAAGGAGTCGGCTTCCATGTTACTTGTTGTGATGCTTACCTTATATGCATCTAGCATTTTGTAAAGTATGAATGCTGTATACATGCACAAAAGGCAAATAAGTTACTGGTCACTACAGTTTTGCAATAAATCCTCTGGCCAGCAGCATTACCTACCCTTCAAGGATTTCTCTGCTGGTAACATGCATTGTCATTGTAGGTGAATATCCACACCATATGTGTTTTCAGTTGCTTTAGTGTGGACAGAGATACTTTCGTAAACAATGTGAAAATACTAGTGTGGACAAAGAGAACTTTTTGTTTAAAAACAGTAAATAAAAATGTAGTGGTGTGAATGAAGCCTAAGAAAATCAGCATGCCAGCAAAGTGAAAACCCCCACACCAAGTTGGGAAGACATTATAAGCTCCACTGAAAAACACAGTGCAAAACTTGTTGGGTGGCTGCACTGTGTGATGCATCACGGCACGCGCTCCAGTTTTTAAGAAACACTTTCATATAGAAAACACTTTTAAAACACAAAGTATCTTCAATATAGTGGAAAAAGAGTGCTGGAATGAGGCATGAGCTTTGAAGAGCAGACCCTTTTCATTGGTTAATACATAAGGGTTGCAATTTTTTTATTCCAATTTCAAATTATTTTTTTATTTTATTTATTTATTTATTTACACATTTCCTTTTTTTGTCTCTCATGTTGATGCTTCTGCAATAAACGTCAGCCCTTCATGACTCTGGAAGGGATTAATAGGATCAAATATGAATAGACAAGCAATCTAAAGTAAGTTGTCAGTTATATTCAGTTAATGCGGCCTTGCACCTCCAGATTCCCGAGTTCAATTCCCAGCTGGTTAGTACGTGGTGCTTACACATTCTCCATATGTTCGTATTTGATTTTTTCCCCAGTTTCTAGCATTTTCCTCCCACATCACAAAGAGGCCTGTGTTAGGATATTCATCAAATTTAAATTGGCCAAGTCTCAGCAAGCGTGAGTATGTATGTATGTTTGTGAGTGATTGATTGCCCAGGACTAATTCCTGCTTTTCACCTGATGTTCAATCCCCTTTGCCTCTAATGTCTACAAGGGTGCCCTAGAATCAGATAATACCCCATTCCTTCCGACTATTTTTTTTTATAAGATTAGATCATCAAACATTACAACAGCAGGCTTTTGGTTAGATACATGTCATTTGCATTATCCATTTAGGAGCAATCCCAAAAGTGCAGAGGCTTTCATACTTTTTTTCCCAGTCACATACACACAATTCTCACATTATTGTAGCATTTTTCCAAAACTATATACATAAAGCTCAATATCAAATACTTTTTCCCCAAAACCATAAACAAACAAGGAAAACCTCACTTTTTTTGCTGTAAAATTCACACACAGTCTTTAAAACCAAATAATTCAGTCAAAATTGTACACAAACAACAAAAATGTAGTTCACAGAGATTCCTTTTTACACATTGTGCTTCCAAAGATAAACCATTTGCATCAAAATGGAATATTCTTTTAGAAGTAAGGTATACTGTAGCTATTGCCACAACAGAATAATTTCAATTTATTTGCAAATATCCACATAAAGTTCCATAAATAGACTAGTAACAAATGAAAAATGAAACTGTTACAGTAAATACCATTCACAGTACCATACAAATATCAAAAACACAAACACACAAAAAGCATCCCACATATGTGGTTTAGCATACCATAAAGAACAGAAAGCTCAGGGGAAACATGGCTGAGACGAACCAAGAGGCCAGACCTTACAGTGGGTTCAGAAAATATTCAGGTCTTTTCACTTTCTGCACATTTTTTTTAATGTTGTGCATTTAATTTTAATTTTAATTCCATTGTGACCCAAAGTCATTGGGTGATGTACTTATATAGAGAACAGAGTGAGTAATTTGGGTTGATTGTGCTTATATGGGTGATTTGTGTTTTGGTGCATTGGCACAAAGAGTTCTGAGTTGTAACTGAGGTGTGGTCACAATAAAATCTGAGCTACGGGGTTAAGAAGAGTTTTGCAGAATGGGTGCACCACATTTCCAGACTATTCTAATACAAGAATAATGAGTTTTTAATTTTGGAGAAATCATATTTGACTTTTAGGCATTAGCGTGAGTGATTGATTACTTGGTGTATTCATTCAATCACAGTATTTCTGATCAGGCAAAACTGTAGAAAAGCTGCAACTGTTTTTTTTTTCTCTGCAGGCAGATTGTGTGTGTTCTATGTTTGCAAGATGAATACATGGCTGATCAGAATCACTTCCATCCTGCTGTTTCAGAGCCTCTTCTTCAGCATAGGAAGCCAAAGGATTCCAAGTGTGAAGGAAAAGGAAGAGACAGAAAAGTCTAATTTACTAGGTGAGAAAATATAATTAAGTAAGAGAAACTGAGTAAACACTGTGAATTGAATGTTTTTAGTATGGAGGGTAAAAGATGAATCCACTTCTTAGTGAAACGGGGGGATCCATAAAGATGGCTGTATTCAATGACATGTAAACCATTTTGCAGAGGCCTGATTTCACTTTGACATTAAAGAGTCTTTTTCTTCTGATTGGTTTCAAAAAAGCTACTTATAGCCAGTAAGATTCAATGTTGTATAACAATGAAAGGTGAAAACTAACAGTGGGGTGAGTACTTTTTATATGTACTGCAAATAGAATTCGGGTCATTTTTGCTCTACACAGAATACGAAGTTAGATTTTGAAAATCTAAAGTAATGTAAATGAAAGCCATGTTCTTGGCTCACTAAAACAATATCATTGAGTAATCCTGATATGTTTCAGTGCAGTTTAAAACGTGGAGCACATCGTATAGTTCTTCATTACTATTACCTTTTAATTATTTTTTCTGCACAGAAAATCCATGCAAAGGAGCTCCTCTGGACTTTATCTTCATCATCGATAGCTCTCGTAGCGTTCGTCCTGATGACTATGAGAGAGTTAAAACATTCATTATCAACATCTTGAAATTTCTGGATGTTGGCCCCGATGCCACCAGGGTAGGTCTTGTCCAGTATGGCAGCATTGTTCAAAATGAATTCTCTTTGAAGAACTACACAAGGAAAGTAGACATGGAGAAAGCTGTCCAGGGCATGGTCCACTTAGCTTCTGGTACAATGACAGGTCTGGCCATTGAATACACCATGAATGTGGCTTTTTCTGAAGAAGAGGGTGCACGCCCTCTTGCTATGCACATCCCACGCATAGCCATGATCGTGACAGATGGCAGACCCCAAGATACTGTTGAAGAGGTGTCGGCACAAGCTAGAGAAGCAGGCATCATAATTTATGTCATTGGTGTCGGCAGGGTAGACATGGCTACGTTACGGTCCATGGGAAGTGAGCCTCATGAAGAGCATGTGTTCCTGGTAGCGAATTTCAGTCAAATCGAAACCTTGACATCCGTGTTCCAGTCTAAGTTTTGCAAAGGTAAGAGACCTCATGATACTCAGTATGTAAGAGGAGACTTTTGATTGGCTGCCTGTGCTTGATAATTCCTTTTCACTTGCAGTTTTATCATTTGCAAATAACTGATTTCTTAATCAACAAAAAAAGATGCTCAGTACTGCTACCAAGTGGTGAGAATGACTGTATATTTATTATTCATGTTTATAGAGGTACATTTTTTGTTTATGACCTCCTAGACAGAGAGAGAAGTTTGCACAATATCAAAATAACATTCAATAATTTATTATTAGAATATACAATCTTAGCTTGAAGTGGCACAAGAATTAAAGTGACAAAAGAAGATAACAAGGTATTAGGCTGCACAACAAAATTAAAATATTTAATACATCATAGACATCATTGCCATGGCTGTAAAATAATCATGCGCTGTATATCCTACATCATAATTTACATTTATATGATATTAAACACACTTACTATTTATATTTACTATTTATATTAAATAAAGAAACTTTGTCAAAAACTAGGACCTCTTATCAATATGAATAATCAACCCAAAGAACCAGGCAGGAGGAAGCTTGTTTATGCGTCTTTAATTTGTTTTCATGAAGAGGGTTACACTCCCTCACAGCAGCCTGTAATGGAATGGTCACTGAGCAAAGCTGCAGGCTCATAGTAATAGAAAACTGAGTTTACCTTGACAGTGTTGGATTAATTCTTGCATATCACCTGACATTTACTCTGAATGGTTTATTAACTTACACACCCATCGGACATTTCTCCTGATCAGTTAAAAGACATGAGATGTTTCCAACAGAGACCATAGCCAGCTTACGTACCTTAAATAAGTCTCTCTCCACAACGTTCTTGTCCTTTTTCTCAAACATTTCTTAAGTTTAGCTCTTACCCTTTGTTTGTGAAAATTTCTCTACACATTACAATTGTCAAGTCTTAATGTGTACATGACCTACAGCCACTTCTTAAACCACCTATGGCATTTTATCTCCTTGTTGCTCATTTGTTTTCCTAGTAGTGTTTTGCTTAACCCTTTATGCTACTTCTAAGATAAATGATATATTTAATATGGAAAGCATATCAAAGCATTTCATTACCCCTAAACAACTACATTTTTACTACAAGGTCAATATACAATAATTCAGAATACTGTATGAAAAATAGAAATGCAACAAACCATAATAATGAAATATAAAAATACAAGCATTATGAAATACATACAAACATATTAATACCTGTCCACATGTATATGGAGTATGCTAAATCTATTTTCCAAATTATTTTACACTGTAATGATATCAGATTTATATAGCTATTATATTTAGTTTATTTTAACTTAAGAGTGTTGAGCAGTGTACAATAAATTCTACTCAATTACAAATATTCAATGAAAAAACAGAAATGCAGAATACTTACAAAATTTAATGCTGAAACAAAAACATTCAAACATCATGAAATACATACTGAGATATTTATACAATATAGTGCTTTAAGTCTATATTCCAAATATATACTGCAGTGTATTTAAGTACCCAACAACCACACTTAGAAAGAGACTCAATTAAATGTAAAAGTAGGCCGTGAGAAAACTATTCAAGTAGAAGTTTTAAAGTCTCTGATTTTAAGTGAACTTAAAGGAATGCTCCATTCATGAGCAGGACATGGAAACCTTATTATCAACTGTGCTAACTGTGTCAACTGTGCCCAGTGGAGGGTGGGCAACCACCTGGCCTAGGTCATTCTGGCGTTCATGATGCAGAAGCTTATTACTATCAGAAGTAACTATTTGATTTGCTAGTTTCTGTCTTCTGACCATGGCCCTCCAGAGGTTTATATTTCTCCAGAGGCCCATTGTAAGAGTTTTTGTTTTCCTCTCCTTCGTGTCAGCTGGTCAAACAAGCACATTCATGAATCAAGAACTTAATCTATTGTACATCCTAAATCAGCTGAAACCACTATGGACTGTTTTATTTGCTTTTGTATCTTTTCATTAACTTTAATAACATCAAACTGTTTCTACTCAATGGGTTGCCATGTACATATGCTTAGGTAAAATGTAGATATACACTGTATACTGTATATGTAATACTGTAGTACTGTAAATATACTGTATATATTTAATTAAATAGTTCTGGTTGATCTCTTGTTTTAATGTCTTTTAATGTTTAAATGTTTTAATTAGAAAATCTTTTTCTGATAAGGGTACACTTTAGTGGTTATGTTTTGCTTAACAATACCTGGTTGATTTTGCACCTTGAGTTGCATATAAATGTATGATAAGGTGCTATACAAATAAAGTTATTGTTCAAAAATTATTTTCCTTTAATATGTTATTTGCCCCATGTAGCTTGGAATGTTGGCTAAGAAAAAGTTTTATTCTTGTGTTTTTCTGTAGAAAGCAAGAAAGAAAGTTTATGATATAATAAAAGCGAATTGTGACTAATGCTTTACAAAAGCAAACAATGTGAAAAACGTCCATGAAATAAAAAGGAAAATCTCACATTACTCATGCCACATAGTCCACTTGTCAGTTATCCAGTTTTATGCTCAAAATGTGTAAAGCACACACATATTTTGCTAACATATTGTTAATTAGATACTTTCAGAAAACTTGGCACAAAAACAGGAAAGACCTTCCAATAATACTGAATTGAAGATCCGCCTCTCCCATACATTAATTGGTTAAGAGTCCTGTCTTCAATTCAGAGGTGGCAGTATGTGTTTCCTGTTTATGATGTGTACTGATTTTGGAAATATGTATTTAACATTTTAAGAAAAAAATGATTTTTTCTTGTGTTGAGCATAAAACTGGAAAACTAACAATTAGCTTTTGTGACACAAGCAACATGAGATTTGTTTCAGTTTAACCATGGATGTTTTTCACATCATTTGCCATTGTACAGCACTGGACTCCATTGGGTGTTATTATATCATTTTTTTTTTTTATATGTGATTTTTTTCTTCCAATTCTGCTTGAAAAAATTAGATCAAAGAATTTCTTGGCCATCACTGCAAACTACATGGGTAAGTGACATAAAAAAATGTATAATTTATGGGTGGAATATTCCTTTAAGTATCAAATGAACAAGTTAAATGTGGATATCCCCCTGCTTTAACAACCTGAAATTAGTTCAGGCAACCTTCTTTGCATGCAGGTCGCACTACAATCACTAAATTATGAGCAAAGAAAGTACATCTTAAAGCAATGTCATTCATCAAGAGCAGAGATCCTAATGTTTGTCCCCTAATTCAGTGGGGTAGATGCTAACAAGAGAGGCGTATAGGTGTCCTCCTCTTCAGGAAGGAGCTAATTACATCCTGAAAACCCCTTCATAAATCTTCATAATATTCAGAACAAACATCTATCCATCCATCCATTATCCAACTCGCTATATCTTAACACAGGGTCACGGGGGTCTGCTGAAGCCAATCCCAGCCAACATAGGGCGCAAGGCAGGAACAAACCCCAGGCAGGGCACACACCCACACTCTAGGGACAATTTAGGATCGCCAATGCACCTAACCTGAATGTTAATTAATATGTAAAACATTTTTAAGCATTCTCTGGTCACAAAAAGTCCCCTAGTTTTGTTCAAATAACACTAAACTACATGAACATTCACAGATTAGTTTTATAGTAACATTGGTCATCAAAACAAACTCCATAAGACTTTGCCCATCATTAAATAATATTTAACAAAGCAATTTACTTAGACTTCATCACTTCATTCAAAGAAATGGCTGGATTTTTGTTTAATTTTCCAAGTTCACACTCTGTTTTGGAGCCATGATAATGTGAGAACACATGTGATAAATACACGTGACAAGGTGAGTGAACCACAGCATAGGAATGTACAAGCACACCTCACCACAACCTGTAAATCAGCCTCTTCACATCTAAAAGGCTGCCGTAAGCATCAACTGTGGAAATAACAGGGACAGGGATTGTGTGTCACTAACTCCAGCACTGACTCGAACATCCAGCACTGCTCCGTTCTGCAAGGTGTAGTTGGAATGACTGCATAGATGACAGATGTTTGTTCCAACAGCGAGTATTTGAAAATCGTCCCAGATTCTTTGTAAATGCAAATTTTTATAACATGGTGGTTTCTAAATAAGCCTGTATTTTAGGCAATTTACTAAGTAAGGGATTGTGTGTAGTTTAATATTGCAATACTAAATGGTGAGCTTATTGGGCTGAATGGCCTGTTCTTGTCACAGTTGTTCTAATGTTGTGAAGTAGAAGTAGACCGAAGTAAAGTAGAAATATTTTCAAATCATACTCAATTACAGTAACAAACTACTTCAAACATAGTTACTTTATACCACTGAGACACAGTAATAATATATTTTATATCAAATGTAGCTGTTTATTATATTTTAAGTATTTTTCATTGGGTTCACTTTAACTAGAGAATGTAGACCAATATGTAATTACAAATATAGTATGAAAAAAGGAATACAACATAAACACAAGTCTTAATATCTTCAATAACTTTTATTTTTATATATAGCACATTTTCAAACGTAAATATAGCTGTAAAGTGCCCTGCAAAGAAAAAGAAAGTAAAAAATGTAAACATAAAAGACCAAATAAAGTTATAAAAGTGGTAAAATATAAGATTAATCCCTAGTTTGTAAGTCTCTAATGGTTAAAATGACAAATGTCAATGTATCATTTAATAACATATACTATGGACAGATGGCCAGTGAGGCTGCAGGAGAAAATAAATTCTAAATATTCCAAGGCCAAAAGACTGCCAAGCTCCAGTAATGTTCAAACAACATCAAAAAATACAAGCAAAAATATTCATATCTGCACAGATAAATATAGATAGTGTAATGAAATGGGTCATTCTGTTTGCATCATTTTGTTTGGATGTGGTCTCAAAATAGAGCCTTCATATGTAACAATGAATCTAGTACAGATCTGGGAAATGAAAAAATACATAGTTTTAGTAATAGTGTATTTTGTAAGGTATTAATCTGATTTCTATAGTATATTTCAGTTATTCTTGTTACAATGTACAGTATCAGTTCTAAAAAGCAATGAAAATTATTCAGAAAATAAAGTTTATCTTTTATTCCTGCGAAAGTATAAATATTTAAATGCATTTACTGATGCAAGTGAATAATAACATTTCTAAGAGCACAATGTTTATATTTTTAATCACTAACAAATAGCATATTGGATGTATTATAACTGTGACAACATTCATCTATGCAGAAGGTTCAACATTTACAGCTTTATTTCAGGTGGGGACTTGTGTGGCTCCATAGATCACCAGTGCTCACACATCTGCATCAACATCCCAGGGTCTTATGTGTGCAGGTGCAGGAAAGGATACTTCTTGAACCCTGACGGCAAAACCTGCAGCGGTGAGTGTGCATCCTGTGCTTGTCTGCCTCCTCAAGGGTCATGCATTCATTAGCACAGATTAGGGGGCGGATTAAGGTTTAGGTTTCCATTTCTGGAGATTACGTGGTGTTTTTTAAAGAGGCAGATCATGTGTTTTTTTAAAAAAACAAGCCATTAGCGGACATTGTATACTAATGATATACAAGTACAAGCATCATCACAAAACAGATATTGACTGAGTTGTGGTTAAAAAATGTTACATTTTGTGCTACTTACAAATGTAAGAGAGAGACATTTTTAGTGGTTTCTTCTTTTTGTACTGCAGTAGCATGGCAACATGTATGCATTAAAGGCCATACAATGTATTTAGAATTAAAACAATTTACTGTATATTTAAAATCTTTGGGGTTAGAATGAAGTCTTGCAATTTTAGTGATTGCTGATTATTCATTTTTGTAGTTTTACCAAATTTGGTGATTTAGATTTATGACTGCAAAATAATTTAAACTAATTAGCAAATATTATGTTCTTTTTTTTTAATTTAATTCAAATTGCAGTACAATGGACTCAGAATGTATTCAGACCCCTTAACTTTTTCACACAGCTGTGTTGCTGCCTTATACTAAAATCACTTAAGTTAATTTTATCCCCACATCAAGCAGCAATCAGTACTTCAGAATGACAAAACAAAAACAGGATCTTAGACATTTTTGCAGATTTATTTAAAATAAATCAAACTGACATATCATATTGACGCAAGTATTCAGTCCATATTCTCAGTATTTAGTTGAAGTACCTTTGTCAGTGATTCCAGCATGGTGTCTTCTTGGGTTTGATGTGACCAGCTACACACACCTGGGATATATGGGGATTTTCTGCTAGTAGCGTCACAACAAAAAACCATAAAAATGAATGTATTCCTAACACACACAATGTTAAATTAGTGTAATGCCTTCCTTATGTTTTTATGTTTTACTTCCCAAACTCTTTGACCCATGCAAGTTGTATGTTGAATTCCAGAGTTCAGCCTTGAGGCCACTGCTAACATCAAAGTATAACTACATGACAAAATAGTAGTGTCTAATAGTATTATTATCATTGATATTTCTTCTGTTGCTTGTAGTTGTGTTATTGATCATACTTCTTTTCCTTTTTACAAAGTTTGTTAAAATTGGTCAGGTGTTGATCTCTTAATGAAAAATAGCCATCGTGGCATTGACTTCAGACAGCACAAATAATGTGTCTTTTTCATTGTGATGTGACAGAGATTGTATGCCATGCAAGTAAAGCAGATGGATCGTTTCCAGAAAATGAGTTTCATGGGACTTGTCCTGCCTTATTAAATGTAACTCTTCAGTCTTGTGCTTTGGGGTTATTTCTAATATGTGATATCAGTTAGAGGTATTTATAATTGTGTTTGCTTTATCACATTGTTTTTCCAGCTCTTGACATGTGTGCCACTGAGAATCACGGCTGCCAACATTTGTGTGTGACTCTTCCTGGCTCTTACAAGTGCCAGTGCCGTGTTGGCTATGAGCTTAATGAAGATCAAAAGACATGCAGCAGTGAGTGTTTGCTTCATCTCATCTTCTGATATTTCCTGGAAAGTATGGAAAATTATTTGGGGAGAATCTGAGGTGGGGTATTAGAGCAATTAAATTGCTGTGGTGTTGGCTGTTAATATTCTCAATGAAAATAAGAAGTACTGTAGTTCTTTACAGATCCTAATCCAAAATCCCTGTTCAGTATTTTGATACATTATAGGTAGACGAATTACAAGAGATGAGAAGTGGTTTAACTATAATTTTAAAAATACTGGTTTTTCAATGACACATTATAGGGTTTTGTGATTCCTTGGAGAATCTCTATTTGAGAAGGGGTTCTTTGCATTTGAAAAATGTTTCTTTGGGTTTAAAAAGGTTCCTAATATGTGGACAGAGCTGAAATATTTATAGGCTCCTTAGTAAGACATTAATTGACAAAGAAAACCTAAATTTACCCCATATTAAGGAGTGCATTTAAAATCAGGAATTCGTTGGTATTTCAAAAATCTGTTCTCATCTGTTCACGTCTATTTATGGAACCTGTTACAGATCTAAATAAATAAAGGTTCTTTCTGGAATTTTATGTAGATAGTTCTTTTGAGAAGCAAAAATATTTCTGCTATGACATGATGCTGAAAACCACTTTGACACCTTTATGTTTAAGAGTGTACCTTAACAGTCTATTTACAAAGGTGTATAATTTCCTATTAGCATGGCTGCATCCATTTTCCTGCACTAATTTTAAATAACTGCAGAGGATGCCTATGGAGTGGAGAAGAAGTATACTGGTCCCGATTTTTAAGAATAGGGGGGTTATGCAGAGCTGTAGTAACTACAGAGGGATAAAAATGATGAGCCACAGCATGAAGTTATAGGAAAGAGTAGTGGAAGCTAAGTTAAGAAGGAATGTGATGAATAGTGAGCAGTAGTATGGTTTCATGCCAATAAAGAGCACTACAGATGCAATGTTTGGAGAAGTGGAGAAGGATAGAGAAGGACAGAAGGAGTTGCATCTTTGTGGACCTGGAGAAAGCATATGACATGGTGCCTCAAGAGGAGTTGTGGTATTGTATGAGGAAGTTGGGAGTGGCAGAGAAGTATATAAGAATGGTACAGGATATGTACAAGGGACGCGTGACAGTGGTGAGGTCTGCAGTAGGAGTGATGGATGCATTCATGGTAGAGGTGGTATTACATCAGGGATCGGCTCTGAGCCCTTTCCTATTTAAAATGGTGATGGACAGGTTGACAGAGGAGATTAGACAGGAGTCCCCGTGGACTATGATGTTTGCAGATGACATTGTGATCTGTAGTGAGAGTAGGGAGCAGGTCGAGAAGACCCTGGAGAAGTGGGGATATGCTTTAGAGAGGAGAGGAATGAAGGTCAGTAGGAACAAGACAGAATACATGTGTGTGAATGAGAGGGAGATCAGAGGAATGGTGAGGATGCAGGGAGTAGAGTTGGTGAAGATGGAGGAGCTTAAATACCTGAGATCAACAGTGCAGAGTAACGGGAAGTGTGGAAGAGAGGTGAAAAAGAGAGTGCAGGCAGGGTGGAGTGGGTGGGGAAGAGTGTTAGCAAAAGTGAAAGGGAAGGTTTACAGCAGGGGTGGGCAAAGTCATTCCTGGAGGGCCACAGTGACTGCAGGTTTTTGTTCCAACCCAGTTGCTTAATAAGAAACACTTATTGCTCAAGTAACACTTCTGCTTCATTTTAGTTGTCTCACTGGTTAAGATTTTGAACCCTTGTTGCTTATTTTAGTCTTAAACAGCTGTGGTGTTTTTTAATTGCTCTTTATTAGCAATAAGATACAAATGACAAAATAAACCAGAATTTCTCCATTTAGCTTGTTTCCATTAACACCTGTGTGTATTTATCATGCACTATTTGGTTTAATTAAATACTTGGAAGGAATGTGAAGAGAAAAAAATGAAGCACTGAGAATTACTCATCTGTTTTAGACGTAGAAAGGAAAAAGAAATGTAGGATATGAGAATGACTTGACATGGCAGAGTTAAAGCACTAATAAGCTATGAAATTTAATTATTGACCAGGATTGTTTATTAATTAAGCAACTGGGTTGGAACAAAAACCTGCAGCCACTGCGGCCCTCCAGGACTGACTTTGCCCACACGTGGTCTACAGGATGGTAGTGAGACCAGCTATGTTATATAGGTTGGAGATAGTGGCACTGACCAAAAAAATAAAACTGCACGTGGCAGAGTTAAAGATGTTAAGGTGTGCAATGGGTGTGACAAGGATAGACAGGATTAGAAATGAGTACATTAGAGGGTCATCTGAAGTTGGACAGTTGTGTGACAATATCAGAGAGGCAAGATTGCATTGGTTTGGACATGTGCAGAGGAGAAATGCTGGGTATATTGGGAGAAGGATGTTAGGGATGGAGCTGTCAGGTAAGGGGAAAAGAGGAAGGCCTAAGAGGAGGTTTATGGATGTGCTGAGAGAGTACATGCAGGTGGTGGGTGTAATGGAGAAAAATGCAGAGGAAAGGAAGATATGGAAAAGAAAATCCACTGTGGCAACCCCTAACGGGAGCAACCGAAAGGAGAAGAAGTGAATTAATAAAGTAGATGTAGTTTAGGATTTATAAGAAGAGGCAGGACCTAGGGGGCTATCTTATTCTGGGACTTAACGCAACTCCTAGTAGAAATCTTTTCTTTGTTTTTTTTTTTTTTCTTTCCTGCATTTGGGACTTGACAGATTATTGCAGGATAAGTCTACCAATAGATGGTGTACTGAAAATATTAACACTGAGGTCTACATTAATTACTTGAATTTCAACCTGTCTTAGATTGGTAGCATAGCTAGTAGTTAATTAAATACACCTCATTTAAATGTAAACCTGTATGAGTCAGATTTGGTATATGAGTGAGTGTGTTGTGATGAAATGATATATGCAGCACTGCCAGAGTAGGCTCCAGCCAACAAAACCCTGAATTGGATTAAGCAGGTACTGAGAAGGTTGAATGGGTTGGTCAATCAATAAAAAAGACTAGGAGCATTTTGAGTTAGGGTAATACTATGTTCATGATCATTGTAGGATTTCCTCTTCCAATTTGAAACTTTTTTTTTTTTTCTACTGCATACCAAATATTTAATCAGAACAAAACTGGCGCTCACTGAAAACTGTACACCTAAGCCAGAAATGGATAGATATGATTATCTGCACTCTTAATGACTTTTAAAATGTTAAAACCCCAGGCAGTTATGTTAATTATTATAAAGGTATGCCTGTTAAAAAAACAACAGATACACTATTTTTCATAATAATTCTGTAACCGGGAGTTTACAGAGATGGGTCACAGACAGCTAGTGAGCTGGAAGTCATTAGTTATTTAAATATGTAGGAATGCACCATTAATAAATCACTTTGCTGGTTCCCTTTCTTTGGATTTCCCAAATTCTTCTAAGTGGCAAGTTTACTCTTTTTGCTTCCTGATAGAGGCTACTAGTAGCCATAAATGACTGTTAGTCTTTTATCTCTGATTACTCTTTATCTGCTCTTTTTTTGTAGTTTTCCCAAGCACTGTATTAACTAAGAGCTGAAGACAATTTAGCCTAATAATGGTAAACAGTACCCAAGAACATGCAGTGAAGTTTAGGGGCTGCCATAAGACACACACAATGAACCCAACAAAGTTGGATCAAAGATACAATCAGTTTAAATGTCACTTTTCCTAAGTAGGTTAATTTATCCAATACAAAAGCAAGCTTTAAAACAGTCACATGAATTGCTGTGAAAGTCCTATAGAACTTCTGATTGGCTTTGTACAAGATGTGTCTGTTTTATTTAGTCAAAGTATGTCTTTTTTTTACAGGAGTTGATTTTTGTGACTTGGGAAAGCACGGATGTGAACATGACTGCATCACTACAGTGGAATCATACATCTGCAAGTGTCGCAGAGGGTTTACACTTAATCCTGATGGCAAGACATGCAGTAGTGAGTACATTGATCTATGTGATGCCTATATTTACACCTAACAACAGCATGTGTTACACTGATACCGTCTACATCCAAGTCAGCATCTTCTCATATTTAGTATACACTCACTGACAATACTAATACTAGCTGGGGAGTCCTTTTCCTCTCAAAACAATCTCAGTTCTTTATGACATGGATTCCACAAGATGCTGATATGATTGCATCACTCATTTTCTGCAGATTTGTCAGCTATACATATCCATGCTGTAAACTTCTCGTTCTACCACATCCCAAAGGTGTTCCACTGGATTCAGATCCAGTGACTGGGAAGACCACTGACCACTGTCATGTTCATGAAACCATTTTGAGATGACTTGAAATAAAATGGTGCATTATCATGCTATAAGTAGTCATAAGAAGATGTGTAAATTGTGGTCATGAAGACATGCACATGATCAGAAGTAATACTCAGAAGGATTGTGGCATTCAAGTGATAATTGATTGGTATTAATGGGCCCAATAAGTGCCAAAAAAAGTATTTCCTACATAATTACTACACCACCAGCCTGGACTGTTGACAGAAGGCTGGCTGGGTATATGGATTCATGCTGTTGGCACCAAATTCTGACCATTCCATCTCTCTAGATGAGCAGAACTCAACATTCATCAGACCAGGCTACGTGTTTCTGGTCTACAGTTGTCCAGTTTTGGTAAGCCAGTGCCCACTGCAACCTTGGCTTTCTGTTCTTGGCTGACAGGAGTGGAACTCAACGTACTGTAGTTTTCTACTGTTGTAGCCCATCCACTTCAAGGTCCTGAGATAATTTTCTGCTCACCACATAGTGGTTATCTGTTATTGTAGCCATTCTGTCAGCACTAATCAGTTTAGCCATTCTCCTCTGTCTCTCATCAACAAGGCATTTATATCCACAGAACTGGCACTCACAGGATGTTTTGTGTTTATCATACCATTCTCAGAAAACTCTAGAGACTGTTGTGCATGAAAATCCCAGGAGATCAGCAGTTACAGAAGTACTCAGACCAGCCCGTCTGGCACCAACAGTAGGGCTACAGTTGACAATATTGAGATTGCATTTTTTAACATTTGGGTTTTTGATGTGAACATTAACTGCAGCACCTGACCTGTATATGAATGATTTCATGCATTGTACTGGTGCCACATGATTGACTGATTAGATAATTGAATGGAAAAACAGATGTACAAGTGTTCACAGTAGTTCTCTGTGTGTGTGTATAGCTTAACCTGTGCTCAGAAAACAAACTTTAAAGGTTTTGGTCATTACTTGTACTTTTTATATGTCATGAGACATTGGACAGGGCTGAATGCAGTTTGGCAGTTTTTTGAGTAGATATGTCAGCACTCAATATATATGCAGTTTTAATAATTGCTTGTGACTGAATGCAATTTTTATATAATACCTTTCTATAATGCTCACCATCCTAAGGCACTTTACAGGTACAGAATAGTAATTTATCTTTTCACAAATTCAGCATTAGGAGGTTAAGTGTCTAACTCAATGTAATATAGAGTGTCAGTGGTGGAGAATGAACAAGCTTATGGTTATTAGTCCAACGATGGCCAAACTTTATATTAACGTGAGTACTGTAAAATTTGTGAATTCGAAAATAGTAAAGGATGGGATGTTACCCAAAAAAAAAAGCATTTCAAATCTGTCTGTTTAATGAATGATTTTTTTTCAGAGACTGTCCTCTGCCTGGTCTGTTTGTTGTAATTTGAGGGAAGCCTGCTGTAGCATTACCATAATAATAATGAAAGCTTTTGAGACTCCAGTGTGTTTATGCGTTAAGTTTTGTTCAAATACTGCAATTTTTTATTTCTACGTGGTTCTAGGGCAAACAGGTCACTTGGCACATCTTTATTAAAAGGTTTATGATTAGTGTGTGATATGTCGTGGAGGGAGTCCTGTTGCCTGACAGTTAAATCTTATGTGAGCACTACGGAATGCACAATAAATTAGATATGCATATCTTACCTGATAACATTCACCATATCTTAAAAATATGAATTGCATTGTACACAGATACACAGTATGTGAAAAAAGAAAAAGAAAAGAACAAAATGAAAAGAAAAGCCACTTTTCGTGACATACAGTATATAACTGATATTCTATTTCTCAAAGACTTTACTTGTACCACTTTGTTTTCCTCTAAAGTTAAATGCCATCTTCTTTTAGTTGGCCCTGGCACAATCCTGCTGATTTCTGGGAACCGAAGTCCACTCTCTGTAGCACTTCTACTGGATCATCATAAAATGAACAACTAAATACAGCAACCCAGCAAAGGGGCTCCAATTGATTTGTTTCCTAAGAATGTCTCCACTTTCTTTCTTGAACCCTCCTGATTGAAAGAATGTGGACTGATGCCACTCAAACACCTAGCCACTCTCAGCCTGTCCATTCAGACTGTGAAGCACTAGCAGACGCTGTCTTTCAGTCTAATCTATAAAGCGCTCTGAAATCTTTTACTGAAATATTTTCCTGAAAACTCAGCAATGGGAAATGTGTAATTTATAATATTACTCAAGGCAACACACTAGCTTCTTTCTTTCGAACTGCACAAACCATTAATTGCTATTTTCAAAAATGGCTGAATGATGAGATGAGGGTGTCCTTTGGATCTGTTTTCCGCTCATTCCTGCCTGGTGCTTAAACTTTACTGTAAATGTCCTTAGTATTAGGGTGTTGTACCGTGTTAGCCATTATGAATGTAGAGGAAAGTCAAGCAAAATGACACCTTTTATTGGCTAACTAATAAGATTACAATATGCAAGCTTTCAAGGCAACTCAGGCCCCTTTTTCAGGCAAGTTGCCTCGAAAGCTTGCATATTGTAATCTTTTTAGTTAACCAATAAAAGTTGTCCTTTTGCTTAACTTTTATCTGTAAATGTCCTTTAATTGAACTGATGAACACTCTAATGCAAATGTTGTTTAATCTTCTATTTCACATTGTCCAATTGATCCCTGTGAGTATAGTTGCATGTGAAGGTAGGGCCTATAATGGATTGGTGCCCTGTCCAGGTTTAGTCTCCAAGCCCATAGATCCTGGATTTGGATTAAGCAGGTCTGAGAATGTACGTAAATAAGCAGCTGCTCGATGTTTCATCCAAAGATATGAAGAACAACTACCCATAAGTGCAAGTGATTTTCTTATCACCCATGACTTGAACTGTTAGTTAATTTGAATTCAAAATGTAATGTTTCTTACTGTTTTTTTAATTAGAAAGTACAAATAAAACAATCATCTGGCTAGTTTGACCATATTTCCATAGACTTTAATGAACACTCTGTAGATCTCGCTGAGTCAGTGCTGGCTCCACAACACTTCAGCAGGGTGAATAAAAATAATGGCAGATCAATAGCAGACACTCCAGGGGTGGCACACTGGAATTTTTCCAAATACTCTCTTAATGTAAAAAGGTGAAATTTTACTGATGTTGCCATATGTCAGCAGCCTATATCTAAAGATGTTTCCATATATCAGTCGCATTCTGTAATTTTATTACAATGTGACTAGAGCAATAATTTATTTGTCAAAACAAATGCCAGGGCTGTTCACTTTAATCAAATTCAAACAAAAGAGTGCAGCCAAGAGACGGAGTAAAGTGTGCTGGTTTATGCCGTCTATTCATTTTCATGATGCTTAACCACATTAAAGTATCTGCTGATTTGACTTTAAAATTAATTCTATATATAAGGACTCTATTAATTATATATCTATCATATGTAAGTGTGCATTGTTTATTTTTTGCATGTTATTTATTTTTTAATGTATTTTTAATGTTTTTTTCTTTGCTTGCAACTATTTTTTGACATCTTGTAAACACTTTGAGCTTCGTCCTGTGTATGAAAATGTACTATAGAAATAAATGTGTTCCCTGTCTGTATATAGTGCTACTGCATAGCCAACTTGGTCATACACTTGCAGACAGGACTGTCTACAGCGTTAACTGAACATTAATGCTTTAGATATCTCTTGTCTTTGATAGTCCCACTTTGTAAACCATTTACTGTAGCTTCTAGCCACATTTTGAAATCATCCTTCAGCACAGTTGTACTGAATGTCACACTTAAATGTCTTTAGATAACAAGAATGCTTAAAAAATGTACATAAAAGTAGTGTATCATACTTTCATAATACTGCACAAATTGTGAGTAACTATTATATGATGTCTTCGACAAAGGAAAAATGGTGCAAGTCCTCCAATTGTTGCTAATCAAGCAGGCTATGATCTTCACTGGTCTGTCCAGCAGAGCCCTTACCTTAACCCAGCAAGGCCACAAATACCACCAGGTGGCTTCAGTCTGAGTAGGACCAAAAATGGGACACTAGAAAACTATAAATATCACAAAAATATAACAAAGCCCCAAAAGAGGAGGGACAATCATAAACCCTCAGTTTGAAGTAAAACAGAAAATCTTTATAAATCAAGGATTTATTTGCAGAAAAGTAGATAATATAAATAAAAAGCTCAAAAACAGGCACAAAGGAGTTGCCTAAAATGCAATCCTAAGAAAACGACTCCAAAAACATAATCCTTAAATGCAACAATGATATTTTTTATGTACTTTGTAGTGGTGGCCAAAAAAAAATGTAATCTCGTTTTCATGCAGAATGGAGAGAAAAACGTATAATAGACGCTAATAGTGACCAGTGCTGTATAACAGCAACTGATGTGAAAAATGTCCATAGAGAAAAATAAAATCTCATTTTACTGATGTCTTATAATCCACATGTCAGTTAGCCAGTTGTTTGCACAAAACATGCAAAATGCCTGCTTTTTTGTTAAAATATTGTTAAATAGATACTCCTGAATAATTAGCACACATCATTAACAGGAAAGCCTTATAGGAGTCACTTTTTGAAACAAAGACCAGACTATTGACCAGCGAATGAAGAGAAGAGACAGGTCTCTGTTTAAAAAAAAAAACAAAAAAAAAAAACCAGAATCATCCATCCATCCCTCTTTCTATCTTACATTGTTCTTTATTGCTTCACATATCTGACTAGTTCCCGAACACGTTTTACTGGAAGTACTGTAAATCATTGCTCCAGTTCATGAGTAAGTCATTAGAATTCTGTCAGTTTCTGTTTTCCTATGTGTACTACCATTAGAAAATTAGAACAATTGTCACGAGAACAGGCCATTTAGTTCAACAATCTTGTTTGTCCTATTTGACAACATTGTCTGAAATAATATCAAGTTGAGATTTGACAGTCCCTGAAGTCCTGCTTTCCACCATACTATTTGGTCATTTATTCCATGTATGTATGGTTCATTGCATAAAGAAAAGCATTATAACGTTTTTGTGAATATAGCCCATAACAGGTTTACAACCATGTCCTTGTGTTCTTGTTGAAGAATTTATTTTAATGTAATTCTAATTCCTTACTAATTCCTTTCATAATTTTAAATGCTTTGCTCATGTTACCTCTTAATCCCGGTATGCTCAAACTGAAAAGGTTCAACTCCTTCAATCACTCCTCATTTCCGGAATCAGCCTACAGTAGATGCTCTTCTGTGGTCTTTCTTTAGCACTGCTATTTCTTTTGTGTAACATTGTGCCAACAATCCCATGTAAAAAAAAGTGAAATAGGATTCATATATATATGTATATATACTGTATGTATATGGAGAAAAATAAAAAAATAACTATACTAAGGCACATGCATAGATATTTAAAGTAGAATAAATGCAGAAAATGGTAACATTTTAGTAAGTATGGTTCAGGGTATGTATCAGTGAAAGGTAAATACAGTTAGGTCCATAAAAATTTGGACAGACAACTTTTTTCTAATTTTGGTTCTGTACATTACCACAATGAATTTTAAATGAAACAACTCAGATGCAGTTGAAGTGCAGACTTTCAGCTTTAACTCAGTGGGGTGAACAAAACGATTGCATAAAAATGTGAGGCAACTAAATAATTTTTTTTAACACAATCCCTTCATTTCAGGGGCTCAAAAGTAATTGGACAATTGACTCAAAGGCTATTTCATGGGCAGGTGTGGTCAAGTCTGTCGTTATGTCATTATCAATGAAGCAGATAAAAGGCCTGGACTTGATTTGAGGTGTGGTGCTTGCATGTGGAAGATTTTGCTGTGAACAAACAATATGCGGTCAAAGGAGCTCTCCATGCAGGTGAAAGAAGCCATCCTTAAGCTGCAAAAATAGAAAAAACCCATCCGAGAAATTGCTGCAATATTACGAGTGGCAAAATCTACAGTTTGGTACATCCTGAGAAAGAAAGCAAGCACTGGTGAACTCAGCAATGCAAAAAGACCTGGGTGTCCACGGAAGACAACAGTGGTGGATGATCGCAGAATCATTTCCATGGTGAAGAGAAACCCCTTCACAACAGCCAACCAAGTGAACAACACTCTCCAGGGGGTAGGCGTATCGATATCCAAGTCTACCATAAAGAGAAGACTGCATGAAAGTAAATACAGAGGGTGCACTGCAAGGTGCAAGCCACTCATAAGCCTCAAGAATAGAAAGGCTAGATTGGACTTTGCTAAAGAACATCTAAAAAAGCCAGCACAGTTCTGGAAAAACATTCTTTGGACAGATGAAACCAAGATCAACCTCTACCAGAATGATGGCAAGAAAAAAGTATGGAGAAGGCATGGAACAGCTCATTATCCAAAGCATACCACATCATCTGTAAAACACGGTGGAGGCAGTGTGATGGCTTGGGCGTGCATGGCTGCCAGTGGCACTGGGACACTAGTGTTTATTGGTGATGTGACACAGGACAGAAGCAGCCGAATGAATTCTGAGGTGTTCAGAGACATACTGTCTGCTCAAATCCAGCTAAATGCAGTCAAATTGATTGGGTGGCGTTTCATGATACAGATGGACAATGACCCAAAACATACAGCCAAAGCAACCCAGGAGTTTATTAAAGCAAAGAAGTGGAAAATTCTTGAATGGCCAAGTCAGTCACCTGATCTTAACCCAATTGAGCATGCATTTCACTTGTTGAAGACTAAACTTCAGACAGAAAGGCCCACAAACAAACAGCAACTGAAAGCCGTTGCAGTAAAGGCCTGGCAGAGCATTAAAAAGGAGGAAACCCAACATCTGGTGATGTCCAGGAGTTCAAGACTTCAGGCTGTCATTGCCAGCAAAGGGTTTTCAACCAAGTATTAGAAATGAACATTTTATTTCCAGTTATTTCACTTGTCCAATTACTTTTGAGCCCCTGAAATGAAGGGATTGTGTTCAAAAAATGCTTTAGTTGCCTCACATTTTTATGCAATCGTTTTGTTCACCCCACTGAATTAAAGCTGAAAGTCTCCACTTCAACTGCATCTGAGTTGTTTCATTTAAAATTCATTGTGGTAATGTACAGAACCAAAATTAGAAAAAAGTTGTCTCTGTCCAAATATTTATGGACCTAACTATATGAAATACAAATATATATACGCACTAACTATGGAATTTGCAATTAATATGACAATTCTTCACTGCAGGGATTAACCACTGTGCTTTAGGAACCCATGGCTGTGAGCAGGAGTGCGTTAACACTGTGGACTCTTTCATCTGCAGATGTCACGCTGGCTACACCCTCAACCTGGACGGCAAAACATGCACAAGTGAGTTGACCATAAGAAAATGGACCCACTTTCCAAAAGATCTTCAAAGTATTCAAGTGCCCTGTCTAATGTAAAAGTTTAGATGAGGCCCTCTAAACAATAACTTTAAAAATCTGTAGCAATAGAGGAAATCAGGAAGGAACGTACTGTATATTCCTCCAATCCACTGTATGTTTTATACACACTCACAAATATATATATACATACAGTGCAGCCTTATTCCAAAATGGATTAAATTCATTTTTTTCCTCAGAATTCTACACACAACACCCCATAATGACAACGTGAAAAAAGTTTACTTGAGGTTTTTGCTAATTTATTAAAAATAAAAAAAAAACTGAGAAATCCCATGTACATAAGTATTCACAGCCTTTGCTCAGTACTTTGTCGATGCACCTTTGGCAGCAATTCCAGCCTCAAGTCTTGTTGAATATGATGCCACAAGCTTGGCACACCTATCCTTGGCCAGTTTCGCCCATTCCTCTTTGCAGCACCTCTCAAGCTCCATCAGGTTGGATGGGAAGCGTCGGTGCACAGCCATTTTAAGATCTCTCCAGAGATGTTCAATCGGATTCAAGTCCGGGCTCTGGCTGGGCCACTCAAGGACATTCACAGAGTTGTCCTGAAGCCACTCCCTTGATATCTTGGCTGTGTGCTTAGGGTCGTTGTCCTGCTGAAAGATGAACCGTCGCCCCAGTCTGAGGTCAAGAGCGCTCTGGAGCAGGTTTTCATCCAGGATGTCTCTACATTGCTGCAGTCATCTTTCCCTTTATCCCGACTAGTCTCCCAGTTCCTGCCGCTGAAAAACATCCCCACAGCATGATGCTGCCACCACCATACTTCACTGTAGGGATGGTACCCGGTTTCCTCCAAACGTGACACCTGGCATTCACACCAAAGAGTTCAATCTTTGTCTCATCAGACCAGAGAATTTTCTTTCTCATGGTCTGAGAGTCCTTCAGGTGCCTTTTGGCAAACTCCAGGCGGGCTGCCATGTGCCTTTTACTAAGGAGTGGCTTCCGTCTGGCCGCTCTACCATACAGGCCTGATTGGTGGATTGCTGCAGAGATGGTTGTCCTTCTGGAAGGTTCTCCTCTCTCCACAGAGGACCTCTGGAGCTCTGACAGAGTGACCATCGGGTTCTTGGTCACCTCCCTGACTAAGGCCCTTCTCCCCCGATCACTCAGTTTAGATGGTCGGCCAGCTCTAGGAAGAGTCCTGGTGGTTTCAAACTTCTTCCAGTTACGGAGGATGGGGGCCACTGTGCTCATTGGGACCTTCAAGGCAGCAGAAAGTTTTCTGTAACCTTCCCCAGATTTGTGCCTCGAGACAATCCTGTCTCAGAGGTCTACAGACAATTCCTTTGACTTCATGTTCGGTTTGTGGTCTGACATGAACTGTCAACTGTGGGACCTTATATAGACAGGTGTGTGCCTTTCCAAATCATGTCCAGTCAACTGAATTTACCACAGGTGGACTCCAATTAAGCTGCAGAAACATCTCAAGGATGATCAGGGGAAACAGGATGACACCTGAGCTCAATTTTGAGCTTCATGGCAAAGGCTGTGAATACTTATGTACATGTGCTTTCTCAATTTTTTTATTTTTAAAAAATTTGCAAAAATCTCAAGTAAACTTTTTTCACATTCTCATTATGGGGTGTTGTGTGTAGAATTCTGAGGAAAAAAATGAATTTAATCAATTTTGGAATAAGGCTGTAACATAACAAAATGTGGAAAAAGTGATGCGCTGTGAATACTTTCCGGATGCACTGTATATACATATATAGAATGTGTAAAATCCATAAATGTGTGTGTATGCATGTGTGTATATGTGTATATACTCCCGCAGCAGGCATGTCCAACTATATATAATGAATATATAAAATATACATATAATGTACAGTATATGTGTATATATATTTATATATGTGTGTGTGTGTACAGTATGTCTTTGTGTGTGTAGTATATGTGTTTGTTTTATAGTTCTGTTATGATTTATAGAATTAGTCATTTTTCTGCAATATTCCACAAATGTGCTAAAAAATTTTAAATCATCCCATTTTTTTTTAACTCTTTGATTCTGCTATACTGGCATAGAGACACCAGGCTCATAAGAGTACAGGGCACTCTCACAGACACCAGGAATGCCTGGTACCAGGACATACTAAAAACTCAGAACATACCAGCACAGGGCAAAGATGAGATTTGAACTTTGAGGCAGTGGTGTGTATCACTGCAAAACTGTGATAGACTAAAAGTTAAAAATATGTTTTTCAGAAAAATATTTGACTTAGATTGTCACATAGCATCACTTTTAAGTAGACGTTCTGCTGTTTTTTAAGGTGTCTTGCTGCTTTCTTACGTATTTGTTTATGTATCTACAGTGTCTGTGGATATTCAATTTATTAAACTGATTAACTAATTTAATTTTTCTTTAACTTACCACCCTACTGCAGAAGTAGATCACTGTGCAGGGACTGACAATGGATGTGAACACATTTGTCTTAACACGGACGAGTCTTATATATGTCAGTGCAATAAGGGTTACATCCTCAATGAAGATTTAAAAACATGTACAAGTAAGCTTTTTCTTTTTAATTTGCTGACCACCCATAACTTCATGAGTTTTACATATTTAATAATTTACACATCTCTAGTGATTAATAATAATATACCATTTTGTTATGTTCTTATATCCCTCTATCCATTTTCTGACACTTGTTTGGGTTAGATGCCTAAACTTTCCTTTTCTTCACCACCTCCTCCAACTCCTCTAGGACAATGCAGAAATATTCCCAGGCCAGATAATCTCTCCAGCATGTCCCAGGTCTGCCCCAAGGTCTCCTCCCAGTTGGATATGCCTAAAACACCTCCACAGGGAGGCATGCAGGAGGCATGTTAATTAGATGTCTGAACCAACTGAACTGATTCCTTTCGATACAGAGTGGCTCTGCCTTGAGCTCCTCCTGAATGTCTGCGCTCCTCACCCTGTCTCAAGGGCTGAGCCCATACACCCCGTGAAGGAAGCTAATTTCTGCCACTTGTATCCATGATCTAGTTCTTTCAGTCACTACCCACAGCTTGTGACCTTAGGTGAGGGTTTTTATATTTAGTTTTTTATGTGTTTGTGGTTATTCTGAAACTGAAGGATATAAGCTATGGGGAAACATTAAAACAGCTGAGTCTTTTCGTGATAGAATGATTAAAACTATGAAGGAAGTAGGTAAGTTCAAGGGTGCTGACAAGGATATGGCTGCTCCCTCCCAGCTCCAGTTGAATCCTTACTAGGGAACTGCATGTTCTCCCCATGTCAGTGGGGGTCTTCTGTGAGTATTCTGATTTCCTCCTACGTCCTCAAGATGTAAAATTAATTTCACTAGCAAGTTTCAATTGGCCTGGTGTAAGTGAATGTGGCCTGCAATGGACCATTGATGGGTTACTTTCAGTTGATGCAAGAATATGGTTTAACTTTGAGTAACCTTGTAATGGAAAACGGGTTTAGAAAATGGATGGATGAATAATTAACAACAGATGTCAACAGATATTTTAGTATGAGCTCTTCTTTAACAGCACAGTCATACAGAGAGACGTTTGTTAAGGTAATGTAGAACAAAAATTCTTTAGGTACATGATGTGGAACAGGTTGAGATTTTGCAATCTAAGATTGACTTATTCTGGACATTTTACGTAAATTGGAATCTACAATCTATTTTGGACTGAATGGCTGGTTCTTATAAAAAACATTCCTTCTGTTTTTTTATTTTCCTTTGTTTCCTTTTCCAAAATATTTTCTTTTAAATATTCCCAGAAGAGATAGAAAATTATACTAGCAGATCCTATAGCTTATTGCAGCGTTTATCCGTCACTCACTTGGCTTATCACTGTGGCAGCTCCTTTGTAGAGCTGTCCTCCATAGCTGCAGTGTGCCGAGATTAAAGCCAGTAACCCTGTGCAGTAAACATTTCCAGTGCTTCTGTCCACCCTAACAGTATTTAGACATTTTCCATGGTTTTACCTGAGATGAGTCTGAATGGCACCCTATTCAGTGTTGGCTTCTGCCTACAACATGAAGCTGCTCAAAGAAGGCTGAAAGGTGGCATTTTTTTAATTATTGTGTTAATTTAAATAGCAAAACTTTAAATAATTTGTTAATATATTATGCTTCCTTAGAGATACTGTAACAGTATATGTAGCATTAAAAAACATAATTTATTAGTATTCTATTAAATCCATTTTAATAAATGTGTTTAAAAATATTTGAACATCTGGTATTTTAAATTAAGTAATAAATTAACTTAAATATATCTAGCCTCAATAGCAAGTTTTACATTCTTGCTTTTGCCCTTGCATTACTACAGCTTTAATATGTCTTACAAACTTTAGATCCTAACTATTGTATTTTCTGGAATCTGTCATGTGGCCACAGAGGTAGACTATTGTGCGTTGTTTAGACATGACTGTGAGCACCTTTGTCTGAACACGGAGAAGTCCTACATCTGTCAGTGTTTTGATGGCTACACTTTAAATGCAGATGGGAAGACATGTAGAAGTAAGTCACTGATTAATTATTGCTGTGTTATCAAACTCAGATCCTGGAGGGCCGCAGTGGCTAAAGGCTTACTTAGTAACCAGTTACTGCTAATTATTTAACACACTTATTTTGCCTTTTTTTAATTTTTTTTTATTTTTACCTAAAAACAATAAAGAGAAGCAAAGCAAGGTGAAAGATGACAAGCTAACTCAGTGGTCTTATACGGTCTTGGAGGGCCAATCACCCATTTAGGTATTAATGAAATCCATCACTTAATTCTATGGCTTTTTAATGTTTCATTCTGCCACACCTGTCATTGCCAAAACTGATTTTCTGAGATTGCTTTCCAAATGCTTCATGGACCACAGCAGATGAACATTCACTTTTTTATTTTCAAATATTTTCTTAAGACAGATATTGCATAAAAGACGCAGGGGCAGATGAGATGGATCTAAGTTAGCCTGGTTATCTGTTTGCACACTTTGCATCTCATTAATGTTTGGCTGCTGGCTGTAAGAAATAAACAAACCACTTAAAATGCAAGTCAATTAAAATTATAGTGTGTACCATCAGCATCAGCAGTTGATTAGTTCCTTAACCTTTGAGACAGCAGCACTAACCATTGATCAACCATGCCTAACCCTATAATCACAAATAGAAGACTATAACAAGATGAATAATATGTGTTTGTTGCAACCAAAATCTTCTTCTTCTTCTTCTTTCGGCTGCTCCCGTTAGGGGTTGCCGCAGCGGATCATCTTTTTCCATATTGTCCTGTCTTCTGCATCTTACTCTGTTACACCCACCACCTGCATGTCGTCTCACACCACGTCCATAAACCTTAGGCCTTCCTCTTTTCCTCTTGCCTGGCAGCTCTATATTTATCATCCTTTTCCCATTATACCCAGCATCTCTCCTCTGCACATGTCCAAACCAACGCAATCTCGCCTCTCTGACTTTGTCTCCCAACCGTCCAATTTCGGCTGACCCTCTAATGTCCTCATTTCTAATCCTGTCCATCCTGGTCACATCCAGTGCAAATTTTAACATCTTTAACTCTGCCACCTCCAGCTCTGTCTCCTGCTTTCTGGTCAGTGCCACCATCTCTGACCCATATAACATAGCTGGTCTCACTACCGTCCTGTAGACCTTCCCTTTCACTCTTGCTGATACCCATCTGTCACATATCACTCCTGACACTCTTCTCCACCCATTCCACCCTGCCTGCACTCTCTTTTTCACCTCTCTTCCACAATCCCTGTTACTCTGAATTGTTGATCCGAAGTATTTAAACTCATCCACCTTCGCCATCTCTACACCCTGCATCCTCACCATTCCACTGACCTCCTTCTCATTCACACACATGTATTCTATCTTGTTCTTACTGACCTTCATTCCTCTCCTCTCTAGAGCAAACCTCCAACTCTCCAGGGTCTCCTCGACCTGCTCCCTACTCTCGCTGCAGATCACAATGTCATCAGCAAACATCATAGTCCACGGGGACTCCTCTCTAATCTCGTCTGTCAACCTGTTCATCACCATTGCAAATAAGAAAGGGCTCAGAGTTGATCCCTGATGTAATCCCACCTTCATGTTAAATACATCCATCACTCCTACTGCAGTTTTCACCACTGTCACACTTCCCTCGTACATATCCTATACAACTCTTACTTACTTCTCTGTCACTTACGACTTCCTCATACAATACCACAACTCCTCTCGAGGTACCCTGTCATATGCTTTCTCAAGGCCCACAAAGACACAATGTAACTATTCTCTTCTCTATACTTCTCCATCAACACCCTCAGAGCAAACATTGCATCTGTGGTGCTCTTTCTTGGCATGAAACCACACTGCTGCTCACTAATCATCACCTCACTTCTTAACTTAGCTTCCACTACTCTTTCCCATAACTTCATGCTGTGGCTCAACAATTTTGTCCCCCTGTATTTACTACAGCTCTGCACATCTCCCTTATTCTTAAAAATCGGTACAAGTACAATTCTTCTCCACTCCTCAGGCATCCTCACACTTTCCAAGATTCCGTTAAAAAATCTGGTTAAAAAATCCACTGTCATCTCTCCTAAACCCCTCCATGCTTCCACAAGTATGTCATCTGAACCAACAGCCTTTCCATTTTTCATCATCTTCATAGCTGTCCTTACTTCCTCCTTGCTAAACCATTGCACTTCCTGATTCACTATCTCCACATAATCCAACCTTCTCTATCTCTCATTCTCTTCATTCATCAGCCTCTCAAAGTACTCTTTCCATCTGCACAACACACTCTCTTTGCTTGTGAGTACATTTCTATCTTTATCCTTTACCACCCTAATCCGTTGCACATCTTTCCCAGCTCGGTCCCTCTGTCTAGCCAATCGGTACAGGTCCTTTTCTCCTTCCTTAGTGTCCGGCCTCCTATACAACTCATCATACACCGTTTCTTTAGCCTTTGCCACCTCTCTCTTCACCTTTTGTTGTAACCAATATTTTCTGAGAAATTAAGATTTACTGAAGGAAGAGAAAAAAAAATCCCAAAAAACACCACAATTCTACCCAATCACAAAAGCATTAAATCTCTTAAACGTGCTAAACTGTCCAATGGTACGGGATAGGGGGTTGCAAAAAAAGCAGCTTGGAGATTGCCGCTTGCAAACGCAGCAGTGTACAATATAATTTTCAATCGTTGATGGTGATGAACAATTGAGGATAGTATTTGCTGAGTTTTAACACAAGATTTAGTGTAGGAAGGCATTCAAATTCAGGTTGTGCTTACTCAAGTAGTATTTTGTTAAAAGTTTAGGTTTAAGGTCATTGTTTCTACTATTACATTATTTTTTTGAATTCCTTTCTGTCGTAATTAATTTTGTGATTCATTGTGTATTTACTAAATGATTTATCCGTTAATTTTATAATTACATGTTTTAATGTTAGATATGATTAATTACATACTTATTGTATGTTATATTATGTTACTTTAAAACGTCTTATTTTTTTAATATCCTTAGGACCTGATATTTGTAGCACTGCTCAGCATGGATGTGAACATCTTTGTGTCAATACTGAAGATTCCTACATATGCAAATGTTTTGATGGTTTCACCTTGGCTGAAGATGGAAAGAAATGCCGAAGTGTGTATGAATTATATATTACTAGCATAATAATGTTAGATTGTGTAATCTTAAAATAATTTTTTTTCCAAGCCCAGTATGTGAAGCTATGTATTTTTCTGCTTTATGATATTATCACAAATCAGCCTATGCCAAATTCTGTGCCATATTAGCTAAATCAATATGCCTCCTAAAGGTAGATAGTGTAATTTTTAATGTTATATCTCAGGCAAGGGAGAAGGATGTTTCAAGATAAGCTAATTTTACTCATGGCACCTGAGAGTAGCTACAGTTAGGTCCATAAATATTTGGACAGAGACAACTTTTTTTTCATTTTGGTTCTGTACGGTACCACAATGAATTTTAAATGAAACAACTCAGATGCAGTTGAAGTTCAGACTTTCACCTTTAATTCAGTGGGGTGAACAAAACGATTGCATAAAAATGTCAGGCAACTAAAGCATTTTTAACACAATCCCTTCATTTCAGGGGCTCAAAAGTAATCGGACAATTGACTCAAAGGCTATTTCATGGGCAGGTGTGGGCAAGTCCGTCGTTATGTCATTATCAATTAAGCAGATAAAAGGCCTGGACTTGATTTGAGGTGTGGTGCTTGCATGTGGAAGATTTTGCTGTGAACAGACAACATGCGGTCAAAGGAGCTCTCCATGCAGGTGAAAGAAGCCATCCTTAAGCTGCGAAAACAGAAAAAACCCATCTGAGAAATTGCTACAATATTATGAGTGGCAAAATCTACAGATTGGTACATCCAGAGAAAGAAAGCAAGCACTGGTGAACTCAGCAATGCAAAAAGACCTGGACGTCCACAGAAGACAACAGTGGTGGATGATCGCAGAATCATTTCCAAGGTGAAGAGAAACCACTTCATAACAGCCAACCAAGTGAACAGCACTCTCCAGGGGGTAGGCGTATCGATATCCAAGTCTACCATAAAGAGAAGACTGCATGAAAGTAAATACAGAGGGTGCACTGCAAGGTGTAAGCCACTCATAAGCCTCAAGAATAGAAAGGCTAGATTGGACTTTGCTAAAGAACATCTAAAAAAGCCAGCACAGTTCTGGAAAAACACTCTTTGGACAGATGAAACCAAGATCAACCTCTACCAGAATGATGGCAAGAAAAAAGTATGGAGAAGGCGTGGAACAGCTCATTATCCAAAGCATAGCACATCATCTGTAAGACACGGTGGAGGCAGTGTGATGGCTTGGGCGTGCATGGCTGCCAGTGGCACTGGGACACTAGTGTTTATTGATGATGTGACACAGGACAGAAGCAGCTGAATGAATTCTGAGGTGTTCAGAGACATACTGTCTGCTCAAATCCAGCAAAATGCAGTCAAATTGATTGGGCGGCGTTTCATGATACAGATGGACAATGACCCAAAACATACAGCCAAAGCAACCCAGGAGTTTATTAAAGCAAAGAAGTGGAAAATTCTTGAATGGCCAAGTCAGTCACCTGATCTTAACCCAACTGAGCAGGCACTTCACTTGTTGAAGACTAAACTTCAGACAGAAAGGCCCACAAACAAACAGCAACTGAAAGCCACTGCAGTAAAGGCCTGGCAGAGCATTAAAAAGGAGGAAACCCAGCATCTGGTGATGTCCAGGAGTCCAAGACTTCAGGCTCTCATTGCCAGCAAAGGGTTTTCAACCAAGTATTAGAAATGAACATTTCATTTCCAATTATTTAATTTGTCCGATTACTTTTGAGCCCCAGAAATGAAGGGATTCTGTTAAAAAAAATGCTTTAGTTGCCTCACATTTTTATGCAATTGTTTTGTTCGCCCCACTGAATTAAAGCTGAAAGTCTGCAATTCAACTGCAACTGAGTTGTTTCATTTAAAATTCATTGTGGTAATGTAGAGAAACAAAATTAGAAAAAAAGTGGTCTCTGTCCAAATATTTATGGACCTAACTGTATGTGTGGCATGGTGATAAGCACATTCACTTAACAAAATCACTGCATTCCATATGCATGACAGTAATAGCATTAAACCTAAACCTGCTACATATTTAATAAATAATTAGAATGAATTAATAAGAAATGTCTCTTATCAGGAATCTGCTTCCCCTGGGGGATCAAACTCAGGCCAACAGATTATTTACTTGTATTTTCCTCCGCTGTGTATACCAACTCAGTGGGAGACATTAACGTTATTAAAGTAGAGCACCAGGATATGTGCATAGTCAAAAGGCAAACAAAATTTGGAACGGAATGTCAGTCCTAACTTTCCAACAAACTGCAAACATAATCAAAAACCAGTAGTCAGAATTGAGAGCGAGAGATCAGAAAGTCAAAAGAAACAAAAAGGCTTTGAGCATAAGTTCTGTCTATAATACTCGAATAATATAGAGACGTTTATAGCAACCCATAATCCTCCTCTCCGATGATATCACAGGAGGTGCACATCTCTCCAAATTGTGGGAGGATTACTATGACAGTGGGAAACAAAAAAAAAAAAAAAGCAGCAGTACCAAAGCAAACAAATATGGCAATGCAACATTACCATAAATTTACACTAACTACAAATCAAAAAAGAAAATCGTAAACATTGAGTTCTAAAACCCTTAGATCAATGTACAGATTGTGTAAATCTTTCCTAAAAATCCCATAAAAATGTAGTAATGGTTCATATCATAACACTGTGCTAAAGAAGAAGCCTATCACCCCAGTGGCCAATTGGGGGTTTTAACTATAAGGATTTCTCTTAAGCAGATACAGGCTCTCTCTCAGCCTTCGCTGTGCCTGCCCGTCCAGTGCCATCCCACCCACCCACATCCTTCAACAGTGTTGTTAAAGATTGGCATTCCTCCAATGTTCGTTGCAGATTGAAGCCTCTTGCAGCAAGCTGTTCTACAAGATGAACCAATGGTTTTCCTGGTTTTGGTAGAACACTAAGGATGTCTTTTCAGACAGGCAATTTGTCACGTTTCATTAAATTGTCTTACTCACAGAGTAAGCTCGTTTGCGGTGGGGCGAGGTTAGTAGGGCCAGGAAGGCATTTAGAAGGTGTTGTGATGGTTATTAGCTGTGAACCACCCAGTCTCGCTGAGATTGCACAGGTGGTGAACCAGCTGAGGGCAGGGAAGGCTGCAGGGATCTGTGGTATCCGGGGTGAATGTCTCCAGGCTGGCAGTAAGGCTGTCCCCCTGGCATTGCAAGCAATCTTTGATTCCATCTGGGAGACTGGCATCATCCCAACTGAGTGGAAAACGGGACTTCTCGTCCTATCTGGAAAGGGAAGGGTGATCGCTTGGATTCAGCAACTGGGGGATAACACTGCTCTCTGTGCCAGGTGAAGTCCTTGCTAGAGTCATCCTCAACAAGATTCATGATCACTTCCTCACCTTCCAGCATCAAGAGCAGTCTGGTTTTATGCCTAAGAAGTCTATCATTGACTGCACCCTGGCAAACACGAATATTAGCAGGTTCTTTGCAGCCTTTGTTGATTTTCATAAGACATTCCACTCAGGTGATCAAATGCCCTGTAGGACATCCTGAGACTTGACGGGATCCCCCAGAAGTTGCTGGATATCATGGCAGGCCTGTACAATGGTACTTGTGAGTTCTGTGCAGAGTGGAGGGAAAGCTTCTGCATTTTTCCCAGTTGATTCTGGGGTTTGTCAGCGGTGTTTTTTCTCCTTTTCTGTTCAATGCTTGCATGGGCTGGGAGAGGGGCTGGTTGTGGGGTCCAGCGGCTATTGGGAATCTGTTGGTGAACAAGGATTCACCGACCTTGACTATGCCGATGCCGACAGTGAAGTTGGATTATTTATTTCACTGTGCTTCAAGATATACCACACAAATGACACATTTTGACAGTATATATGGTATTAGCATTATTTTTATTATTGTTATTATTATTCATTATTATTTGTGTCATTATTATACAGTACTTTCTACACTTCTGACTTTGTACTTGCAGTGTTTTTGCATGTTTTACAGTAGAAAGATCATTTTTATTAAACATGTAATCTTTCATGCCAAACAATGCAATGCTTTGCATGTGTTTCTTCGAGGAAAAAATCCAACGCTCAGGAGGCTACACAACACTTTCAATTGTCTATTGGCCAGCCAAGTGTACGCCATAAAGTCTTTGGATTGAAATTAGTGCCTTTCCACCGATTCTGTGCTCCTCATAATGTTAATAGTAAATTATTCTTGTAAAACCCAACCCTGCTTTAACTTTAATCTTTTGATTTTATTCCTCAGAATGTGCAGAAGGGGCTATTGACCTGATGTTCGTGATTGATGGATCCAAAAGCCTGGGCCCTGATAATTTTGAGAAGGTCAAGCAGTTTGTCAGTGGGATCGTGAGCTCTTTGGATGTTTCCCCAAAAGCCAGCAGAGTGGGCCTTTTGCAGTACTCCACAAAAGTACGTTCTGAGTTCACACTGGGGCAGCACAAGACAGCGGCGGATATCACGCAAGCGGTTTCCAAAATCGAGTACATGGGCAGGGGGTCCATGACAGGGAGTGCCCTGAAGTACATGTTTGAGAAGAGTTTTACAGAAGCAGAAGGAGTAAGGCCTTCCTCAGCTCATGTGGCCCGAGTGAGCATTGTGTTTACTGACGGCCGATCTCAAGATGATGTTTCAGAGTGGGCGGATAAAGCAAAGAAGTCTGGTAATTGTGTTTGTATGGTAAATTGTGCAATCTTATTTAAGTTGCCTAATGACAGATTTATTATTAGTAACATCGGATCTATTTTGGACCTCATATACTGGGTAGATAGTGAATGTTTCTATATGATTTGAGATGTACTCCACCTATGAAAACATAACAGGATGTGACAAAACTATTGGTACCCTTAACCGAATATTCATAGCACAGCCTTTTTAAAAGAACTAACTCCCATCAAGCACTTTCTGTAATGCTGAGTGACATTTCTACACTTCTCAACTGGTTATTAGGCCCACTTGGCTGCAGCAGGGGGTGCTTGCTGCCTGGCATCGTGTTCTTTATTGATGCAGAACACACTCAAGCCATACACATCCTTTTAGTAACCATAGCGGAAATAATCAGACAAGAGCAGTATGGTACAAAAAGTGAAATATCTATTTAACTTTCTTTAAAACACAGCTTTCCTCCCCAAAATACAATGTATAATCATTTATCTATATATATAAAATCCCTATGTGCGTCCAGGTGTCCGTGTGTGTGTGTGTCTTCTGGTGAAGTGCGCATGCACGGGGTACGGTGCAATGTGCGATATTACTGTCAGAGAAAGTTAGAGGCGTTTTACGGAAATACAAACCAGTATTACTGCGAGAGGAAATTAAAGGTACACAATACAGTGACACATATTACAGCCACATACAAGCCAGTATTACTGTCAGAGGAGATTAAAGGCATATTACCAACGCGCACGCCTGTATTACCGCCAGAGAAAATTAAAGATATATTACGGACGTACAAGCCAGTGGACGTACAAAATGGTATCCTTCAATAAGGGCGCGCACAAAAAGGTGAGCCTCAAAAGGGCGACCTCAATTGGGCGCAGTGAATAAAGGCGCGCGTAAATAAAGATCTGCACCTTTGTTGCTCTTCACATATTCCAGAGCCATTTGAACTAAATTATCTACGAACGCCTTTATTCGCCGCGCTCAATTGAGGTCGCCCTTTTGAAGCTCGCCTTTTTGTGCGCGCCCTTATTGAATAGAGCCGTACAAGACAGTATTACTGTCACAGAAAATTAAAGACACACAATACACGGCGGCAGCCCACGAAGAACGGTCAGCTCAGCAAGTAAACATCAACAAAAGAAAGGCTGAAAGAAAGAAAAATACGACCAACAAAAAGAATGAGGTCAAAGTCCCTTGCCATTTAATATAGACCGTTCCTACTAATGTTTATGCACTACTGTTCTAGCGCCCGTTATTGTAACGGGCTAAATGACTAGTACTTACATATCCAGGCCAGAGAGAAGCCAATGGAACGTGTGGTCGGCATTCAGTTCTTCAAAGGGGAATGCTGACAGCTATACGAGTCATGTCGAGCAGGGTCTTCAGCGGCATGGAGACGGCTCCTCGCCGTTAGAAACGCTCACATATTTACATAGTTTTAAAATTTGTCATGAACCTTGCCAGGTATGAGCAATTGCCATCTGAGCTGTCTGTGTTGTGTACTGTGCCCAAATAACATCTTCCCCTGTTCTAGTCACTCATGGCTGTTCTAGTCACCCTGGCCATATTTTGATTCATCAAACAGCACTTTTAAATTGCATGTCTGTGTCATCTGCTATTTATGTCATGCATCTGTCAGTTTCACCCTGTCGCCTTATTAATCGTTTTGAAATAAACTTCACAGATTACAGTGGCACACACTTCAAGTCTATTACTACGCCACTCTTCTTCAGTTATCTCAGGTGTGATGGGCGCCTTCTCCCAACTCTCAGCTCTTTCCACAGTTGATCAATGGGATTTAGATCAGGAATCCTAGCGGGCCACTTTCAGAATGGTCCAATATTTTCTTCTCCTTCATACTCGGATGCTTTTTTGAGGTACAGTATGTTTTGGGTCATTGGGTCCAAAGGGAGGACTCCTGACTTGTAACTGAAACACAGCTTACTGACACTGGGCTATATAATTCAACCTAAAATGCCCCGATAGTCTTCTGATTTTATTGGGCCCTGTAGAAATTCAAAGAGACAGCAAAGCAACACAAAAACATGAGCCTCCCAGTAGGGATGATGCTATTTGGATGCCCAGGACCTTGAAAATGACTTAAACCGGTGATGATGGTCACATTTTTCTTTTCAGGCATTACGATGTATGCAGTGGGTGTTGGCAAAGCCATCGAGGGTGAGCTGTATGAAATCGCCTCAGAGCCTCAGAATAAACATCTGTATTATGCAGAAGATTTCAGCAACATGGGGACCATCGCTGAGAAGTTGAAATCCCGCATCTGTGAAGGTAAGTCAAAAAATACTAAGAATGAAAAGTGAAGCCAGTTTACTCCATTACGCTTATGCTGGAATGTGTCATTTGCTAGCATTTCAAGTGCATCTTATAAAAGGACACTTCACTATGTGGAACAGTGAGGTTAAACAACAAATTAGTCCACAGCTTAGCAAAGTCCTTTTGTTTTGTTCATCATATTTTTAATGAAACCAAATGCATGCATGGAAAACCTGAAGACAAGTCAATTAAAAAGGGAACAGTGTAACCCAAAGACCCCCCCCCACACACACCTAACCACCCAATTAGAGCCTTTCAACCAAAAAAAAAAAAAAAAACATGTATGGATAAAGGGTGCAATAAAAAAAAAAAAAAAAAAAGATGTGAACTTACCACACCGTCCGGGTAGCCAAGAAGACTGAAATATCATTAGGCCCCTTCCCACTGCAGGGATTTGTTAGAAACTCACTGACGTTTGTAGCATTCCCACCACACCACAGGAACTCGGGCCATTTGTAGATCCTGGTACTTTTTTTTTTTTTTTGTGCTCCTACTCCAGGTGTTGTATTTTTCATTCAATCAGGAACTAATTTGGGTGATGCGCAAATTTGTTAGTAGTTTGAACTTTGGAGAATTATTAGTGAAGTTGGCGCGCTGCACTTTGCAACTCATCACCCTGGTGTGCCACGCCATGCATCACATTGAAGCAATCCTCTCTCTGGTAAAGTCTCAGTCACTTTAAAGCAATAAGGTGTCCGTGTTCCTGGTGAACTTCTGAATGTCCTGCATCTCTAATGCCATGTTCCGTTTTCAGACACAACAGGCAGGAACTGCTTTGTTCAAATTTCTATCTATTAGATGCATTTAGAGACATGAAAGGTGCTATATATCTATTATTCACGTAGTGCCTTTCCTATATATCTATCTATGCCCCACATCACTCTTCACAGTTGCCTCCCTGGAGTGCCACATCTGTTACTCGTGATGTTTAATCCACACATGAAGTCATCCAGTTGTATGCACACAACCTCCCAATCACATGCATTTCCTACTAACAGATTCTAGAAAGTTCTTTCAAGCATTTTGGTATCTTCTCATATACCAAAGGTGTCTAACTCAGGAATTCTTAGAACTTCCAAGAACTGGACTCTTATGGACTGCAAGTGCAAAGAGACCAAGATTCAAGTTCCAAGTGCTCCCCAGGTGGACACTGCATGTTCTTTGAGTTCCCTTTCACAACCCAAAGACTTGCAGGTTAGGTGTATAAACAATGCTCAATTGGCCCTGATGTGTGTGTCTACCCTCCAATGGGCTTGCACAAGATCAGTGCCGGTACAAAATACTGAATGAGACGAGATGCATTTCCAAGGCCCTTTACCACCCTCATTTTATTTTTATTTAGTCACACCAGAGCACATTAGTGCTCAGTAACTTGCTCAGGGTCACCCTGTATGTACATCAGTGACATGTATTGAAGACACAAACTTCAGGTTCACTGGGCAGCACTACTTGCCAATGGGAGTGTTTGAGTATCCCAGCAGCATATGGTTTTTTAAACTAACATCCATCCTTCCATTTTCCAACCCGCTGAATCCGAACACAGGGTCACGGGGGTCTGCTGGAGCCAATCCCAGCCAACACAGGGTGCAAGGCAGGGAACCAATCCGGGGCAGGGTGCCAACCCACCGCAGTTTTTAAACCAACACATTCCACAATATGAATTGCAATGGCACATCATTCCAAGTAATAAGCCTCAGCACAAGCCCACTCTGTTATAACTTTGGACTTTATTTAGTAGATGGATGGTAAGTTAGGTTATTGTCATGTGAAACTTAAGAGTCTAATCAACATATTGACATTAACCGTGATCAAAACACTGTGACATTGTCCTTCTGCAGCTTGGTGTTTAGCACTGAATGATTCCTTTTCAGACTGACAATAACCCAGCTTTTGTATACGTGTTCTTCTTTTCTCTTTGACAGAAAAGCCTGCCACAGAAGACCAGTGTATGTGTGAAAATGTAATCAAGTTCCAAAACCAAGCCACCGAACAAATACAAAAACTAACAGTGCAGCATATCCTTTCTTAATGACTGCCAGCTTTCAATTCTAATCAATCAGGTATTCATTCTGATATCCACTTTAGCAGAGAATGAGGGAGGAAGTTTGTTGTTGATTCTCTACACTCTAACATTTAAAATAGTGAAAATGGGTAGAAATTGGTAAACTTGCCCTATGAGAAGAGTTATTTTTTAGAATCATTCAGGACACTTAAAATAAAGGCAATTTTTAAAGTAAAATGCATTTAAAGCAGGACAGGTCTTGTCCTTCATTATATAGTATAATACTGCCACCCTGTGGCCTTATTTTTAACAACATGCACAATAATCAGGTGTAGACAGAAGTCACACTGCATGTTGCCAAAGCTACAATTTAAAAGGTTATTTCCACACTGAAAAGGAAAGGCGGCATTGGACAAGACATTTCAGCTGTCTTCTACCTTCTTTCTAATGAAGGCGATAACATCCAAAACATTGTTTTATGGTCTTTCCGGTTCAGGATGAAAATAACTAACTTTTTTTCCTTTTTATAGGCAGCTGTTGCTCCACAAACGTCGTAGCTACAGGCCGCACATTCTAGTCCACGAGACAGTGTGTTTTTGGGGGGGTGGCGGTGGCTGGGTAGAGACAGGGGTTACTGGAGAAAAATGTTTCTGAACACCTATACTAAAGTGCAAGAGAAGAGCTAAGTCAGGTTTAAACTATACTGAACTTCCTTAACTCATCACTTTACTGGAAAAGATTGGAAGAAAACTGGAATCTCTGGAAAACCAGCTGATATACAACTGACAATTTTAAAGGGACCAAGCTGTTTCGACAGATGTTAGAAGGCATGTCAAGGAATGTATTATTTACCATGCATTTTGTGTTACATATCCACTGTTAGGGTTGTTTCATTGTCTAAAATTAACCTGAAAATCCTGCTCATTTTCCAATAGTATAAACAAAAATGTGCTAGCTGCGAATATGGATGTCACTGAGGTGACATTTTTATGTAACTATTAAACTTATTTAACTGTTAATACTTCACCAATCCCCATACAAAGTATGAGGCTATTTAAAGTGGGCAAACCAAATGTGTGCACTGGATAAGTCAGTAGCTCTTCTGGCAATTTAAGTGCCATAATGCAATCACCAAATCCACATGCAAGCTATTGGTTTTAACCACCTAAAGGAGAGGTATAAATTTTAGAATTACAACAGGTTTATTTTATGGAAAGAAAAGGCAAACACCATCATTAATTACCAATTTATTATGGAGAGGGTATTTTCTGATCATTTATTAAAAATAGCCAGCTGAGTGAATGTTTGCCTCATAGTGTCAATGGCAGCTTCTGTTCTCTGGAGTCATTAAAAACTGAAGCTAAGCAAGCTACACTTCACTTAAACGACACAAAAGGAATCTGAACAAACACAAGAACTTAAATTTAACAAACCAGAGACCATCAGGCTTGTTTGTCTAGCTAAACCACTAAGCCATCTCTCGATTTAAAAGTCTAGGGTATATTACGTATCACTCCAGGGAATATACATCATGAAAAATTGTTTCTGAACAGTGGAATACACAGATAAATTACTTAAGCATAAATGCTTTAAAAAAACACTTGGGAGTATTCTGCTGACACACACATCAGGCCAAATTATTATTCATACAGCACCGGTTATCAAGCAGAAGTTAACAACTCATTGTTACACCTGTGAGACACACAGCAGTTTGCAGTAGTTGATCATTTTATTAATATTAACATCGATGTGGGAGGTCTATTTGTACAGAATGTAATAAAAACATACATACAAATACCAAGCCAGTGTCATTTACTTTTCATGACAAAAAAAAAAAAAATTTGTGTCCCAAGAAAACTCGTGTATTAAATATAAAACTAAAAAATGATGCAAGGAGGAAAATTAAGATTGATGGAGACAATCTGTAGTACGATCACTTAGTAAGATGTGCATGGTAACTGGTGGCCCTCATTTGGCCCAGCGTGTCTATGGGTGCCATTTCTGATGTTTGAGAATGTGAATGTGTAATACTGGGGGAAAAAACTTCAGCACAGAACACACTACCAGTTTCTTTTTAAATCAGGTTTATTTATAACAAGGCAAGAAAGTTCTGTCTGATCTATTTTTCACCAGTCTGTTCTGGCATACTTCTGATGATGTCAGAGTCACCTGGAAAGCAGCAAAACAAACCAGCAATGTTAGTTATATTGGTGCCTCACATCAGCAGATGAAGTACAATTGAAAAAAACTCAAAAGCAAGCAAGTTCACATCTTCACTACAGAGTGCATTCATGCTTCCCCAAATGCAATTCCTGACTAGCTTACATTTAATCAAATTAATAACTCCCAAGAGCATTAAAAATAGTTAACTGTTCCAATAAAGCAACTTAAATTCTTACCGAGTGTAGTCTAATACAATAAAAATGTTTGCAATTTGTGAAACAGAATAAGCAAATCCAAAAAGACTGTTAGCTGTCACCAACAGTGGAGGAAAACAGAGAGAAGTAGAAAACCTCATCTGTGGACACTCTGAAGGTTTTTACTCTAGCGAATGTCTAGCCCTGATTAGATCACTAAACAGACCAAACAGGCGAGAATTATTCGCATTAAAATTTTTTCATCAGGTGGACTTCAACATGGAAGAAATCATTTACATCAGAAAGTTTAAGAAAAAAGGAACCTTAACATACAGTACACAAAAGTGAAATGGAACTAAGTAATTAAGGAAAATCCATTCCTGGTGGCAGCAGTGGTTTGCAATGCTAACTCAAAGCACCACAGAAACTCAATACATCAGAAAAGAAGTGGAAGGTAGCAAAGCAGAGAATTCACTCGAGCTCCATATGCGCAAAGCATAGAATTATTCAACTAAAAATTATATATCGATTATATATATGTCTCGCTTAAAACTGTCAAATGTTTCCAGGGCAAGATCCAACCTGAAAACACTGCAACCAAGCTCCTGCCTCACATGTTCTGGGCCTGCACCAAACTAACATTTTGGACCAAAATTTTTAAGTGCCTTTCAGACAGCCTTGGGGTCACAGTCCCTCCTAACCCATTAACAGCTGTGTTCGGTGTTCTTCCAGACGGACTTGAAGTGGAGAAGGACAAGCAAACGGTGATTGCATTCACTACACTTTTGGCATGCAGACTTATTTTGTTAAATTGGAAGAATCCTAACTCTCCTCTGACAAGTCAGTGGGAAACCGATGTTTTATATTTGAAATTGGAAAAAATCAAATTCTCAGTTAGAGGATCTGTACAGAACTTTTTTAAAACCTGGCAGGATCTAAAAATCAATATTATTTTAGAATAAGAGAAATAACTTGCCACATTTAATTCCCTTCTCCATTTTTTATTTACCTATATATATATATTATATATATATATAGATATATATAGATATATTATATATATATATATATATATATATATATATATATATATATATATATATATATATATTTTCCTTTCTTTTGTTTATTGCTGCCTTATTAAAAAGCCCTAAGCAATTCTCCTTTGGTTAAGCTCTCCTTCTCAGGGTTGGGGTTTGATTTCTCTTCAATTTTTTGTTATAAATTGATTTGTATGGAATGATTACAATAAAATAAAATTTTTTTAAAAAAAGCACCACAGAAACGGCGTTGAAATCCCATATGCAGACTGCACGGACGAACATTTATTTTCTCTCTCTGCAAAGGTTATTCTTTCAGTTATTTGGCCTCATCTCTTTATAAGGCACGAGAGTACCTTTTTTTTTTTTAAAAAAAAAAAGGGTAAGTAATACGTAATAAAACGTGAAAAATTCTCAATACCTGCTTGTAGCGACTGTTTTCTGGTAGAAGTCTCAGGAAGGGAAAATTAACTTTTTTTAAATAAAAACTGCCTGCATTTGAGGAAATGACTACTTTCCATGTTTCTCCAAAGAGCCAGGGTCAAGGCCCCAATATCTTCAATCATAAACTTTGGTAAAGCAGTCTGAGCACAGTTGTCTCCTAGATCTTTGACAACATGATATTTAAAATACCAAGGTAAGTACAACAGACAGCTAAACACCTTTTGTTTTAGACAGAAATTGTTTTATCTTTATTATTAAAAATAAGGAGCACCATCATTTAGAACAGAGTTCAAAGTTCTGAAGGAGGTGGGCACGGCCAACTCGAAGTGCCGGATAGGTAATATAAAACCCACACTGACTTTTACCAAGTGTACTTTCATTAAAAGAAGCATCTTAGTTCTGATTTAACTATCGTCCTCATAGGAGGCAGGTATCCATTTTCTAAACTAGTGGGAAGTGAAGGTCTGCTTAAGAGGAAATAATACAAGTGGCATTAACGTCAGCTTATTCTGTAGTGTGTGCTATGGCTGCCAATGAATTAACCTTTGTTAAGACATTTCAACATGTAATGACCACCACCAAAAAAAAAACAGTTGTGCATATGAAAAATGCTTCATAATTTGATTGAAAAAAGAACAAACAAAAAAACATAACTGAGTGAAGTTCCATAAATATCAACTCACCAGGATCAATGATAGCTAGAGTGCATACCCTGTAGTATTTACCACAGGCTGTACCCAGTTCGATGTTGTTTCCACTGTAATGATGCACACCAGTCTTGGCCAACATAGCATAGTACTCAATTTCAGATTTCCTGAAGAAAGAAACATAGCATAGTTTCTTCATTTAGTATTCTTTTTTAGTGCCAAAAAATTCTTACAATTAACATTATAATCAAGTATGAATACATTTTTGCCCTAAAAGTCACTAAGAAAATGAACCCGTCAATTCTTCCAGTTACAGTACATTGTGTTGGGAGCACAAGTTACTAGTAGTTAATTTCTTTATTGAAAACAAGTGACTAAAATACATATTAAACTACTTAGTCAGTGCAACTTTTATATAAATAACGCAAATCACCATCAACAGCAGCCTATAGAAAATACACCAGAACTTTCCCCACCCACTTAGTCAATACAATTAAAACTTTATATATATATCTTTACTGCAACTAAAAGGCTAGAAGTTCTAACTAGTCCAAAAAAATGAACCAACACAAAAGTGCAATGAGACATTAAAACGTAAGGTATGACAAGCTAGGAAGGGAAGCATATTTGTCTGGCTTTAATGTACTGGCTGTCAGCCACACTAAACATGCACTCAGAGGGAGCACTGGTGTGAAAGCCTTACTTCCAACTTGCACATTCATTGCTGCAACAGTGTGAAAACCAAAAACGAACTCATAAAACACTACATTTAATGTAAACAGATCATTTGGTAATGGAATCTCTATAGCATTTATAAATACCTCAAATCTACAGTATATGGCACAAATAAACATTCCCACCCAGCCTCAGTGCTTTGATGATATATACCACGTGAAAATACTGTATTAATTTTTATGGAATGGAGCCAATAAAATACAAAGCCAAAACTCTAGCAGAAAAGTAACCTGGATCACAAGATTAAAAATCTTTAAGATTACAAAGAAATCAACATAAGTTCTAGCTGTAACTGTAACTAACTCCTTAAATCAACTTGTGACTAACATATCCTACTGCTCTACAATAAATAAAACCCATCTATTATAGTCATATCAAAGCAACTGAAATGTCTGCATTATCTGCTCAAACTTTAGCTAAAACAAACACTTGAGCCTCAAACTGGACACCATGACCAGCACAGCTGCCAAGGCAAATAAGCATACCTACCAATGCGCTTTACCACATCTATTAAACCATCAAGTATCTAAGTTTAAACAAAATTAAATATACTATACGCACTAATTTGATTTTTTATAACCAAGTACAGAATATTTTTAGTGGTTTTGATTTTCTTTCAGAAAGATGAATGTTGATTTCATGCCAGCATCAATATATAAACACACAATCATGCATGCCTTGTGCAGTGATCAGGACGTGTTGCTTCAGTAGCACAACAATTTGTAGGTTGTTCTGCTGTAGTAAAAGGCAGATGCAATCGTCTTCCTTTCTTAGCCATTATTCCAATATAGTGCGATCTACATAACACAGGTAGCATAAGGTCAAATTTTCCTGGTAGTACTACATAACTAGGGAGGTCACCAAGGTTAAGGTACAAAATATTGACATTTACAAACATTAAAGTATCAAGAAATCTTAAAAAAAAAATTTAAGTTAAACTTTGAACAGTATGATGTGTAAACAAAGGGTTTTATTAATTTTCCACAAAATAAATGTTTTCACTTCTGATGTTCCAATTTGGAAGCCAATCAACAGTGGCTATGCTTTTCTTCCAAAAATGCAGATGGAAAGACAAGATTTAGGATGATGGGTGTGACCAAGATTTGCTTTGTGTAGTAGTGGGACCCTTATGGAGCTGAACAGAAATGATCTTAAAAAAAAAAAAAAAAAAAAGTTCCTAGCCTAACTAGCAATATAAATTTACATTAAAAACTTACATTTTCAGACATGGAAGGAAATGAACGCACTGATGATGCTAACCCCCTTAACACCTTGGCATTTAACCCAAGCGTCTCTCAAGCCTACATCCTATGTAAACACAATTAAGCCAGAGTGTCTGTATTGTTCATATGTACAGCGTTAAGCCCAAACAGCACTTGGGAGAGTATTCTGCTGTCATCTACTGGGTTGAAAACATTATACTGCCAAAAATATATATTTTTCAACACATCTTGCCATTCTGTGGTAACTCAATATTCATGAGTGGGGCAGGGCGATCAACCAAAACACACAATTACATGTAAACAAAAAATGTAAAGCCACTTTTAGAACAAACTAAACCATTAGTTGAATGATGTGATGACAACAATGTGAAGTGGTCATCAGACATTTAAAAAGATAGTAAAGCTGATGCACAAGGCACTGCATGACCGAGCCTTCGTAATATACCTGGTGAAGCTGGTTGCGTGAAGCTTCAGCATGGCAAAAAGATAAAATGACTGATCAAAAGTTAGTAAAAGAAAGATGTTAGCCTTCCAAGCACTGTTCACAATGAAGCAACAGTCAGTGTTCATGTCAAAAGAAATGTGGAGGTCGCTAAGCCTTACACTGTTGTGGTAGCCTACAATAACAATGGGCATGTCAACCATGTAGATCAGGCACCTATAATTTAACCTCTCATGTGCACAAACACACACAAAAAGCGTAAAGAAACACTTCTGTTGTCTTGATTGCAACACTGGGTTGTGTGTAGGTGACTGTTTCAAAAACTGTCATAGAAGAACATTCAGTTAACCTGCATCAGTACAGCATACTCCTATAGTATCGTTTTGGCATTAGGTTTCTGTTGTACAACAGTTTCTTGTTGAAAGAAAAATTTAAAAATCAACCTTTTGGCTCTTTTCTTGGGTACACAATGCTAAGGAAGTTACTATAACATTCAAACATTTCCTTTTAAAAAGTGAAAAGCACATATTATAGAAAACCAGTTACACATTTACAAAACTTCACAACAGTCTTCTTACCTCAAAGCAGGGCAGTTGTTTGCCAATATAACCAGCTTTGCCTTGCCTTGTCGGATCATCTTGAGGGTCTGCTTATATCCCAAGACATATTTACCACTCTTCATAACAAGTTGTAACCTTGAGTTTATAGACTCGAGTGACTTTTTCTGTGAGAGGGAAAAAAAAATTAATTTTCTCATCTTCAGAATATGCCTACTACTCACATCAAGAAAAATGTGCAAAACAAAACTAGTGATTTTCAAGAAAACTAACCAGCAAACTGAACACAACAGTATTATTGTAACTGTTTGCAAACAGACATAGCCTTATAGCTGGCAGCAGTTTAGCACAGTTTAACATTGAAGAAAAAAAAAAAAAAAAAAAAAAGCTTGACAAAATTTTAAAAGGAAGTTGGCGAACTTATGGTAAATTGAAAATGAATAAATTTGTACTGTTAAAACTAATACACAAGTTTCATATTTAACTGTGGTATGTGGGTTAGGATTCTTCCAAGTATGTGAAACGAAACTTGAACACTGTAGTACTATCACAACAGATTGGACATTAAGCAATAATGTCCAATCAGGTGTCACAAATCTGGCAATGGATTGGATTGAGTATTAACACCAGCCCAGATACAGGTAAGGAAATGATGCTTACTTGCATATATACTTGTAAAAAATCTTTATAATGTATCCATTTAAAACGATAATTTCATACACTATTTTAGAAATTGGTAAGCAAGAGCAGCATATTACTTCTGGGATGGGCTGCTGCACACCAGAATCAGGTCACTGATATACACCTCCAAGTCTGCCTTGACAAAGAATAGGGTTAATAGCAAGGTAGCCATACTGTAACTATTAAGGTATGTGTGTTTGTCCAATGTCTCAGAGAAATCTGACTGGTCACTATGGCTTATGTGACATGATTAAAAGAGCATGTGCGAGTGTGAAAGACATGGAGGAAAAAAAGATGCAGAAGGCACACAGAGAATCACCTTTATGGTCAGAAAGGAATTAAGTCTGAGATGTAGACTTTACGGGAAAGAACTCAAGAGGGAGCACTGGTGAAGAGAGGCTCAGACATGCGAATACAGAGGAAAGGGACTGAAGGTACATGTAGGGCAAGAGACAGAATTTAGAAATACTATTAACAATCTTTGATAGGTAGCATGGCTAGTTCAGAGACAAGATACAACTTGCAGAAATTAATCCCAAACTAAATCTTACCAATACCCTGAAGAAATCAAACCCTAGATGTCACAAAAAATAAGCTGTGGACTGAAAATGACAGAGTACCCTAAAAGCCATTATTCAATTTTTATATGCGCCATGTGACCACATTAAAAGAGTACACCAGCCACCTCCAGATTAACAGGCTTTAAATCAATGAAAATCGTATAAACACAATGCTGATTAAAGCAGGGGCATGCAAGGTCTGAGGGGATTCAAGATTTAAGTTAAGTGTGACAGCATACACCACAAATACCAGCATTAGCATATGAGGAACAGCAGGTCAGATAATATTCATGTGATGGAGGATGACAATACTAGTGCAGACCAACACCACATTGAACTTAAAAGAACAGTTATCAAAACACAGAACATACTATCCCTTGTTACGATTGGGTTATAGCAGACAAGTGTAATATGGCCACTCCCGGCCAAAAAGAAATGACTCAAGAGGGCTAATGAACACAAACGCTAGAGGAATGCAGAGTTTTATGGACTCCCATTAGCAGTTCTGCGAGATGTTGAAAGAATAAAACCACAGGTAAGTCCTGCTAGTCATGAACACTGGGGGCCTATATAAGCTGTATAAGGGATTTGTGACATACATAGGGTTCCTTGAGCTAAGATGGGAAACATTTGAATGCATAGGACATTAGAACTTGTTGTCTTAACAGCAACGCTGCACTTATCTGTGAACGGGTATTTTGAGCAAGAAAATGCTTACAACTAAAAAGCCTCGCAATGGTTCCTAATGACGCATCTGAAAATCTTTGATGCGACCTTGTCGACATGGACCACAAAAAATTATGGCTGTTGAGCAAGCAAAAAGAGGGCTTGCCAGTATTACCATCGTGTTCCTAAACATTTGCCAAGTAAGTGCACCTACAATAGGTTGGGACAAACTATTAACTCATAATAGAAATCCATCACCAAATAATACGCACCCAGGGCCCCACGAAAGACTGTATTAAAGACCAGCAAAACCGTTACAATTTCAAATGCTTTTTTAAAAAAAAAAACAACTACTCCTCTGGCAAGTTCGACGAGATTAAAGAAAATGAGATATAAAACCCCAACTAGTAAGCTGTACCCAATACAGGGAGAGTTCGTACTACCTTACCTGCTTGAAAGAAGGCAACAGTGCAAACGGCGAAATTCAAAATGATAACAACTGAAACGGGAAACACCAAACCAAATAACTTGTTTTGGAAACAGGGTTTTGAAAAATGATTCACGATGTCAATCTTCAGAAACTTTCAAATCAGGCCGCTATTATCACTATGAGGAGTAACAAGAGTGTAACCGCATGGTCACCTTCTCGGTGTTTCGTTTTGGAAAACCATAACGCCAACAAAGACACAAAGTTAGAAAAGCAGGAAAAGTTTAGAAATTAACGACATAATGCGTATTAAAATATACTATGACAACTGGAAAGTAAGGAGCGAGTTAAGCCGTTACACTGACAAAACAATTTGTCGTAAATAGAACACAGCTTTACCGAACGTTTAAGACGAGGGTGCCAAAATTACGACATACATTCTAAAGCAAACAGATAAAATAAATGTTCGCTTTAACTAAAATGATAAAGCCAGGCCTGCTCCTCCACGTGAAACGCCATGCACGCCACATATGACGCCTGCGCTCCTGCTACCTTCCGTACTCCACTCACCGTTTTCTTGGCAGCCACCATTTTCGCAGTTCAGTGCGGTCCAGCCAACCTAAACAAAGAGACAACAAACACTCAAGAAATTTGTCTTTACAGTAGACTAAATGAAACACTGCTCAGAACGCAAAGACACAGACAAATTTATTACTAACGACAGAGCGTATCTTACCACAGACGATACCCGAAAATGGCCGCAGAGAGAAAGGAAAGATGTCCCACAATGCAACAGCTTTCGGAGCCCAACCCTCGCGAGAGCGGGGTGAGCGTTTTGCGCAAGTCAGCGTGACCACGGAAGAGATTTGGCGGTAAGCGGGATAAATTAAATTCTAAGGGGTTTGTTTTTTTTTATTACAATTTTATTCATTATAACAATGCGTCACCGGTGTATCTAATACATTTTGTACGTTGTAGATTACGACTAATAAAATATAGGAGAACATTCAAATAATTGAAAAATTCTAATAAACAGTGTAAAATTAGTGTAAAATGAACCTTAAATTCTAATAAATAAATATAAATAAATAGTGTTAAACTATTAACACTGAGACAAAACTGTATTAGTTAAGATTAAATACAACAACAACAACATTTATTTATAGGCTATAGCACATTTTCATACAAAAAAAGTAGCTCAAAGTGCTTTACATAATGAAGAAAAGAAAAATAAAAGACAAAGTAAGAAATTAAAATAAGACAACATTAGTTAACACAGAATAAGAGTAAGGTCCGATGGCCAGGGAGGACAGAAAAAACAAAAAAAAAACTCCAGACGGCTGGAGAAAAAAATAAAATCTGCAGGGGTCCTGAGGCCACGAGACCACCCAGCCCCCTCTGGGTATTCTACCTAACATAAATGAAATAGTCCTCTTTGTAGTTAGGGTTCTCACGGAAGGACTTGATGATGATGGTCATGCAGACTTGTGGCTTTTAATCCATCACTGTTGGAACATCACGGTGCTTTGAGTAGATGGTGGTGGCACAAGCCACCACCACCACAAAGAAACCGGAAAAAGAAACAGAAGAGAGAGTAGGGGTTAGTACGGATTTTAGAGCCACCATGAATAGTTATTATAATGAATTGGATATACAGAGTATCAGGATTAAATTAAAGTGAAGTTATGAGAAGGCCATGTTAAAATAATGTGTTTTCAGCAGTTTTTTAAAGTGCTCCACTGTATTAGCCTGCGAATTCCTACTGGCAGTCTATTCCAGATTTTAGGTGCATAACAGCAGAAGGCCGCCTCACCACTTCTTTTAAGTTTTGCTCTTGGAATTGTAAGGAGACACTCATTTGAGGATCTAAGGTTACGATTTGGAATATAAGACGTCAGACATTCCGATATATAAGATGGGGCGAGATTATTTAAGGCTTTATAAACCATAAGCAGAATTTTAAAGTCAATTCTGAATGACACAGGTAACCAGTGTAGTAACATCAGAACTGGAGAAATGTGCTCGGATTTTCTTTTCCAAGTTAGGATTCTAGCAGCTGCATTCTGCACTCGTTGCAAACGATTTATGTCATTTTTGGGTATTCCTGAGAGGAGTGCGTTACAGTAATCTAGTCGACTTGAAAACAAATGTGTGAACTAATTTCTCAGCATCTTTCAATGATATAAGAGGTCTAACTTTTGCTATGTTTCTTAAGTGAAAAAATGCTGTCCTAGTAATCTGATGAATATGCGATTTAAAATTCAGATTACAGTCAACAGTAAATACAAATACATTTATATTTGGGTGATAGGTTTAGTGTTTTGATTGCCTTGCTATTTTAATTTTTTACGGTGTACACAAATGTTTAAGCCATTCATAAATTGACTACAATTTTAATAATAGCGGTACATTTTATTTATATAACGCCTTTCCCATGCTCAAAGCATTTTGCAAGTAAAATTAAGACATTTATTACAGAGTTGCATTCCTTCTTACTTTTTGTGTAATAAAATAGGATATCAGCATTCTCAGTATTTATTTTGCTCTGCATTTTTTTCTTTAAAGCTAGTCAGACATTTTTGGAATGTACACCTCTCTATTATAAAAGAAAATCTTGAGGCAAGACGAGACTATTGCCAAGAGATTTATTCAGGTTTGTGGAGGGGGTCCCACCCTCCTTTCAATCATTTCCGGTTAACAACCCGCGCCCACGGTCCTCTCACATCTCATTCGTGTGAATGTTTTTGACAGATACACTTCCTGTGCTCTCGGGTCTTATAAATTTTTACGTTTTCCTCACTTTAAGTTCCCAATAAAAGAAGACGTATTATGTCAAAATCTTATTGAAGAATTTCATCCCAAAGGGTTATCGACAGAAGAAACGAGTACACGGGCAATCCTAGCACAGAGAAACGATGAAATCAAACAAATTGACGCGAAAATTGTCGATCGGTTACACATCAAATTGGTTAATGCGTATCAGTAGACTGTGTTGAAACAGTTGGTGGTGATGTTGCGGAAGATGAAAACATCAACTTGCAATATCCCAAAGAATATCTACAACCATTAACACTGTCCAGTCTTCCACCACACGAATTACTTTAGAAACAAGGATGTATCATAGTGCTATTGTGTAATTTATGTATGAGTGACAAGCTATGCAATTGGACAAGATTAGTTGTATTGAAAATTGGTCAAACAATTGTAACATGTAAACTTTTAACAGGTGATAAGAAAGGTAATGTAGCACATCTTCTGTGGATAACATTAGATAGATAGATAGATATAACTTTGTATAATGTTAACGTTTACCCCCCGGTGGAAATGAAGAGTCGCATAGTGTGGTGGAGGAACGATCTCCTCAGTCTGTCAGTGGAGCAGGACGATGACAGCAGTCTGTCGCTGAAGCTGCTCTTCTGTCTGGAGATGATCCTGTTTAGTGGATGCAGTGGATTCTCCATGATTGACAGGAGTCTGCTCAGCGCCTGTGGCTCCGCCACAGATGTCAAACTGTCCAGCTCCGTGCCTACAATAGAGCCTGCCTTCCTCACCAGTTTGTCCAGGCGTGAGGTGTCCCTCTTCTTTATGCTGCCTCCCCAGCACACCACCGCGTAGAAGAGGGTGCTTACCACAACTGCATGATAGAACATCTGCAGCATCTTATTGCCGATGTTGAAGGATGCCAGCCTTCTAAGGAAGTATAGTCGGCTCTGTCATTTCTTACACAGAGCATCAGTATTGGCAGTCCAGTCCAATTTATCATCCAGCTGCACTCCCAGGTATTTATAGGTCTGCACCCTCTGCACACAGTCACCTCTGATGATTACGGGGTCCATGAGGGGCCTGGTCCCCCTAAAATCCACCACCAGCTCTTTGGTTTTGCTGGTGTTCAGGTGTAGGTGGTTTGAGTCGCACCATTTAACAAACTCATTGATTAGGTTCCTATACTCCTCCTCCTGCCCACTCCTGACGCAGCCCACGATAGCAGTGTCGTCAGCGAACTTTTGCACGTAAACGTATAGCACAACAAAAACCTCTAACGCAACATGAAACATAATTTTCTTTTAATTTATTACATTTTACTATTTTTTACCATGGTTAATTACTCGATGTAATGTAAAATAGTTAGGTCTATTATGTTTATGTAACAATTCCCATGAAAATAACAATCTGTTTAAATTGTATACCTGCCTCCCCTTACACGAGCGGCAGAGCCGCGGGGGTTGGCAAGCGAAGCAAGCAGGGGGCAGAGCCCCCTGGTATTTACAAAAAGACATGTTCAATACATTCATTATTTTCACCACAGAAGCTACATACATTTGGTATATCTGAGATTAATTTAGATATTAAACTGTTGCATGAATTATCTTATATATCTTTTGACATTATTTGTCAAAATATATATTTTATATATATATATTTTCCACTCAACCCTGTATTTTGATGTCCATTTAAATTGCACAACGGGAGTGGATTTTGGAAGACGTAGATCCTTCATAAACTTGCTGTGCCTACCCCATTGACAGGTTTTCATGTATTAAATGACACATTTTGGAAACCTGTCTCTTTCATAAGAGTGTGTATACCATCAGGAATCACACCTATGATGGTATATTCCTTTAAAGAAAGTGTAAAGTTCTGTTGAAGCAAGAATTCAGAATATGTAAAAAAAAAAAAAAAACGACCACTTTCATTTATAAGTTTTCTTACCGATAAAATTGCAGATGACACTCACTGGTGTTTTACATGTATTTAAGGAACAAACCAATGGAGGACTTGTAAGGTGTTTGTTTCTCAAACTAAACACTCTGACGTCCTTCTCCTCAAATGCATTTGTTCATCAAAGTTTTCCTCTTCTTTTTCTTTCCCAGTTTGCCCTCTACTGTCAAGAAGGTAATCGATACCTTTGCATGAAATCTCCAGTTTCTTGCAAAACTGTCATATGGAATAGTCTTAAACAAAACAAAGAAACAAAAGAGCAATAGACTAACATGTTTCTTGAGAAAACTGCTTCATTTTGGCCATTTTTGAGTCCAGAACTGAACTCTAGGAATACCAGGACCTTGCAATACAAGTAAACAGAATTAGAGTTTTCAGTGGTGCAGATGCAAATACAAAGGTTTCTCTAATAATAAATTAGCTTATAAATATAACTACAGTACTTAAGGATAAACAAAGAGAGTTTACCATTAGGACGCCGAAGGAATGGCGGCCGAAAATGTTACTTTGCAGCCATATGTGAATAATAAATTAAAAACCATTCATTTCAAGCAGTAATAGCCATTATACACACTAGTAATGCCTTGACTGTTTTTTTAAATCCAATTTAATGGTATCTTAATAAAAAAAAGTATCAGTTTTTATCAAAAACATGAAAATGTCTGGGTGACCCCAAACATTTGGACACTGTGACAGATAGAGGGTGCTGTCGTCCTCTTGAACCCTCTGACTTGACTCCAGACACCAGGTAAAAGTCCAAATATTATTTTTATTTGAACAATAATGTGCACAAAGCACCCTCCACTCCACAATACTCATAAATCACCAATAATCAATCAATACAATCCTCCACACTCCCAGACGTGTTGCCACCCTTCCACCCAGCTCAGCTCAACGTCTTTTATAGTCCTTGACCAGGAAGTGTTTCGCCCTCTCTGTCCACGTGACCTGGAACACTTCCAGGTCAGAAAAAAACTCTTCTTCTTCACCCCGGAAGCACGTCATTCTTCCTGTCGCTATGACTACAACGTACTTCCGGGTTATAGGGCACATAATAGTTCCTGCAGCATCCCCTGGAGGTTCCCATGGTATCCAGCAGGGCTGTGATGAAAAACTCCACTGTCCATGATGCCCTGCTGGAACTCGGGGCACCTCTATGTTGCAGGCAGGGCTCCACCTGGCGGCCTGGGGGTATTGCCCGGGATAAAAGGCCGGCCATGTCCCACAACACTAATACAGTATATGTTAGTAAAGGAGAAGATAAGTGAGGATAAGGCACTTTGTGTCTGAGATGCGCTTGTTCTCCCCTTGTTGATATGACATTTCCCATAGTACACCAGTTTTTCAGTACACATGTGCTGTTTTGACTGTTTAGTGATCTTTAACTGGTTACTATTGTGCGTTCATTAGAATATACAATACTTTTTCTTGCCATCTTGTATTTATTTTGTACCATTGTTAGTCTCCATCCTCTTGTTCCTTTGCACCGAATGAAGATGGATTAAGAAATGGTTAAACCTGGCTATTCACAATGATTTTTACATAATGTCCTTTTCCCATTATATCACCACAGATAGCCATCAACTGTCAAGTCCTACTCCATCTAGTTTGTCATGGGTTAATGGAACTCTACTAATGCCACCTTTTACAGGGGTGGAGTAAAAACAGAGATGCACTACTTTGTTAACGAGAATAAGAATTTATGAGGTGACTTTTAATAATGAAGCAACATGATGTGTGGTGTAGTGGTTAAGGTTTTGGACTTCAAACCTTGAGTTACTGGTTGGCACTGTGTCACCTTGAGTACGTCACTTCACCTGCCTGTGCTCCAACTGGTCAAAAGAAATAAGGAATTTAACTAATTGCATGTCTCAAAATGTTGTGAGTTACCTTAGAAAAAGGATTCAGCCATATAAAAATAATAATAATCTACTAACTGCTGTCTATTGCATTTTTCTTCACCTGATGCTGTTCTGTTTCTGTAGCTTTAATAAAAAATATTTTTTACATATACCATACTAATGACGTAATAGGATTTAATGAGTTAATATATTAAATATGCAGGTTAGAAAACAGAATTGGATGCTCAAGATCAGCAAGATTGCTGCCACCAGCAATCCTCCCTCCCTGCTTTTCTAGTTCATTTAGCGCAGGCCTTAAGAGTCTCTGCTTTGTATTTAAGACATCACATGCCAGTCTGAGTGATGCCAGAGCAGGAGTATTTATATATATATATATATATATATATATATATATATATCTAGTAGTATGGAAGACCGCATATACATTCAACATGTGAAGCTAACAGGAACATTATAATGAAAGAAAGTGATATATACAATGTAATGCTAGCAGGCAATTGTTAAGCAGTGTTGATATTTCAAGAAACAGCATTGAAGTGATGCCAGTGTTGCACGGTGAAGACCAGCTGTGATGTTCCATATTCTCTAGCATGTCAAAAGTCGACATAGAGAAGTATCCATCCATTTTCCAACCCGCTGAATCTGAACACAGGGTCACGGGGGTCTGCTGGAGCCAATCCCAGCCAACACAGGGCACAAGGCAGGAACCAATCCCGGGCAGGGTGCCAACCCACCGCAGTAGAGAAGTATCAGTTGTAACAAATGTGGCAGAATGTTGATTTTGGCTTTTCCTTTGGAGACACTACTGTATGTGGGTGCAAAATCTATCCACAAGTCAACACATGTTAAATGACGGAGGACAATGGAGTGCCTAATCTTTCAGGATAATTTGATTCATCCAGTCTTTGACCTTACTCTGAGAAGCTTCATCAAGATTAAATTTGGTATTCTGCTTGCAATGGTACATAAATATTGTTTTAAAGTAGACTCTTGCTTTGCCTTGATCCTTTGTATTTAAGCGATTGAACATGTGTCAAATGAGAAGAGTTTTTGCCTGCGAGCCCAGAAAAGTGAGGCTGTACTTTCTACTGTTCTTAACTTTTAGCTTCTTTGTGGTGGAGGTGGTCATCAGTCGTATTACGTCCTCATTGGCAGTGCTGTCTGACTCTTTCCACATGCTCTCAGATGTCTGTGCTCTTGTAGTGGCACTCGTGGCCCTATCCTTTGCAGAGAAGACTCAGTACACTACTAAGAATACCTTTGGCTGGATTCGCGCTGAGGTGATAGGTGCACTGGTTAATTCAATCTTTCTAACCGCCTTGTGCTTCACAATCATTCTTGAGGGAATTGAACGTTTTGTGGAGCCACGGGAAATCCAAAATCGAATTATGTTGATTGGAGTGGGTGTTGCTGGCCTGTTTGTTAGCCTTGTGGGCATGAAAATGTTGCATGAGCATACCCATGAACAAGTCTCCACCAAAAAGGATATGAGAACCAAGGAGGTAGGATTAAGTAAGGAGGATCAGCAGTGCAAGAGTGATTCACCAGCCACTGAGACTCAGAAGGCAAACGTAGAAGAAACTGTCATAAATGGTATGGCAAAAGAAGGTCTGTATTGTGGGGGTGAAAATGTAGAACCTGGTTCTTCTGATGTTTAAAGTGTATATGGTACAGGATTATTTTAATGAAAGATGGGTTTGTAAGGTTTGTAGAGTCATTATTGTCATGTGAACAGAGTACAGTGAAATTCTTACTTGCACATACTGGTGAACATGCAACAAGTCACCACTTTTCTCATTCATCAATCAGGAAAAAAGCGTATGATAAATTTGCTTTGTGTAGCAGGATGCATATGATTACTTAAATAGGCAGAGTCAATCATCCATCCATCCATTTTCCAACCGGCTGAATCCGAACACAGGGTCACGGGGGTCTGCTGGAGCCAATCCCAGCCAACACAGGGCACAAGGCAGGAACCAATCCCAGGCAGGGTGCCAACCCACCGCAGGACACACACACACACCAAGCACACACTAGGGCCAATTTAGAATCGCCAATCCACCTAACCTGCATGTCTTTGGACTGTGGGAGGAAACCCACGCAGACACGGGGAGAACATGCAAACTCCACGCAGGGAGGACCCGGGAAGCGAACCCAGGTCTCCTAACTGCGAGGCAGCAGCGCTACCACTGCGCCACCGTGCCGCCCCTGTTCAAGGTTCCAAGGATAAAAATTTGAAATACTTTTTCATCCCAACTGCTATTGATCTTCTAAATAAGTTCAACATTAATAAACATCCGTAGTCTTAAATTATGGGATGAACAGTTATCATTTGCATCAGCCATCAATCAAGTCCAATTGTTAATTAATTTTAGGTGTAATATCGTCAAGGTAATCTTTCCCCATAAGTATTATGATTGTTACTATATTTGACTGTATTGGTTGGTACTATGTGTATGTTTGATGGCTGTGTTCTTTATGACACGGGTGTCAAACTCCAGGCCTGGAGAGCCACAGTGGCTGCAGGTTTTCATTCTAACCCTTTTCCTAGTCAGTGACCAGTTTTCACTGCTACTTTTTTCCCCTTTTATTTTAACCGCCATGTTAGAAGGATTCAGTCCTCTGAATTGATTCGTTTCCTCATTAAATGACAGCCAAACAGATATGAGATGTGAAAGAGCCAGCAGATGACCAACTTAAACTGGGGCTTCAAACTCCAACCAGTTTCTTAATGAGAAGCCAATGCTTGCTTGCTGTTAATTAAACCCGTTATTTAATTCCACGGCTTGTTGCTGCTCTCGTTCTGCAACAGCAGACATTTCCAAAACTGTTGATTTTCTGTTTTTTATAAGACCATCGTCAAAGTGTTTTGAGATATTAACCTTACTGAGACCATCACCTTTCTTTATTTTCAGATATTGTGTGATGTGGCGGCTTGTTTTGTCTCATTATTGTTTGGCTGGCAATTAAGGAAAAAAACTAAAGGGCCTGAGTCAAGTTAATTAAAAGAAGTAATTAGCAGCAAAAATTGGTCACTAATTAAGAAGATGGTTAGAATAAAAACCTGCAGCCACTGCGGCCTTCCAGGACTGGAGTTCGACACCCCTGCTTTATGATGTCTTTTTAATGTAATGTCATGTTTTCTCTGTAAAATCTGAAGACAACCCACATTTCCCTTTTGGAACTTCTTCTTCTTTTGGCTGCTCCCGTTAGGGTCGCCACAGCGGATCATCTTCTTCCATATCTTCCTGTCCTCTTCATCTTGCTCTGTCACACTCATCACCTGCATGTCCTTTCTCACCACATCCATAAACCTTCTCTTAGGCCTTCCTCTTTTCCTCTTCCCTGGCAGCTCTATCCTTAGCATCCTTCTCCCATTATACCCAGCATCTCTCCTCTGCCCATGTCCAAAGCAACGCAATCTCGTCTGGAACATTGAAAAAAATTAAGGTGAATTGGTGATCCTACAAATTGTCCCTAGTGAGTGTGCTTGGTGTGTGTGCCCTGCGGTGGGCTGGCGCCCTCCCCAGGGCTTGTTCCTGCCTTGTGCCGTGTGCTGTCTGGGATTGGCTCCAGCAGACCCTTGTGACCCTGTGTTAGGATATCCCGGGCTAGACGATGAATGAATGAATGAATGAATGAAAAAAAATTGAATTCAATAACCTGTTAGCTTTTAAAACAACTAGTTAAAGGTTCGGTATTTTTCAAGTCAAACTTATTTCTTCATAAGCATGGTATGTATGCATCTGCCAACGTGAAATTGTGTTCTAAAGTTAAGCATTTTCTATAAATTTTAAAACACACAGAACCCGTCGTGGCATTTTATAATGGAAGTCACATATCACTGGGCATCACTGGGAAACAAAACCCAAAAACTTACTGAATATGTCAAATTATGAAGCTTAGAAACTTATTGAGCACTGATTCCACATCCTGAGATAACACACACTTTGTGAAATAGTTTATATAAGTAATTTTTCAAAGGAAAAAAAACACCAATATTATAAGATTCAGACCAGCTGTCTGCAGTGGGCTGGCGCCCTACCCTGGGGTTTGTTTCCTGCCTTGCGCCCTGTGTTGGCTGGGATTGGCTCCAGCAGACCCCCGTGACCCTGTAGATAGGATATAGCAGATTGGTTAATGGATAGATGGATGGGATGGACCAGCTGTGCATGCTACCTCAATGTTGGTGTCCTCCGCAATAACCTTTCGCCCCCCCCACCCACGGTTTACTCTCGAAAGACAAAATCAAAGTAAACCTTTCCTGCCAGTTGCTTTGTATCGTGTTGATTTACTTCAGTATTTATGTGAGATATCCTCCTGCAAAGGCTACTGCTACCACACAAGGAAATACAGTTAGGTCCATAAATATTTGGACAGAGACAACTGTTTTCTAATTTTGGTTCTGTACATTACCACAATGAATTTTAAATGAAACAACTCAGATGCAGTTGAAGTGCAGACTTTCAGCTTTCATTCAGTGGGGTGAACAAAACAATTGCATAAAAATGTGAGGCAACTAAAGTATTTTTTGAACACAATCCCTTTATTTCAGGGGCTCAAAAGTAATTGGACAAATTAAATAACTGGAAATGAAATGTTCATTTCTAATACTTGGTTGAAAACCCTTTGCTGGCAATGACAGCCTGAAGTCTTGAACTCCTGGACATCACCAGATGCTGGGTTTCCTCCTTTTTAATGCTCTGCCAGGCCTTTTCTGCAGCGGCTTTCAGTTGCTGTTTGTTTGTGGGCCTTTCTGTCTGAAGTTTAGTCTTCAACAAGTGAAATGCCTGCTCAGTTGGGTTAAGATCAGGTGACTGACTTGGCCATTCAAGAATTTTCCACTTCTTTGCTTTAATAAACTCCTGGGTTGCTTTGGCTGTATGTTTTGGGTCATTGTCCATCTGTATCATGAAACGCCGCCCAATCAATTTGACTGTATTTAGCTGGATTTGAGCAGACAGTATGTCTCTGAACACCTCAGAATTCATTCGGCTGCTTCTGTCCTGTGTCACATCATCAATAAACACTAGTGTCCCAGTGCCACTGGCAGCCATGCACGCCCAAGCCATCACACTGCCTCCACCGTGTTTTACAGATGATGTGCTATGCTTTGGATAATGAGCTGTTCCACGCCTTCTCCATACTTTTTTCTTGCCATCATTCTGGTAGAGGTTGATCTTGGTTTCATCTGTCCAATGAATGTTTTTCCAGAACTGTGCTGGCTTTTTTAGATGTTCTTTAGCAAAGTCCAATCTAGCCTTTCTATTCTTGAGGCTTATGAGTGGCTTGCACCTTGCAGTGCACCCTCTGTATTTACTTTCATGCAGTCTTCTCTTTATGGTAGACTTGGATATCGATACGCCCGCCTACCCCCTGGAGAGTGTTGTTCACTTGGTTGGCTGTTGTGAAGGGGTTTCTCTTCACCGTGGAAATGATTCTGCAATCATCCATTACTGTTGTCTTCCGTGGACGTCCAGGTCTTTTTGCGTTGCTGAGTTCACCAGTGCTTGCTTTCTTTCTCAGGATGTACCAAACTGTAGATTTTGCCACTCTTAATATTTTAGCAATTTCTCGGATGGGTTTTTTCTGTTTTCGCAGCTTAAGGATGGCTTCTTTCACCTGCATGGAGAGCTCCTTTGACCGCATGTTGTCTGTTCACAGCAAAATCTTCCACATGCAAGCACCACACCTCAAATCAACTCCAGACCTTTTATCTGCTTAACTGATAATGACATAACGACGGACTTGCACACACCTCTCCATGAAATAGCCTTTGAGTCAATTGTCCAATTACTTTTGAGCCCCTGAAATGAAGGGATTGTGTTCAAAAAATGCTTTAGTTGCCTCACATTTTTATGCAATCGTTTTGTTCACCCCACTGAATTAAAGCTGAAAGTCTGCACTTCAACTGCATCTGAGTTGTTTCATTTAAAATTCATTGTGGTAATGTACAGAACCAAAATTAGAAAAACGTTGTCTCTGCCCAAATATTTATGGACCTAACTGTAGAAAATGCATCCTTACTCAAGGAAAATAATACCAGGAATATGCGATAAAAAGATTATCGCCAGATCACAAGCATGCGTCAGAAACCTAGAAGCCATGTTTTCTTATATTGAAACTTTTACCACTACAAAGTGGGCATATTCTGTACGTTTGTAGGCTTTTATTTGCCAGTGGTACCCCGTGCCCAACAGCTTCCATTATGAAATACTAGGATAGGCTATATATTTTTAAAAATGTATAGAAATATTGTGCGGCAGATGCATATATACAGTATACCATATCCGTGAAGAAATAACGTAGATTTGAAACATACTAACCTAATCCTGTCGGGATAAGTTAAGGGAGTTGATCGTTAGGAATGGCTGCTGAAAGTGGGGCTTTGCAATCCTATGTGAATAATAAATTCAAATCAGTCATTTCAAGCAGAAATAATTATTAGTAGCACTAGTAATGTTACAGCTTTATTATTAAACTAGCGACTTGGCCAGGCCCGGTCTTAGGTATTATGGGGCCCTAGGCGAAAGGGGGGTCCAGGGGCCCCCTGAGGGGGGCAGAGCCCCCCTGGAAGCTCTGTGAAATGCGTGAAAATTAGACCAAGGAGTCGATCCGGGGCCCCCCAGACGCCGGGGCCCTAGGCGGTCGCCTACTTCGCCTATGCCTAAGGCCGGGCCTGATTGGGACAAATAATGCTGTAGTATATTTAAGTATATATGACAATTGCTCACTCGGACAATTTGTTTTGGGGGCCCCCAAGAAGGCGGGGGCCCTAAGCTATAGCTTGTGTAGCTTATATGTAAATCCTGCACTGGACTTGGCGCGCGCTACGCTGCGCGTTGGATGACCACAGTTGAAGGACTCCCTGTTTAAACGCGGCTGCCAGTCGTGAACTGGGTCCTTCATCGCACTGCATTTGATTTTTGCATGGGAAACAAAATTTCAAAACAAAACCCATGATTCACGAAGTGTGGGACGCAGACTAATCAGAATCGTATACGTTGTGTAAATGGTTGTAAGGAAGAGGAGGATCATACCGTTGAGGACGTCCTGTGCTTGTCGAGGGGGCATGTAGTGGTACTTCATTCTGAAGAGCAAAGCGATGTAGGTCATTTGAGTGGTCTTCATTAACTTCGTCAGTGACATGCAGCACTGTGTCATCGCGTCCGTCACCTTCATTGCACATAGTAATATCTGTGGAGTCACACAATCCCGTGGCATTCGAGTGGACAGAGTCAAGTACTTCTTGGTAAACAATGTTCTGTGTGAAGTATTTATTAGTATCTTGTAATAATTTCCCTTGACTTTTGCAAGGCAATATTTTGACTTTCACTTTTGGAAAACGTTTTCCTCTGGAGAAGGTGACATAGAGCTGGCCATGTGTGAAGACAGGCTCCGGTAGGAATATACCTACAAGATGTAGTGTTTGACCCTGCGCCTTATTTATTGTAATAGCGTATGCCAATCGGAATGGGAATTGCCTTCTGTGCATGTCAAAAGGCAGGTCAGAGTCATCCATAGAATCGAGACCTATCGTGGGGATGAAGACGTGTTGACCACAGTGTTTACCAGTGATTATGTTTGCTTCAAGTAAGTGGTCATGCGTAATGTGTCCTCTCTCTCTCTGTAGGAGTTTGTCTATTACGGTTGTTTTGCAATCGTAAGGACCTCTCGTCGGGTGTCTCATTGGCACGCTTTTGCCTCTTTCTTTCGCGATCACGGCGTAATCTGTCTTCTGTCTCTGTAGGGGTTTCAGTTGCCTTTTTTGTGCAGCAGAGACGCGTCGTTGAGCTAATCTGTGTGAATGCTGACTGTCCGTTTCTTGCGAGCGACTGGCACGCCTTTGCCTCTTTGCTTCGTGATGACGCTGTAATGTGTCCTCTCTCGCAGCAGCAGGTTCAGTTGCCTTTCGTTTCGGCATTGTTCCGTAAGGTCTCCTCCGTACAAGTGCACATGGGTATCTGAAGACGGAAAGGCATAGTGGGCCGGAAAGGAGAAAATAGAAAATCGCGGCTTGAAACACACGAATTGGTGACCAGGGGAACCATCCGACTCCGACGCGGGGCTCGAAATACTCACGTGCACAAAGGGGAAAGAACGGAGGGGGGTAAGCAGGAATTCTGAGAGGGGAAGGACTGGGGCTTTTCTACGGGGGCGGCTATACAGCCAAAAGGAACCCGGACGCCGCGCTGGGCTTTTATTATATAGATAAGCTTGATGGTATCAAAAACATGAAAATTTCTTGGCGTGTCCAGACTTTTGAACAGTACTGTAAGCATTTTGGATGGAAGATGCAACTCATTCCGTGAACTTGTATTGGGATAAGCAGGTTTAAAAAATTAACAGATAGTAACCATTCAATTCCAAGCAACTGATACAAACCTTTTTATCGTAATGGCCATTGGGGCCCTGGTACGTGATGCAGTAAACTGAATGTGAAGAAGAGTTAGGTTTCTTTTCAAAAGGAAGCGGACTGAATCCGCACATGAGAATTGTTCCATATAAATAGTGTATATTTTGAAGAATCTGACAGTCTTTTTAAAAAATAGATTAAGATGAAATTAGCCTTTCAATTGCTCTATCTCTTCTGTCTCTTTTCTGTCAAAATGCCTTGCAGATGTCCTTCACCACAACCGTATGGATGTCCAGATAAATGTCACCAGTGCTCCCTCCAACGAGCTAGAGGAATCGTCATCGCAGCTGAACATTAAGGGTGTCTTCCTCCATCTCCTTGCGGATGCCTTGAGCTCTTGCGTTGTTGTGGTAAACGCTCTGATCTTCTATTTTGTGTGGAACCCTTGTCCTGACGATGAACCTTGTATCAATCCTTGCGTGAACAGCCCATGCAGTGCCCAAGTCAATCTCACCCACATTGTGTCCACAGCTGGGCCCTGTTGGGTCCTCTACTTGGACCCAAGTCTCACTGTCATCGTGGTGAGTATCTTGCTGTACACTACGTCTCCTCTGTTGATAGAGTCTGCACTCATCTTGTTGCAGACTGTGCCAATGAAGATAGACATGCATCAGATAAATGAAAAGCTGCGTACTTTGGATGGGGTTTTGGCAGTTCATGAACTTCATGTCTGGCAGCTTGCTGGAAGTCGCATCATCGCCACTGCTCATATCAAATGCCGTGATCCCTCTTCCTACATGAATGTAGCAAAGCAAATAAAAAAACTCTTCCATGATGCAGGCATCCATGCGACCACAATCCAGCCTGAATTTGCCAGCATTCACTCCGAGTCCGGCTTTAACCTTTGTGAGCTCCCCTGCCAGACTCTGTGTGCCCCCAAACTTTGCTGCAGCAATGGAAAAAACATGAACGTGGAGAGAAACAGCATGGAGGACAGTGAAATCTAAAGGTGAAGATCAGGTCTACACTTGGAAACCTAAGCGGTTATGAACCTCAAAAATGAGATGTTATGCTGACCCATTCCTTTTGTTCTACTGGTACTTAATTTTATTCAGCTATATGATACTACACAAACATTTTAGACATTGATATATGGATCTTGTGTTGTTTTCATGGAATGTATGGTTTTCCTTTAAGGCAAGATACACAGTGTAATGACTGAAATAATTTAATTTTCCAGGTGGCTTACTAAGCATAAACAACTAACACAGGCACAATATTCTGCAAGTGACAAACGCAGCTGTCAAATGAGGACAAGAAGCATGGAACTAAAAGGAAACACGATCTAAAATGGCACAAGAGCAAGAGGGTGGTTCAGGAACTGTAAATGTGTCAATATTTACAAACAATATTTACAAATATTTACAAAATTTATTTATAAACAGTGGTGCTGTACGAATTATGTTTCTGGACTTTTCTAGCGCCTTCAACACCATCCAACCTCTGCTCCTTAGGGACAAGCTGACAGAGATGGGAGTAGATTCATACCTGGTGACATGGATTGTGGACTATCTTACAAACAGACCTCAGTATGTGCGTCTTGGGAACTGCACATCTGACATTGTGGTCAGCAACACAGGAGCGCCGCAGGGGACTGTACTTTCTCCGGTCCTGTTCAGCCTATATACATCAGACTTCCAACACAACTCGGAGTCCTGCCACGTGCAAAAGTTCACTGACGACACTGCTATCGTGTGCTGCATCAGGAGTGGGCAGGAGGAGGAGTATAGGAACCTCATCAATGACTTTGTTAAATGGTGCGACTCAAACCACCTACACCTGAACACCAGCAAAACCAAAGAGCTGGTGGTGGATTTTAGGAGGCCCAGACCCCTCATGGACCCTGTGATCATCAGACATGACTGTGTACAGAGGGTGCAGACCTATAAATACCTGGGAGTGCAGCTGGATGATAAATTGGACTAGACTGCCAATACTGATGCGCTGTGTAAGAGAGGACAGAGCCGACTATACTTCCTTAGAAGACTGGTGTCCTTCAACATCTACAATAAGATGCTGCAGATGTTCTATCAGACGGTTGTAGCGAGCGCCCTCTTCTACGTGGTGGTGTGCTGGGGAGGCAGCATTAAGAGGAAAGACGCCTCACGCCTGGACAAACTGGTGAGGAAGGCAGGCTCTATTGTAGGTATGGAGCTGGACAGTTTGACATCTGTGGCAGAGCGACGGGCGCTGAGCAGACTCCTATCAATCATGGAGAATCCACCACATCCACTAAACAGGATCATCTCCAGACAGAAGAGCAGCTTCAGCGACAGACTGCTGTCACCATCCTGCTCCACTGACAGACTGAGGAGATCGTTCCTCCCCCACACTATGCGACTCATCTATTCCACCCGGGGGGGTAAACGTTAACATTATACAAAGTTATTGTCTGTTATACCTGCATTGTTATCAATCTTTAATTTAATATTGTCTTTATCAGTATGCTGCTGCTGAAGAATGAGAATTTCCCCATGGGATTAATAAAGTATTTATCTATCTATCTATCTATCTATCTATCTATCTATCTATCTATCTATCTATCTATCTAGCATAAGAACAAAAGAGGTTTGACAGACGAGAGGAGACCATTTAGTCTGTGAGATCCATATGCTCATTAAAAATTGTCGAGGATTTGGCTTCAACTGCCATAACTCCATAGCTTGCTCCACATTCTTACAATTCTTTATTTGAAGAAGAAAAAAAAAGAAAAAACGCTAATGGTGTCTTTGTGGATGTGATTTTTATAACACCAAGGCCAGTGATAGAATCTGAGACTTGAAGTGTTGTAAACACAATAAAGTGCACAAGGCAACACAGAAATCTGAGTGGAGCCACTGGTTAAAAGCTCCGTTTTTTTTTTTGTTTTTTGGACTTGTTCAAAATGTCTTTTCTTGAATGATCAAAGAATGAAATCTCGGCGCAGCTGTCCTCGACACTGAAAGTGGTGCCTGGAGTTTTACTTCACAATACTACTGCACATCGATAGGTGACGTCAAAAAGCTAACTAAAGGTTATGGACTGCAACAATGTTCAAGCTTCCTTACACTCCAGATCCTCCACTTTGTCTCTGGTCACTCTTCACCCCAGCAGTTTGCTGTTAGCACCATAACTCCATGCTCAATGTTCATAGCAGAAGATGTCCATTTATAATACCAGTAAAAAGTCTGGATAATCCCAGAAATGTTCAAACTTGATGCATTTTTTTTATCAAGATATAGTTAAATTGATGTAAAAATGCAAACAAGATAGTACTAGTGTAGCTAATGGCTATTACTGCTTGCTTTTTAATTTAATACTCACATGACTGCAATGCCTCATTTTCTGTAACCACTCTTTCAGTGATCTAATGCTCACATGCCTCGATTTACCCTTAATTAGACACTTTAAATGGTAATTGGTTATTAGAGAAACCTTTGTATTTGCATTAGCACCACTGAAGGGCTGCGTGCTTAGTCCACTGCTGACTCACGACTGAACAGCCACGCACAACACCAACCACATCATCAGGTTTGCGGATGATATGATGGTGCTGGGACTGATCAGCAGGGATGATGAAACAGCATACAGAGATGAGGTGGAATGGCCGTCTGCATGGTGTGAAGACAACAATCTATCTCTCAATGTCAACAAAAGAGATAACTGTGGACTTCAGAAAATCACGTCCTGCCCACATCCCACTCAGCATCAACGGTTTAGATGTGGAGACTGTTAGGAGTACCAAGTTCCTCGGTGTGCACATAACTGAGGAACTTACGTGGACACATAACACCTCATCACTAAACAAGAAAGCCCAGCAGAGACTACACTTCCTGAGGTGACTGAAGCGAGCAAGTCTTCCCCCTTCCATCCTCACCATGTTCTACAGAGGCACCATTGAGAGTGTTCTGTCCAGCTGCATCACTGTCTGGTATGGCAACTGCAACATATCCAAAGGATAGTGAAGACAGCAGAGAACATTATTAGGGTGCCTCTCCCTTCACTGCTGGACATATTTTACAAACCCAGTGTCCTCAAGGTCTGCAGCATTGTGCAGGACCCCTTACACCCCTCACATGGACTTTTCACACTTCTGCCATCCAAGAGAAGATACTGCAGCATCAGAGCCTATTCTGCCAGGCTGCAGGAGAGTTTTTATCCCCAAGCTGTTAAGACTCCTTAACAGCAGGCTGCCCCCTGAGACCTTCCACACGTCCTCAACCTCCTCTAAAAGCAGAACTTTTATACATGTGAGCCGCTGTCCTGCAAAGACGAGTGTGCAGGTAGAGAAGAACTGAAAAAAATCTCCTACTGACCTTTAAGTATTTTGACACTCTTGTCATCCTTCTGCTGTGAAACATTCTGACCTGTCATTGTTTACACGTCTTAAACAACTATTAGCATACACTGATAATTTCTGTATTATCTATATCTATTATTTATTTATTACATATCTTACACATCAATATTGCTGCTACTTCTTTGTCTTGTCTTTGCACAATGTCTCGTCTTGTTTGTGTTTTAATTTAAATTTTAATTCTATTTTTAAATTATTATTTGCACGTCATGTTGTTACATTGTGGACCCTGAGCTTCACAATTTCGTCTATCTGTATACTTGTACTGCGGTGGGTTGGCACCCTGCCCGGGATTGGTTCCTGCCTTGTGCCCTGTGTTGGCTGGGATTGGCTCCAGCAGACCCCCGTGACCCTGTGTTCGGATTCAGTGGGTTGGAAAATGGATGGATGGATGTATACTTGTATATGGTTGAGGTGACAATAAAGTTCACTTTGACTTTGAAATCTGTTATTCTGTTCTCTTGGGTTGTTCATGTTTGGGTTCAAAAATGGCCAAAATTAAACAGCATTCTCAAGAAACATGTCTTTTTTTTTGTTTTGCAAAATGATGGTTATGCAATTTTACAGATTGCCAAGAAACTCAAGATTTCACACAAAGGTGCGAAAAGAAGAGAGAAAAGGACAAACTGGATCTTGAATCGAAACACAATACACTCAAGAGCGGTCGATAAGTGAAATGCAATATGTTTGCTTTTAGTTACCACATGCAATCTATGGACATGAATTAAAATACAAACCGCTCTTGTATTGCATTTTAAACTGACATGAGAATTGTGGTTGATATGTTTTTAATTATGACACAATAAAAATGTGCCAAAATCATATGCAGCAAATGCATATGTATTTGCAGTGCAATATAGACAACATGTTGGATTGCATTTAAATAATCTATACATTTCAAATTGTTCAAAAGGGAATACAGTAAAAAGGAAATTTAAACAGTGGCTTGGGGTAAGTTTGATCAAAGTAGGTAAGACCCATTAATGCAAGGACTGAGTACACCAATTGTGAATTTCCCCTTGGGATTAATAAAGTATCTATCTATATATCTATCTATCTATCTACCAGCTTTTAGTTTATACCTATGTGTACTCATCTACCATGAAACCAAACTTTTAAGAAGTGACTTGTGTAACACAGGGCTACACTTACAAATATTTATCACTCTGTTGTGATGGGAGATTTTGCATACAAGTTGATAAATATTTTGCATGTCTTTATTTGTAACTTAGGCAAAGCAATGTAATATTAGTGTTACATTATGTGAGAAGCAATTATGTTTACAACAAACGGGTCTCTTTGAATTCAACAGAATTGGGGGGGGGGGGGGAATTGGACGGGGGAGTGCCTTAAACCAGTTTGGCGAGTGTTTCTGCGCTAAAGTCTTTCAGCCCCCGCAAGAAAGCCAGGCTGCCTAACTGCCAAGCCTTACCTTAACATATGGTCTTGGGGGTGGGGGGCCTTGGTGGGGGTGGCAGGTGTTAAGATGTTCTATTCCCCCATTGGTCTGAAGTATGGCTGTTTGGAATTGGCTTGGATCAAAAGCTTTTAAGTACCATGACATCCTATTGTACTGTATTTGTGAATTTCCCCTTGGGATTAATAAAGTATCTATCTATCGGCTCTAGGGGTTGGACAGAGAACCTATACATTTACTTGCTTAACCTCACACTCTCTCTCTTACTAACATCTGATGAAGGAGCATCTCTCGCATACCAAACCGATGAACTGAAAGGACGACACAATGGAGAACACAACTCGGTAGCCATATTGAGACAGGCATGCAGCCTGTTCTGAAGAAAGCTGAGCACCAATGATGCTTTAACTAAAGACATTTTAATTAACTAACAAGTCTGTGTGCCGCCTGAAACTACACATCACCATTTAATCAGGTTGTGTGGTTGCCAATATTCAAATGTACTTTGCATAGTTATTATTTATGAATATTACCAATAATACATTGTTTAAATTGTAATTTAACTCCTGCTTGCCTTTTACTACACCTAATTGCCTGAGGTTATAGATATAGAAGGGAAGGTGGGAAGAAGCTATATACTATAATACCTTATAAACAGTGGTAAGTCTGTGGGATTTGAGGCGTTCTGACAGAGGCTACATCTTAATAATACAAAGGGGAAAGTAGAGCAGCATATTAGTCTACCAAGACAAAACACACTCTAAGGGTAATCCACATGAGGAAAGAATATTTAATACCCAAGTGCAAGATTCATTTATGATCCAGGAATCAAAACACACAATATCCATCCATCCATCCATTTTCTAACCCGCTGAATCCGAATACAGGGTCACGGGGGTCGGCTGGAGCCAATCCCAGCCAACACAGGGCACAAGGCAGGAAACAATCCTGGGCAGGGTGCCAACCCATCGCAGGACACACACAAACACACCCACACACCAAGCACACACTAGGGCCAATTTAGAATCGCCAATCCACCTAACCTGCATGTCTTTGGACTGTGGGAGGAAACCGGAGCGCCTGGAGGAAACCCACGCAGACACGGGGAGAACATGCAAACTCCATGCAGGGAGGACCCATGAAGCGAACCCGGGTCTCCTAACTGCGAGGCAGTAGCGCTACCACTGCGCCACCGTGCCGCCCAAACACACAATATACTTCCCTTAAATCGCTACCTGAAATGCCAACACCATTGCCCTTTTATTAAGTCAGAAGAATACAGGGGTTTTGAATGCAACCACATTAAGTATAGATTAACATTACTCTTTAATAAGAAAATTTAAGTTACTTAAAAAATGTGAAAAGCATGGGGTCCTGGACACTTCTAGTCAGAGAAGCACAACCCTGTCACAGCACCACTAGAAATGGAAAAGGAGAGGGAAAACTTAAGAGATCAAGGGCTTTAATTTTAGATGCAATGTTTTGAATACTCCTGTAATTTTATTTTAAACTGAGTAAAAGAGAGACTAGCGTACTGCTCTGCACACCAACAATCTACCTGTATGCATATAAAAGCATCCTTCACAGCAAGCCAAGCGAGCAATGAGTACAAGTGTTGAATCAGCAAGAGCTCAGAAGTTGACAGCTGCTATGAGTATCTTGTATGTAAACGTCTACGTGTGGAAGTGTGTGTGTGTCTGTCTGTCTGGCCCGGAACTGCGAGGTTACAGCATGAAGCTCAAAGAAAGCGACTCAGTCACCAAAGTGAAACTGCAGAGAAAAAAGAAACTCACTTAGCCGCTAATACACAAGCAAGGCGAGCACATCTGCAAAACGAAACCTCCAAAGAGAGAAACTTGTTTAGCCGCTGATAAGACAACGGAGGTGAGCACGTCCACAAAACGAAACCACTGATGAAAAAGAACCTCGCTTAACCTCTAATGCACAACCGATGCGATCGATTGATTGAAGTGCCAGAATCCACGGTATCTAGAAGCAGCACGGGCTTACATAGCTAATAGGATTATAAACATTGTTTTTTTGTACTTGCAGTATTGTGTTCTGAATCCAGGAAACTTAAGACACTGTTTTTAGTCTGTGCAGTATCTCAATCTCAAGCTTTCTCCCGTTTGCTCTCCGCCGGATTATAACCTCACCGTTCCTTCCATGCTTGCATCACAAAATAAGTGTGGAAACACTGGATTTAGAAGTTCTCCTTGTGTGTGTCATCAGACCATACAAAATGTACGAGGACTGACTAGAAAGGGTTCCACATCCCAGTTTATTTACCTGGTCTGTTAGAGGTGGTGTAGCTTTTTACAGCGGGGGAAATAAGTATGGAACATATCAATATTTTTTTTCAATAATTATACAGTAATCCCTCGCTATATCGCGCTTCAACTGTCGTGGCTTCACTCTATCGCAGATTTTATATGTAAGCATATCTAAATATATAACGCAAATTTTTCGCTGCTTCGCGGGTTTCTGCGGACAATGGGTCTTTTTACTTCTGATACTTGCTTCCTCAGTTGGTTTGCCCAGTTGATTTCATACAAGAGATGCTATTGGCGGATGGCTGAGAAGCTACCCAATCAGAGCACGCAGTTAAGTTCCTGTGTGCTGCTGATTGGCTCAGCAACGGAGTGCTGCATTAACCAGGAAGTCTCATCTCAATCATTCAGCATTAACGTGCTACTGCTTCAGGGGCCGTGTCCAAGCGCCAACAGAAGATGCTGATTGCAGAAAAGGTAAAAGTTTTAGATATGTTGAAGGAAGGGAACAGCTACACCACTGCAGGACACCATTACAGCATCAATGAGTCCATGATTCTTTTTATTTAAAAAGGAGGAAAAGCATATAAGATCTACGGCTGCAGTGTCCTTTAACCAGGGCGCAAAACAAGTTGCAAGTGGACGTGATGAGGCAGTAGTCTGGATGGAATCTGCTTTAGGGATTTGGACTGAAGAGTGATGGAAGAAGAACAACGGCGGTGCTAAACAGTCGCCTGAAGAGGCTCCTTTAGAAGAGCTGTAACGCTATCCTTTGTTGTGCAGTAAAATTAAACTCATCGTTATCGGACAAGTCGTCGTGAAATTGTTGGTGAGTAACGATAATTAATTATCTACGTACAGTACTTATTACATGTACATAGTTTAGTGTCACTGTACACACATTTTACTGTATACAATTTTTCTTGCATTGTACGTATTTATTGCTGGTGGCCTGCCTGTCGTAATGGCTGTAACATATGTGATATCGGAGACGCTTGATATCTTTAAAATAATATTTAGGTTTTACTGTATATAAACTGTGTTTACATACATAATTTCAACGAATCTTACCTAATATCTAAGAGAATACAAAGGGTTTATGCTGTATAATTGTGCGTGAAATGTTTATAATAGTGTGGGAGAGTTTATAAGGGCTTAAAATATATAAAAATAACCATATGAACATATGGTTTCTACTTCGCAGATTTTTACCTTTCGCTGGGGGTTCTGGAACGCAACCCCCGCGATGGAGGAGGGATTACTGTATTACCAATGAGACTATTCGTGTGAAATTCTCACCAGACATTGGTATTAACCCAAGAAATCCACAAATATAAAAAATTCACAACATTAAAGGCCATAAATATGTGTAATAAAGAGGAATGACACAGGGAAAAAGTATTGAACACACTTCAGAAAAAAAGCAGTATACCAAAAAACCTTGATGCGTTCAATACTTATTTCTCCCACTGTGTAATACATGACTTCATTCAGGTGTGCAAACGTGACTAACAGTATTGCTATACACTTTGAAAAGCATGCTATGTTAAAACTTTTTTCTCTCTAAAGAGCATTACAATGGTGAGAAGGGAGAGACTGTGGCTGAAGTGCTACCAGTTCTGTAATTTCCTACATCATCTTCAACTCAGCTGAAAGTTTAAAGAGTTTTATTAACATCTCTAACATTCATCTGGAGTGTCACTCGGTGAAGCATCTCACAGACTGCTATTTCTGAAGAAAGCTAACCAAGAACGAGGGAGGCTGGCATTTTACCCAAACTCTGGCTACTTGTGTTGTTTCCTACCACATCACATATCAACAGAAAGACTCACAGAGCTATATAAACAGGATTAACACCTTAATTACACTCTGTGGATAAAAATGTTTGCACAATGAACTAGAGGAATGGATTACTCACAAGAAAACTGCAGTCTTAGTCAATAAAAGAGCAGAAGGCAAATAAAGATTACAAATACAGCGTAATTGTGCAGTTTACAATGACAATCAGTATTTCTGACATCTCTAAAAGTAAGTACTTTAATCTTGAGAACAACAAACCATTACCCACCCCTTTGGCAATCAAATATAACATGATCACTTCCTAAAAAAAAAAACAGATCATGCTAGAAGGTGTTTTTTTTTTTTTTACAAAAATGGAACAAGAAAAAATGGACTACTATTTAATTAAGCACATGTGATTTAGGGAATTTAAGCAGTAAGTCTAAGGTCACATTTATAAACTAATTACAAGCCTGTATACAATTAACACCTATCTTTGCATGAGCCCAAACTTCAAAGACTGACATTGCTGGCTGAAGCATGTTGAATTCACAGTGCATAATTTATATGTTACAGTAAAATGTTTTACAACCTTTAATATGTTTATTTATAATATACCCATTGAATCACTCAGCATTGTAGTTTGTACCCAAGATGGATTTTTCCACTTTCTTAAACTTCTGTAACTCAACCTGTAGTTCCCAATATTTCAAGTACAGCCACATTAGTCTTCCATTTTTGCGTTTGTCAGTGTTTAAGATGTCAGCACAATGGTTATCATGCTTAAAAATTGTTTTCAGATCAGATTCCATGTTCAAATCAACAGCAACTGGCTCTGTAGCAGCTTTCACAAGTAAACTTTTTTCGATTTCATATCTTTTATCTCGATGAAGGAGAAAACTGCAAAATGCATTCTGTCTTTCAACCAGGACCTTTTCAAACTCTTTTATCACTAACATGGCTTTACTTTGCCAATTGGTTTCCCTTTCCACGAGGTTGTTGTAAAGTGCCGCTGCTGCCCCTGAACGTAGCAGCTGTTGTTTCTCTCTATCAATACTCTCACGATCCTCCTGCAACCGCTTCCGTTCTTCAATTAGCTGGCGGCTCTGAGACACGAGAGCATCACGATATCCTTTAACACGGCTCCGCTCCTTCTCTAGTTCAAGCTCCAAGTGGGCAACAGTCCGCCGGGTCTCTGTGACAGTGCTCAAGTACTTCATTTCAAGTTCCTTTTTTATTAATTTTGCATCTTCCTCATACTTAATTTTTGCTGCCAGCACCTCTTTCTGGGATTCTCTACTCCATATCCATCCTGCAAAAAAAAAGTATTTTAAAAATATCACTTAACTAAAAACTTGTGTTCGTGCCAAAGGAAGTTTCTGTCATAGGTTAATTTTCAGCGCATATAAGCCTATAGAAGTTGAACAGGTATGAAAATGAGTGTTTGACTGTTGTGCTATTTAAAAAAATAAAGAAATAAAAAAAGGCCTCCTTTGAAGCCACCTGCCTGACCTGCAGTTGTATTTAAACAGTTTGGCAAGAAATATAAAAATGGTCATTTGAAACACAATCATTTTTGTACAAACAATAGTGGCATCTATATTGTATGTAACCATGTTTTGTTTGACTTGCTATGATGTAGAAATTATGGTTTTAGGCCTTCTTTTATATTTTCCTTATAGTAGTATAATTTTACAAATATTTCTTGAGTCACTTTTATTTGCAATACCTAAAACAGTTTTACCACTAGATGCCTAAAGCTTTTTCTTTACCACAACACTTTCCTGAAAACAGGAAAAGCCATTAAAATCAACAACGAGTGACTAATAAGTATTCTGAATTACCAATTATTTTAAAATACAACTATGCCAAAAAGATACAACATTCGGCATCTCTGTTTACCATTACAACTGTGAAACATAGAACTTAATGTCATACAGGGCTAAAAAGCCTCAAATTAATTTAGAGAATTTAACCAGTAAGTTAGTAAGACATGAACTAAAAACTAAAGATGTATCCTATATCAGGAATTCTTGGTTTTGCCAACAAAAAAAAAAAACTGCCTTTTAGGCTCAGAAACAAATCAAAATTGCTTTGCATTTAAAGCACTTTACACATGCTGGTTGGACATACAAATGTGACAATGCTACTATTAATATTACCAGTCTTATTTATTGCACCAATGAAACAGAACTTTCAGTTTAGTACACAGACCGTGAGCATATGGTAGTAAGGCTGATTCAAACACTGTGCTATTCACTTTTCTTTTACAGAATGATGCACATTAGGCTATCAAGAAAGTAAAAAAAAAATACTTACTAAAAGCAGCCAGTCCTAACATCGGAACCAAGAAAGCATAATTCCATTTGTTGCCACCACCATCATCTCCCTGTTGATCAGGCTGAATATTCCATCTTGGAGGATCGTTAAGATTGTTCATGAGGCCACACTACTTAATAATGCAGAAAAATGTAAATAAATTAGTAATTTAATAAGTTTAAACTACACCAAATGTGAATTAAAAAAATGAATTCAACAATTTTTAAACCAATCAATTATTTAAAAAATTTCTTTCATTTAAATATATTGAGATTTGATTCCAGGTTTTCCTAGAAGATAAAATAAAAAAATGACAGGAAAAAATATTTCCATTCATTCATCATAAACGTGAACCTCTGCTAAACTGAAGGCAGGATTTGAAATAGTTTATAACAACATATCATATTTGTGATCACTAATCTCAAAATCGCATAAAATGACATTCCACATGCCTATATTACCAATCAACATTTTCTATAATTGTTGTGAAAAGAAGTAACTTTGACCCCCTCGTATCCCATTCGGGGGTGATCTCCTGGGGTCAGCTGATGTGGTATGATCAACTTCAAGTCCTTCTGAACATTTTTGGATGAAGACACCTATTGGTTTACTCTTTATCATAAGGGTTTCATTTGCAAGCACAAAATATGGCCCACAAATGGCCTAAAAATGAGGGGTTTTAATATCGCCAGAGATAGCACCAAAAATAGGGGGAAACCCCTAAAAGCTTGACATCTTGCATTACTAGACTTCAAGATGAGTTAAATGGTATATCATGCAAGGGTTTTCTCATACTGGTTAGTCAGGAGGATACAGAGAAAAAAAATGAACTAATTTCAGAGGTTTCATACGTAATGATTAAGATGTAATTAAGTTGTAAAATTAAATTAAATTGTAAAATTAAATTGTAATTAAGATGATTAAACATTAAGATGTAATGAATCACTATGAATGTCAATAACATTGATACATTATACTCAACATACAATTAAGTACTAAGCAAATATTCTTAGCTTTACAAAACTCAATGTGCATGTTTAATCGATTGGAGAAGACTGTACATTTACATTTACTTATTTGGCTGACACCTTTATCCAAGGCATCTTACAATATTTATGATACAACTGGTTACATTTCTTTTGGTTTTCCAATTGGAGCCCAGGCAGGTCAAGTGACTTGCTCCTGGTCACACAGTGTCAGTAGTGGAATTTTAATCCACAAGCTCAGGGCTTGAAGCCTTACCAAGTACACCAAGCTGCCTTTAACATTGCAGTGTTCAAGTATGACAGCTCTCAAATATAAAGTTCACATTTACAGCCTACTCTAAAATGTGATTGTAAGTTGCATGTCTACAACACAGTAGTGACAGCAGTATGGCAGTAACTAAAACTGTTAGATAACATACCCGCCAAAACTTAAAAGATCAGATAGAATTAAAGTCGGTTAAAGGAAGCTGAATGATTATGTTAATGATCGACTGTTTAGTACTTCATTACCTTGGCTAATGCCTGAACGAGGGCGTGAGAATGTGGACTGTGCTGGACGTCCTTCTAAAACTAAATATGCATTCCAGTAGTACTGTATTCTGAGCAGACCTCGCCACTCCCTGAAGAACTCTGCAGCTATGAGCTGAACAGGTGTGGCACCAGAACGCTAAACTGCCAGCAAGGGTGGAGTCCATCTTGCCCCGTTGGACTTGTTGAGTTAGCACAGATGAAGATACCCGGGTGATCCTAAATTGTCTCAGGACATCGTAAAACAATAAAAAGGCATTATAGAAAATGACGCATTGGTTAATATTAAGGTAAGAGTTAAGTTCTAGCAGGAACTGCACACTCGACTTGGCCGCCAGTCCATCGCGAGGTACATTCGATCCTACAAATCGCTGGCTTGAAGTCATCAGAGTATATGGCAACTCCAAGTTACAACATAGTTATAATATTCATGACATTTATCGAAAATGCAGTGCAGAATAAGGAAACGGTGTCTAATAACCCTTCGTACCGGGCTGAATACTTGTACTACGTTTATTTACATAAAGGTAACGAATAAGTTTGAATAGTCGGATTTCTTACAGAAAACGTTTGATTTAATTCTACAATATACAGTTAGTAACAATTATATCCGAGAGTCAACACAAATTTCGTTTGTAAACTGAATGCCAACCTCTCACCTTTAATAAGCCCTTACCTCGGCTTGATTCCAGTCTTTTCACTTTCAACTGAAAAAATTAAACAAACTCGCTTCGCCATGAAAGATGTGCCAATACTCCAGGGGGGATTCATTATTATTTGTACTATTTTAAGTGTTACTCTTAGCGCTACCTAATCGTTTTAGTAAAATAAACTAATCTTAAAATAAGTACTACATGTTATAACGTTAATTTATTTCCTGTTCGAAAATATATTATTTTGTTACAGGTAATTGTTAACACAGCCACTCTAAGTCACAGTATGGTACATTCCAGACAGAACAGTGAATTCATGCTCTTTGCTACACATGCGCAACACTCAACTTGGGAATCATGGCGGCCGTCTGCAGAGCGTCTCGGATCTTTACGAAGAGACTGTTGTCGACCAAAACTGTTAGTATTGCTCATTTTGCGGCTGTTGAATGGCTTTGATGACATAAGTGGTGATGTTGAAGTTAAAACGGATTGTAGATCTACGTTAAAGTACTTTTTATGTTACATGATAGTATTTCAATGTTTCCATAGGCCTAATTTAATAAAAACATTATATACATTTATATTTGCAGATTTGTCTGGACAAATACCGGATGGTTTTTAATAATTCTCAGCTTGCGTCTACGGAATAGGCTTGGTGACATCAGTTATGATGTTGCAGTTAAAACTGATTCTAGGCACAAGTTTAAAGTACGTACTATGTTGCATAACAATATGCTCAATATTTTCATAGGCCTAATTTAATAAGATTTTATTAAATGCGTGCAGTTATATTAACTGACCTGTCTGAACAAATAGATGATAGTCCGTGAGGTAAATAATAAAACTTACCAGATTACTGGAAAGAAAGTTTTTAGTTGTTCAAATAACGAACTTGACTAATGAAGGTCATGATGGTTGGTGTATGAATGGCGAGTTCCTGTTATGATACGGCTGCACAGCCGCCGCAGGTAATTGGGCGCTTATTGGCATTTGACGAATAGAATGCTAGATCGGCGCGGATGCGACAGTCTCAGAGACCACGCCTAGGCCTCTTTGAGAGCAATACGAAGTGCGCATCGTCGTGGAGGCATATTTGAAAATTGTTAAACATTAAGTAATGCGTCGTCATTCAACTTATGTTGGCGGTGCTTTGCTTACTGCAAATATATTAATTGTATTCTGTAATGTTGTTGCGCTTTAATCTCATCTGGCAAAGACGGGGCTGATTCTAATCTATACATGTTACAACTGAACGCGCTAAATGTGTGAAGTTTTTGCACAGTTTGATTCTGTAAATCTAATATATGACGCTATGAAATGAATGAATTGATTTGTCACACTGTACCATTTATTTTAACCGTGAGATAAGCAAACTCGATTTTCAGGGTTTTGTTTTAAGTTGTACTACACAATTTACTTCTAGTGGTAACTAACAAATGAGAGAATTGAAAAATTATGTCTCTAGTTCAGGTAACTTTAAAAAATCTTAATTTTTATTTCACCAAAAATTATTTAAATCTAATAATGTAAACATCCTAAAAGATGTTTAGCAAAATAATGAAAATGGTTGTCATACCTTTTGAAGGGAGCAATGGATGTGATCTTCTGTTGTCAGACTAATGCAGGAGAAGCATCAGGCAAATTGATAAAAGCTGCATTAGATAGATAGATAGATCATTATGAATGTGTATCTGGAAAAAGCAACTGACAGGGTGCCACAAGAGGTGATGAGGTGGGCATTAAGAAAGTTGTATATCAACTGATGATTAGTGCCTGTGGTCATGACAATATATGAGGAAGGGTGCATGGTAGGACAGCAGGAAGGGATGGTGAAAGTTTTGACGTAAAGGTACCTATGTGTGAAAGATCTTTCCTGAATCTATTGTTTGTTTGATTTTTAATAGAGATGGTGAGAAGTGCATGAAGGATTACCATGGGAGTTTTTGTCTTTATCACAAACAAGCTCTAAATGATGTGTTCTTTCTATATTGGTTATGTTTCATTATTATCCACTGTGCAAATGCCTAATTTTGTCATCTTATTTGATATTCACCTATGCAGAGAGCCTCAATTTTTCATCATTCCAGTGCTTTTGACCTTCATATGCAATCTTCTTCACATGTAACATTTCTATAGAAAAAAAGTGCCTGTCTCACAAAAGAAAACATTAACAAAGAAAAGATAGTGTGGCCAGAATGGTAGAACAGTGGTTAGTGCTAATGTATCACAGAGTCGGCACCTTGGTTTGAACCCTGAACACATTTACCTTTGTCAAGTTTCTGCATTTCCCCCATTGTCCATGTGGTTTTCCTAGCATACCCCCTAGGACAGTGGATCTCAGCCTTTGGGCTGTCATTGTCAACTGTTGCTATTGTTTATAATGGTAGTGGGTTGCACTTGATTCCAAATCCCACCATTTGATTGTTGCACTCCATTCATCAAGGGGTAATCTGTGCTGCTTCATTCCCCAAGTGGGACCCTCACTCTATCACACTTAATTCACAAACGAGGGTGAACGCTGACGATTGCATTCGATTCAGCAAGGGGAAACACTTACTCAAAGACTGGTGTAATGGGGAAGAGGGCGGGGGGGATGTTGGGGTTGTAGTTATTGCTTCAAGTTCAACATGAGTGTGACCTCACACCTATCAAGAGGGATGCAGTACATAGTGTGGTGCAGTGGTGTGACACTCTGAGGAGGCAGGAGGAGTTACACGGGATGAGTTTCATTACACTGGTGCTGAGGTCTGAAAGCTGGTATCAACACCAAACTCAAAATTTTAGTAATGATCCCACACTACCTAAGGTATGAAAACGGCCTCAAACTGATACTGTAACAAATAAATTGTCAAAACTTCATGTCTGTAATTGTTAATCTGAAATGGCCACGGCCATCCATTTTACCCAAGGTAGCATTGGTCCACAGTCCTCACAGGTAGCACAGTGGTAGTGCTGCTGCTTTGCAGTAAGGAGACTGTGGAAGATTGTGGGTTCGCTTCCCGGTTCCTCCCTGTGTGGATAGCGCTTTGAGTACTGAGAAAAGCGCTATATAAATGTAATGAATTATTATTATTATTATTACCTCGGATTATTGGGGTTCTACTGTATATGTAAGGTCTACTGTCTAGCTTAACACTTAAGGCTGTTGTCTACAAAAATTGAGGTCCGGGGGGCTGACACCATTGCTACCCATTGACAGAAGATGCCTAGAGTGTATTGTTTGATTTTGTCCACCAGAAGGTAGCATGGACCATGAGATGGCCTGAGTTTAAACACTTCACGCCTCCATTTTTTGTTATCATACAGCATCAAACACCAAACATTCCTACTATTACTAGAAATAGTCAGAAAAGAGATCATTGTTGGTAGCAGAGATGCAGCATAATAAACACCCATAGTGTATGATTTCATGCCATGAGGCATACATAACCACTTGTACTGACATCCATTGTTGTTTTATCTTGGGCTAATGACAAATACAGTCATATGAAAAAGTTTGGAACCCCTCTCAGCCTGCATAATAATTGACTCTACTTTGAACAAAAAAGATACCAGTGGTATGTCTTTCATTTCCTGGGAACATCTGAGTACTGCGGTGTTTTCCAAACAAAGATTTTTAGTGAAGCAGTATTTAATTGTATGAAATTAAATCAAATGTGAAAAACTGGCTGTGTAAAAATCTGGGTCCCCTTGTAATTTTTCTGATTTGAATGCCTGTCACTGTCTCAATGCTGATTACTAGCAACACCAAATTGGTTGGATGAGCTCGTTAAGCCTTGAACTTCATAAACAGGTGTGTCCAATCATGAGATATAAAGGTATTTAAGGTGGTCAATCGCAAGTTATGCTTCCTTCCCTTTGACTTTCCTCTGAAGAGTGACAGCATGGGATCCTCAAAGCAACTCTCAAAAGATCTGAAAACAAAGATAGTTGAGTCTCCTGGTTTAGAGGAAGGCTACTAAAAGCTATCTCAGAGGTTTAAACTGTCGGTTTCAACTGTAAGGAATGGAATCAGGAAATGGAAGGCTACAGGCACAGTTGCTGTTACACCCAGCATGTCTGGCAGGCCAAGAAAAATACAGGAGCGGCATATGTGCAGGATCGTGAGAATGGTTACAGACCACCCACAGATCACCTCCAAAGACCTGCAAGAACATCTTACTGCAGATGGTGTATCTGTACATCGTTCTACAATTCAGCGCAATTTACGCAAAGAACATCTGTATGGCAGGGTGATGAGAAAGAAGCCCTTTCTGCACTCACACCACAAACACAGTCGCTTGTTGTATGCAAATGCTCATTTAGACAAGCCAGATTCAATTTGGAACAAAGTGTTTTGGACTGATGAGACAAAAATTGAGTTATTTGGTGAGAACAAAAAGCTCTTTGCATGGCGGAAGAAGAACACCGCATTCCAAGAAAAACACCTGCTACCTACTGTCAAATTTGGTGGAGGTTCCATCATGCTGTGTGGCTAGTTCAGGGACTAAGACCCTTGTTAAAGTCGAGGGTCTGATGAATTCAACCCAATATCAACATATTCTTCAGGATAATGTTCAAGCATCAGTCACAAAGTTGTAGTTACGCAGGGGTTGGACATTCCAACAAGATAATGACCCAAAACATAGTTGGAAATCTGCAAAGGCATTCATGCAGAGGGAGAAGTACAACGTTCTGCAATGGCCGTCACAGTCCCCTGACTTGAATATCATCGAAAATCTAGGGGATGATTTGAAGCAGGCTGTCCATGCTCGGCAGACATCAAATTTAACTGAACTGGAGAGATGTTTTATGGAAGAATGGTCAGAAATACCTCCATCCAGAATCCAGACACTCATCAAAGGCTATAGGAGGACAGCGTCTAGAGGCTGTTAGATTTACAAAAGGAGGCTCAGCTAAGTATTAATGTCATATCTCTGTTGGGGTGCCCAAATGTATGCACCTGTCTAATTTTGTTATGATGCATATTGCATATTTTCTGTTGATCCAATAAACTTAATGTCACTGCTGACATACTACTGTCTCCATAAGGCATGTCAGATATTAAAAGGAAGTTACTACTTTGAAAGCTCAGCCAATAATAAACAAAAATCCAAAGAATTAAGAGGGGTTCCCAAACTTTTTCACATGACTGTATTGCATTTGTCATTTGGTTTGCAGTGAGTTATTGCTTTTGTGTCACTTGTTTAGTAAGTAGGTTTTGATGTAAGTGGGACCACTGCTTCTGATTGCAAGTATATTTTTTACAGAATGAATTGTCTTTAAATGACACATTTTTTAATTCAAAAATAATCTGTCCTGGTTAAAATGGAGTTCATTCGGATTCATGTAACAACCAACTATATTTAAAGGAGTTGAGTTGTAGAATATTTTTGTTCAAGATCTTTAATATGCACCCAGAAGCATTCCAAAAATTATTTGATATTCTGTCAGATCGGAGTTTTAAAAAAATATAATTTGCTAGCCCCCTGCAACAGTTAGAAACTTAGCTTTGGTAAAAGACGGTCAAAACATCAATAATTTTGGTGCAAATCAGTTATTAAAAGGTTTTTAAATTTTTTTTTTTGCTTGTCCTTTAATTCTCATATAACACTAAAAACAATTTTTTGTTCTAGTATTACATTTTTTCCTTCTATTTATTCTCACAGATTCCGGCAGCCTGCCAAGGAGGCTCTCGACAGCTTCACTTTACTATTAGTGGAAAGAAGGAGAAGTCAGCCAGTGTATCAAATTCAGTAAGTGAATCAGTTGTAAGCAAAATTTGAATGTGAATTATTTAAGGAGCAAATAGGAAAAAAGACTGTGCATAATAGAAGCCTGCTGAATTGTGTTTTATTATAAGTATATATACTGTTTGAGGTTCTGTATTTGATTACATATTATTTTGTAAATGGGTTAACTGAACATTCTATAGGTTCCTAGAGTATGTAACCTAATGGTAGGTTAAAATTTTACAGCACGATTCTCTATTTCTAAAACTCCTGACAGCAATGTATATGGTGTTGACACTTTCTGAAATTTTCCCTGAACACTCCAGTTGTCTCAGCTTTACATTTGATCATTCATATATATTTAGACAGCAATTGTAAATGTAAATAACCTTCTCTTTTGAAGTGTGATACATAATACAAGAAGACGCCTCAAAACGTCCAATGAAAAGCTTAGGTTAAGCTTTTATTTACTGGCATTAGTCTAATAAACTTACCAAGATACATGCATAAACAACAATGTGTTAGTGTAATAAGATTACCAAGATACATGCATAAACAACAATGTGTTAGTCTAATAAGATTACCAAAATACATGCATAAACAACAACTACAATAATGCAGGTGGTCTCGTGCTAATGTGTGTAGAATTTCTATCTGAAACATTGTGTTATATCTCAAAGCTATTTTTCATTTACTTTTATTGTTATATTGATTGTCTTTTGCAGATTTCTACCCAGTACCCAGTCGTTGACCATGAGTTTGATGCAATTGTTGTGGGGGCTGGTGGTGCCGGCTTAAGAGCAGCCTTTGGCTTGTCCGAGGCCGGTTTCAACACAGCATGTATCACAAAACTGTTTCCCACCAGGTCCCACACAGTGGCTGCACAGGTAAGGCAAAGAAAGGTGGAGAAAAACTTTACCTGAACACAGTTTGAATCACAGTGCTTACATTGTTCTTTTTATTCTTTTAAAGCATTACCAGTCTCACACAGCGTATGGGTCCAAATGTTTGATAACCTGCATTCCTACAATGTACCTTACTCACTGTATATGTGAATGAATGGCCTCCTTCAGTTGAATCACATAATATTCTTTGTGTATTTAGTTATGTTAGTCCAAGACTCTAATAAAATTTAAACTAGGCTTAGCTGCGCCTGTCTTGCCCCTTGTATTGGACAGTTTGTTTTTTTTTTTGACCCTGAATGGTATACAGCTGAGCTATAGCTTTAAGGTTTATGGGGTCATTATTGTCACATGTACAGAGTGGCATTAGAATCCTTATTTATATCCTTCTGTGAATTTCAGTAAGTTTCATTCCCTCTTCTCAAAGAAATCTCACCATGGTGCATTGTTCAACAGTGGTGCAATCCTGCAGCAGCATAGTATCCATCTTCAGTCGACGTTGGCTTCAACTAGATGAATAGCAGAGTGTTGCGCTTTGTGTGTTTGAACTACCCATAAGCCATTGTGAATGTTTTGTACAACTTGTATCTGTTACAGTTACCGCGTCATTTTCAAATTGTCTTTACTTTTTGATTCACCTTCCTATTATGCAGGTAGCTCTGTGCTTTCTACACATTCTTTTTGTGAATTTGTAGTAGCGCAATATATTAATGTTTCTCTGTTATCCATTAACTTCAAATACCCAGTTGATCAATCTGCTTTATTTGCTGCAGGACAGAATGGAACTACATCCTGTTTTGGCAACAACTGATGCGGTTCATTACCAGTACTACGCAAGATTATAAGAAAACAAGTCACTTATGCTACAACTATATTAATTTGTAACCTAACTCCATTCCTTTGAGCTTTGAAAAGAAAAAGATTTCCAGAGGAAATGTATGAAAACCTAGGGAGAGATTGCATAATAGACCCAAAAAGCTTCTCAGTGTGACGATGCGGGTTTGCTCCACACTCCCATCTTCCTTCTGCGAGCTCTTGAACCTGACACCGTCGGTAATGTCACTGATGAGCCTAGGCAGTGAGGCACAACAATGAAGCAAAGGGATGGTGCAAAAAGTGCTAAGTGCTTTTATTAAAAACAGCAAACAAAACAAAGTTTCCAAATTAAATAAAGTGCAGTGTATCAAACGTCTTCATTAAATAAATAATCCATTCAAACGAGTGAAAGGTGGAGGTTAAAATCCAATAGACAAAAATCTTTTAAAAACAACAAGGTTAAAACAATGGCTGGAAGCTGTTCTATTAAAATCAGCCTGGTGCCTTTCTACTGGTGACTCCCCTGCTTCTCCTGTCCAGGCTATGCACCAGGGGAGCCACCCTACCTGCAGCTGACCTTCATACTACCTTCTGATCTGGAGGCTTCCCGATCCCTGACTTCGGTTTGGCTCTCTCCAGACTGAGACTTGGCTTCCCCCAACAGCCAGGACGCTCACGCTGGGGAATCCACCTCCCAAGCCTCCCGACTCCTGCTGTCTTCAGCGGCAAGCCATCGTTCTTCCAGTCATTCCCGCTCCTCACAATGCTCAGCGGGAGCGACCACTACCAACTGCCCTAGATGTCGGTCAAACACCCCGCTAGGGCTCACTGTCCAGCTCGCTCTCTTGCACCGGCTATCCTCTTCCTGCCTTCTTCTCCTACAATATTCGTTTGTCTTTTCTTTCTCTCATTCATCTTCCCTGCTAGCCACCTCGTGCTTCTATTTATCATGGGGACGTGGATCAGCTGTGGCAATCAGAAGCTCCTGGGAATGATTACGGATGGTGATGACTCCTCACCTGTGCACTTAAGTGAGGATCGCCCGCATCATGAATTCCCTCGGGAACCGCTCGGCCACACACACACACTCCGCCCCCTCACTAAGCCGCGATTATTTTAAAAAGTGGCCTTTTTGACGTGAGCTGTGGACCCGCTACACCACACTCAGCAATTAATTATATCAGAGTCCAAGCACCATGAGTCATGTTCAACTACATTTTGCACCACAGGGCTGCATGAAAACACATTTCTTTTTAATGCAATTGTTCTGTGCCTTTAAACATACTATACACAGAACTTGTAAAAAAAAAAAAAAAAAACAAAAGTCTAAGTAATTTTGAATATAAAATTGAGCAGTTATTATTTATTACATGATTTCAAACATTGAAATTAACACCACAAATACAAAGATAAAATAGGAATGGAGAGTGATGTGAGGTGAGGTGTGTCAGTGTTTTCAAAGTCTTATATTATATTTATGTATAATATACAACAACAACATTTATTTATATAGCACATTTTCATACAAAAAGTAGCTCAAAGTGCTTTACATAATGAAGAAAAGAAGAATAAAAGACAAATAAGAAATTAAAATAAGACAACCTTAGTTAACATAAAAAGGAGTAAGGTCCGATGGCCAGGGTGGACAGAAAAAACAAAAAAAAACTCCAGAAGGCTGGAGAAAAAAATAAAATCTGTAGGGGTTCCAGGCCACGAGACCGCCCAGTCCCCTTTGGGCATTCTACCTAACATAAATGAAATAGTCCTCTTTGTAGTTAGGGTTCTCACGGAGTCACTTGATGCTGATGGTTATACAGACTTCTGGCTTTTAATCCATCCATCATTGTGCATTGTATAACTGCATTGTTATCACTCTTTAACTTAATATTGTTCTTTATCAGTATGCTGCTGCTGGAGTATGTGAATTTCCCCTTGGGATTAATAAAGTATCTATCTATCTGTCATATGGTGCCTATCTATCTGTCTATCTGTCTATCTACTGTATATTGACATATGCATTCAGTTACTAATTTCTTCTTGATGAATCAATTTGGCTATAACAGAGTTTTATTACATTTCCTTATACAGGGTGGAATAAATGCTGCTTTGGGAAATATGGAGAATGATGATTGGAGGTGGCACTTTTATGACACAGTTAAAGGTTCAGATTGGTTAGGAGATCAAGATGCAATCCACTACATGACTGAGCAGGCACCTGCTGCTGTTATTGAGGTGAGAAGAAAAAAAAATCTTTCTTTTATAGCGCCTTAGTTTTGGTGGGTTCAATGCAGGCCAAACCCAAAAAAGAGTATCCTGTGTTAGCTCAACCCGGCCGGGATGCTCAAAGAATGAAAGGATAGAGGAAGGCAGTTACTTTGGGCCAGTTATAAGTTATTGCCACACATCAGTGAACAACTATTTTCAAGCCAATGATTCTTGCTAGTTTTTCTCTGCAAACTTATTTGCAATAGCTATTAAAACCACCTGTATGTATGCTGTTTTTATTTCATTTCAGTTAGAGAATTATGGGATGCCCTTTAGCAGAACAGAAGATGGTAAAATCTATCAACGTGCTTTTGGTGGACAGTCTCTCAAGTTTGGAAAAGGAGGTCAGGCACACAGATGCTGCTGCGTGGCTGATCGAACAGGACATTCCTTACTGCACACTCTGTACGGCCGTGTAAGAAACAGTTACCTTTTTTTGTTTATTTATATTTACGTGTTTGTGTGTGTGTGTGTGTTTGGTTTGTATATATATCTTCATAGTATTATCAAAAGGTGTCTGGTATAAGTATTCCAGGTAATGTGTGACATTTGAGGCACTACTGGTTAATGTAAACAGATTTTTACTGGCGTCTTAATATTTTAATAGTGGGATCCATTAACATTTTTAGTTTGTGTAATTTTAATCCATTTGTTTGCTGACAGTCTGCTGTCTTGTATACTTTAAAATAATTATTGTTAAAGAATAGCACTTCACAAAAGCAGACAGTAAAATAGGTATATCTTTAAAAGGAGTCACACATTCATTGTGATTTGCAATTGAGTATTTATCCTCATTTGGAAGCTTAAAATTGTGTATCTGAAACAAGTAAGAATAAAAGAAAGCACTTGAGTCAATCAAGTCTATTCCTAGTGTCCCAGACGGCTGGGGACCCTACCCAGCTGGGACGCCTGGACGGTCCTCGAGATGGACGATACCTCCCCTGGGCCACGAGAGGGCAGCCGCCCGGGTCTGCTTGTGGACCACTGGAACGGAGCTGGGTCGCTCACCCTTACAGGAGGACATGGCCTCCGCCAGGGGGCGCCCGGACGGTTATGAAATCCTGGATGGCAGCACTTCCGCCACACCAGGAAGTGCTGCCAGAAGAAATCCCAGGGTCACCTGGAGTGCTTCCAGGTGCTCCCCTGACACTTCCGTCACACCAGGAAGTGTCGTCAGGTGGAGCACCTGGAGCTCATCCGGGTCATTATAAAAGGGGCCGCCTCCCTCCAGTAGAGGAGCTGGAGTTGGGAGGAAGGAGACGGAGCTTGTGAGGAGGGGAGTGGAGGTCAGAAGAAGAGAAAGAGAGAAAGGAAGAGAATTGTTGGAGGAAGGCATTGTGGTGCTGTACAGAAATAAAGAAGTGTGTTTTGGACATTCTGGTGTCTGTCCGTGTCCGGGGGTATGCATGCCACACTGTTTTTAAAACATACAGATCTTCTTTAATAACTTCAGATGAACACTGGACTTTTGGATTTCTTTTGAAAATGGAGAAAACCCAATGATTTTTAGTCTGGCAGAAGACAGGTGTAGCCATATATTTGTGTGTGTGTTGGGGGGGGGGGGGGGGAAATGGTTTTGGGTGAGCACACTAGTAGGTGCTATATCAGGCAAGATTGACACTTCACTTAGTGTAGAGCAAAGAAATTACAACAAGCTTCTCTTCCTCCCTCTCAGTCTTTAAGGTATGATACCAGCTACTTTGTTGAATATTTTGCTCTGGATCTTCTAATGGAAAATGGTGAATGTAAAGGAGTTATTGCACTTTGCATGGAAGATGGATCCATCCACCGTTTTAGAGCCAAAAGCACTGTTATTGCCACAGGGTAAGCATGTTTTATAAATTATTTTGTCAGGTAGTTATTCAGAATTAATCGATAAGATATTGTGAATAATTTTTGTAACTTGGCTTCATATTGATATTAACAATTTTAGAATTAACAGTACTGTAATTACATTGTAAACATGGTAAAAAAAAAATTACACTTTCCAGGATTACTTTCAGATATTGGGTATAAATTAGCACAGTAGGAGATTCTGCTCTTTAATTATTGTGTGCTTTTTGTTTATTGGAAATACATTTTCAGGAACATGCTTAAAAATTAATGAAATACAAGTCAATACAATCATTCTAATCATTCTCTACATGCTGGCCTACGCATGCATATGTCAATAAAAGTTTAGATTGCTAGACAGCAGTGTTACCAGTCATCACATCATAATGTATTCAATTGTTGCAATCTATTTCCTTGCAGTGGCTATGGTCGCACATACTTCAGCTGTACATCAGCCCACACCATAACTGGGGATGGTGCAGCAATGGTTACAAGAGCTGGCCTACCCCTTCAAGATCTGGAGTTTATACAGTTCCATCCCACAGGTGCTAAGACATTGAGAACATTATTTTTCACCTGCTTTACTACTAACTATTGTCTTCCAAGATTTCTGTCCACGAGTTACAAATTATGCAGTATAGATGTGAATTGCTTCAGTTAATTCAGTTTTAAGTTACAGCAATGCTTTAGTGCTTAGATGTGTTTATCAAAGCACATTTTTATATTGTTCACCAGAAAATGTGCACTACCTTAAAGTGCTTTGCAGCACAATGTTAGAAGTACTAGGATGTTGTACCGTGTTGGCCATTATGAATGTAGTGAGAAGTCAAGGAAAATGACACCTTTCATTGGCTAACTAAAAAGATTACAATATGCAAGCTTCCAAGGCAACTCAAGCCCATCTTACCTGAAGAAAGGGGCCTGAGTTGCCTCAAAAGCCTGCATATTGTAATCTCTTTAGTTAGCCAACAAAAGGTGTCATTTTCCTTGACTTCTCACTACAGCACAATGCATGTAAACAATGACAATGTTTGACCTGTGACTTTCTAGATGGGGTCTTTTTTGTTTGGTTAAATGTTGAGTGGCAATATTAATAGGTTTGGAACACTCCTTACAGTAATGTTTATCTTTAGCTGTTGCTAACATAAAGATGGAGTGCTTGGGTAATTCCAGGCAACATTTAAGGAAAACAACAAGAATGACAATAAATATTTCATAATTAAAAAATGCACCTCATTTAATTAAATTAACTTTTTAGTATTACACCTCAGCTATGAGCTGTAAAATATTTTGAATCATTTATTTTTAAGATCTTAGATTTTGTAGTTTGATGAAATTATGCTCCTTGGAAATCTGTAAGTTGAGTTCACATAGTTAATGTGGCCCACTGCATTGCATGTAAAATATTTTTTGTGCCTTGCCAGCTTGGACATGCACAGAGTTACTATTTATTTTTTTTAAAAGGTATACACTTTACTATTGTGGTGAGTCTCCTTTACCCATCAGAACGGAATTAATTTGTCTGGACATGAATTCTACATGATACTGGATGTGTTGTTTAGGAATGCTCTCACATGCACAAATGATTCTGTTGGGCATGTGTGGCAAATTAGACAGCTTCACAGTCTTGCTCTCATCTTCTGTGGAAGAAAATTATGAATACAGACACACACACACCCCCAACAAGCCCCCCCCCCCCCATTTGAATGCCCCGATTTAAGCAATAAAACACAGGCAAGAGAAAGTGTCAATCGTTATTCTTTATCTAATACTTGTAGGAAGAGGCAAAAAGCATCCTATCAGTGTTTTTGCAAAGGAAAAAGTATCCTCTGCGCTATATTTATACAATCCATTGATTAGTTCACCATTCGTTAAAAGGAATTCATTACTAATTCGGAAAACTTTTAACATGATTGGTTATACCTAATTGCTAACAGGACATGGCAGATTTTGATACCTTAGATCAGTGGTTCCCAAAGTAGGGGTCGTGAGACATTGGGGGGGGGGGGGGGGGGTCGCGAGATGATTTCCAAGAAATCAAATACTTTTTTAAAACTTTTTAGAAATTAATTAATTTAATTTTTTAGAAATAACATTTTATCCATAACTAACAAAAGATAAAAACTAGTAGTTAATAGTTACATTTAAAAAAAACATGCAAATTAAAAAGCCATCAGCCTTTCAAATTTCTTTCCGTTCGATCGCGACCCCTGAGGTGATTACGACAGTTTAACGACACATCAATGGCGTCAGTTGCAGCAGATCAATTTACAGCACCATGTTAAACATTCCGACATGTGCACGTAACGTGTAGGTAATTTTCATCGCTTTATGCTTAGGATATTATTTTTGTTGAAATGAAACGTTGGTTAATATCGACCAATGACAACGCAGATAGGCCAGCGGAGGAAAGCGGAGAAGCACCACCGTCAGAAAGCCCATCGTCCTCAGGTACGGAAAGACACCGGAGTGTGCATAAAGAGGACATCCATAAACAGTCGGCTCAGCCTTACTCCAAGAGTCGAAATTATCGAGAGGAATTTATCCAGTATGGATTCACATGCATCATCGTCAATAACGTACAGCAAAAATAAATACAGGTCACGACTGAACTTGGAGGATGATCTCCGAGTCGCGGTCTCCAAAATTAACCCAAGAATGGACTTGCTATGCTCCAAGCATTGTGCCCACCCATCTCATTAGGTGAGGTGTTTTGTTGAAATTAAACGAATGAGTAAATAACAATTTTTTAAAAAGTTATATGGTTGTTAGAGCGTTATGTTCTTTTTTTGTTGTCTTGCTCTTGTTTGGATAGGATATTTTGTTGAAATTAAACAAATGAGTAAATTACTATTAAAAAAAATTATATGGTTGTTAGACCATTGTGTTCTTTCGTGTTGTCATGCTCATGTTTGGATAGGCCTATTGGCGCATGTGCACCGTTGCGCGCAACATTTGTATATTTTAACCACTTCCGAGGATAGTGGGGGTCACGAGTCACTGGCACGGTTATTTTGGGGGTCGTGAGCTGAAAAGTTTGGGAACCCCTGCCTTAGATGACCACAATTTGATTGATAGTCCTGTTTGTTTAGGATGTACATGACTTTTTGAATGTATATTTTTCATTTTTATTTTGAGGAGCTGTGTGAATTTCAAGAAGAGAAAAGAACAATGGCCTAGATATATTATGATCCAGCTGGGTACAAAACAGGAAAAAGTATTATAGAAGAAATTTAGCACTTCTCTTAAGGGGTTATATAAAAAACAAGAAATATATTTTATCATAGTGAATAATAAAATAACAGCGTCAGCTTTTAAGCATATGCTCAGAAGGATATGAGACTCGGACACATGCCAGGTGCACATTGGACCAGGGCTCAAATTTAACTCTTACAGTTCTCTGCACCATTTGGTAACAATGCATGTTTTGTGGTATGCATTATCACACTGGAAATGTCCAAATTAAATAAACTGTAACCATGATGAGATAAACTTGATCAGCAGCAATGTTCTGGTATGCCTTTTTTTGTTCATAAGTTTTTAGGGGGTATCTGGCACTGTAATATACACCTGGAAAACACTCCCCACACTGTCCCATTGCCGCCATCAGTCTATGCAAATACAGACACCAAACAGGATGGCTTATTAAATTCATGCTGCTTGTGCCAAATTCTTATCCTTCCATCAGTGTAATGGAAAAGGAATCTTGATTTGTCCAACTAAGCAACATTTTTCCAGTCCTCGGTGGTCCAGTTTCAATGCATCTGTGCCCACGGAAGTAGTGGTTCCTTGTTTTCACTCCATAGATGTCTGCATTAAACATGGTCTTAAGCTGTTGTAGGCCATTCAAGACAAATGCAATAAGCAGTGTGTTCTGAGATGACATTTTGCACAACAGTATGGAACCCAGGTGTGATTTGCCGAGTTGAGGCCTTTGTTGGTTTATACAATTCTCAGTGTCCTCCTTTGACCTCACTTATCTGCAAATTGTTTTCATCCACAAGATTGCCTACCACTGGAAGTTTCTTAACTTTTAGACCATTCTCTGTAGACCTTTGAAGTGGTCGTTAGTGAAAAGTTTACAATCTCAGCTGTTGGGAGTTTCTAAACGGAAACATCCAGCACCTACGTTCATGCCATGTTCAAAGTCATTAAGATCAGCAATTTTGCCCTTTCCAGTGTTGAAATTATGGTCTGCTTGAGTAAACCACACACCACTTATCATGTTTTGTATGATGTGCTGAAATGTAGAATTTATGTGAAGGGATGGTGTATCTAATAAGCTGGCACTTCATTCTATGCCTTTTAAAATTCAGTTTATTTTATTCTCTCAAATGGGTTGCTGTGCACATTTGCAAAGATGTTTGAAAGAACATAATAAACATTATATTTATACAGGTATACACAACTTGAGACTGTTAACCATTTAATTACCATATTTATATATTAATGTTTAAATTGCGAACAGTGTACTTTTACATTGTAAAGAATTGTATTTGCTTTTTTAAAGGTACTTCTCAACTAATGCAAACTAATTCTTGCCATATAGTATGGTTTTAAATCATTTGCTTAGCAGAAGGTGTAGCATGTAATAATATAAGTTAAATGCTAGTTTTGTAATAAATGTTCTAGAGAAATCCTACTTTCACTGTTTTAATTTTTTAAAGTATTCTTTCTTTAAAATGCATTTCAGGGATCTATGGTGCAGGCTGTTTAATTACAGAAGGCTGCCGTGGTGAAGGAGGCATTCTTATTAACAGTGAAGGAGAGCGATTTATGGAGCGATATGCACCAGTGGCAAAAGATTTAGCCTCCAGAGATATTGTATCTCGTTCAATGACTATTGAGCTTCGAGAAGGAAGGTGTTTCTATTTTTCATTTTTTTAACCTTGCCCAATATTTAATATTTTAGTTGTTTTCCTTTAACCACATGGCTAATTAATTCTAATGTTAAACTCTGTGCTGTGTGACACACTTTTTGCACAGTGCCTTATGAAAGATGCACTTCATTGTACTTATTCTGTCAGATTTTTGAGGGCTTAAATTAAATTCGTAATAGTCTATTTCAATTCTCCCCATAACATTTTTCACACTTTAAACTTAAAATGTAATTCATTTCAGCAGTGTTGGGCACTAAACACTCTCTGGCAGCAGCGACAAACCCTGACTGGTGCAGCATTCCATGTTGGATCACTGTACAGGGCATGCCTTACAAAACTGAGTTCTTTATGAAAATATTTTTTTAGAAAGAATGCTTTTTTTGTATCTGTGTATTCTAGACTCTCTTTGCTAATTACAGAGGCTGTGGACCTGAAAAGGATCATGTACATCTGCAGTTACATCACCTCCCACCACAACAGCTTGCAACACAACTACCAGGCATCTCTGAGACAGCCATGATATTTGCTGGTGTTGATGTGACAAAGGAACCCATCCCTGTGCTCCCAACAGTTCATTACAATATGGGTGGCATTCCAACAAATTTTAAAGGACAGGTGGGTTTCTGTTTGCTACATTATGTACTGAAGAAATTTCACCCAGTTTATTTATGCTTCTTTGATATTACAAATCTGTTTGCAAATCTAGGCAATCACTCATGTAAATGGTCAAGACAAAGTTGTCCCTGGTCTTTATTCTTGTGGTGAAGCAGCCTGTGCTTCTGTTCATGGAGCCAACCGCCTTGGTGCAAACTCGCTTCTTGATCTGGTTGTGTTTGGTCGTGCTTGTGCACTCACAATTGCTGAAACCTGCAAACCTGGTAAGAAGCTTTTAACAGACCTTTTAGCTAATGTAATTAAACAATTGTTAGACTAACTAAAAAGATTACAATATGCAAGCTTTCGAGGTTTGCATATTGTAATCTTTTTAGTTAGCCAATAAAAGGTGTCATTTTGCTTGGCTTTTCTCTACATTCATAATGGCTAACACGGTACAACACCCTAGTACTACAATTGTTGGAGAAATTTAAAGAGTGATTGTAATATTCTGTGTTTTCCACAAAAATCCGATATAGCAGCAAGGGCATGATTCTTACTGTTTTTCATCTTGGGTCTCTGGCCTCTTCCTATTCTACTAGGATTGCTGTTTCTTAATTATGTGTGTGTGTGTGTGTGTGTGTGGACACGCATGTGCGTACCCCCCTTGCTTTACCCTCCTATTCAATTTAAAGTAGGCTTCTGCCTTGTGCTCATTGCTACTTGACATACGAGCAAAATACGTGGCTGAGACAGCATAGTTAATGGAATATGTGGTATTAAAATTCTGAAAGTCTCCCATTTTGTTTGGACATTTGAATGTGTTTTATATGTTCACACGCATTCTGTTTCTTGTTTATATATTTGCATTTAAATAAAAAATGCCACCTGGTTAGGTAAAGTTGCTCTCTGTTTCTCACATAGCATATTGCTTTCTTTTGTTTTCAGTTCTGTTTTTACTGAGTAGCTTTCAGCTGTTAATAAACTGGCAAAGCCATTTTAAATACTACACCTGAACAACCGCACCAGTGAACTAGTGTCAAGTGTCTTAAGGATACAGCACATCTTTTCCTTTTCTGTGCCTTAAAAATCTTTTTGCTGTTACTTCTTTTTTCACATTGTTTCCTGCGTTCTTGACATTGCACTAAAACACCAATAGTTTCATTTTTTTTTTTTTAGAAATAATTATACAACAATATTGTTCTTGTAGGTTTCTGTTTGTATAATTATGAATGAATTTCTTTATCTACCCGTTCAGAACTAAAAATCAGTAGATGTCGAAAATATTGCTCTAATGGATCATGATTGGTATCCATGGGTTTTCTTATTAAGGGTCTGTTTTGCATAAATTGGCAATTTCTAAGACATCTAATAAATAAGCAAGAAAGTTTGTCTGTCCTGATATTCATCACAACGCAATCACCAAGTGAGAGGAAGAGTAAATATTCAAAAGCTACAGTTTTGGTGATTAACAAAAAAAAATTTAAATGTGTGAACATGACTCAAAAAATTAAGGAAAACCCTAAAACAGTAAATTCTAATTTAATTTGGAGAAAAAAAAATAAAATGTCAAGGTAGTGAGAAATGTGGCAACACTGTCACGTCATTCACGCGTGATCAAGGCTACTATTCTAATTGGAATCAAGGGAGAGGATGTTTTCATTCCACGTATACCTATAATTTCCAATGAACTCCCTTTTGAAGTCAAATGACTTGCGTTTCCAGTATGTCTTGTATTTGCAATGTCCATAAATAAATCACAAAGGTAACCACTTAAAGTTACTGGAGTTTACCTCAAAGGACTGTGCTGTTCACAGAGCCAGCATTATGGCACCTATTCTAAAGTAGGATCAGGAAACAATTTATATGTTCTTGCTCTTAATGGCGAATACAAAAAACCTGCATCATAAACCACTCTTAATCCATTATTCATCAATAATGACAGTTTGACTTTTTTGAACAATTTTCAAATAATAAATTAATTGCCAGATAATAGATGGAAACTGTTTTCACTTCTTTCCACCTCAAGCAACAGCCGGGCATCCTTTGCTAGTGTTTAAATAGATGGCTGCTGTTATCATTGCATCAAGCAAGTTGAAGAGCAAAATTTCGAACAATCCAAACTTGTAACTAATACATTAGAATACCAGGCCTACTTATCTAATTATCCATATTACTAACCGAGAATGCTAAACCGGATGATGGACGCAGGCACATCCGGCAATGGGCCGTAGCTGCAAAAAGACGTACTGCGCAGGCGCAAAAAGAGTCCGCGAGGGTCGGCTGAGGAGCCGAGAAAGGCGGATAGAAGAGGGCGAGAGAGGCGGATGAGGGGCCGCGAGAGGCGGACAAGACCACAGAAAAAAGGAGTGAGCACAGAAAAAATTGAGAAATGAGGCGCAAACAGCACCGAAAAAAGGAAACGGCACATAAAAAAGTATTCAAACGCAAGCAAAGCACGAAACACATTGCACACGAAACTAGACCCAAAAAAAAAAGAGGCTCGCGCACAACAGCAAGGCACCCCCCCCCTACAGGCACCGGACGGGACACACACCAAGAGGGGGATTCAACAAGCCCATGGAACACAAAAAAAAGAACACAAAACCACCCCACAGACCCTACAAGCAAGGGACGGGACACACACAAAGAGGGGGATTCAACAAGACACAGGAACACAAAAAGAAAGAAGACGCTCGCGCGACAACAATCCTCAACACCCCCCCACCCCCCCACACACACACATCCATAAGAAGTGACACCCAAAGCCACATATTCTAAAGTGAACATCAACACCTTCACACTAGACAGCATAGGTGTCAGCATTGGTGGATCTCCTTACAATAAAGCACTATTAACCGTTCAACTGCAGAAAAAGAAACATATTAACAGTGACTGCGATCCTTCTTATTACTTATCCATATTTCGCATGCTGAGAAAGAAACAAGTCATGAATACACGGTCACGGGTACAAAACGAAAAGGAAAGGATAACAGGAACAAACACACGAAAACGAAAGAAACAACAAAATAGACGGCTATGCAGCATAGGTGGATCTCATTACAATAAGGCACTATTAACCGTTCAACCGCAGAAAAGGCTCCGTATTAACAGTGAGTGCAATTCTCCTTATTACTTATCCATATTTCTAAAAGAAAAAATGTCTCGACTCCAAAAACGCAAAGCTCAACTAAAGCTTCTAACTAACGATGTACCTAAAAGTAAAAACTTTATGAACTGCGTTAGATCCTACAATAGTTCATTTGCTTTTAGTAAATATCAGGCCACCAAAAGGCAATGGCCCATACTGCTTTCGCATATGTGCACAAATACTGCATCGCATTGGAACAGTGCACCCTGAAACAAATCAACAACGCAAATATGCACAAATCTACATCCTAGATCCACATGACGCAAACTATCAATCAAAGTGCTGCATCGCAACAGGCACGGATTCAAAACGAAACACCTCCCGTCTCAGACATACGTTAATGGCAGCGAAGGCTACAACAGGCTTCTCACACAGCACAGGCAAATCGATTACAGCTCCAAAACAACACGTCCCAAATACTACACATGCAACAACGCGCCTCTCAAACGGCACAAGAAAAACATACACCAGTAAAATTCATTCGGATTAATGAATGTCATTTGCAATCATTGTCATTCAGTTCACTTCCCTGAAGAAACAACTGGAAATACAAGTTATACATTTACACGTTGTTGTCAAAAGGGTCAAATTAGACTGCCTCCTTTACATTCATATACTGAATATCTACAAAAGCTTCTAACTAACGATGTACCTGAAAGTTAAATCTTTATCAACTGCATTAGATCCTACAAATCGGTATCCACTATGAACATTAACGGTGGCACTGCACGTGACATCCGTCTTGAAAAAATGTTGTTTATTGATGAATGTTCAATGGCATGAAGTCACTTACTCAACACCATTCATAAACTTCTACAAACGTTTATGAATAATAATATTCGATTTGAAGGAAAGGTACTTTTATGAGGAGGAGATTTTAGACAGTGCTTAGCTATTCTTCCAGATGCCATGCACTCAGCTATTGTTCAGTGCACCTTAAAATACGCAGACAATTGGCATTGCTTTCAAAAGATACAGTTAGTAAAAAAGATACGATGTCCAGAACCAGATCATAACAATTGCTTATTACAACTGAGAGATGGTGCACTCACCAATACAGATGGACTTCAGCCACAGATTATTACAATTCCTCAAGCCTTTATCTGCGACGACTTAGTTACAGAGACATTTCGAACAGCAATCTCATTAGACCAAATGCCCCTTTTAACACAACGCACTATATTATGTCCAAAAAATATTAATATGGAAAACATTAATACCCAAGTCATTCCATTACTTCCTGGAGAGACACAACTCTTTCTAAGCTCTGACAGACTTGACTCTGATCACAACAATAACCATCTTAAATGACCTTACAAGTTCTGAGCTGGAATTACCTTTTACACTTAAACGGCGTGTACAAAGAAATTTTCAAATAAACCTTTACACTGTGCCACACACTTTATTGTTTGCTTTCTATTTGCATCATCTACACCGTCACACTATTCTATATCTCATTCATAAATCACGCTCTTTGTCATTCCCAACACCAGGGGTTGGCGAGCGAAGCGAGCAGGGGGCGGAGCCCCCTAGTTATGACAGAAGTTAAAAGGTGATATTTTGTTAATTTGTTTCTGAATATTTAAGTTGTATTTCTTAACCTTGTGTGGCTCTATAAACTACATACTCATTTCTTTGTAATTCTAAACTTTTTTTTTTCTGCAGGTGAGCCCGTTCCTTCTATTAAATCTAATGCTGGGGAGGAATCAGTGGCAAACTTGGATAAATTGAGGTTTGCCAATGGCAGCACAAGAACATCAGAAATTAGACTTCAGATGCAAAAGGTGAGCTAGTGAAGAATGTTGGCTTACTGATTTGGTTGTTCTTCATTTTTCTGACTTGCATTCTCATTGCAGAATCATTTCAGACCAACATACATAACAAAAAATGTAAGGGTAATCATTAAACTATGCCACAGCAGCACATTGTAGAACTTTAGCGGTTAATTGCTTTACCTGATTTTTCACAATACATGATATGATTTATTGGTGTTGATCATTTAAATTATTACACTGGCCCTTTCAGCATTTACTCAGATTTCATTAATGTCTGAATTATTTCTGACAGTGGTCATTTTTTAATGGGAGACATTTTATAGCGTTTCCAGATTTCTGAAGAGAGAGAACAGTGTATACACTGGTCAACTTTTTTGGTAACTACAGTGTTTCCCCGAAAATAAGACCTACACCAAAAATAAGCCCTAGCATGATTTTTCAGGATGCTCGTAATATAAGCCCTACTCCGAAAATAAATATGTACGATCATGGAGGGTGGGAGCGTCCTGGGAAAGTTTTCATTTAATGAAAGAAATATATTTGTAGTACAGCGGTTTCGTTTTGGAGCCATGACTCGTTTGGTTCTGGTGTTTCAGAAGCGCGTTGTAGGCGCCTTCGTTCATTGTTTTTATCCATGCAGTGTCTTTTTTGTTTTTCTATGGGTGTGTTGTTAGCTAGACGTCGTTTGCTGTTAGGAATTATAATTGAACTGCTGACCGCAGGCACTGTGGAGTAGCTGACTGCTGGCACTGTCAGTAGTCACCACTACCTCAAGTTTAAATACATACACATATACAGATAAACGCCGCATTCACTGTGTTTCCTAGTAGACACGATACGTCAGCCCGCCTATAAGATACCTGAGCTGTTTCTTTTTGGAGCCGTGCCTCCTTTGCTTCTGGTGTTTCAGAAGCGCGTTGTAGGCGCCTTCGTTCATGATTTCTGTTAGTTGAGGTCTTTCTTTTTGGAGCCGTGACTGAGCCTTTGTTTATTGTTTTTATCATTGTGGGCTCGTTTTTGTATTTCCAATCGTTGGGCTCAAGGAGCATTTGTTTATTGTTTTTATCCATCTGGTCTCGTTTTTGTGTTTTCTGTGGCTGTACTGTTAATACTGAATTACTGTAATGTGATTCGAATATGCTGTAGTATATTGTACTCTGGATTGGCAGACCGGGGTGGTGGTCCCCCTCTTTAAGAAGGGGGATCGGAGGGTGTGTTCCAACTACAGAGGGATCACACTCCTCAGCCTCCCTGGAAAAGTCTATTCAGGGGTTCTGGAGAGGAGGGTCCGTCGGATAGTCGAGCCTCGGATTCAGGAGGAACAGTGTGGTTTTCGTCCTGGTCGCGGAACAGTGGACCAGCTCTATACCCTTAGCAGGGTCCTGGAGGGTGCATGGGAGTTTGCCCAACCAGTCTACATGTGTTTTGTGGACTTGGAAAAGGCATTCGACCGTGTCCCTCTGGGAATCCTGTGGGGGGTACTCCGAGAGTATGGGGTACCGAACCCCCTGATAAGGGCTGTTCGGTCCCTGTACGATCGGTGCCAGAGCTTGGTCCGCATTGCCGGCAGTAAATCGAACCCGTTTCCAGTGAGAGTTGGACTCCGCCAGGGCTGCCCTTTGTCACCGATTCTGTTCATAACTTTTATGGACAGAATTTCTAGGTGCAGCCAGGGCGTTGAGGGGGTCCGGTTTGGTGGGCTCAGGATTGGGTCACTGCTTTTTGCAGATGATGTTGTCCTGTTTGCTTCATCAGGCCGTGATCTTCAGCTCTCTCTGGATCAGTTCGCAGCCGAGTGTGAAGCGGCTGGGATGAGAATTAGCACCTCCAAATCCGAGACCATGGTCCTCAGCCGGAAAAAGGTGGAGTGCCCTCTCAGGGTTGGTAGCGAGATCCTGCCCCAAGTGGAGGAGTTCAAGTATCTCGGGGTCTTGTTCACGAGTGAGGGAAGAATGGAGCGTGAGATCGACAGGCGGATCGGTGCGGCATCCGCAGTAATGCGGGCGCTGCATCGGTCTGTCGTGGTGAAAAAGGAGCTGAGCCACAAGGCAAAGCTCTCAATTTACCAGTCGATCTATGTTCCTACCCTCACCTATGGTCATGAGCTATGGGTAGTGACTGAAAGAACGAGATCGCGAATACAAGCGGCTGAAATGAGTTTCCTCCGCAGGGTGTCTGGGCTCTCCCTTAAAGATAGGGTGAGAAGCTCAGTCATCCGGGAGGGGCTCAGAGTAGAGCCGCTGCTCCTCCGCATCAAGAGGAGTCAGATGAGGTGGCTCGGGCATCTGATCAGGATGCCTCCTGGACGCCTCCCTGGTGAGGTGTTCCGGGCACGTCTAACCGGGAGGAGGCCCCGGGGAAGACCCAGGACACGCTGGAGGGACTATGTATCTCGACTGGCCTGGGAACGCCTTGGGATTCTCCCGGAAGAGCTAGAAGAAGTGGCCGGGGAGAGGGAAGTCTGGGCATCTCTGCTCAAGCTGCTGCCCCCGCGACCCGACCTCGGATAAGCAGGAGACAATGGATGGATGGATATTGTAGTCTGGACCTTTGGGGATTCCGTAGTAATACGGAATTATGGGTATTGGGGAGCTGTGTAACGTGTACTCTGGAAAATGATCTTAGTAAAGGACCTGTTAAAGTTTATTACTTATAGCCTGTCTCGTCTTCCTCTCGGGCAGCGGTTGTATTGTGACGTAACTTGGGGAGCTGTGTAACGTGTACTCTGGAAGATGATCTTAGTAAAGGTGTATTGTGACGTAACGTTTAGTTTACAGGTTGTGTTGTGTTGCTTGGGCGCTACCTACTGAACTCTGGGGCGCTGAGTCGCAGTGTGTGTGTGCGCTTCGATGCTGGGTTTGACTCTGGGGCGCTGAGTCGCAGTGCGCGTGCGCTTCGATGCGTCCGTGACCGTGTGCCCGTAGTCCGTACATCCGGTTTACAACCTTCGGTTAGTAATATGGATCCTGCGGCTGTGTGTCTTGCTCTCTTTACTTTTAAGTATTACAGTGATCCCTCGCTATATCGCGCTTCGCCTTTCGCGGCTTCACTCCATCGCGGATTTTATATGTAAGCATATTTAAATATATATCGCGGATTTTTTGCTGGTTCACGGATTTCTGCGGACAATGGGTCTTTTAATTTCTGGTACATGCTTCCTCAGTTGGTTTACCCAGTTGATTTCATACAAGGGACGCTATTGGCAGATGGCTGAGAAGCTACCCAGCTTACTTTTCTCTCTCTCTCTCTCTCTCTCTCTCTCTCTCTCTCGCGCTGACTTTTTCTGATCCTGACGTAGGGGGATTGAGCAGGGGGGCTGTTCGCACACCTAGACGATACGGACGCTCGTCTAAAAATGCTGAAAGATTATCTTCACGTTGGCTACCTTCTGTGCAGCTGCTTCGTGAAGCGACATGCAGCACGGTGCTTCACATACTTAAAAGCACGAAGGGCACGTATTGATTTTTTTTATCTGTCTCTCTCTCTGCTCCTGATGGAGGGGGTGTGAGCTGCTGCCTTCAACAGCTTTGTGCCGCGGTGCTTCGCATACTTAAAAGCAAACAGCCCTATTGATTTGTTTGCTCCTTTGAAGAGGAAGATATGTTTGCATTCTTTTAATTGTGAGACTGAACTGTCATCTCTGTCTTGTCATGGAGCACAGTTTAAACTTTTGAAAAAGAGACAAATGTTTGTTTGCAGTGTTTGAATAACGTTCCTGTCTCTCTACAATCTCCTGTGTTTCTGCGCAAATCTGTGACCCAAGCATGACAATATAAAAATAACCATATAAACATATGGTTTCTACTTCGCGGATTTTCTTATTTCGCGGGTGGCTCTGGAACGCAACCCCCGCGATGGAGGAGGGATTACTGTATTAGTATACTATATCACTTATCTGCTGTATTTATATTTAAAACAAAAAGTACACGTATACTGGAGCTGCTCCACTGTTTAGTACGGTGATTATTTTTTACATGTTCCATAACCTCAATGTTCTCCATTTTTTCCCACAACACAGACCATGCAGAGCAATGCTGCTGTTTTCCGAACAGGGTCAGTACTGAAAGAAGGGTGTGACAAGATCAGTGCAATATACAATTCAATGGATGATATAAAGACATTTGACAGAGGTAAGCTACTGCTTAATCATGCCAACCATTACATTTGCACATACATTTTTTTTTTTCCCAAAAATATTGATTTTATTTAAATTTGTAGTGGCATTAGATCTAATTCTAAGATTAGATTACCTTAGAAATTACATGATTGTGTTCATCAGGAATGATAGTCCTGTTACTTTTTAGGAAATTGGTTGGTGTGATTGTTTTAAATAATACTTTATCAAATTATAATTTAAATAAAATTATGATTGACACTTTTTGTCCCTCTTTTAATAAATTAATAATTACTTAAATAAACTACTGCAGCAGCATTTTACAGTTCCTCAGTTTTGAGGCAGTGACTGTGAACCATGTATTTAATTGGTGAATATTACTTTTTGGTTATCTCATTACAACATCCTGTTGTCATAATTATTATGGTTATTTGTACAGTATTTAACGTGCTGTACTTGGACCGACTTGTCTTTCCTTCTATTTTCTAATATGCCTTTTATATGTTTAAATGAACACATTAAATAGAAATACATCTGTAAAATATGTTTGCACATTTACAAAATAATAAAGAATGAGACAGTGACAAATACAGTATGTTATACTGAACATCAGTCTGTAGGTTTTGTTCATGTATTGTACTAAGATTTTTGGGCTCCAATAAGTCGAGGGATATCAAATAATAATGTGCATGCCATTATTTTGCTGGAAAGCTTGATAATAGGGATATACCGCCTTATAGCTATTGCAGTCTGGTTTGATTCTTGGATAGATACTTTATCAATCCCAAGGGGAAATTCACATACTCCAGCAGCAGCATACTGATAAAAAACAATAAGTTAAAGAGTGATAAAATTGCAGGTATAACAGACAATAACTTTGTATAATGTTAATGTTTACCCCCCAGGTGGAATTGAAGAGTCGCATAGTGTGGGGGAGGAACGATCTCCTCAGTCTGTCAGTGGAGCAGGGCAGTGACAGCAGTCTTTACTGAGGTGCTGCCTTTATAGAGTTAAACATATAATTACATGCTTATTTGAGTTTACTGTCCAGTTCAGAAGCCTTGCTAGAAGTTTGATTTCCAGCTTTGAATTGGCCTATTTTAGGACACGTATGAATGTGTGTCTACCTTCCACAGTGTTGCAGTTAAAATACTGTAAGCAATGTAGGAGGCCTATGGCTGGTTTTGTGCTACTGTCTCCTCCCTAGAAATAAACTAATCCAGTATAGACTGATTGACTCTAGTGTAATTCAGTTCTTTTGATGAAGACTGTTTGCAACATATCATGTGTAATGACTTTGTTTTCTTATAACTTTGCTTCAGGCATTGTGTGGAACACTGACCTTATTGAAACACTTGAACTGCAGAATTTGATGCTGTGTGCATTGCAAACAATCTATGGTGCTGAAGCCCGAAAGGAGAGCCGTGGAGCACACGCAAGGGAAGACTTTAAAGTAGGTTTGGATTCTACTGGCTAACGCTAGATATTTTTTTTATTTGCAGCATTAACAGTTTTTTCAGTATTCATTCCATCAAGTATATTTAAGAGATTGCATCTGTTTTTCTCATGTACCAGAACATTGCCAAAATCTGATACTGTCTTCTTGTTCAGAGGTGGACATTTTCAGTTTAACAGATACATAGCACACACTTTTTTTTTTTCTTCATCCTCATTCATCAGCTTCTAAGTATGTTTAAATAACCAAATGCTTATCACTATAGATAGGACTCTGACTGTAGAACACTACTGAACATGACCTACACAAAGCATATACATTACCATAGCATTATCAAACCTGACAATCCAGTTTAGGGTCATGGTGGACAGAGCAGATTCTGACAATATTGAGTGCACAATAGAAACTAGTGTTGGACAGGGCACCTTTCCATCACAGGGAAATAGGCAATTTTTTTTTTTCTGCATTGCATCTCAACAGCGATATTAGCACATTTATTTACTAGTGCTGCAATTTGCTGACTGAAAAACTTAACTGCTTCCCAAAGCAACTTGCACAGATATGGAAAAAGAACAAAGGAGACAATCACTAGAAATTTCTTTATCCAGAGCCTTTTTTCTATCAAATGTTTTATTATTATTATTGATTTATACACTGCCTGGCCAAAAAAAAAGTCGCCACCAAAAAAAAAAGGTCACACAAGGTCAATATTTCGTTTGACCACCTTTAGCTTTGATTACGGCACGCATTCACTGTGGCATTGTTTCAATAAGCTTCTGCAATGTCACAAGATTTAGTTCCATCCAGTGTTGTATTAATTTTTCACCAAGATCACAGTCTACAGTAGGCACTAGGCATGATGGGTGCATCACTTCATCTGCCTCTATTCTTACCCTGATGCGCCCATCACTCTGGAACAGGGTAAATCTGGACTCATCAGACCACATGACCTTCTTCCATTGCTCCAGAGTCTAATCTTTATGCTCCCTAGCAAATTGAGGCCTTTTTTTGCGGTTTGCCTCACTGATTAGTGGTTTTCTTACGGCTACACAGCTGTTCGGTCCCAATCCCTTGAGTTCCCTTCGCATTGTGCGTGTGGAAATGCTCTTACTTTCACTATTAAACATAGACCTGAGTTCTACTGTTGTTTTTCTTTGATTTGATTTCACCAAACGTTTAAGTGATCGCCAATCACGATCATTCAGGATTTTTTTCCGGCCACATTTCTTCCTCGAAGACGATGGGTCCCCACTATCCTTCCAGTTTTTAATAATGCGTTGGACAGTTCTTAAGCCAATTTTAGTAGTTTCTGCAATCTCCTTAGATGTTTTCTCTGCTTGATGCATGCCAATGATTTGACCCTTCTCAAACAGACTACAGTAATCCCTCCTCCATCGCGGGGGTTGCGTTCCAGAGCCACCCGCGAAATAAGAAAATCCGCGAAGTAGAAACCATATGTTTATATGGTTATTTTAAGCCCTTATAAACTCTCCCACACTATTATAAACATTTCAGGCACAATTACACAGCATAAACCCTTTGTATTCTCTTAGATATTAGGTAAGATTCGTTGAAATTATGTATGTAAACACAGTTTACATACAGTAAAACCTAAATATTATTTTAAAGATATCGAGCATCTCCGATAACACATATGTTACAGCCATTACGACAGACAGGCCACCAGCAATAAATACGTACAATGCAAGAAAAATTGTATACAGTAAAATGTGTGTACAGTGACACTAAACTATGTACATGTAATAAGTACTGTACGTAAATAATTAACTATGGTTACTCACCAACAATGACACAACGACTTGTCCGATAACGATGAGTTTAATTTTACTGCACAACAAAGGCTTCTAAAGGAGCCTCTTCAGGCGACTGTTTAGTACCGCCGTTGTTCTTCTTCCATCACTCTTCAATCCAAATCCCTAAAGAAGATTCCATCCAGACAACTGCCTTATCACGTCCACTTGCAACTCGTTTTGCGCCCTGGTTAAAGGACACTGCGGCCGTAGATCTTATATGCTTTTCCTCCTTTTTAAATAAAAAGAATCATGGACTCATTGATGCTGTAATGGTGTCCTGCAGCGGTGTAGCTGTTTCCTTCCTTCAACATATCCAAAGCTTTTACCTTTTCTGCAATCATTTGCATCTTCTGTTGGCGCTTGGACACGGCTCCTGAAGCAGTAGCAGGGGCACTCATTGAGTGAGATTAGACTTCCTGGTTAATGCAGCACTCCGTCGCTGAGCCAATCAGCAGCACACAGGAAGTTAACCGCGTGCTCTGATTGGGTAGCTTCTCAGCCATCCGCCAATAGCGTCCCTTGTTTGAATTCAAATGCGTCCCTTGTTTGAATTCAAATGGGCAAATCAACTGAGGAAGCACACGTACTGTAGACCGCAGACATCCGCGAAGCAGTGAAAAATCTGCGATATATATTCAGATATGCTTACATTTAAAATCCGCGATGGAGTGAAGCCGCGAAAGACGAAGCGCGATATAGCGAGGGATCACTGTAACATCTTTTCCACGACCACGAGATGTGTCTTTCGACATGGTTGTTTAAGAAATGAGAAGCAACTCATTGCACCAGTTGGGGTTAAATAATTTGTTGCCAGTTGAAAGATAATCGCCCATGCAGTAATTATCCAATAGAAGGCTCGTACCTTTTTGCTTAGTTAAATCCAGGTGGCGACTTTTTTTTTGGCCAGGCAGTGTATTTTTAACTTTGATAACAGAAGCAATTTTGTTAGCAACTCGGAGAGTATAAAAGAAGACTTAGATATAAAGATAAATATATATGAACAACAGCAATAGAGTTGACTGTTAGCTACCTCTTTTTACTACAAGAAAATTATGATTTTAAGAAGAAGAAAAAAAAAAAGCTAGGTGTATTAGATTGGATTGTACAAAAACTGCTGGGCGTTAATAGTGAATTAATCTGAGTGGTTTTACTTGATTCTCTCGCTAGAGATTCAATGAGCTGAAAACGACTCTAAGACAAATTTTAAATTTGCCAGAGTATTAGTTTAGGCAGTTATTGGGCACATTAATGGGTTGTTTGGTTTATTCCTTACAGTCTAAAGACAGGCAGGTTAGGTGGGCTGGCAACACTAAATTGGAACTAGTGGGCGTGTGGTATGCTTGTGTGTGTGTGAGTGTGTTCTCCTGTGATGGACTGGCCCCCTGTCCAGGGGTTTGTTCCTGCCTTGTGGCCTATACCTACTGAGACAGGCTCTAGCCGCCCTGTGACCCTGCTCAGGATTAAGTGGGCTTAGGAAATGGTACGGTAAATTGCCCATATAAGTGAAAAGGTATCTCTGTATTATATGTTGACACACTAATTCACTGCTAGATACCTTGTTTAGTTTGAATCTGAGCATCTTGTATCCTTCTGTTCATTTTCAAAGCCCCTTAATCCACTTCAGGCTTGCAAAGGGTGTGATCCTATCCCAGCAGCACAGGGTGCATACAGTCCTAGAAAACATGCCAGTACACTTATTGACCTGACATACACAGTGTTGGCATGTTGGGAGACACTAACCAGAGAAAACTCCACACAGACATAAGATGAAAATGCAACCTTGACATAAATAATGACTTGGCCAAGATTCAGATACAGTTTGTGGGAGCTATGGGGTAGGAATGCTTTCCGCTGTGCTTTAATGCCACCAAAATTGCAGTTTTGATCAAATAAAATATTTCATTCTGTATTTCATACTACAGTTTTTTTACATTTTAAGTAGCAGAATTTTAGTTTGTAAAGGAATTTGTAATTTGTAATCTGTATTAGGTGTTATTAGGTGAATTAGGTGTGATTATGATTTGAGTTTTGCAAAATATGTACTCATGCATAGTTTTAAAAATGGGAATTGAACCCTTTAATAACTACTGATGTAATGTACACAACATCCTAAAATTGTTTTTTAGGTAAGAACAGATGAATATGATTATTCGAAACCCCTCCAAGGACAGCAAAAACGACCATTTAATGAACACTGGAGAAAGCATACGCTCTCTTATGTGGATTCCAAAGGCAAGGTAAGAAACCTTAGTAATGGTTGCTGTAACAAGACGAGCATTTGTGAATTATTAAGATAGCATAATTATGTGTGTGTGTGGTGTGGCGCCTTTTTTTTAATTTTCTTTATGAATCCTGGGGGGAAAAAATAAAGTCAAGTTTTCATATCGTGTGTGTACAGTACAATAAGATTTATCTTTCATACTTTGTACAGACTAGTAATAGTTGCATAATACAAAAGACGATAATATTGTCTGCCTTTCTGCAGCAGCACATGTTATGCATTTCACAAACCAGACTAGCAGACAAAAGGACCACAGCGTAAAATGACTTATCTGGGCAACACTCGGTGCTGCCGCTAGTTTTTAATAAAATAAAGAAGTGAGTACCCTTACCTCAAGCCATAACTGAGAATTCTCATGTGAGAACCAATCTGACTTTGAATCAGGAAGCTATTTGGTTCTGATTTGGTGTTCAACACTAGTAGCATTATTTAACTGAAGATTGTATTGACACCAGAAGTAGCTTTAATTGTGTATTTTGGTTTTTTTTTTTTTGTATTTTTTTCCTGGCATAAGCTGGACTGCTTAAAAGCCAAAAATACAAGTTTCATGTAATAGCTCTGCACATTTAATTTCCATTTTAACACATGTCCCTATCTCAGTCCTAGTTAGAAACTGGGTCTTCTTATGTTTTTGTATCAATCAGTTCCTACTATTAAGATAGTTCAAGTTCTTACTGTGGCATGGAAAAGTTTGGGTACCCTTTTTAAAGTGTCTGTTACTGTGAATAGTTGATTGAGCAGAAAATGAACTGATCGCCAAAAAGCATAAAGTTAAAGATGACACATTTGTTTTCAGCTTTTTATTCAAGATTAGTACAGTGGAACCTCGAGATACGAACAGCTCTGTATACGAGAAATTCAAGATACGAGGAAAGTATGAGCGAAAAATTCAGATCTAAATACGAGCATTGGCTCGCGTAACGAGCCAGGCTGTGGGTATAGCTCGCGGCTTAGCGAGGGGGCGTGGTAGCTGTAGCGAGCCGCAGGGAGATCTGCAGTGTGGGCGTTTCTCACCTAAGTGCACAGGTGGGAAACTGCCCACATCCATGATTGTTCCTGTGGCTGATGGGCTGCAGCTGCCATGTCCTCCCCGCATATATAGAGAAGCGTGAGCCGGTTAAGGGGGAGAAGAAGTAAAAGAAAAGAGAGGAGAGAGAACGGAGGTTGCAGGAGGAGGAGGAGGAGGAGGCAGGCAGGAAGCAGCAGCAGCAGTAGTAGGAGAAAGTCGGTGCAGGAGAGCGAGCGAGTGCAGGCTCGCGTGTAGCTGAACAGGCGAGCCAAACAGCTGAAGCAGGACGGTGTAGAGAAGGTCAGCTGCATTAAGAGTGTCTCGCCTGTTGCAGAGCCCGCATGGGAGAAGCAGGTGAGACGCTGACGCTAACAAAGAAGAAGCACCAGGGATTGTCGTCCGTTTTTTAAAGACTGCTTCCTGTTGACGTTTTAACCTCGTGTTAAAGGATTGTTATTCTTGTGTATTTTAAACCTCCACTTCACAACTGTTTTAAGGATTATTTATTTAAAGATTTATTGAATGCTCTACTGCACTTTGGACACCTGTTTTGATTCTTTTAATAATCAGTTAAAATTATTTACCAGTGTTATTTATTAAAGGTAGACTACAGTATATATTATTTATCAGTGTTATTTGTTAGGAAAATTGATTTTTATGTTAATATTTTTGGGGTGCGGAACGGATTAACTGGATTTCCATTATTTTCAATGGGGAAGTTTGTTCTAGATACGAGAAATTCGCTATACGAGCTCAGTGCTGGAATGAATTAAACTCGTATCTCGAGGTTCCACTGTATATTGTTTTTGTTTTGTACAATTGTACAGTGAACAAAGGAATGGAGCACCATGCAAACATTTGGGCACCCCAAGATATATGAGGTCTCAAATTAACTTTTCCTAAGGTCTCATCCCTTAATTGGCTTCTTAGGGCTCTGGCTTGGTCACAGTCATCGTTAGGAAAGCCCAGGTGATGCAAATTGCAAAGCTCTATAAATTCCCTGACCATTCAGACCTTGACTGAACAATCAGCAGCCATGGGCTCCTCTAAATAACAGCCTAGCCATTAAAAAAATAAAATAACTGATGCTCACAGAGTAGGAGAAGGCTACAAGAAGATAGCAAAGCGTTTTCAGGTATCGTATATACTCGCGTTTAAGTTCTCCCACGGATAAGTCGGGACTTGATTTTACCATATAATTTCCGGTATTCTATAATGTCGGTCGTATAAAGTCGAATGTGGAAAACTCAAGCTATTGGTCCAAGAGATTTTGATATGCTAACGCCCACCTGAGAGAGTAGCCATGGAGCATACGGCCTTTTTTTTTTTTCTTAAGTATTGTGCCTACGTGACCACACGGTAATACCCAAACTATTCCGAAGTGACGTTTGCGCTGTTTTGTGTTTTTTTTTTTTTTTTTTTTTTTGTATCTCACCCCCTCATACACCTTTATCGTGAGAACATCCCTTATCTACGATGGAGTGTTCGATCAGAAGAAAATATGAAGCTGGTTTTAAATGAAAAGTCATTGATGTGGCCAAAGAAATTGGTAACTGCGCTGCTGCAACAAAATTGGATGTGTCTGAGAAACTGGTGCGAGATTGGAGGAGGAAGGAAGATGTAAAAGAAAAAAAAAATTAAATATCGTATTTTTGAACGGGCATATAAGTCGGGGTCTGATTTTATGATCGATTTTTTCAGGTTTCAAGACCCGACTTATATGCGAATATATACGGTAACTGCTTCCTCAGTTTGTAATGTTATTAAGAAATGGCGGTTAACAGGAACGGTGGAGGTCAGCTTGTGGGCTGGAAGACCAAGAAAACTATCTGAAAGAACTGCTGATTGGATTGCTAAAAATGCAAATTAAAAAAAAAAAAAAAAAAAACCACAAAGCCCTGTTTGACTACAAAAGACCTTCAGGAAGGTCTGGAGTGGTGGCGCACTATTTTACTATGCAGCAACACCGGAACAAATATGACCTTCATGGTTCGGTCAGCAGAAGAAAACCATTCCTACATCCTTGCCACAAAATTTAGCACTTGAAGTTTGCAAATGAATATCTAAACAAGCTTGATGTATTTTCAAAACAAGTTGCGTGGATTGATGAAGTCAAAATAGATTTTGTGTGGCCACAATGTGCACATTGTGTATGTTTGGAGAGAAAAGAGTGCCAAGTTCCAGGAACAGAACATGTCTCCCAGCTGTTAAGCACGGGGGGGGGGGGGGGGGTAGGGGAATCGAACAAGCTTTAGGCTTGTGTTGCAGCAAGTGGCACAGGGAACATGTCATTGGTAGAGTGGAAGAATACATAACAGCAAATTCTGGAAGCAAACATCACTCCAGCTGTAAAAATGTTGGTTTAAAAGAGTATGGGTCCTACAGCAAGATAATGATGCGAATCACACGTTAAAATCTACAATGGAATACCTTAACTCTTTGAGGGCTGAAAAGCACCCAAAGCAAGGGGCTCACACACAAATCAACCTAAAAGATCAGTGGCTGGATGTGCTGTGACCACCAGTTCAGTCTCTTGTGGCTCGAGATGTTCACAGGCGGCATGACGGCTGGCAGGAATGGCTGGGGGGCAGCGAGGATGGTCACAGTGCGACGCCCTCTGCCCAAATGTCTTCAGCACCACGATTGGCTGGAGATCGATCAGCTGATGCCGGTACCGCACTTTCGTTTTCGATCTCGCTCTCCAGATCACTTGTATCAGAATTGGAGTCGGACAGGTCAGCAGTCCAATTCAGTGATAAAATGCAAAACGTCATCCACGGAGTAGTTTGCTTTGCGCATTCTCTTCGATCCCTCGCCAGATGTCAATGCCGTTTTTGTCGTTTGCTCTTCACTACTCCCGCAAGCGCAGGGAATCTCAGTCAAACCAACAAAACTAACTTTCCTCCTGGCAAAGAGAGTTGAACTAAAACGTAATGGCGGGTTTTGTCACCGTTTGCAGTTGCTTACTGCTCTCAACCCCTCCTGCTGACAAAACGTCGACATCCGCCCTGAAAGGGTTAAGAGGTGCAGGATGACTGTTTTGCCATGGCCCTCACAGTCCCCCAACCTAAACATCATTGAAAATCTGTGGACAGATCTCAAAAGAGCCATGCAGGCAAGATGGCCCAGGAATCTTGCAGAATCTATATATATAAAATCCCTGTGTGCGTCCAGGTGTCCGTGTGTGGGTGTCTTCTGGTGAAGTGCGCATGCGCGGGGCACGGTGCGACTCGCGATATTACTGTCAGAGAAAGTTAGAGGCGTTTTACGGAAATACAAACCAGTATTACTGCGAGAGGAAATTTAAAGGCACACAATACAGTGACGCATATTACAGCCACATACAAGCCAGTATTACTGTCAGAGGAGATTAAAGGCATATTACCGACGCGCACGCCTGTATTACCGCCAGAGAAAATTAAAGGTATATTACGGACGTACAAGCCAGCGGACGTACAAGACGGTATCCTTCAATAAGGGTGCGCACGGGCATCCTTCAATAACGGTGCGCACAAAAAGGCGAGCCTCAAAAGGGCGACCTCAATTGGGCGCAGCAAATAAAGGTGCGCGTAAATAAAGATCTGCTCCTTTGTTGCTCTTCATATATTCCAGAGCCATTTGAACTAAATTATCTACGAACGCCTTTATTCGCCGCGCTCAATTGAGGTCGCCCTTTTGAAGCTCGCCTTTTTGTGTGCGCCCTTATTGAATAGAGCCGTACAAGACAGTATTACTGTCACAGAAAATTGAAGACACACAATACACGGCGGCAGCCCACAAAGAACGGTCAGCTCAGCAAGTAAACATCAACAAAAGAAAGGCAGAAAGAAAGAAAAATACGACCAACAAAAAGAATGAGGTCAAAGTCCCTTGTCATTTAATATAGACTGTTCCTACTAATGTTTATGCACTACTATTCTAGCGCCCGTTATTGTAACGGGCTAAATGACTAGTTAGAATAATAATAATTCTTTGGAGCCTTTTGCAAGGATGAATGTGCGAAACATTACAAGTTGTCATACTTAAAAAAGGGGCTGTTACTAAGTACTGACCATGTCAGGTGCCCCAATGTATTCTTCAGGCCCTTTTCACTTTTGGATGTTTTGTACCTGTGAATGATGGACATAAAAACATAATCTTGCTTAAAATATTAAAGAAATGTTTCATCTTTATCTTTATGCCTTTTGGTGATCAGTTCATCTTCTGCTCATATAACTATTTACTGTGACAGACATTTTAAGCAAGTGGACCCAAACATTTGCATGCCACTGTATTTATTTAGCCACCTGCTTTAATTCTGCAAGGACCTAACTTTAAAATCTGACAGATGCAGATTGGTATGCTGGTGTTTAATCAGCAAGTGTATATTCTGTTGAATACCAGTATGTTAAAAATGACCCAGGATATGTACTTGCAAATTTGGCACAGATGTTTGCTTGTCATTTAAGATTGCGTGTATTTGTGGGTGAGCGCATATATATATATATATATATATATATATATATATATATATATATATATAATATGTGTGTGTGTGGGCAGAAGAAGCTCACTGGACACCTGGAGTCCTTCCGGGCACTCTATAAAGGGAGCCAGTCACCACCACTCAATGGCCGCAGTCCGGTGGAGTAGGACAAAGCCTGAGGGGGAGTGGAGGCCGATAGACTGGCGGCAAGAAGGAACTGTATGGTGATTTGTGCACTGTCTGTGAAACTGTAAATAAACCATGTGCTGGGTGCAAAACACGTCTCTCTGCCTGTCTATGTCGGGGATAGGGCGACTGTTCGCACCCGGGCTTCACATTGGCATCCCAGATGGGATTCTTGGCTGTCTGCTGGCAGAAGCCCCTTTAATTATTGTGGCCCAAATCCGGCACAGCAGTGCAAAGGCGCACAGTGGCACGCGCACACACACAGCTAGAAGCTACGCTCGAAGAAAAGAGAGCCACAAAAGCTCACAGAAGCACTGCTCCCTCCCGATGGGGAAGATGAAGCCCAAGTGAGGGCTGAAAGCAGTGGGCAGTGTGTGTGTGTGTGTGTGTGTGTATATATATATATATATATATATATATATATATATATATATATATATATATACACATACATATTATATATATATATATATATATAATATGTATGTGTATGTGTATGTATATACTATTTCAACCATTCTATGATCTGCTTCTCACAACTGAGGGCATCGTGGCGGATGTTAGCTGACTTGCTGACCGTCCACAAGCGTTACCTGGTAGGTAACCACCCATACAATCAGATTGTGACACAGACTACGAATGCCGTGAATGTGATTACCCTGATCTACATGCTGTCAAATAAACAAACCACACGCCGTGGCGCAACGTTAGGGGCTTCGCCTCTAGCGCTGACGTCCGAGGTTCGATTCCTGTAAGGGAGTGCAGTGAGTGTGTACGCCTGATGAGCCCAGAATGAGGGCAAAAAACGTGTTGCGTACTCTTTGCATTATTTGATAGTAAACTATTTCAACCATATATATATATGTATATAATGTATTTTTGTGCGTTCACACTGTTCTGCAAGAAACTTCATAAAATATTTTAATGGGAACTAAAAGTATGTATATCTAATAAAAAAAATATATATTTTTGCAGGTGACATTAGACTACAGACCTGTGATTGATACCACTCTACAAGAAGAACAATGTGCCGCCATTCCACCTGCCATTCGTTCCTATTAATACTGACATTGGGTATCGTGCAGTGTTTAGCATATTTGCTGTAGTCTACAAATCAAAAAGAGGCGCATTTTGTTTTCTGTGACTTTATTTACAGTGCTTCAGTATTTTATGGTAATCAGCTACTGGATTGCATATTTGAAACATAAAGCTTTTCTCCCTGATGACCAATCTGTGACTTCCGATTACGTTTTTTAATTTTTTTGGGCTCCTTCTTCTGGTATTGTGCTGGTTGGTTCATCTCAAGCCTGCTGTAGTTAGCCAGAATGAAAAAGTCTGAAAAAAATCGTCAAATGCACTGCTAAATTAATTGAACAGTCTTGAAACACACTCCTTTGTAAAAGTAGAAGTACAAATACTATTGATGTATTGATGATGCTTTATTTGAAGTTAATTGTGCACAAACTGTGTACTCTGGGCATTGCTAACAGAACATGAACTGCTAATTTTATCAATTGGGATGTCACTTGTTTCTTATCCTGTATAACTTAATTCATGTGGTGTACAAAATAAACATCTTCTTGGATTCGTGACTTGTCAACTTTTGTGTGCCAAAAGAAAAATATGCAGATGAGGAAAAATTAATTCTTTTGAGTTTTTTTTTTTTCTTTCTTTCTATTTATGCATACAAATTAGCCATGCAGTGTTGTGCTGCCAGTGCACAAGGACGAGTGTTGTATCTCCTGTGGCAGTACCTGTAATATTCATATTAAAGTCTACTAATGTACCAAACAAACAAGTTTTTTTTTCTCTCTTATTATATAAAAAAAAATCCTGCGATGCAACAAGACGAGACTTTGGCCTTGAGATGTTTTTCAAGTCCGCCCTCCTCTCAATCATTTTCAGCAACCCCCCGGTCTTCTCACATCTCATTCGTGTGAATGCATGTGACAGACACAGTTTCTGCTCTCTCGGCTCTTATAAATTTTAATGTTTTCCTCACTTTAAGTTCCCAGTTAAAGAAAACGTATTATATCCAAATCTTATTGAAGAATTTCATCCCAAAGGGTTATCAACAGTAAAAGTGAGTGCACCAGCAATCCTAGCAACGAGAAACGATGAAGTCAAACGAATTAATGTGAAAAATGTCAATCGGTTACACTGCAAAATGGTTAAATGCATAACAATAGACTCCGCTGAAACAGTTGGTGGTGATGTTGCAGAAGGTGAAAACATCAACTTACAATATCACAAAGAATATCTACAACCATTAACACTGTCTGGCCTTCCACCGGACAAATTACTGTAGAAAGAAGGATGTATCCAAAAAAGGTAATGTAGTACATCTTCGGGGGATAACATTAGACAACAAAGGAGATCTTGATATGCCATTTGTATTAAAATGTTAACAGTTTCCCGTTAGAATAGCTTTTGCAAAGACAACTGACAAATCTCAGAGCCAAACATTCGAAAAAGTCATTTTATTTAATCGAAAGAAACGAAATTCAATCACGGGCGGTTATACGTTGCGTTGTCACGATGAAAGTCCAAACACAGAATCAAAATGCAATGTGATATTGACGAAAAGTTAATTCAAAAAATTGTTTTTACTGAAGTTCTACAGTAAAAGTTTCAATTTCAAAGCCAAACAGAACGAAATCGTACAACGCAACGAATACCTCTTAACGCAACATGAAACAATTTACTTTCAGATTATTACGGTTTACTATTTTTAATATAGTTAATTACTCTGTATTGTAAGATAGTTAGTAAATTGTACAACCGCATCCCCATGTGCAAGTGGCAGAACCGCAACGAGGCTGGGGCGTAGCGCAGCCAGCAGGGAGCCCCTAGTTTTAAAAAAAAAAAAAATAAATAATCATGAACAACTGATTGGGTTGTGACACCCTGCATGGCCAAAGGAGCTTGGCAACAATTTTCCAGTACACATACAATGAAAGTTTTGCACATGGCTGCTACATCATGGGGTAAAAATGTTTGTCTAAGCTACAGGACAACTGTGAGGGACAGTTGCACGTTACTGTGCCGATTGTACACTTGCTGGCCTAATTCTTCGGTTAGAAAGAACCGCAACTACACCAGAGAGTAGATAACACCCTTTTCCAGCTCGCTTCAAGTACTTTAATAGATTTGTATACAGTACAGTGCATCCGGAAAGTATTCACAGCGCATCACTTTTTCCACATTTTGTTATGTTACAGCCTTATTCCAAAATGGATTCAATTCATTTTTTTCCTCAGAATTCTACACACAACACCCCATAATGACAACGTGAAAAAAGTTTACTTGAGGTTTTTGCAAATTTATTAAAAATAAACAAACTGAGAAATCCCATGTACATAAGTATTCACAGCCTTTGCTCAATACTTTGTCGATGCACCTTTGGCAGCAATTCCAGCCTCAAGTTTTGTTGAATATGATGCCACAAGCTTGGCACACCTATCCTTGGCCAGTTTCGCCCATTCCTCTTTGCAGCACCTCTCAGGCTCCATCAGGTTGGATGGGAAGCGTCGGTGCACAGCCATTTTAAGATCTCTCCAGAGATGTTCAATCGGATTCAAGTCTGGGCTCTGGCTGGGCCACTCAAGGACATTCACAGAGTTGTCCTGAAGCCACTCCTTTGATATCTTGGCTGTGTGCTTAGGGTCGTTGTCCTGCTGAAAGATGAACCGTCACCCCAGTCTGAGGTCAAGAGTGCTCTGGAGCAGGTTTTCATCCAGGATGTCTCTCTACATTGCTGCAGTCATCTTTCCCTTTATCCTGACTAGTCTCCCAGTCCCTGCTGCTAAAAAACATCCCCACAGCATGATGCTGCCACCACCATGCTTCACTGTAGGGATGGTATTGGCCTGGTGATGAGCGGTGCCTGGTTTCCTCCAAACGTGACGCCTGGCATTCACACCAAAGAGCTCAATCTTTGTCTCATCAGACCAGAGAATTTTCTTTCTCATGGTCTGAGAGTCCTTCATGTGCCTTTTGGCAAACTCCAAGGCGGGCTGCCATGTGCCTTTTACTAAGGAGTGGCTTCCGTCTGGCCACTCTACCATACAGGCCTGATTAGTGGATTGCTGCAGAGATGGCTGTCCTTCTGGAAGGTTCTCCTCTCTCCACAGAGGACCTCTGGAGCTCTGACAGAGTGACCATCAGGTTCTTGGTCACCTCCCTGACTAAGGCCTTTCTCCCCCAATCGCTCAGTTTAGATGGCCGGCCAGCTCTAGGAAGAGTCCTGGTGGTTTCGAACTTCTTCCACTTACGGATGATGGAGGCCACTGTGCTCATTGGGTTCTTCAAAGCAACAGAAATTTTTCTGTAACCTTCCCCAGATTTGTGCCTCGAGACAATCCTGTCTCAGAGGTCTACAGACAATTCCTTTGACTTCATGCTTGGTTTGTGCTGTGACATGAACTGTCAACTGTGGGACCTTATATAGACAGGCGTGTGCCTTTCCAAATCATGTCCAGTCAACTGAATTGACCACAGGTGGACTCCAATGAAGCTGCAGAAACATCTCAAGGATGATCAAGGGAAACAGGATGCACCTGAGCTCAATTTTGAGCTTCATGGCAAAGGCTGTGAATACTTATGTACATGTGATTTCTCAGTTTTTTTATTTTTAATAAATTTGCAAAAACCTCAAGTAAACTTTTTTCACGTTGTCATTATGGGGTGTTGTGTGTAGAATTCTGAGGAAAAATATTGAATTTAATCCATTTTGGAATAAGGTTGTAACACAACAAAATGTTGAAAAAGTGATGCGCTGTGAATACTTTCTGGATGCACTGTACGTAAGTGTATGTGTGGTATTTAAACAAAAATAAATGAATACAATAAGTGCACAAATACAAATGAAATACATATACGCACGTAACTAATTAAATGTCAAAGTTACACAGTACTGTATTCAGAAAGAGCCGTTAAACATCAATTACTCAACATTACGCATTGTTTAATCCAACCAGGAGGTGGCACTATTTACTAGAATAAAAGGTACAGCGAAACGCCGGCCCTAGACCCTTCTCGAAACGCCCAACACGGCATTCTAAACGTCACTCAACGCCACGTATTGTTTAATCCAACCAGTAGGTGGCACTATTTACTAGAATATAAGGTGCAGCGAAACGCCCAAGACGGCATTCGTTTACAAAGAAAACCTTTACGTTTCATACTGCAACAATCAACACATTTTAACGTCCTGGAGCGAAGTAAAGTACAGCGCATCTCTCCCCAAAGGTCAACAGTGCACAGACTTAACAATATGTTCATTTGCAAACAGCAAGCATAGCCATAATAGTGCTTTTGCATACTTGCAATGACCGTCAACATAAGTTGCAACTTTAACTAAGATATTAAGTTACAGTGAACGCTGCAAAAAAGGAAATGACTTACTTTGTCCAACACACAGTTACAAAAAGTAACAGCAAACTGTAACTTGGAAAAACGCAAACAAAGCAGGTAGAGACTGTGCGCACGTTACAATTCAGGAACAAAAACGCTGTGCATGCGCAATAGTCTTGTGGGGCGTGTCTTGCCTAGGTTCAGCATAAAGCTGGGAATTTTGTACAACAACAAGAGTGTTTATTGCAGATGAGGGGGGTATTTTTCGTACGTGGATTACTCCCTTAGCCGGATGTCATTGTTGACGATTTGGCCTGATCCTGGATCTGTCGGTTTTTTGAAACTCTTGTTGGAAGTGTTGTCATAGCAACACATCCAAATCCGCAAACCGTTCTGCGTAAACAAGGATTAGTTTACACACGTGATCAGTGACGGTGCGTGGAAGTCATCCAGTCAGGGCTTCGCCGTTCATGAATGAGCGACCAATTGATATCGGTACGCAAATTATACGAAGAGAATTTCATATAGAGAGGGTTTTGCGCGATCGGCAAGATCCTTTATTGTTCCCGGAGGAAATTCTTTTCGAAAGATACCGCTTTAGCCGAGGGGGAATATTGTACCTCAAAGATTTATTAGCACCTTATATTCGAAGTCAAACTCGGCGAAGTCGGGCTCTCACAAACACACAGACGGTATGCATTGCTTTGAGTTTTTTTTTACAAGCGGCACTTTTTTATATACTGTAGGCGATGCGGAAAATCTATCGAAAAGTGCAGTTTGCCAGGCAATTCATAAAGTCTGTTTGGCTCTGAAACATTTCCTTCGGGTTTTCATTGTGTTTCCTGGACACCTGCGTGTGCAGACAATAAAAGAGGCGTTTCATGCCATTGCAGGTAGGTAATACACAGGCTAAAACACACACAGTTCCATAAAGAATCTCACAATCAGCCTAATATTCTCATTACCAGGATTTCCAAATGTGATTGGGACACATGGGACTGATCAGAGTGGAGTTTGATCAAACATTATTTGCAAAATGTACCTCTCCTCCTGATCAATAATCAGACACCGTCCTTTACCTGAAATGAAGTGACCACTGCATCCTGCCACTGGTTCTGAGGAGGAGCTTCCCCCTGGAATGCCCTCAGAAACAGGGCGATGGGCATTTTGCTGGAGAGCCAACTCTTCTGCAGGGGTTAGGTCTGGACCGCGTGGACCTCCACCTGTTTTTTGCTTGTCTGCCTCCTTATCAGCTTTGAAATTAATGTTTTTTATATTATATATGATTCTTTATGTCAACAATTCTTTAAATAGTTATATACCAATATTTACCAGTTTGAAGTATATTCTTGTACTTCACTTTAACCTGTTCCCGTGTTCTCCTTGTGCTCACGTTTGATCTGGAATTATGACATATTAAATAATAATTAATCTGACACATAGGAAATGAAACGCTGCATTCAGTAAGTACAATGCACACTACTTAGCGTTTAATTTGACGGCCACTTTTTGCCAGCCGTCTTTTCTGGTTTGGGCTGCTTTTGCAGTGTTACCGCTTGTGCATATTAAATCTTGAAATTCTTCATGTCCTTCGAATAAAAGGTCTTGCGCCGTGTGTGTGAAAAAAAAAATGCGCCCGTTCTTTCGTCATTTTGTTACAGCCTATCAAAGACTTGCTGATCATGTTTTCTAGACTCAATATATATGGGCTTTTCACTCAGCGCGGGCGGGCGCATTCATCTCGTATGATTAGATCCAGCTCGACTAATCTAATACACGGCTGCGTTTGAAAAACCGACTTATCTGGATGAGTTTCACTGGCATTAACTCATCCAAGATGAGGCACCTGATGTCGGATGGTTTAAGCGACGTACGAAAAATACCCCCCAGGTCTGAGGATTAGGATGTGCTGCTATGACAACACTTCCAGCAAGAGTTTCGAAAAACCGACAGATCCAGGATCAGGCCAAATCGTCAACAATTACATCCGGCTAAACGACTAATCCATGTACAAAAAATACCCCCGAGGTCTGTCATGTAACGGCCTAAAATCACGCAACACCCACAATGTCAGTCACATAACGCCCGGTTACACTGCGGTTAAGATTGGGTTTGTGGAGGGTTATCTGACTCAGAGGGTGTTTGTGACTGACGTCGTGGGCTGCAGTTAGACCCGTATCAAATACTGTAGTCGGTAAACACAGGATATTCGCTGCAAAAACGGCTTTGGTGAATTTCGCCAATCAGCATTACTTGTAATGTATGCCAGTCTATCAGTGAACACTGTGCCCGTCGATGCATCAGCCTGCACCCCTGCGGAGCCAAAGCCAGTTTAGAGATGCAAGTCAAGCAATCCTAAACACTTTGTGCCAGCAGCATTCATGTGGACAGCGTTAACAGCACCAGACAAATATGTGCACTTGGTAAGTTGGCTTGTGAAACTAAAATTAGTTAGGAAGATTTGTTTGTTTGTTTTGGTCTGTCTTTACATTAACAATATGTGGTGCAGGAATATGACAGTAAAAGTGCGCATCTGCACACAGAATACTGAACTACACACTGTCAGACTTCGCCCATACTATCTACCACGGGAGTTTCATCAATTATTTGTGACAATCGTTTACATGCCGCCGCATGCTGATTTGGGAGCTGCAGCTCAAACGATTCTTGAAACTGCTCATAAACTGGAAACCAAATCACCAGGGGGCTCATGTATAAACGGTGCGTACGCACAGAAATGTTGCATAAGAATGTTTCCACATTCAAATCACGATGTATAAAACCTAAACTTGACGTAAAGCCACGCACATTTCCACAGTACGTCATACCCTGGCGTACGCAATTTCTCCGCTCGGTTTTGCAGACTGGCGGCACCCAGCGTCAACGCAGTGCTACTGTTCCTGTGTGGTTTCCTTTTCTTTTTCAGATCCACGTCCCTATAAATACACTGAAATTAACCGCACATTGTTTATTAGTTCAATGCATCTGATTGTAATTAACCAGTAACAATATAATGGTCCACGGAATGGTCAGACTATTCCAAATGCCATAACTGCTTTAACGTTGTTACTCTCACTGCATCTTCTTCTTCTTCTTTCAGCTGCTCCTGTTAGGGGTTGCCACAGCAGATCATCTTTTTCCATATTACTCTCACTGCACCACTCGGAGCAGCTGATCGGAAAGACAATTATCGGTATACAGCATCAAGCACATGCTGCCTTAGCCATGCTTCCTATTTGAACTGCTTCTCACGCGGCAAACGCTTCAAACCTTTCCTGTATGGACCTCGCGATTCAAAAAGAGTTTCATCCCAAGAGCTCTAAACGCAATCAATCAGTTCATCAGGTGCTCCTTGTAGAACTGTTTGGACTTATTAGTACAATTACCTCACTGTAAACTTGCACTACAGTTATAATATTGCACAACCTGAGCCACTTTATAAAACGCGTATTTACATATGATGACGATATCATTTTTAAGATGAAATGCATGTTTATTATACAGATAAAAGCACTGTATGCTTCACTGGGACAGGCGTGAACGATAGAATAATTAAACATGTACAGTACTACAAAGATATTTCAATGTTCCCTAAAAGTTTTGAAGAATCGGCGTTCTAAGCTTACAGATGGTTTAACGTCTATTACAGAGCTGATTGTGTGGCGATTGGGTATTTGGAGAAAGAAAAGTAAGGACAGGAATTGGAGGTTAGTACGTTTGAAAGAGACAGTACTGCTGTGATAAATTATTTCATCGAAGGTCGCGCATGGTGCAGCAAGCCTCTTGTGTGAGATATGAACAATCACTGCGCCACCGTGTTCCCATGTTTAATAACATGCTTTCATTCCTATCATCATGAAAAAGATATCACGTATACATCTCAGTATTTTAATTATTCAGAGAGCTGTAATATCACGAATGTAATGGATTCTGTGTCCTGTCGGAGAAAGAGAAAGAACGGAAGCACGTAGTGATTCACACACATAGAGCACATAGAAGATCAACTACAGAACAAAGCATTTAACGTCCTACTTTAGTTACGATGGGATTTGAGAAACTAGTAAAATAAACGATTTTAAGATGAAGTTTATGATGTTTTACTTTAATGACAAAATAAACTACGTGATTAAAGTGGAAATTTCCAGATTAAAGTTGACATTTTGTGCTTTTTTCCCCACCGTGTACCTATTTTTTTGTCTGTACCCTAATAAGCTTTCATATGACACTCAGACGGTCCGCTACGAGTCGCCTTTTCACGCTGACTTTGATATGTGACAACTTCTTTTTTATTTCGGGCACTGTGCGACTTTGTGAACTTGAGCTTTCGAGTTTCTCCGACACTCTGTCACTCGATCAACTTTCTTTTGTTGATTATACCACTGTTTACACCAACAAATAGTACGTTTTTCCTTTGCCTCCACTTGGTATTCGCTGAAATTCTTATATTTTCCCCCGTACTTTTCCCATTGTCTTTTCACAGAAGGCTATTTATATTGATTTGCATATTAAAAGAGGCATAATTCTGGGAGGAGTTGGGGCGGGACAGAAGGCGCGTGCACGTGCGTTACTTTTCATGCTGATCGGGATTTATGTAGTGGAAGAACGTGAAAGTTTGCGTACGTACAGATTCCTGCATCTGGATTTTTCTGTGCGTACGCACATTCCCGCTTTTGTGCTTACGCCATGTTATAGTGTGAGTTCTACGCACGGCGTTATACATGAGGCCGCAGGTGTCGTTGAAATAAAAGACAAAGAGTAGAACACAAAGTAAAACGTCATAAAGAGGTTAAAAAACAAGGGGGCCAAACACATGGAGAGCAGGTTATAGAAAATGAAAACAGTGGAATTCAAAAGACTCAAAAAAAAATGTAGGCGCGAAACACATGCAGAGCAAGATACAGAATATGAAAGCAGAAAAAAATGAAAGTGTCAAAACAAAGACAGTAAACATCACATTAGCGCAAACAAAGAGAAATTATTACTCAGAGAAATAACGAAAAGGCGAATAGAGATCGAATATATGGACACAGGTGATATGTCAGAAGTATGTAAATATTTTAAGGCTTTGAAGTTTAAGTCAGAGAATTTCAAAAACGGGTTTACCTCACATGCATTTATTGGTTACTTTGCAAAAAAACAATTAACTGCTGATGACGTCAATCGTTTTGTCTGTGCTGAAATTCCAAACAGAGAAACCTATCCTGAATTATGGAACAAAGTCATTAAACACATGTCTCATGGACCTCATTTAAAAGATTCAACATATTGGGACTCCAAAGATTCCAAATATTGTTTTTACCGAAGTTCTGAAATAAAAGTGAAACTAATGAAATAGCAACAATTCAAAGAAAAAAAAAAAACTTAAAAGTGTCCATCCTCCATCCATCCTCTTCCGCTTATCCGAGGTCGGGTCGCGGGGGCAGCAGCTTGAGCAGAGATGCCCAGACTTCCCTCTCCCCAGCCACTTCTTCTAGCTCTTCCGGGAGAATCCCGAGGCGTTCCCAGGCCAGCCGGGAGACATAGACCCTCCAGCGTGTCCTGGGTCTTCCCCGGGGCCTCCTCCTGGTTGGACGTGCCCAGAACACCTAACCAGGGAGGCGTCCAGGAGGCATCCTGATCAGATGCCCGAGCCACCTCATCTGACTCCTCTCGATGCGGAGGAGCAGCGGCTCTACTCTGAGCCCCTCCCGGATGACTGAGCTTCTCACCCTATCTTTAAGGGAAAGCCCAGACACCCTGCGGAGGAAACTCATTTCAGCTGCTTGTATTCGTGATCTCGTTCTTTCGGTCACTACCCACAGCTCATGACCATAGGTGAGGGTAGGAACATAGATCGACTGGTAAATTGAGAGCTTTGCCTTACGGGTCCTTTTTCACCACGACAGACCGATGCAGAGCCCGCATCACTGCGGACACCGCACCGATCCGCCTGTCGATCTCACGCTCCATTCTTCCCTCACTCGTGAACAAGACCCCGAGATACTTGAACTCCTCCACTTGAGGCAGGATCTCGCTCCCAACCCTGAGAGGGCACTCCACCCTTTTCCGGCTGAGGACCATGGTCTCGGATTTGGAGGTGCTGATTCCCATCCCAGCCGCTTCACACTCAGCTGTGAACCGATTCAGAGAGAGCTGAAGATCACGGCCTGATGAAGCAAACAGGACAACATCATCTGCAAAAAGCAGTGCAACCAGCGCTTATTTCTCCTCCATAAACTCAAACTATTTAAAGTAGTCAAGGACCTAATGTTGTCCTCTTATCGCAGTCCGATCCAGTCTGTCATCACTTTCAGTTTCATTGCCTGGTTTAATAGTCTGACAAACCAAAATGTAAAAAAACTCCAGCAGATTATGAAGTATGCAGCTAAAGTTATTGTGGCTGATGGAGACGATGTGACTCGTGTGAGTGTGTGTGTGTCAGAGGGCAATGTTAGAGAAACTGATGACAGACATCCATTACATGTAGAACTAAACTTCAGTAAATCAGGAAGGAGAGTCGCTTTGAAAACCCACACAAATCGCTCCAGAAACTCCTTCCTTCCTTGTGCCATTCGACTTATAATAAGAAATATGAGATAATGATTAAGGTTTTGATGTATATCCTGTAACCTTTTTTTTAAAATATGCATTATCTAAATGCCTTACCTTAACCTGGCTTGTTTCTATTTGTCTGTTTTATTTTATTCTGTCTGTTATTAGAAGCAACTGAGATAGATAGATAGATAGATAGATAGATAGATAGATAGATAGATAGATAGATAGATAGATAGATAGATAGATAGATAGATACTTTATTAATCCCAAGGGGAAATTCACATACTCCAGCAGCAGCATACTGATAAAAAACAATATTAAATTAAAGAGTGATAACAATAACTTTGTATAATGTTAACGTTTACCCCCCCCCCCCCCCCCCCGGGTGGAATTGAAGAGTCGCATAGTGTGGTGGAAGAACGATCTCCTCAGTCTGTCAGTGGAGCAGGACGGTGACAGCAGTCTGTCGCTGAAGCTGCTCCTCTGTCTGGAGATGACACCGTTCAGTGGATGCAGTGGATTCTCCATGATTGACAGGAGTCTGCTCAGCGCCCGTCGCTCTGCCACAGATGTCAAACTGTCCAGCTCCATACCTACAATAGAGCCTGCCTTCCTCACCAGTTTGTCCAGGTGTGAGGCATCTCTCTTCTTTATGCAAAAAGAAGAGCATCAGTATTGGCAGTCCAGTCCAGTTTATCATCCAGCTGCACTCCCAGGTATTTATAGGTCTGTACCCTCTGCACACAGTCACCTCTGATGATCACGAGGTCCATGAGGGGTCTGGGCCTCCTAAAATCCACCACCAGCTCCTTGATTTTGCTGGTGTTCAGGTGTAGGTGGTTTGAGTCGCACCATTTAACAAAGTCCTTGATTAGGTCCCTATACTCCTCCTCCTGCCCACTCCTGATGCAACCCACAATAGCAGTGTCGTCAACAAACTTTTGCACGTGGCAGGACTCTGAGTTGTATTGGAAGTCCGATGTATATAGGCTGAACAGGACCGGAGAAAGTACAGTCCCCTGCGGCGCTCCTGTGCTGCTGACCACAATGTCAGACCTGTAGTTCTCGAGACGCACGTACGCATGTGTTGTGAACTTCTTGATTATGTTGCGCACAGTGGACAAAGGAACATGAAGATCTCCTGAGATGGACTTGTAGCCTTGAGATTGTTGGTATTTTTCCACAATTTTTGTTCTCAAGTCCTCAGACAATTCTCTGCTCTTCTTTCTGTACTCCGTGCTTAGTGTGGCACATTCAGACACACAACAGAAAGGTTGAGTCAACTTTTCTCCATTTTAACTGGCTTCAGGTGTGATTGCTGTATTGCCAGCACCTGTTTCTTGCCACAGGTGAGTTCAAACGAGCATCACATGCTTGAAATAAAACGATTTACCCACAATTTTGAAAAGGTGCCAAAAATTTTGTCCGACCCATTTTTGGAGTTCTGTGTGACATGACGTCAGATTTGGCTTTTTTTCTCTGTTTTTTTTTGTGGTGTTCCAATGCACATAAAGAAAATAAATATGTGTATACCAAAACATTTGTAATTGCAACAATTTTCTGGGAGAAAAGGTGCATTTTCTGGGAAAATTCCAGCGGTGCCGATAATTTCGGCCATGACTGTAAAATAAATGTGTCCACTGGTCTGTACTATAAATTTGTTTTCTCTGTGATTCCAATAATTTTGATCATTTTAATAGTCAAAATCGCTGGCTCTGTGTATGTCTGGCTCATATCTTTAATGAATGTGTATGACATTTTTAGTCTTGCTGATCGGAAATAAAACTGCAGTGAGAAGGCACAAGGTGAGTGAGGCTGACAGTACCGTGCCGCCCTGAAGGGGGCGCATGTGAGCCCAACAGGTGCTGCCTTTCTTATGCAGAGGCTTCAATAAGTTAGCGATATCAGAAAGTCAAGTCCGCTGCCCTTTATTTTTTATTTTTGGTTTCCACTGACTGCCAAAATGGAAGATCAAGACTTTTAAAACTAAAGGAAAATAAGGAGGACTTTTACATGAAAGTGACGAAGATTTTTGTGGAGAAGGATTGGCACATGGACTCCATTTACAAATAAAGGTAAGACCATAAACGGTTTTCAATTTTATAAAAATTAAAAAGCAATCTTAAACAATCCAATTTTAAAAAACTAAATTTTGACCTTAGATAAAATATTCTTTTGTTTTTCTTGTTATCCTTTTGTTGAACAGTCGGTATTAAAATTGTTTAAAGCGTCAGAATTAAAACCTTTTAAAAACAACTAAATGTTTCAATTAAGGTCAAAATTGAAATCCGTTTTTTTGTACACCACTCAATACTTTCATTTGTATTGAATGAGAATGAATTGTGAAATTGCAATGGCAAATTCAGAACACTTGGAGGGTGCACAGCAAAGGCGCCCTCTCCGCGCTCTCTCTCGCCTTTATAAATGTAACGTTCTTTTTAAATATGAATCTTACCTATGTGTGTGTAAAGAATGCTGATGAGATATGAAACATAACCAGTAGTCAATGTGCAGGCTGCCAGTTGAATAGTGAATAAGCATTCATGTATTTGTAAATCTGACTCTGAAGGAGTCACCAGCCACGAACCTCACCGCACTTTACTGTGCAGGGGCACCCTTAGCTCCTAACCCCCATAGACCCATCGCGAGACACTTGGCACACCGTGTGCAACACTAACCAATTAAATACAACGGGGAGTCGCGAGACTCAAAAGGCGGCTACACGCGACCCGCACTTTGCTTGTAAAGGATTAAACTTTTTATGGTGGTCATTACGATCAGGCCACCCTCATCTTTTTAGTAATATTCTACTTGATAACTAGTTCTTGTCCTTTTCTTTTAAACACGCTATATATTACGTTTTCCCCGTAACGTAACACGGCTTCGTCCTTCCATAAATCAGGCCAGCCTCAGGCGACTCGCAGGGGGGACAACTCTCTCGGCTCAGCGCCGGCCACCTGGCAGGAGTAGACACGCACAATCCCACATACCTTTAGCGTTTCTTTTTACCTTCTGAATCCAGTTTTAAATAAGAAAAGGGAGAATACCACGCGACCTTGCCAATGGTAAGTGGGCCTATCTCGGCGTTCTTTAATCGTACCTGACATTTCAATCGTGTTTTGTGCGCTTGTTTTCAGATGTTTTATTTTCTTTTTTTTATCCGTCGAAGCAAAGTTGTTCCTTAACACTTGCTCAGAGGAGAGATATCAGCCGGATTAAAACGAGTGCAAAATGACAGCAAATAAGTTTTGGGGATCATACGAATGTTAAACATTTGCTTTTGTTTTATTTTTTTTACATTGTGCGCGGTGAGCTTTTCATATAGCGATTACGAGAGCGCGTATCCTCCTTCCATGTGTGCGCGCGCGACCTTGAGATTTTAAATATATGCGGGCGCGCTGCCTCCTGGAACCCGCGTCCTCCAGTCCCAGCCACTCTGTGTGCAGTGCGCATGTTCTCTCGGTGTTATCGCGCGTTTTTCCTCCCAGACCTCAACAGTGCGTGTTTGTGTCCAGTTAACTGGCAGCAGTCAGTTGACTTCAACTGCTTGTGAGTGCGTGCGCTATTGCAATCTGCGGTGGACACATGCAAAGGGGGGTTCGCCATTCATGCTTGATGCTGCCAACGCTCGTATAAGTGCTTATTATAATATGAGGAGGTTAGGAGCATGCACTGAATAATATATAAGAGAAAATTAAAAAATGGCTATTGCTATTAAACGGTACGTGATAGAAAACTGTTTTATATCACCAAGCCAAAATCCGTAAAATATTTCCAACAGTTTTTAGGAACCAAAATCATCCATTGATCAAGTAACCCAGATTTAGAGACCTGCTGCCAGAATGGCCACACATCTCCAGCGTGAGCAGAAGACTCGCAACTCGCATTTCTAGTATGTGACATGAAGATTACAAGTTAAAAAATTGCAATGGCATAATAGAGTCTGACACTTCAGAAAAGTTACATGGAAGAGCTGATCACGAATAAGAAATGGGCGTGTGCCGTCTTGTTGAAGCCGAGATTACAAATTTCTACCTGTCAGACTTACTTACATTATGTCAACTTTGCAAAAGCAATTAACCAGTAAACCGCCCTTCTCTTAACCCTTCAAACTCAGCCTCTCTCGTTTTTTTTTGTCCGTTTCTGCTACTCTGATTTAACTGGCTATAACATTATCCTACTTCACTCCATATTCATGTTCTACCCCTCAAAATAAAGATCTGCCGTTTCTCTTTCAGAATTTTTAGTTCTGTTGTAAATGTATGGGGCAGCACGGTGGCACAGTGGGTATCGCTGTCTCCTGCGTGGAGTTTGCATGTTCTCCCCGTGTTTGCATGGGTTTCCTCCGGGTTCTCCGGTTTCCTCCCACAGTGCAAAGACATGCTTAGGTGCATTGGCGATCCTAAATTGTCCCTAGTGTGTGCTTGGTGTGTGGGTGTATGTGTGTGTGTCCTACGGTGGGCTGGCGCCCTGCCCTGGTTTGTTCCTGCCTTGCACCCTGTGTTGGCTGGGATTGGCTCCAGTTGATCCCCGTGACTGGCTGACTGTAAATGTAGGTTGCATGTTTTATAATGGTTTTTACCAAAAAATGGCACTTTGAATTTTGTTTTTATTTCCATAGGTGTTGAGATACCAACAATACCAAAAAAAAATTTCCAAACGCTATAAAAGTCGCACTGAATGTTCCAGGAACACCCAGAAAAAATTATGAAATATCTACAAGTAATATGTCCAGTTTTACTGTTCTAAAGTCATAAGAAAAACAAAAGGATTCTTTTTCTCCGCCTTTACTGTTTTCACATAAGTATCCATAGGCTACATACGGTATGCGTTATTGAAGACCCCTGGCCTATGTATCATTTTGAAGGGCAGATCTTCAGTTGGTAAAAAAAATTATATTGTGTATACAACACCAATAACTGAATGTTTCAAAACAAAAAACATTCTGAAATATAAAAACTGGAATGCAGTGTCATTTGAAAGTTCAAACACCGCTCTCATTTAGCAGATGATGGTCCGTCGGTCAAACTGCACGCCATTGAATCAGGATGTTCAAGCAAGCCATGGGCGCAGATGTCGCTTTGAAACAGCAATTCAGCCATCTTTGAGGAAAGGATTGCAAAATAGTATTGGGGTTGTGACCTCTAGGAGGCACCACTGAGCCCCCAAACCCTACACACAACCACACTAAGACATTCCTGGGTGCAAATAAACATTTTTGTATTCACAGTATAGCTCTTTCACAGTCCATTCTTCTCCTTCTGCTTCTGGTTCTCCTTCTCCTCCATCTTCTTCTTCTCCTGCTCTGACTCAGCTGGAGGAGGCTAAACCAGCTTCCTTTTATGTCGGACCCAGGAGTACTTCCCATGCCAGGGCATAGTCCGATGGAAGCACTTCAGGGTCAAGCAGAACCCAAAAAAAACAGAGAGCCCTTCTCACTGCAGCGTCCTCTGGCAGCACCCAAGGAGCTCATCAAGGTTGTCCCTCATGGGAGCTCTTCTGGACTTGAGTCTTTGTCGCAAGTGAGATGCCACGTTTTGGGGTCATCTCTTTTTTTTATGGTGTCCTGATTTGGGGGGGGGGGGGGGTTTCTCAGAGCATCAGGGGTGTAGCTGAGTTCCCTCATTGGGTGTCTTTTCAGGGCTGTTGGGTAAAGAGGACATACTGTTAGTGACAGCGCCCCCTCTGGCCCAGGAGAGGTATTACTTACTTCAGTACAGCATTGAAGAGGCCCCCCGGTCACACATGTTGGCAGTAAAATCTCTGTGCCTTGGCAGAAATCAAGACTCAACAGACTAAGCCACGCTTTTCAAGTCGCCGACTGTCCTTTAAGGTGGTTTTGTGCCCACTGCAGCCTCAGGTTTCTGTTCTTGAGGAACAGGAGCAGCAGAATCTGAAGTGGTCTTCTGCTGTTCTATGCCTTGTGTCAGGGGTCCATGCTGGTGGTGGTGGCAGTGTAATTATATCAGGTATGTTTTCTTGGCACACTTCTGCCCATTAATGCCAATCAATCATCTCTTGAATGCCACAGCCTATCCGAGTATTGTTGCTGACTATGTGCATCCCCCTCATGACCACAGTTTACCCATCTTCTAATGGCTACTTCCAGCATGATAATGCACCATGTCATAAAGCAAAGGGCATCTCCAGCTGGTTTCACAAACAGTTCAGTGATCTTCAGTAGCCCACCCACCTCAAGGTATGACGAGTTGTGCGTTCTGCCGCAGTTGTTCAGAGTGGTTATCTCAGTTATTGTAGCCTTTCTGTCAGCTCGAGCCTGTCTGGCCATCTCTTCTAACCCTTTCATCAACAAGGCATTTGTCTCTTCAGGACTGCCGTTCAGTGGATGTTTTTGTTTTTCACTCCATTCTGTGTAATCTTGAGGGACAGTTGTGTGTGAAAATCCCAGGAGATCAGCAGTTATAGGAACACTCAGACCAGCCTGTTTGGCATCAACAATCATGCCATAGTTCAAATCACGTTTTTTTTCTCCATTCTGGAGTTTGATGTGACCGTTAACTGAAGCTCCTGACCTGTACCTGCATGATTTTTTGCACTGCACTGCTGTGATGTGATTGGCTGATTAGATGGCTACCTGGATAAGCAGGTGTACAGACAGGCGTTCCTCATCATGTTCAGTGAGTGTACATGTCCACAGTTTCCAAACTGCATTTAGTGCTCCACGTATCTGCACCACTGAGTAAGAAAACTGATTTCTGATAACCTACAGCAGAAATGACAAAAAGGAACAGAGAAGCGTTTATGAAAGGAAAAAACTCTCTTAACTGTTTACTGTCAAACGTTTAATCTCTTGCAGAAATCACCTTGACTCTGTTGAATCCAACAGAATACCCAGGATGAACTCTGTGCTAACGATAATCGTCTTGCTGTGCTTGCCAGTGCAGATCTCAGCACAAAAAGTGACCAGTGCAGGACAACTTGGTAAGACACCATTTCCAGTGCTAAGCCAACTAGCACTTTTTAAATGTAAATCCAAATGTTCAAACATGTTTGGAATAATAAATAATAACTAATCATTTTTAGAAGAAAATTAACAGTTGTGCTAAGACACAGTAAGTACATAATCAACATTTGCAGTGCACCATAAACACAGCCATGCATTGCATTTGTCATTCCAACAGATGGTGCATCACAAACATTGACATTGCTTTTACGAATCCCATGCCAAATTACATATAACAAAGACATATGCCTTGCATTTGTCGTTCCAACAGGTGGCACATCACAAATGTATTTTATTACTACAAATGTTTGTGAGGCACCATCTGTTGGAATGCATTACAAAATATATTCCAGTAGATGGTGCACTGCAAATGTTTCAAGCCATCTTAGGCAGGTTGCACAGCCATTTTGTAGTAATAAAATGCATTTCTGCAAATATCTGTGAGGCACCATCTGTTGGAATGACAAATGCACTTTTGTGATGCATCATCTGTTAGAATGCCTTTCTTGTTAATTTATCTAAATTTTTAATCTTGCCTACTACACTATCTATCTATCTATCTATCTATCTATCTATCTATCTATCTATCTATCTATCTATCTATCTATCTATCTATCTATCTATCTACATAGTGCACAGGTGTCAAACTCCAGGCCTGGAGGGCCGCAGTGACTGCAGGTTTTCATTCTAACCCTTTTCCTAATCAGTGACCAGTTTTCACTGCTAATTCACTTTTTTCCCTTTTTATTTTAACAGCCATGTTAGAAGGATTCAGTCCTCTGAATTGATTTGTTTCCTCATTAAATGACAGCCAAACAGATATGAGATGTGAAAGAGCCAGCAGATGACCAGCTTAAACTGGGGCTTCAAACTCCAACCAGTTTCTTTAATGAGAAGCCAATGCTTGCTTGCTGTTAATTAAATCCGTTGTTTAATTCCACGGCTTGTTGCTGCTCTCGTTCTGCAACAGCAGACATTTCCAAAACTGTTGATTTTCTGTTTTTTATAAGAACATCATCAAAGTGTTTTGAGATATTAACCTTACTGAGACCATCACCTTTCTTTATTTTCAAATATTGTGTGATGTGGCCGCTTGTTTTGTTTCATTATTGTTTGGCTGGCAATTAAGGAAAAAAACTAAAGGGCCTAAGTCAAGTTAATTAAAAGAAGTAATTAGCAGCAAAAATTGGTCACTAATTAAGAAGATGGTTAGAATGAAAACCTGCAGCCACTGCGGCCCTTCAGGACTGGAGTTCGACACCCATGATATAGTGCCTTTCTATCTATCTATTATATAGTGCCTTTCTATCTATCTATCTATCTATCTATCTATCTATCTATCTATCTATCTATCTATCTATCTATCTATCTATCTATCTATCTATCATATAGTGCCTTTCTATCTATCTATCTATCTATCTATCTATCTATCTATCTATCTATCTATCTATCTATCTATTATATAGTGCATTTCTATCTATCTATTATATAGTGCCTTTCTATCTATCTATCTATCTATCTATCTATCTATCTATCTATCTATCTATCTATCTATCTATCTATCTATCTATCTATCTATCTATCTATCTATCTATCTATTAGAGTTTATGAAAATAAATTCTTGTTTTTGCATTTGTCTTTAGGACAAACTGACTGCTCCGTCACACTCTACTTTGTAGTGGATACGTCCGAGAGTGTTGCCCTTTATGAATTTCCTTCAGGATTTCTTGTGGAGGAACTTAAAACTTTCCTAAAGCTACTGATCCAGCAACTGCAAAGCACAGTCGTCCAGGCCAGAAGAATCAAATGGTCGTATGGTGGGGCCCATTTTTCCGACAGAGTTGAACCTTTCAGTTCGGTCACCAGAGATGCGATGCAGTTCCTTCAGAGTGTAAACTCCATCAGTTATATTGGCCGGGGGACTTTCCTCGACTGCGCTTTGAGGAACATGACAGAGCAGGTGAAGATGGCAGCCTCTGATCGCCCTCTGCTGCAGTTTGCCGTGGTTGTAACAGACGGCCACATTACTGGAAGTCCATGTGGGGGAGTGCAGCAGGCGGCGGAAAATGCGAAAGCCGCTGGAATAAAAGTGTTTTCCGTAGCCACAGGGTTTGAAAACATGGAGGAGGAACTGCTGCAGGTGGCGAGCACTCCTGTTGAACTCTATCGCAAGAATTACACCGCACACCCAAACGGAAACAGACAATTTACCATCAACAGGATCACTGACATTATTGTAAGTGTTTTTGTTTTTTTCTTATCTTGTTAAGCTCAGATTTGGAGGTCCAATACCCCAAAAACTGGAACGTTAGATCGATTAGTAGCTTAAATTGTCTTGGTGTCACTGAGAGTCAGCTTGCGCCTGAGTGGACCCTGACACGATGTCCAGAGATGGTTCCTGCCCTACAAGTGATGCTGCTAGGAAAGGTCCCTGCTCCCCAAGACTCCAAACTGAATTAAACAGGATTATAATGGATGGACGAATGACTGAATTCACAGAGTGAAAGTTGTGCATAAAATGTAACATGAAGAGAGCACACCTAAGGCAGCTCAGTGGCACAGTGCTTAGTTAGCACTGCCGTCTCATGGCTCCAGCATTCTAGGTGTGAATCCTGGGCTTTTGTCCCACATGTCCAATGGTGGAAAGTTTAGGCTGTGAGTTGGAGACTTCTAGATTGACCGTGTGTGTGTGTTGTGTGTGTGTGTGTCCTTGGCTGAGCCTTGTTGCTGGACTGGCGTTCAGCCTAGCGTGCCATGATTCAGCCACAGCCCTGAACTGCATTAAGCCAATCTAATCATGGTAAGTGTTACTCTGCACAACACATATTGTAAGAGAGTTAGGCAGAGAACTTGTGGTACAGGATGTCTTCTGGTGTCACCTGTCCCAGCTGAGGAGGTTTGTATTGCATTTGTCATTCCAACAGATGGCACATTACAAACATGTGTAGTAATAAAGTGCATTGAATTTGTCATTCCAATAGATGGCACATCACAAAACATTAACACTGCTGTTACGAATCCCAAACCAAATGGCATATAAGAAATACATATGCCTTGCATTTGTATTTCCAACAGATGATGCATTACAAATGTTAACACTGCTTTTATAAATCCCATACCAAATGACATATTAACAGAGACATTTGCATTGCATTTGTCATTCCAACAAATGACACATTACAAACATTTGTAGTAATAAAGTGCATTGCATTTGTCATTCTAACAGATGGTGCATCACAAAACATTAACACTGCTTTTACAAATCCCAAACCAAATGGCATATAACAAATATATATGCCTCGTATTTGTATTTCTAACAGATGGTGCATTACAAACATTAACACTGCTTTTACGAATCCCAAACCAAATGAAATATAACAGAAACATTTGCATTGCATTTGTCATTACAACAGATGGCAACATTACCATTACCGGGGGTGTAAACGTTAACATTTAACATTATACAAAGTTATCATTATTGTCTGTTTTTCACCTGCATTATTATCCATCCATCCATCCATCCATTTTCCAACCCGCTGAATCCGAACACAGGGTCACGGGGGTCTGCTGGAGCCAATCCCAGCCAACACAGGGCACAAGGCAGGGAACCAATCCAGGGCAGGGTGCCAACCCACCGCAGGACACACACAAACACACCCACACACCAAGCACACACTAGGGACAATTTAGAATCGCCAATCCACCTAACCTGCATGTCTTTGGACTGTGGGAGGAAACCGGAGCGCCCGGAGGAAACCCACGCAGACACGGGGAGAACATGCAAACTCCACACAGGGAGGACCCGGGAAGCGAACCCGGGTCCCCAGGTCTCCCAACTGCGAGGCAGCAGCGCTACCCACTGCGCCACCGTGCTGCCCTGCATTATTATCATTCTTTAATTTAATATTATTTATTGTATCATTATGCTGCTGCTGGAGAATGTGAATTTCCCATTGGGATTAATAAAGTATCTATCTATCTATCTATCTATCTATCTATCTATCTATCTATCTATCTATCTATCTATCTATCTATCTATCTATCTATCTATCTAATAACATGCATTGCATTTGTCATTCTAACAGATGGTTAGTCATAAACGTTAACACTGCTATTACGAATCCCATACACAAATGACATATAACAGAGACATATGCCTTGCATTTATAGTTCCAACAGATGGCACATCACAAATGCATTTTATTACCACACGTTTGTTGGACATCATCTGTTGGAATGACAAATGCAGTCCATTTTATTACTTCACACATTACGAAATGCATTCCAGCAGATGGTGCACTGCAAGCGTTTAATGCTGAGGTCTATGTTGATTACTTAGATTTCAAGCCATCTCAGGCAGGATGCACAGCTATTTTGTGGTAGTAAATTGCATTACTACATATGAGAGTGAGGTGCCATCTGTTGGAATGACAAATGCAATTTTGTGATGCATCATCTGTTGGAATAATTGAGACATGGCAACTGGACAGACATACAAACACATAGACAGACAGACACTTGTCCTTTTATTAAGGTGATTCATTATATTTGTTTGATATAGCATTTTTTTCTAAATAGTTCTTGTTAACGTCAGATGCCGATGTAATTAACTCCTTTTTTTTTTTGAGTGTACATTCAGAAAGAATGTTTGCTTTGTTTTCTTTTACAGTAATGATTTTTTGTGTTTTAAAAATGTCAGTCCAGTCTATGTGGGTTTTCTCCTAAATTGGTTTGGTGGTGTGTGCCAGTTCAGGCCTTGAACCCGCAGCTGCTGGTGTAACCACCACTTTGCCATCCCCCTGATGGAGCGTAGCATCTTGTCTTGTCCTCTTCCCACGTCTGCTATGTCATAGTCTTGTGTGCATTATTATTTAATAATATATTAGGTTTTTCTGTTTTCTTCTAAAGAATCATACTGTAAAGCTCTAGGTGGGGAAAAAACATCTTGTTGAGAAATATTGTATCGCTATCACATATGAAAAATAATGGTAGTCCGGGAGGAGCATATGTTTTTATTAATACATTGTATCAAACTCTTATTTTATTTCCATTTCAGAACAAAGACGTGGAGCATGAGGTAAGAAGGTTTATTTGGACTCTTTCTAACTGCTGCATGTTAATAGAAACAAGCTGAGCTAAATCTGTTCAGTGTGTCCGCACACTTGTCATGGTTGATGAGCGGTCACCTCTGGCTTTCCTTGCTCAGTGTAGCCTCTCCGATCATGCCAGCTTGTGCAGTGCTAACCCTCACCCGGTGATTAACACGCATCTCGGGGGCGATGGCATGCTGACTGTCTGGGATTACGGGTGCTGGTGGAGTGTATGGACCTGCGGGTAGAGAGCGGTGGTGGAATGGGTCTTGGTTGTCCGTTCTGCGTAAATGTAAAAGAAGGGGCTGCTCAAGTTCAGTCCTGGTGGGCTGCAAGTTTTTGTTGAGAATTTTAGAACTTGTTATTCAATGTAATGGTAATGGTGTTATGACTGGGAGTCCCAAAGTACCCACATCCCAAACTGCATTTCCTGAAATGCCCACTAGAGGGCTCTGGAGGGGCACAAAAAGGGCCTTGCAGAATCCCAATAAAATAAAAAGGTTTATTCTTAAAGAAAATGCTTTGACATAACATAAGCACAAAGACTTAAAAGAGTTGCCCAAACAGAAAGGCAGTCCAAAGTGAACAGCGCCCCAAATACACCATCTAAGTCAAAAAAAACCAAATCACAATAAGCACAGAAATCACAGTAACTCACCACACGCAAGCACCATGGAAATGAACCGCCAGGAACGGTGGGAGACCCTCTGGATTTATAGGGCCAAAAGGTCAGTACCTGGTGGTGATTGGCAGGCGGGCCTGCCCCTTTGGGTAGACCACCCACAAAGCACAAGGCATAGTGAACAAAGCACATAATCAATGACAGTGGCATTAATATAAAACAGCCCAGGGGAGCAACACAGGCTAAAATCTACAGCTCAGAAAAAATGAAGGGAACACTTAAATCAGGGTGGCATGGTGGCGCAGTGGGTAGCGCTGCTGCCGAAGCAGTTAGGAGACCTGGGTTTGTTTCCTGGGTCCTCCCTGCGTGGAGTTTGCATGTTCTCCCCGTGTCTGTGTGGGTTTCCTCCCACAGTCCAAAGACATGCAGGTTAGGTGCATTGGTGATTCTAAATTGTCCCTAGTGTGTGCTTGGTGTGTGAGTGTGTGTGGGCTGGCGCCCTGCCCGGGGTTTGTTTCCTGCCTTGTGCCTTGTGTTGGCTGGGATTGGCTCCAGCAGACCCCCATAACCCTGTAGTTAGGATAAAGCGGGTTGGATAATGGATGGATGGATGGACACCTCAGATCTCGGTGAGTGAAATATTCAAGTGTCTGAGTAATCCTGAGAACAAAATGATGTAACAACGGTCAGTGGAAACCAAAATCACCAACCCATTGAGAGCCAATTCAACGTCAAAACGAAAATCAAAATCAGAATCTGAAATCCCAGGCTGATCCAACTTGTGTGAATTTCATCATGCCAACTCCTAATGTGACTCAGTGTTGTGTATGGCCCCCCTCCCCCTCGTGCCTGTATGTACTACCGACAATATCTGGGCATCCCCTTCATGAGATGGCAGATAGTGTTCTGGGGGATCAGGGCATCAGTGAGCTCCTCAGCAGTGTGTGGCATCGGATACACCGATACAAAACGTCCCAGAGGTTCTTAATTGGATTCGGGTCTGGGAACATGCGGGGCAGTCAATGGCATCGATGCCTTTATCATCCACTTCAGCCACTTGAGGCCGGGCATTGTCCTGCACCAGGAGGAACAGCCGAAGGTCTGACAATAGCCCTGAGGTGTTCATCTTGGTACCTAACAGCAGTCAGCGGTACCCTGTGTGACCCTCCAAGCATATGCCTCCCCAGAACCACCACTGACCCACCGTCAAACCGGTCAGGCTGCATAACGTTCACCACGCCGTCTCCAGACTCTTTCACGTCTGTCCCATTTGCTCTCATCTGTGAAGAGAATGGGGCACCGATGGCGGAGCTGCCAATTGTGGTATTCTCTGCCAATCAAGCTGCACGGTGATGGGCTGTGAGCACCCACTAGAGGGTGTTGGGCCCTCATGCCACCCTCATGGAGTCGGTTTGTGACAGTTTGGTCCAAAACGTGCACACCAGTAGCCAGCTGGAGCTCTGGCACAAAGGAGCGGATACCAGTCCTGCTGCTGGATTGATGCGCTTCTACGGCCCTGCCCAGCTCTCCCCGTGTAACGGCCCATATCTCCTGCTCTCTCCTCCATCATGCTCTTGAGACTGTGCTGGCAAAATGTTTGTGATGCCCTACCTATTGCAATGACAGAGACACAGCAACCGGACGGACACACAGACACTCGTCCTTCTAGTAAGGTGGATGTTAGAACGTAATCATTGCTAGACGTACTCGTCCGTTTGTGGCACGGACTCTTCCATTTGTCTCTGTTTCTCTACTTGCACAGTGTGCTGAACCAGAGTGTCTGCAAACGAAAGGCTTACCAGGACCCAAAGGATTTAAAGGCGTGAAGGTAACAGTCATTCTTGTTTTAATTTTTTTATTCTTGTAATGTTTGTTGCAGCTTTCAGGTAATTAATATTCATGTGTTTTAATATTTTTAGGGTTCTAAGGGTAATGTTGGTCAGATGGGTGAGCCCGGAAGTCCAGGACCGAGGGTAAGTTGTCAGCTTTCATAGACTGAGCATGTGGCTGGCATTATTTAGTCTTAAAATTGAAAACATGTGGCACAGCAAAACCACCACTTTAATACTTACACTGTATGCAGTTTTGGAAAACAATCTTACTATCAACATTTATAAGGATTTTTGTCAGGGAAGGAGCCTTGGTGGGCTGCAGATTCATCTTTTATATCTCATTTCTGATTCTTTACTGAATGTTGCTTATGTGCATTATTCTTTCTTTTGGATTTTGTTTATGTGTGTTATGTTCCATGTGTTTTGTGGGTGGTCCCCCCCAAGATTGGTCACCTGCCAAGCACCACCAGGAATGGCCCAGTAAATCCAAAAGGCTCTTCCATAGTTCCAGGTGGTTCATTTCAAATGCTCAGAGGAGTGGGGAGTCCTTGTGCTTTTGGGAGTTTTATAAGGTCGGTCTGTGATTCTTTGGACTTGTAACCTTCTGTGACGATGTGGGCTCCACTTCACACTCCCATCTCCTGTTTAGGAGCTCTTGAACCTGACACCGTCGGTAATGTAACCAGATGAGCTGGACAGTGAAGACATCACGAAGCAAGGGGATGGTGCAAAAAGGTGCAAAGTGTTTTTATTAAAACAATCCAACAAAACGGTGCCCAAATGAATAGTGCAGTGCAATCAAAAGGTTATTAAATAAATACAGTCATATGAAAAAGTGTGTGAACCCCTCTCAGCCTGCATAATAATTGACTCTCCTTTCAACAAAAAAGATAACAGTGATATTTCTTTCATTTCCTAGGAACATCTGAGTACTGCGGTGTTTTCTGAACAAAGATTTTTAGTGAAGCAGTATTTAGTTGTATGAAATTAAATCAAATGTGAAAAACTGGCTGTGCACAAATGTGGGTCCCCTTGTCATTTTGCTGATTTGAATGCCTGTCACTGCTCAATGCTGATTACTTGTAACACCAAATTGGTGTGATGAGCTCGTTAAGCCTTGAACTTCATAGACAGGTGTGTCCAATCAGGAGATATAAAGGTATTTAAGGTGGTCAATCGCAAGTTGTGCTTCCCTTTGACTCTCCTCTGAAGAGTGACAGCATGGGATCCTCAAAGCAACTCTCCAAAGATCTGAAAACAAAGATTGTTGAGTCTCATGGTTTAGGGGAAGGCTACAAAAAGCCATCTCAGAGGTTTAAACTGTCAGTTTCAACTGTAAGGAATGGAATCAGCAAATGGAAGGCCACAGGCACAGTTGCTGTTAAACCCAGCAGGTCTGGCTGGCCAAGAAAAATACAGGAGCGGCATATGAGCAATTTTAACAAAGAACATCAATATGGCAGGGTGATGAGAAAGAAGCCCTTTCTGCACTCACGCCACAAACAGTCGCTTGTTGTATGCCAATGCTCATTTAGACAAGCCAGATTCATTTTGGAACAAAGTGCTTTGGACTGATGAGACAAAAATGGAGTTATTTGGTCAGAACAAAAAGCACTTTGCATGGTGGAAGAAGAACACCGCATTCCAAGAAAAACACCTGCTACCTACCGTCAAATTTGGTGGAGGTTCCATCATGCTGTGGGGCTGTGTGGCTAGTTCAGGGACTGGGGCCCTTGTTAAAGTCGAGGGTCTGATGAATTCAACCCAATATCAACAAATTCTTCAGGATAATGTTCAAGCATCAGTTACAAAGTTGAAGTTACACAGGGGTTGGATATTCCAACAAGACAATGATCCAAAACACAGTTCGAAATCTACAAAGGCATCCATGCAGAGGGAGAAGTACAATGTTCTGGAATGGCCATCACAGTCCCCTGACTTGAATATCATCGAAAATCTATGGGATGATTTGAAGCAGGCTGTCCATGCTCGGCAGCCATCAAATTGGACTGAACTGGAGAGATTTTGTATGAAGAATAGTCAGAAATACCTCCATCCAGAATCCAGACACTCATCAAAGGCTATAGGAGGACAGTGTCTAGAGGCTGTTGGATTTACAAAAGGAGGCTCAACTAAGTATTGATGTCATATCTCTGTTGGGGTGCCCACATTTATGCACCTGTCTAATTTAGTTATGATGCATATTGCATATTTTCTGTTAGTCCAATAAACTTAATGTCACTACTGAAATACTACTGTCTCCATAAGGCATGTCATATACTAAAAGGAAGTTGCTACTTTGAAAGCTCAGCCAATGAGAAACAAAAATCCAAAGAATTAAGAGGGGTTCTCAAACTTTTTCATATGACTGTAAATTATCCAATAAAAAGGTAAGAATCCCAGGCATTAAAACAAGGCTAAAATGAGACAAATCCTGCAGCAGCATTGGGGTCACACCAGCCAAGCTCTGTTCCTTCCCAGTCTCTCCAGCTGTTTCAGGTTATGCTCAGCGGGCGAGACTTCAGCCACCGCAGTTCTCACGTTACTGAGACCCCCACGTTACTGGCTGGCGTCTTCCCGACCGCTCGGGGTCGGTTGTCCTCCCGTCTTCCTTCTCGCACTCGAAGTCGTCCCTCGGATCCCTAGGGCGGACTTGTTCCCGATCGTACCCACTCTTCTGTTAACTCAGTGGGCACAATCCTGTCCCATATGCTCCATCTGGGACCCCTGACTGCACTGACCTTTCTCTTTCTCAGCTGGCTGGGTCATCCACTCTCTCCCCTCCCGCCCAATGCTGCTCTCTCGCTCTCTGCCTCTTCCTATCTTTTACTGTTCCCCCTCTCCACCTCGCACTTCTCCTATTTATCCTGGGGACGTGGCTCAGGTGTGGCGATTAGCAGCCCCCAGCTTCAATTACGGATGCGGACGATTCCTCAACTGTGCACATAAACGAGGAAATATCCGCCTCATGTAGCATCTGAGAACCTCTCCGGCCTCACTACCACGGCCCCTCTTTAAGCCACCAGTGCGGCGATTATCCATCCATCCATCCATTTTCCAACCCGCTGAATCCGAACACAGGGTCACGGGGGTCTGCTGGAGCCAATCCCAGCCAACACAGGGCACAAGGCAGGAAACAATCCTGGGCAGGGTGCCAACCCACTGCAGGACACACACAAACACACACACACACCAAGCACACACTAGGGCCAATTTAGAATCACCAATCCACCTAACCTGCAGGTCTTTGGACTGTGGGAGAAAACCGAAGCGCCCGGAGGAAACCCACGCAGACATGGGGAGGACATGCAAACTCCACGCAGGGAGGACCCGGGAAGCGAACCCAGGTCCCCAGGTCTCCCAACTGCGAGGCAGCAGCGCTACCCACTGCACTACCGTGCCCCCCAGTGCGGCGATTATTTATTTCAAAAGTGGGCTTTTATTCTGAGCCATGGACCCGCTATATCACTCCTTCACTCTGGTTTTTTTTGGCTATTCTTTAAATTTCTGTACTGGGACCAGTTTGCGCTGGATTGCCTTATTGCTTCTGACAAATCCTGTGCCTTTCGTACTCTACGGAGCTTGCTTTTGTTTCAGCACATTTTTGTAAAAATGGTGACGCAGTGGTTGCACTGCTGCCTCACAGTAAGGAGACCCGTATATGCATTCCTGGGACATCCCTGTGTTGAATTTCCATGTTCTCCCTGTGTCTGCATGGGTTTCCTTCAGGTGGTCTGGTTTCCTCCCACCATCCAAAGACATGCAGGTTCAGTGGATTGGAGATTCTAAACTGTCCCGTGTGTGTGTGTGTGTGTGTGTGTGTGTGTGCTTGCCCTGTGATAGACTGGCGTCCTGTCCATGGTGTGTTCCTGCTTTGCGCCCTGTGCTAGCTGGTATAGGCTTCAGCAGACCCTCAAGACCCTGTTCAGGACTAAATGGTTTACAAAATGACTGACTTTGCATTCACTGCTAGCTGGGATTTGATGGTATATCCCCCTATAGTGGGCATTTTTGGAATTGAACTATATGGAGGAAGGAAGAAGTGTAGGTGTACCACCCCAGTAATAACTCAGTTTAATTGTAACTAAAAATAACAGCAAAATTGCTGTATAACTCTCAACTGAAAAGATGCCAACACAAATATCAGCCAGCTGCGCCCTCAATGATTTCTTCTTTCTTAGTTTTGTAGCTTTAATGGACTCGGGTCCTGGTTGGCTACCAGACACCACATTCAAGGGCCGCCAACTTTATATGGCAGAATGACCAGAAGGGGTGGGGCTTGCTGGGTGGATGTGCCCTCTCTAGGCTGTGGAGAAAGGAAAGAATACTCTCCCTGGGGTGGTATTGCTCACCTCAGTCAAACCTGAAAGAGGATCCCAAGTCACACAGAAGCGACAGCATTTTTAAACTTGGTGGATCTGTTTGATTCCAGGGACGAAGCCTGTCCATGTAGCATCTGGCACAAAGCTCGAACCAGTCCTAGAGAGGGCTGCTGTTGGCACTAAAATCTGACTTTACCATCCGTGTGCCTCGGCAGAAATCAAGACTCGACAGACCAAGCCATCAGCTGTCCTTTATGGTGATCCTGTGCCCACTGCAGCCTCTGCTTTCTGTTCTTGAGGGGCAGTCCTGGGCCAGTTGACAGATTCATGATGCTGCCTGGCACTAAAATCCAACTTTACCATCTGTGTGTGCCTCAGCAGTAATTGAGACTTATCAGACTCAGGCGGAGTGGTGGCTCTGAGGCTAGGGATCTGCACTGGCAATCGGAAGGTTGCCGGTTCGAATCCCATAATTTGCCAATAGGGACTCTGCTCTGTTGGGCCCTTGAGCAAGGCCCTTAACCTGCAATTGCTGAGCGCTTTGAGTAGTGAGAAAAGCGCTATATAAATGCAAAGAATTATTATTATTATCAGACCAGGCTACATTTTTCTAGTCTTCAACTGACCATTTTTGGTGAGCCCATGCGTGATAATATATACACTAAGGAATAACAAGAATTACATAAAGCAAACAAAATCTTTCAGATGTTTCCCTTTGAAATAAACTGAAAAGTAGAGTGGAACTGCCAACTTAGACATACTAGGACATACCAATGTTTCTGTGGATGTGGATCATACCTATGTAGGATGGGGGGGATTATAAGATCCAATCCACGTCCAAATTCTGTAACCTTTTGAGGACACTTTCAAGTGTCATAACAAAAGAGTTGGGAGCACGTCACCTGTGGATTGGAGCAGTGCAGGGGACACTGATTGAGAGTTTGCACCTTGATAAGGGTGTCTTCATTATGAACATCAATGTGTTAAGGGGGTGATAAGCAGACATACATGTCAATGAAGGTCTACATTCGCGTCTTCAGGTGGGACGTGGTAACGTGGGAGGAGCAGCTCCAGCGCGGGGTGTGGGAGTGGACTGCCCTGCACATCGTGCACCCATGCTGATCGCCCTCAACCCTAATTAGCGCTGGAGCTAAAAGGGAAGCGTGAGTGCAGGAGCGGAGAAGGAGAGCAGATCGGAAGGAACAGACTGGGTCAAAGAACAGGAGAGATAGAAGACGAAGGTTAAAGAAGATTGGGAAAAGCGAAATTAAAGATAGGGTAGAGAGCAGGAGCAGCTGGTGTAAGAGAGGGGGAGAGCAGCAGGCAGACGGGTGTGTGAGCCCCCAGGTGAAGGAGTGAGATGATCAGCACTTGATGGGTGCCGAGTCACTCCTGTTGAGCAATCTCCGGTAGCAGGAGCGACAATGCAGCTCTCAGTGTGCTTTCGCCAGGAGGAGTCACGAGTCGGCAGAAGTGGGAGGACAGAGCAGCATCCAGAGTGGGCGCCCCATGGTCGAACTCTGGGGACCCGTCTAGCTGCAGGCAGGATGGGGAGGTGGAGTGATGTCTGGATTGGGAGCCCCAAGATGACCCATGGCCAGAGAAGAAGGACATCTCCAGCTGCTGGTGGACTTCTCCTCGGTCTGCAAGGTGCAAATGGTAGTGATGTGGGGTGAAAGAACAAACTTGTTCTTTTGTACTCATCTTGGTCTCTGAGCGAACGTGCTGGTTCAATGACATGGAAGAACAAATCTTTTTGAAGCATGCGCAGTGCGTGCTACGTCTTATATCACATTCCACAACAGTCAGGAGCCATCATCTTAATTTCACTTAAATAGCTGCTATCGTCAGGAAATAGCCAATCAATAAACTGTTTCAGGAAAACGGTCATGACAAGCTAGCCAATGACTGACTTGGTAGATGATGCCAAGTACCGCCCATTGCTCAGTTCACTCTGACTGAGTGACTATGACCGTCTCAGTACAGTCTTATATTAAAAAAGAAACTAATGTGGATGTTATTTTTCAAGACATAGATATTATGTTAAACTACAACCCCACTGTAAACAACGCAAAAATGCCATATGTAATTAATAATAACTATTATATTGGCACGCTATTACATACACAAAAAAAAGTAATTTGAAATTAATCCTACATTTGAACATTTTAAAATGGATGTTGGGGTATGTCTACAAACTATTTCAAATTATAAAAATATGAAAGCAATACGGACTTTATCCCTATTCAAATAATTTAAACTTTTATTCATAATCTGTACCTATTATATTTCTAGTCTGTACCCCTGGCAATATTGTATATGAAGTTGACCTGTGATATGTACTCTTGCTTGTGTTGTATTTGTTATTAATCTCTATTTATATAATATCCAACGCCTGTCTGTCTGTCTGTCTATTTTTCACGAGAGAACTACTTAACGGATTTAGATCGGGTGTTTTTCTATAATTTGCTTGAACATTCCGGTTGATTTTGTGACTTCTCTCATCGTGCTGAGTATCATAGTTTGCTTGCGGTGAATTCGGTTTATTTGTGCGAATCTGAGAGAGACGCAGCGGACTGATGGGAAGGGGAAGGGCCCTCCTCACTCACATGTCTGCCTCGGGGCGTACCTTACATCTGCTTAGCTAGCAAACGAGAGAACTACTTAATGGATTTAGATATCGGGCTTTTTTTCTATAATTTGCTTGAACATTCTGGTTGATTTTGCGATTTCTCTCATTGTGCTAAGTATCACAGTTCGGTTGTGGCACCGATTTATTTGCACGAATCCGAGAGAGACGCAGCAGGCTGAGGGGTGGGGGGCAGGCCCTCCTCATTCACAGGGATGTAAGCCTCGAGATGTACCTTACATCTGCTTAGCTAGCGAACGAGAGAACTACTTAACAGATTTAGATCGGGTGTTTTTCTATAATTTGCTTGAACATTCCGGTTGACTTTGTGACCTCTCTCATCGCGCTAAGTATCATAGTTTGCTTGCGGTGAATTTGGTTTATTTGCTTGAATCTGAGAGAGACGCAGCGGACCGAGGGGAGGGGGAAGGGCCCTCCACACTCACATGTCTACCTCGGGGCGTACCTTACCTCTGTTTAGCTAGCGAACGAGAGAACTACTTAACAGATTTAGATATCGGGCTTTTTTTCTATAATTTGCTTGAACATTCCGGTTGATTTTGCGACTTCTGTCATTGCGCTAAAAGTCATAGTTCACTTGCGGTATCGATTTATTTGCGTGAATCCGAGACAGAGGCTGTGGGCCAAGTAGAGGGGGAAGCGTGACAACAGGAGTGGGGAGCCAGGCAGGGCCCTCCTCACTGTTCTGTTTCACTGCTACATGGGCGGAGCTGCGGGGGGACGGCTAGTGATTAATAAAAACCTTAAAAAAAGAAAAAACTATGACCGTCTCAGTACACTGACTGACTGATTGAATGAATCCAGCATTGCAAGTTCGTTCACAAAGTGCAGACAAGAGACTCGCAGTACATTGAGTCGCAGTCCACTTGACTGATGATATACTGTATGTGTGTCAGATTGCATCAAAAAGGACAGGATAAAAAAGAAGGAAGAGATTCATCCAAAACCGGGAATAATTTTATTTAGTCTTATTTCAGTGTTCTCACAGTTTTATCGTGATGTGTGCACTATTCGAAGGTTCTATTTGTACGTTTTTTTTTGATAAATTTTATTTATTGTCAAAATGCAATAACGAGGATTATTACATGTAAAGTAATTATTTTAATGCTTGTATTGTTTGGTGGTTAAAGTTGTTACACAGTGATGATACTGTTCTAGATTTTAAACTAGAATATAGCTTGTTGCTGTTTTTGAAGTGAACAAATCGGTGATTCAGAGATTCGAGTCATTTTGGTGAACTGAACGAATCGAATCACCAAAAAGAATCGTCTTACACATCACTACCGAATAGGGCAAGCCGAGGAGTCGTCAGATTTTTCAAGCTCAGTGTTTTTTTAAAGACAACATTTTGTGAATATTTATCAATGATGGACTATTTTAACCTCCACAACTCACTTTTTATGGATTATTTATGCATTGAATCTCTGAATGGCACTGTTATACTTTGGACACTTTTGCTTTCATCTTAGTTGCTAATAAAAGCACTTGTCACTTTTGTAAACCCATCCCCTTGTTGACTGTGTAGGCGTCCTCACTTGCCAGGGCCCATCCACAGGTTACGTTGTCGACGGTGGCGGGTTCAAGAAGCTCCTGATCTGAAGTGGGAGTGTGGAGCTACCCCGCACCGTCACACTCAATTGGCAAAAGGAAAGTAGCTATCTATGTCTGAATTTGCCATCTTCCTTGACTTGCTGCATGTGCTTTCATTTTAGGGAGATCCAGGAATTGAAGGACCAATTGGACTACCAGGTGTCAAGGTATAGTGAAGCTTTTCATTTCGTAGCCAGAAAGCAGGGTAAGTATTCAAGTGGGACCGCTCTAAGCTTTTCGTGATCCGTTTTGTCCACTTTGGCTGCTGTTGCTAAGTGTGATCATGACTGATGACCATCCACAAACCCGCCGTGTGCCACACGATCGCAGGCTGTATGTTCACAGCAGAATCACTCAAAGTCGAGGTGACTGTGTACATGTACAGTACATAGTGAGACGAGACAACATATCTCCACGAGCCTCAGTGCAACATACAGCAAAGTGCAAGTTGTGACAGAAGCAATACAATAAATCTCTTGTGGTAGCCAGCCCGGACACAGATAGGACACGTTGACGTCACCCACAACACGTTTATTATACATTTTACAAAGTTAAGTGCACCACAAAATCCCCAAAAATCCCCAAAGTCCTGGCCAGCACAATGCCTTATCTCCTTACTTCAGGCCGCCTCCTTGCCTTCTCCAGAGACCTCGTCCTCTTCCACCCGACTCTAGCCCACGTATGAAGGGAGGCGGCCCATTTTATATTCCCCCGGATGTGCTCCAGGTGTGTTCCGGCAATCTTCCACCGACACGCCCCAGTGTGGCGTAAGTGTTGGCTGCATCCCCGGAAGCACTCCGGGTGTCCTTGCTTCTCTTCCCACCAGGGCTCCCAAGGCATCTGAGAACCCCCTGGCGGTGACCACGGGCCCCTACAGGGATGAGTTTCCATGCTCTGTACCCGTGGCCCCCAATGAAACCAGGGCGGTCGCCCCCACGTGGTCTGAGGAGGGCGTAAGCCCTCTTCCGGTCCTCCTGGGCGTCCCAGCCGGGTCGCCCCCCCCAGCCATCTGCGACACTCTCTATTATAAAAAAAAAATCTTGGGACGAGACGAGACTTTTTTTCCTGCGACGAGACGTGATCTTGTGAAGAGAGACAGAGAGACACTTTCACGTCCCGTGAGACGCCCTCCTTACAACAATTTTCAAACAAGACCACGGTTATCCAAACTCTCAGTTGCTGGAATGCTTTTAGCAGACACACTTCCTGTGCTCTCAGCTCTTAAAAATTTTATACATTCTAGATGACACGTCAACAACTAAGCGAAGAAGAAAGTGCAGCGTGTCGAAAACAGAACCAAAATGCGTTGGAGAGAAAAGAATGTAAGAAAGAACAAAAATAATCAATGTGCAAATTCTGAAAATAAGGAAAGTAATAATCAGCCCGTCCCGCGAGACTAGACTTTGTGCCAAGAGATTTAACCAGGCCCGGGGGCCGGAAAAAGACAAAGTAGAACGTCGTAAAGAAATCAAAAACGTTGGCGCGATACACATGCAGAGCAGGTTAGAGATAATGGAAGTAGGAAAATTCGAAAGTCTCAAAAAAATTATAGTAAAGATCGCATTAACGCAAACAAACGGAAAATATTACTCGGTGAAATAACGGAACAGCGAAAAGAGATTGCATAGTGTTTGAGGATGTCTGGGGGAGAAGAGAGACAAGGCAGTGAGACAAAAGGACAGCTGCTGTACAGGCGCTTAAATGTTCAAAGCGTCATGCGAGATGAAGATCACAAGGCAGCAGCAGCAACAAGCCAGCAGCTGATCGAGCAAAGAGGAGGTAAACAAAATTGTATCACCGTTTAAGAGGGGGGTTCGGAGGAGCGACTGCATCTCCTTGGGGTGCGTTCAGCCCCCCTCTTCACAAAGGCGAGTAGCGCTGGCAAGCAAAGCGCCCTAGTAGACAATAAATATAACAAACATACGATGTAACAATGTAACAGTATAAGTATGAAAGAGAACACCCTGGAAGGACATCTGGTTAGACAGGCCCTTGACATTTTGTGCATTCAGAATTCTGATGGTCCGCGGTATGAAGCTGTTACTCACTCTTGCAGAACTTCCATTTTTTACTTTCAACATAAAGATGAATAAAATCTTTTTTTTTTGTAAATCTTCCTATTTAGGGAAACCCGGGTCCTAAAGGAGAAAAAGTAAGTTATCCTGTAAAATACCGCTTATTTTTTATTAGTAATAATTGTCTTCAAATGTGCTAATGCACTCTTCATTCCTTTATCCAGGGAGATCAAGGTTCCAGTGGTTCAAAGGTACGTATTGATTTTACCGTCCCATAATGCTCCTTGGTTTTGACTATTGCTATTTTTGATGGTGTCATAAAAGACACGGGTGGGCTGACTCCCTGGCTGGGGTGGGTGGTTCCTTATCCGGTCAGGAAGTCGTCGTAATGGAAGGATATGGATGGACGGGCATCCCGACCAGGCTGTTTAGTGGTACCTTTCCCTGTAATGGATGGACAAGGGGAGACTGCCTCCCAGGGTCATGTGCTTGCCCAGTGGGTGGCGACATCCCTCTTGAGTGCTTCCTGTTAGGACACCTGCAGGGATGCATGGGAGCTGTAGTTGGGGTTTTCAAGTGCCACAAGGGGGAGCTGCTGGATGATGACGCTCATGTCACGGGGAGGTTCTGCCTGACCTGGAAGGGATTCCTGGATGCAATGTGATAGCACTGGAAGTACTTCCGGGTCCAGTATAAAGGAAGCTGAAGGAAGGAAGAGTCGGGAGGAGGTGAACAAGGCTTGCCTGGAGGAGAGGAAAGAAAAGGAAAAGGTGATAAAAACCTGCACAAGGAATTTTGTTTAATGCAAATATCCTTTCTTGAACTTGCGGCTGCGTGGTTTGGTTTGCTTGTCTCTGGGTGTTTGGGGTGCAGTCATGCCCCCTATAGATCACAATTGTTACTAGAAAAAACAAAAAACATCCAGAGCTAGGCATGTGTTTCTGAAAAAAAACAATATTATGGACAGATATGTTTGGAACATAAAACTTTTATTTACAGTATGTAAAAAAATAACTTTTTAGTCTATGTATTTTAATACATTCTTGTTAACATGGCATCAGAGAGTGGCAACGTGTTGCACATTGGTCAGACACGGGTGTCAGATGTAAATGCGACAAAATGACTTCTACTAATATTATTGTGTTTACTACTACTTGTCCTGACAGCAAACTGGTAAACCTTTTGAGCAGAACCAGGAGGTACACACCCATAAGCAAAAAGAGTCAAAGCCGTTAGATCAAAAATAGAAACTGAAGCCAAAATTGGAGACAAATTGAGGTTGAAAGGAACAAGCAAGAGTTCAAAACAGAAATCAACATGCAAGAAGACTCGGAACAAAGGTTTTTGATAGAGTTTTGGTAGCTGCAGATCATATAAGGAAAATGAACTCCAAGCCATCTTTTTATCCAGTTGTGTTGATTAATTAATAGGTCACGACCTTTAAGGCCACACCCCTAGAAACTCGGGGAAGTGACCCTAACAACAGAAACTTAATATGGCAGCGCTCAAGGACCTAAAATGGCCTCCAAAATGTTATCAAAACAAAACAATTCACCTTAGCCATAAAGAATTCTGAGTAGTTAGTGACAGAAAACAGAATCCTTGACTTCAAAAATCCCCAAAGTTCAAAATAATAACATTAGAACAATCAGGACGAGAACAGGCCCTCCAGCCCAACAACGCTCGCCAGACCCATCCATTTAATTCTTCTAAAATAACATCATGTTGAGTTTTGAAAGTCCCTAAAGTCCAACTGTCTACCACGCTACTTGCTCACGTATTCCACGTGTCTATCATTCTCCGTATAAAGAAAAACGTCCTAAAGTTTTCGCGAAATTTACCCCTAACGAGTTTCCATTTATGGATGCAGTCAATGCTTGTAGCATGTAGTTCTATAGATAAATAGATAGATCGATAGATGCTTTATTAATCCCAAGGGGAAATTCACATATAGAATCAAATGAGCCAGCAGTAAAATCAAATCATGACATTACTACTACAATATTACTACCACTAGAACTATAATAGTCGTAGAACAATTCACGAGGAATTTACAGCTGCCAAACGTTCAAGCTGGAGGTTTGTTTTGATGCCACGACCACAATACCACTGATTGGAGGAACCCGGGATGATTGCTTGTGGATTAGCAGTTGTTTCAGAGGTTGTGCATAGAGTAAGAAGGTTTATTTACTGCTTATATTCATGATGCTAATATAAATGAGATAGTTTTAATTTAAAACATACAATATTTTGGATCACTTCTAAAAGTTAGTGTTCTCACCTGCTATATCTAACTACACATCATGTTGATTTTTTCACATGACGTGAATAAAATGAAATGAGCTCGGCAATGCTTGTCATTTCTTGTAATTTATTTCAGAAGGGGTGTCTGTATCTTATTGGGAATTTTTAAAAGAACAAAAAGAAAGTTCATGGTAGTGTGACGATGCGGGTTCAGCTCCATGCTCCTCTTCTATTAGGGAGCCCTTGAACCCATCACTGTCGGTAATGTCACCGATGAGCTAGACAGTGAGGCAATAAACAATTGAGCAAGAGGATGGTTAAAAAGTGCAAAGTGCTTTTATTTAAATAAAATCACAAAGTGCAATAGTGCAGTTTTCAAAGTTCAATAAATAAATACAGTAATCCATTAAAGAAACGTGGAGGTTAAAAGACACAAAAACAACAATCCTTTAAAACGAGGTTCAAACATCTACAGGAAGCAATCTTTAAAAACAAATGACAATCCCGGTGCTTTTTAGTTACTCTGGCGGACCCCCTGCTACTCCTGTTTGGGCTGCTCTACAGGCGAGACGCTCTTTCTGCAGCTGGCCTTCTACCTGCTCCTACTGCAACTGTCAGTAGCCTTTCCGATCCTCGGCTCCGGTCGGCTTACCCTGACAGTGACCTGGAAAATCCACCAACGGCCAAGGCTCTCACGTGGTGGACACCACGTTCCCAAGTCCCGATTCCCCGTGGTCTTCCGTGGAGAATCATCCACTTTCTCATCACTCCCGTCCTTCATAAAGCTCTGCGGGAGCGACAACTACGCCTGGAGTGTCGGCCTCACACCCAGGTTGTCTGTTCAGCTGCTGTGAGCTTGTTCACTCACTCGCTCTCTCTCCCTCCCTTCCATTCTTCCTTCCTGCAACCTCCGTTTCTTTCAGTCTCTTTCTTTTACTTCTCTTTCTTTCCTGTTCTTCTCCCCTTAACCGGCTCGCGCTTCACTATATATGCAGGGAGGACATAGCAGCTGCAGCCCATTAGCCACAGGAACAATCATGGATGTGGGCAGTCTCTCACCTGTGCACTAAGGTGAAAAACGCCCACACCACAGATCGCCCTGCGGCTTGCTATAGCCACCACGCCCCCTCGCTAAGCCGCAAGCGCGGCGATTATTTATTTAAAATAAAACAGCCTTTGATGGAAGAGCTGTGGACCCATAACACCACAGGCAGTTATAAGAAATTCTGAATCAAAAATCAGAACCTGGAGACCCCAGTTCTTACATATACAACACGCATTAAGAAGATATGCACTGAGAGACAGAAGAAAAATGTTGTTAGAAAGTATTCTGATTCACTTTTAATGTTTTAAATCACCTTTGTTGATTCTTTGTATTAAAGGGAGAAACAGGCAAACCAGGATATAATGGGCTGGAAGGCCAAAAGGTATGGAAGTAAATATCTGCATATTTTACATTGAATTCAGTGTGATGCAGCGATAAGCATTGCCTTCTGACTAAGCTTCTTGTGTTTCCATGATTTCTGCCATGCAGTCCGAAGACCGGAATTAGTCACTTTAAACCAGCTCGGTCTAAAAAAGTGAGCCTTGTGACAGACTGACGTCCCATCCAGCTTTGTTTCCTGTTTTGTGACTGTTGGTGCTTTGTGACTCTGTATTCAGAAAGTGGATGGTTGGAGGTCTCAATCAAAGCATCTCTTTCTTTTAAAGGGAAAGCGTGGCAGAATTGGTACCCCAGGTTGCAAAGGAGATTCTGGAATTAAGGTAAGTGTGCATACTGTATGTGACCATCATTTTTATCACTTTCTATCTATCTATCTATCTATCTATCTATCTATCTATCTATCTATCTATCTATCTATCTATCTATCTATCTATCTATCTGACTGTCTTATCCTGCCTACTACGCTAAAATATCTGTTTATCTATCTGTCTATCTATGTATATATCTGTCTTATCCTGCCTACTACGCTAAAATATCTGTCTATCTGTGTATTTATCTGTCTTATCCTGCCTACTACGCTAAAATATCTATCTATCTATCTATCTATCTATCTATCTATCTATCTATCTATCTATCTATCTATCTATCTATCCATTCTCTTCCGCTTATCCGAGGTCGAGTCGCTGGGGCAGCAGCTTGAGCAGAGATGCCCAGACTTCCCTCTCCCTGGCCACTTCTTCTAGCTCTTCCGGGGGAATCCCAAGGCTTTCCCAGGCCAGCCGGGAGACATAGTCCCTCCAGCGTATCCTGGGTCTTCCCCGGGGCCTCCTCCCGGTTGGACGTGCCCAGAACACCTCACCAGGGAGGCGTCCTTACGGCTCAGCTCCTTTTTCACCACGACAGACCGATGCAGAGCCCGCATCACTGCGGACGCCGCACCGATCCTGCTACTATCCTGCTATATTATCCTGCCTACTACACTAAAATATCTATCTATCTATCTATCTATCTATCTATCTATCTATCTATCTATCTATCTATCTATCTATCTATCTATCTATCTATCTATCTATCTATCTATCTATCTATCCTGCCAACTATACTAATGCCTTGGATGTCCATTTTTAACATAATTTGTGATTCTGAATTGGCTTGACATGAGTAGTGCTAGTTGTGTGAATAAGTGTACACTGTGATGAACTGCTGGCCCATCTAGAGTGGCTGCTTGCCTTTTTTCCTATTTAAGTCTTCAGAACCCCAAAAGATCAGTGCCAATCCTGCCACCAACCCCCAAGTTCACCCTGCAAGCTGGAGGACCTACTCGCAGAGCTGGGTGCAGATTAACGTCATACCCAGGATGAATTAATTGCAGGTTAAGGGCCTTGCTCCCTGTAATTGCCCTGTCCTGGGTATGACGTTAATCTGCACCCAGCCCTGCAAGCAGGTCCTCCAATTTACAGGGAAAACTTCAGAGTTGGTGGCAGAATTGGCACTCCAGTCACTGTAAAAACCTCACACTGGTCCAGTGTGGTGCTGAGGTGTCCCAGTCCAGGGGGTTCATCATTTGGTGGGTGAGGCAATGCGCTATCAGTGCATGCTACCAACCATAAATAAAATGTATTATTATCATTATTAATATTATTATTATTACACTATGATGGTGTTTTATTATTTACCTTATTAAAGATTTATTTGTAATCTTTGTTTAGACTATTCTGCGGTGGGTTGGCACCCTGCCCAGGATTGTTTCCTGCCTTGTGCCCTGTGTTGGCTGGGATTGGCTCCAGCAGACCCCCGTGACCCTGTGTTCGGATTCAGCGGGTTAGAAAATGGATGGATGGATGGATGTTTAGACTATTAGATGAGCAAATGTGTGGGGAAAAGCCCATTTTTTCTGGTTAACTCCCTTTTTTAACATATTCCTTTCAATCCCAGGGAGAAAGTGGTCTATCTGGTGATTTTGGATTAAAGGGTATACAAGGAGATCCAGGAGAAAAGGTGAGCTCACTGAAGTATGCTGCTTCCCTCCGTCTTAATCTTGCTTCCCATTAATATGATCAAACTATGACAACGGCCTTAATTTTTCATCTACCGGACCCACTTTTAGGTTCTAGAGACCCATGAAGCTCCCGTAAATGTTCTGCCCCAGGCTAGTATCATAGGCCTCAGTGTTCCCAGGGCTACAGCTCTTTTTTATTCATTGCCCCCACAAGTCCAATAAGCCTTTAGCATTCATGTAATGTTGCTTTTTCTCCGGTTGGATGAAAGTGTGGGATTTACATTCTGTGAATTTGCAACATGAGGCAGAAATGTTTGAACTAATTTATAGCAGCTTGATCTCAGAGTGGTAGCCACCTGATTTGGTTCTGTCTATCACAAATGAGGAAATCCACCTTTGTGTTATTATAAAGTTTTCTTTGCTTGTTTAATCCCCTAACATTCCAGGAAAGCAGTGAGTTCTCCTGTGACGTAATAGCCATGCATTGTATAAATGTCATGGGTTGGGACAACAGCCATTTAGTTAAAATAAAGGATGCTGTAGTACAGTAATTTGTGTGTTTTTCTCCAACTGCACCAGCATGTGGTTGCACAGAATATCAGCAGCTTCGCAGTTCAAGTCGCACAAGTCTAAGTAACCAAACCTTTTCACGGTTTTCTTTAAAATATTGTAGCTCTTCTTTAGACACAACCTCAGATGTTTCTATGCATTTTAAATTTAGGGAGCAGCTGGGGAGATGGGCAGAACAGGTCCTCAAGGAGCAAAAGGAGATGACGGGGAAAAGGTACAGTAAGACTTAGTAACATGTTTCTACTTTGTAAAAGAGAAGTGGAAAGAATAATGATCATTCCAGTTTCTTTATTTTTTTTATTTCCAGGGCATCAGAGGTTATGCTGGAAGCCCAGGAGAGACAGGACAAAAGGGACCCAAGGTATTTTGGTTACGTCACACAATGATTATTTGTTTTTTCTTTGTCATAAACTTTTACGTGATCTGTAATATTTGACTTTTTTTAGGGAATTTCAGGCCCACCTGGAGACTTGGGTGACCAGGTAAAGTTTTAATATTACTAACACCCAATCAAGTAAGACAGCAAGAACAGGTAAAGAACATGGACGGATGCAGAGCAACTCAACTAAAAAACCATAAGGATGCTGCCTTCTCAAGCCATCTGAACACCAGAGGAAGAAAGGAATGGGAACAGATCAACAGAATAGATAGATTAATTTTAGTATAGTTGGCAGGATTAGATAGATAGATAGATAGATAGATAGATAGATAGATAGATAGATAGATAGATAGATAGATAGACAGACAGACAGACAGACAGACAGACAGACAGACAGACAGACAGACAGACAGACAGACAGACAGACAGATAGATAGATAGATAGATAGATAGATAGATAGATAGATAGATAGATAGATAGATAGATAGATAGATACTTTATTAATCCCAAGGGAAAATTCACATACTCCAGCAGCAGCATATTGATAAAAAACAATATTACATTAAAGAGTGATAACAATGCAGGTATAACAGACAATAACTTTGTATAATGTTAATGTTTACCCCCCTGGGTGGAATTGAAGAGTCGCATAGTGTGGGGGAGGAACGATCTCCTCAGTCTGTCAGTGGAGCAGGACGGTGACAACAGTGTGTCGCTGAAGCTGCTCCTCTGTCTGGAGATGATCCTGTTCAGTGGATGCAGTGGATTCTCCATGATTAACAGGAGTCTGCTCAGCGCCCGTCACTCTGCTACGGATGTCACACTGTCCAGCTCCATGCCTACAATAGAGCCTGCCTTCCTCACCAGTTTGTCCAGGCGTGAAGCGTCCCTCTTCTTTATACTGCCTCCTCAGCACACCACCATGTAGAAGAAGGCCTTTGCCACAACCGTCTGATAGAACATCTGCAGCATCTTATTGCACATGTTGAAGATACGCCAGCCTTCTAAGGAAGTATAGTTGGCTCTGTCCTGTCTTACACAGAGCATCAGTATTGGCAGTCCAGTCCAATTTATCATCCAGCTGCACTCCCAGGTATTTATAGGACTGTACCCTCTGCACACAGTCATCTCTGATGATCACGGGGTCTGTGAGGGGCCTGGGCCTCCTAAAATCCACCACCAGGGATTTTTGGTTTTGCTGGTGCTCAGTTGTAGGTGGTTTGAGTCGCACCATTTAACAAAGTCCTTGTTTAGGTTCCTATACTCCTCCTCCTGCCCACTCCTGATGCAGCCCACGACAGCAGTGTTGTCAGCCAACTTTTGCACGTGGCAGGACTCCAAGTTGTATTGGAAGTCCGATGTATATCGGCTGAACAGGACCGGAGAAAGCACAGTCCCCTGCGGCGCTCCTGTGTTGCTGACCACAATGTCAGATGTGCAGTTCCCAAGACGCACATACTGAGGTCTGTCTGTAAGATAGTCCACGATCCATGCCACCAGGTATGAATCTACTCCCATCTCTGTCAGCTAGTCAGATAGATAGATATGAAAGCCACTATATAATAAATAGATATATTTATGAAAGGCACTACATACGATAGATAGATAGATAGATAGATAGATAGATAGATAGATAGATAGATAGATAGATAGATAGATAGATAGATAGATAGATAGATAGATAGATAGATAGATAGATAGATAGATAGATACTTTATTAATCCCAATGGGAAATTCACATTCTCCAGCAGCAGCATACTAATATAATAAACAATATTAAATTAAAGATTGATAATAATGCAGGTAAAAAACAGACAATAACTTTGTATAATGTTAAATGTTAACGTTTACCCCCCCGGGTGGAATTGAAGATTAGATAGATAGGTTCCTATAACTATCATGAAAATGCATTACTGATAGATACAAATAGAGAGAGGTTGGACATATGCCGTGATACAGCGTGTTGCCACACCCATCACATAATGAACAAATTAGGATCCGAGTGTAGCCTTTCAACGAGTGACACCTCAGCACCACACTAGTTTGAATGGAATGGAACAGTGTGAGGTTTTTTACAGTGGCCGGAGTGCCAATCCTGCCACCGACCCCCAGGTTTTCCCTTTAAGTTGGAGGACCTACTTGCATAGCTGGATGCAGACTAATGTCATACCCAGGACGGAACAATTCCAGGTTAAGGGCCTTGCTCAAGGGTCCAATGGAGTGGAATCACTTTGAGCACTTACGGGATTTGAACTAGCAGCCTTCCAATTACTGACCCACATCCCTAGCCTCCATCCTTACAAATCAAAGTTAAACAAAATACACATGAAAGAGTAGCGTCTCAGACACTAGTGTGGACAGCAGAATACATTATGTGGTATGAGTCCCTAAAAGTTCAATATATAAAGTTCAGTGCAGTTCCTGTGTAAACTATGAGGTGGGCTTCATGCCAGCAATATTGTAAATTCTTTTCTCCTCAACTACAGTAGTAGGTTGTTGTACCATGTTAGCCATTGTGGATGCAACGAAAATTCAAGCAAAATGACACCTTTTATTGGCTAACTTTAAAGATTACAATATGCAAACTTTTGAGGCAACTTGTAATCAATTACAAAGAGGGACCCGCGTTGCCTTGAAAGCTTGCATATTGTAAGCTTTATAGTTAGCCAATAAAAGGTGTCATTTTGCTTGAATTCTTGTTGTTCCTCAGCTCTACATAGGGTGGCAATTGAACCCAACAGTGGACTATTAGTTTTCTACATGTAGCAGTGGTCAGTTAGCCAGTGAATCATTATGGATACCGGTGCCTTTTAAATGCATTCCAGAATTGAAGGATGCAGGGGGATTAGAGCTGTCTTACAGCACTGTACTGAAGTGTGTATAGAAAGTTCTAGTGGCACCTCTGCCTCCAGAAGTTACCCCAGAAGACTCAAAAGAAGTGAATCTCTGGACAGGTTATCATTGCTCATTCCCTGCCAGCCACTGACTTTTAGATCTTGTAATTGACGATGAATTGGGATAAAACCTCACAAACAGGGTAGTATATAGAGATCTATAATATGTAAAAGTCGTTTCATGGAGTAAGCAGTATGAGAGCTCAGATCAGTCCTGGGCCCATCTTAGATTGTGTGTAGCCCACCCCCCACCCCAGTTGTTTGGGAGGAGAATTAATATATATTTTAATTTAAATAATGGCAAGTTTTGTGGTCTGGCAATTTTCCAACAGCCTCCACAGACCAATGATTTAACAAAAAGTGAGAGACCATTGTGCTTAATAATTTGACTGCAAAGTAATTGCTGTTGCCATGCAATGGCAAACAGTTAGTGTAGAAAAGAGTGCAGCCAGGTAGGATTGACTCATAAGAAACAATTGCACAGGATAAATTACTCTGGTACAAAAATTTAAAAAATAGCTAGTGGAAACAAGTGAAATGTTTACTGAAACTATGAAATGTAATTTGTTTCTTAGGGGATGAGAGGTGAAAGTGGAAAGGTGGGACTGCGTGGCACACCTGGAAGAAAAGGAGAAAAGGTAAAAATAAAAAATGTGGCAGACTCATTATAGATTAGAGGGTGTTCAATAATTCAAAATAAATAAGGATGTGCAAAATGGAAAATTGGTAAGCCTGTGAATTTGACAATAACATTATTATGAAATTAATTTCAGGGATCGAAGGTTAATGAAACCACAATTTGCATTTTCTCTTTATAAAATCATCTCCTTCTTTCAGCTGCTCCCATTTAGGGGGTCACCACATCGGATCATCTGTCTCCATCAATGCCTATCTTTTACACCACATTCATAAACCTCCTCTCTTTGGCCTTCCTCTTTTCTTCTTGGTTGGCAGTTCTTTTCCCGAAGTGCCCCTCATCTCTCCTCTACATGTGCCCAGACTATCTCTCTCTTGGTCACCAAGCTGTCGTACCTGTGTTGTCCCTCTAATAGACTCATTTCTACTCCTGTCTACCCTCGTTACTCCAAGCAAAAATTGTAACATCATCAACTGTGCCATTTCCAGCTGTGCCTCTTGTCTTTTCATCAGTGCTACTGTCTTCAGACCAAACAACACAGCTGGTCTCAGTACCGTCCTGTAGACCTTCCCTTTCACTCTTGCTGATACTCGCCTGTCACAAATTACTCCTGCCACTCTCCTCCACCCAGTCCACCCTGCCTGCACTATCTTCTTCACCTCTCTGCCACATTCTCCATTGCTTTGGACTGTTGAATTCAATAATTTAAATTTGTCTACCTTCACCACCTCTGCTCCTTGCCGTTGCACCCTTCCACCACCTTCCTTCTCATTCATGCACATGTACTCCATCTTACTAATATTGACTCTCATTACCCTTCTCTCCAGTGCATACCTCTGCCTCTCTAGGTTCATCTCAACCTGCTGTCTACTCTCACTACAGATCACAATGTCGTACGCGTACTTCATAGACCATGGAGACTCCTGTCTGACCTTATCTGCCAATATGTCCCTCACCATTGTAAATAGCTGATATTTGATGTAATTCCACTCTCACCATGAACCATACTGTCATTCCTGTCACGCCTCACCACAGTCACACTGTCCTCATACATATCCTGCACCACCCTCACATACTTTTCTGCTACTCCCAACTTCCTCATACAGCGCCATAACTCCTCTCTTGGCTCCGTGTCATGCACTTTCTCTAAGTCCACAAACATGCATTGCAATTCCTTCTGGCCTTCTCTGTATTTCTCTTTATAGAATTATATTACTTCTACACCTTTGTGTTTTTTGCAGCCAAAATGAAGGTGCACCTTTTGTATGAATGTTAAAATGTGTATCTGTCTATCCATTATCTTAACTTGTATAGTCCAATGCAGTATTCTGGGAGGGTTCAAAGTAAGACATTAATCAGCCCTGCATGGAGCATCAGTCCATCACATTGCAACTACCCATTCATACATTCTCTCACACATAGCCAGTTTAAAGTTACTGTTTAGATCAGCTTAAATATCTTTGGGATATGGTGGAAACCAGGCTGTCTATAGAAAAAGGAACGGGCATGGAGAGAAGGTGGAAATTCTATGTAGGCCATGATCGATCCAGGAGTTTAATCTGCTTTGCTGAGGCTTTAGGGCAGCAGCACGTGTCACTTTACCACCTCATGTAAATCCATGTTTCCTTCGGAATCACCAGTGGAATCAGTTTTCCAGATGAAACCATACAATGACACAACCCAGAAGAGTTTTAAAATTCAATATATATTTTGTCTATATTAGGGTGGTGCAGGGACATGGGAAATTTTCAATTGACGTTCAATGCACGAATAAACACATTACAAAATACATCTAATGTGTTGTACAGGATCTGCAATTAATGATGCAGGGACATGGGAAATTTTCAATTGACGTTCAATGCATGAATAAACACATTACAAAATACATCTAATGTGTTGTACAGGATCTGCAATTAATGATGGTAGTCAGTATTCCTTTTATGTTTTGAAGAAAACATCATGAAGGTGCAGTTGTCCATTTCTCCGTACACATTCTGACAGGCTGTTGTTGAAATCCTGCATTGCTCAATGTTACACGTCAAGAGGAATGTCAGCGATTTCCTCTTCAATCCTCCTTTTTAGTTCAGCAATGGTTGCAGGACGTGTGCAGTACACTTGGCTTTTAAGATGTCCCCACAGGAAAAAAATCAGAAACGGTGAGATCTGGCGATCTCAGAGGCCATGGAATGTCACCGTTGCATGAAATGACAAGCCAAACAATTGTCGAGTAGCTGCCATCGATTGTCAGGCAGTGTGCAAAGTGGCTCCACCTGGGGACTTCTCTTTTAAGACTGAACCCGCTTCTTTGAAATTATGCACCCATGTTGTAATCACATGAGCAGGCAGGACACGATCATGACGTCCTAACTGGTAAAGACGCCGAAATTCCCTTTGAGTAGCAGTCACACTATCACCATTCTTTTAAAAGGCTTTCACAGCGAACGCTCATTACGCACCACTCCACTGCTGCTCCATTATATCTAATGACAAGGGGACCAAAATGAGGTCGCATTGGTCCCAAACAACCGCCGAGGCCCCAGGGTCACCAACTCCAAGTTTCAAAATTTCCTGTTTCCTTGCACCACCCTGTATTTAAATACAGTACATAGAAATCATTCTTTTATTTGCCATGACTTATTTTTATTCACTTTGTTAAAAGTTTCATTGTTTAGAAATTTCTCAAGCGACGCAGGTGAACGTTGCTAAAGGAGAAATTCAAAGACACCTACTGTAGCATTTGCACTTCTTAAAAGAGCTATGATTTTGCCTTTAATTCGATTAATTTCAATGAATGTTACGTTGTGCCCTTCACAAGGGGTTTTCCTAAATTGCTGCACTGATTCTTAAAATGTCACACAGCACAAACCCTGTAGATCTGTTAAGCAGTGTAATCCAGCAGCCAAGACACGGCACCTAAAGGCATACTCCACCCATAAATGATATTTTTGTGCATGTTACCTGCCACATTAGTTTATAGTGATGGCCAAGAAATTTTTTTAATCTAATGTTTTCATGGAGAACAAACTGTAAAGGACAGCATGCATGGGCCGGCGTCTGGTCCCAGAGATCGGGGTAGGCTTCATTTCAAATCTATGTCCTCCCCCAGTCCACTAGATGGCAGCATCCATGGCCTTCTAGAAATGTTGGGAACTGTAGTGTAATGCGGCAGCCCTGCTGGGGTCCGTGGGTGCCACTGGAAGGTGCAAGAGGGAGTTATGCTCCCTACTTTATGGGATTTCCGATTGACCATGAAGTGCTTCCATCAGGCTCTGTCCTGCCACTGGAAGTACTCCAGGGTTCAAAATAGAAGGAGGCACTTGATCTCATTCAGACGATTTGGAGTTGGGTATGGAGGACGCACAAAGCTCTCCTAGGACATGTGGAGGTGAAGAGAAAAAAGAGAGAAGAATTGTATTTTGCTTTATGCCAACTTGATTTAAAAAGAATAAACCTTTTATTTATATTAGGACTTGTGTCTGTGAAGTTGTGTCTGGGGTTTAGAGTACTGCAACACCCCATAGTGTTCACAGGACATAAAGATTACGATAAAATGGGACCTAATTGTGACCAATGTTGGAAAACTGCAAACAAAATAAAAAACTCTCCCATTACATGTGTCGCATGATCTTCATGTCAAGTCACCCAGTCATATGCTCATGATATCCACAATGCATGTATTCTTTTGGTAAAAAACCTATCTACTATATAATAAAACAATAAGGTCTGTGTGGGGCGGCACGGTGGCGCAGTGGGTAGCACTGCTGCCTCGCAGTTGGGAGACCTGGGGACCCAGGTTCGCTTCCCGGGTCCTCCCTGTGTGGAGTTTGCATGTTCTCCCCATGTCTGCGTGGGTTTCCTCCGGGCGTTCCGGTTTCCTCCCACAGTCCAAAGACATGCAGGTTAGGTGGATTGGCGATTCTAAATTGGCCCTAGTGTGTGCTTGGTGTGTGGGTGTGTTTGTGTGTGTCCTGCGGTGGGTTGGCACCCTGCCCGGGATTGGTTCCTGCCTTGTGCCCTGTGTTGGCTGGGATTGGCTCCAGCAGACCCCTGTGTTCGGATTCAGCGGGTTGGAAATGGATGGTCTGTCTGTCCAGACCCTCAGAGCAGTCTGATTGGTCAGTTTGTCTTTGGTGAGGAAACAAAAGAGGAAGTGTGAGTGTGAGAAGCAGGAGGAGTAAAGACGCACAAATATAAAACTGGACAGAAGGAGAGAAAAGCACCTCGAAAATAATGACAGAGTCAGAGAAGCAGGCTTTACAGGAACACAATCAAGAAAGGGCAAACTGACGTTTACATGTGCAAATACAGAGGAGAGGCGCTGAAGGTACACGTAGGGCAAAAATATTTAAAAATTATTCTGTTACCTGTCTTCAATCGGAACTGTGGCTAGTTGTTAAATAAGCAACTCCAGAAAATGAAAGAAGTCCAACATGCAGGAAGCTGCTTATCTACATTTACATTATACAGTAGCCTTTTGAATTGAAGACACAACTCTTGACCAATGGGTGATTTGTTTCATGGAAGTTTTTTGGTTTTGTTTGCTGTTATCCAGCATTGATCACCACTGAGTCCAGAAATGTTATGTCCATTCTGCATGGAAACATGAAATTTAGTTTAATTTTAATTTTAGTTTAATTTAATTTGGTTTAATTTTAATTTATTTTCATTTTTATTTTCTTGTTTCTTGTATGTATTCTTTCAGGTTATTTTATTTATATATTTTATATTCTACTTTGTGATTTTATTTATGTATTTCTGCTATGTATGTTGTATTTGTTATTTAATTCTTTTTAAGTGGAAAGCACTTTGGGTCAACTTCTGTTGTCTTTAAATGTGCTATACAAATACTTGACTTAAGATGGCTATCATTACAAACTACACAAGGCAACTAGAGAAATGTAATTACCTGTGTTATTTAGTATAAACTAAACTGCCATTTCTGATCTTATTTATAATTTCCATTGAATTTTTAGGGAGCACTTGGAGCTGAAGGCCCTCGAGGCGCACCAGGCAGCACTGGCGAGAAGGGCGTCAATGTGAGTATGGATTCAGATGCTCTACCGGCTGTGCACTATGAACAAGATATTAGGTCAGGTATTCCTCGCAGAGTTCATAGCAGAAATAGGCGAGGGAGACGCGTCCTGTAAGACCTGTCAGATCGGAGTTTATAAGAAGCAATTCAGGATTAAGCAGGGTGCAGAATTCATAAATGGTTTCCCAAGGTAAATTCCATTTAAATAAAGTATATTAAGAGCTACAGAGTATTCATGGATGTAAAGATCATTTAAAAAAAAGCTAAAGAAAAATATTAATGATTCTACTTTCCCATTGCCATGATATATTTCATTGCAATCTTTTACACTTCATTTTTTGTGAATGTCATTTTAAATGAATGAAAGAGGCAGCAGTCACAAATAAAAACCTGCCTTAATAGAAAAACAAGCTTCTGTGTGTCTGTGTATCTCTGTGTCCATCCAGTTGCTATGTCTGCCATTCCAACAGATGGCGTGTCACAAACATTTGTAGTAACAAAATCTTTGGAGTGGTGTTAAGTGGTGTGGAGTGGTAGTTTCTGTTTTTAAGCAATAATATAGTAGTGTGAACAGAGCCTAAGTTTGTGTTGTTCCCTGACTGATTATGCATATCTTGCCTGTGATAATTCATACATTGCCTGTGGTTTGACACATTTTGTATTTTAGGTGCTTAATTGCTTCTAACAAGCACTTGAAGATGTCTTGTTTAATGAAGGGTGATTTTTTTTTTTACCAGTAGTGTGCTGGTAGGCCATGCAGACAAATAAAAACAAAACTTTGATTTCCTATGTCTCCTCATAATCCATCATAAAAATATACCATTGTTACCATTTTAGGGTGCACCGGGATTCCAAGGTGCTAGGGGTACTCCTGGTGAGACTGGAAATGCTGGAACTTCAGTAGGTATCATCGAAAACAGTTCATTAAACTGCAGAATTCCTACGTGATATACACTGAACTTTATAAATAATTAGGCCCCTGGCTCACTCACTCTATCTATCTATTATATAGTGCCTTACATATCTATCTATCTATCTATCTATCTATCTATCTATCTATCTATCTATCTATCTATCTATCTATCTATCTATCTATCCTGCCAACTATTGTAAAATTAAAGTCTATCTATCTATCTATCTATCTATCTATCTATCTATCTATCTATCTATCTATCTATCTATCTATCTATCTATCTATCTATCTATCTATCTATCTATCTATCTATCTATCCTGCCAACTATTGTAAAATTAAAGTCTATCTATCTATCTATCTATCTATCTATCTATCTATCTATCTATCTATCTATCTATCTATCTATCTATCTATCTATCTATCTATCTATCTATCTATCTATCTATCCTGCCAACTATTCTAAAATTAAAATCTATCTATCTATCTATCTATCTATCTATCTATCTATCTATCTATCTATCTATCTATCTATCTATCCTGCCAACTATTCTAAAATTAAAATCTATCTATCTATCTATCTATCTATCTATCTATCTATCTATCTATCTATCTATCTATCTATCTATCTATCTTATAATATATTGCTTATTTATGCCATATATATTTTACGAGTATGTGCTTCTAAATCTGTAAAATGGTATATAATGTTGTGGTGAATGTATGTACTTTTTAAATTTTTTTGTTCCAGTCAATCCATTTTAATGTTTTTTCTATTCAATTTCTATTTAATGGTTTTAATGTTGTTTTTTCCCCACCTGGGTTTTTCACGTGTAGTTCCATTTCCATTTTTATTTTGTACGTTTTTCAATATTTTGGACTGTACTCAATTTCTTTATCTTGCATTTGTATTTTACCACAACACTTAATTTGGATGCCACTATTTTCTATGGCTTCTGGTTTGATCTTGGTCACCACCTTCATGTGATCGTGATCATCTAGGTTGGTGACATCAGAATCCCTTTAAGTTTAAATATGGAGGCTATCTGCAGATTCTGTATCCCTGGGTGTAAACTTTGTTAAAGTGGCAGTTAGTTTGATTCAAAGAGATTATTGCTAGGTTTCACTTTGGTTCTGAATAATTCTTGGTTTTCAAATTACACTTTTGTTTTACCCTTTAATAAATGTTGCTGTCTCTGTGATTTTGATCCTACCGGTTTCACATCATTTCCCTCTGCCCAGTCTCTCATTCTGCTCTTTGATATTCATCTCCCAGTCATTCTTTGACACTCACAATAATCCTTAAGCTGCTTTAGTGTGCACAAAAACACACACACACACACACATTCGGTTCCCTGAGAGGGGATGCAGTGAGTGTGTATGCCTGATTAGCCCAGAATTAGGGCGAAAAATGTGTTGCATACTCTTTGCATTATTTGACAGTATATAGTATATATAATATATATATATATACTAGGGGGCTCCGCCCCCTGCTCGCTTCGCTCACCAACCCCTGTGTTTGGTTTACCGGATATACAATACAATTTATTTTTTGTATAGCTTAAAATCACACAAGTGCTGCAATGGGCTTTAACAGACCCTCCCTCTTGACAGCCCCCCAGCCTTGACCCTCTAAGAAGACCAGAAAAAACTACCAAAAAAAACCCTTTTAGGGAAAAAATGGAAGGCAGTTCAAAGAGAGACCGCTTTCCAGGTAGGTTGGGCGTGCAGTGGGTGTCAAAAAGAAAAGGGTCAATACAATACATAGAACAGAATAAATCCTGAATACAGTATAAAAATAAAAATTCTAGAAGTACGGAGTAGCATTTCACATTAGATGATATCACATAATATGATTTGGATTTGTTTTAATTCCTGGAGACCTCATTCATCAAGCTGCCTCCCCCATTTTGCCATTCCACATCTGAAATAGCACTAATCCGATGAAAGGACCCCTCATTCCCACATCCCCATTCATCAGGGATGACTTTACCTTAGGCAGGCAATCTATAATTTAAAGAGATTGTTATTTTCTTGTGAATTATTACATATGCATTATTTTCACTTCTACTTTAAAAACTTTTGTAAAAACAATACTTATTTCTTTATTTCCTGCCCTGCGCATGGTTACATCTCTTTCTTCCCAGACGTATAATACTGCTCGTGTTGTGAAGGGTGTTTTGCGGCTGAACGTACGCTAAGGATATGCCTTTGGATCATTTGCTGTCTTTCTGCTGCTTGCTAGCTGCCTCTTCTGTCTGTCACATGTCGTTGTTTTAAGAGCTCTGAGCACCTGATGCTTGCCTGCCAAAAGCAATCCAACAACTGCTAGCTTAGAGGTCTGTTGACTTGTTTTAAATGATGGCTCACTGCCTGGTCTCGCGTGACGTTGTAAAAGCAATACCTGTCTTTTATTTCTGGCCCCGGGCGTAGTTGAATTCTTTCTTGCAGGATGTATAACGCTGCTCACGTTCGGTTGGGGTAGCTGCTGTCGCACTGCCCTTCGATCTTTTTAAAGCCTGTACAGCCGCTGTCCTTTTTGCTACGGCCCTGGGACAATCTCTTGCCACCAAGTCTCATGCTTATGGTCCCTGCGAGACGCACCATGGCAATTCTCCTTGGTCTCGCAGGTCTTTAAAATGTCTTTCGAGATTATCACGTATTGTAGCCTTGCATTTGCTTTCCATTCCGGGATTTTCTTTTATAAATATACTGTATAAAGAACACTAGGTGTCTATAATTATGTATTACGTGGGAGAGGAGGAGAAGACAATGCGCCCCTTCTCACCCTGGTGGGCTGTCACATACCTCGATGAAGCCTGTGAAGAGATCCACTGATGCACACGCGTGACACCATCTATTTATTTTTTTAACAGCCGTTTTCCAACACAGGGTGACAAAAAATTAGCATTGGACTCAAAGTAGGAACCAACTCAAAACAAACCGCCATCTTATTGCAGGGCTGCCTCAGACTAAGTCATGATAGTCCAGTTTTTGGACTGTCAATTTACCCAATATGCAAGTCTTCATGATTTGAGAATATATTAGAAAACTGAAAGACGTTTTTAGGCAGACACAGGGAGAACATGAAAATTCCACATCTGCAGTGGCTGAGTCAGGAATCAAACTGCATCTCTGAAGCAGTAAAACAACAACAGTAAACAATCCAACCATGCCATCAATAGACTGGCATTCAGAAGTACAACTGTGCAGTTTACATATAAATCCGATTTCAAGTGAACGCAACATTTTTAATAATTCGTAAACAGCAGAATGAGTACAGATTTATATATTTCTCAACATTTGTAAACCCTAATAAGACTGATATCTATTTTTGCATTCCTGACCTTCTAGGGCTCACCAGGAGATACAGGAAATGCGGGACCTCGAGGTGATATTGGCCCACAAGGAGCTAAGGTGCAGGTTTTAAGTTTCTCCTTTTTACTTCAGACATATTGTACTCTGTGTTTTGGCATGCAGTCTTTTAACATGCAAAAGTGGTGAATACAGAGTTTCTGGGCTGCATCACCATCTTAGTTAACGTTTTATGTTGGAAAATGAGTGTGTATTTTGCAATTTATTAAATGAATCAATGAATTTCCCCTTGGGATTAATACATTTTATCTAATCTAATCAATCCATTTAAAATAGTTTCTATATAATGCTGTCTGTAATATAAGCTTCTTTAAGAATATATTATTATTATTATTATTGTTATTCTTTGGTGATGGACAGGTTGACAGATGAGATTAGACAGGAGTCCCCGTGGACTGTGATGTTTGCTGATGACATTGTGATCTGTAGAGAGAGTAGGGAGCATGTTGAGGAGATCCCGGAGAGGTGGAGATATGAGAGGAGAGGAATGAAGGTCAGTAGGACCACCAAGACATAATACCAGTCTGTAAATGAGAGGGAGGTCAGAGGAATGGTGAGGATGCAGGGAGTAGAGTTGGCGAAGGTGGATGAGTTTAAATACTTGGGATCAACAGTACAGAGTAATGGGGATTGTGGAAGAGAGGTGAAGAAGAGAGTGCAGGAAGGGTGGAGTGGGTGGAGAAGAGTCTCAGGAGTGATTTGTGACAGACGGGTATCAGCAAGAGTGAAAGGGAAGGTCTACAGGACGGTAGTGAGACCAGCTATGTTATATGGGTTGGAGACGGTGGCACTGACCAGAAAGCAGGAGACAGAGCTAGAGGTAGCAGAGTTAAAGATGCTAAGATTTGCGTTTGGTGTGACGAGGATGGACAGGATTAGAAATGAGGACATTAGAGGGTCAGCTCAGGTGGAATGGTTGTTAGACAAAGTCAGAGAGGCGAGATTGCGTTGGTTTGGACATGTGCAGAGGAGAGATGCTGAGTATATTGGGTGAAGTTTTCTAAGGATAGAGCTGCCAGGGAAGAGGAAAAGAGGAAGGCCTAAAAGAAGGTTCATGGATGTGGTGAGAGAGGACATGCAGGTGATGGGTGTTAAAGAACAGGATGACGAGGACAGGAAGATATGGAAGAAGATGATCCACTGTGGCAACCCCTAACAGGAGCAGCCAAAAGAAGAAGAAGATTATTATTTTTATTATTATTATTACCAGTAATGGCGCACTGCATGATAAGGTACAGTGAATACACTTGACTTGAGCATTCCTAGTTTTCGTACTCTTTCTCTGTACGTTTACCATTCGTTTGCTCAGAGGTTGATGCACTTGCTGCTTCCTGAGCAGCTCTTCTTTTCTCCACCCTAGCGGGCCGCTTCTTCTCTTCTGTCGTCGGCATCTTTTCTGCGTTAAAACTGATTAAGTCAGTGTCTGTGTTGCAATAACTTAGTACATTTTCCTTAATTTTTCACTTAAGCTGGCACTTAAGTCTTCAATCTTCCTCAAGAATGATTTAAGATATGCAGAGGTAGGGGAAGTGACGGCAAAGGGATAAGAACGGCGCCCGTACAAATGCGCCACATGGCCGCCCTGCTGGCCACTGCCGAGAGTTGATTCTACAATAAAATAAAAAGAGGAATAACCTTGGAGGTTAATCATCACCCTGAAAGCGGATAGTAGGCGCCACGTAGTGTATGTGTACCAAATTTCAGGTCGATAGTTCAAACGGTTTGCAAGCTACTGGTGATTTAAAATCTTGGACAGACAAACAGACAGTCACGGTAGAGTATTATTTAAGATTATTATACCCACTCCGTGCCATTTGTACAGTGCGGCTGCAGAGAGCTCAAACAACTTGGCACATCTACATAAAAACGACAAGGGTGAGCTTTCGTGAAGACTTTTACTGGACATACCTCATTGTAAACTGAAATATTTACAAATGAAACATAAAGATATTTACAGGTGTACAATCAAAGACAATAAATAAGAAGTAATGGTTTACAAAGCAGTACATAGCAGACAGTGTACATTAAACAATAAAGCTTTAAGATATAAGACACTTACAAGGTGAGTGATTTCCAGGGTCGGATTGTGACAAGAGATGTGCGTAGGCAGAGATTCAGATTGCTGTGTACCACAACTAACCAGACTCAGGGGTTTATGTGCCTTAAAGATATTCTTTGGACGTGACTAAAACAAGAGATAAAGGGGTGCCTACATGAAGCACGAGGGGTGCATTGTATTTAAATGTTCATTATGGGGCCTACGTGTTTTACATGAGCTTCATGGACATTTATAACACCACTGTGAGTGTGGGATGCGACTGATAGGGGTGTTAATAAATGACGAGACAAAGGGGGAGCACAGCTCAACAAATAACAGTAACAGTTAACAGCATGTGGGGCAGAACAATTATTATGATTTTATTGCTTTGCGCCCTCCCCCACCATAACCTATCGTCTAGGAGGAGGAGCGAAAGCTTTAGATTCGTCAAAAATTTCGATCTCCAGTTTTCGACAGATCTCGATGTTTTAGGGTCCTCCGATACTGAAAATATCGATATATCGATGATGTGTGCGTGTCTGTCTGTGTGTCACAGTTACTAGAGCTAAAACAGCTGGATGGAAAAATACCAAACTGGAAACTTGAGTCTGTTATGGGATGACGATATGCTGATTAGTTTTTGAGACAAATAGTGCAAGAGAAAGAGGCACTTCTAGGGGAACCCTCAAATACCGTAATTCTGCAATTAATTATGAATTTTTCTCATCAATTACTATTGTATTTTATGATCAGAGAGATCAGCATCAGAGCAGTAAATAATTATTGAAATGTTAGAGAATAGTTCGGGTAACTTGGTTCCTAGGGTGCAAAGCCTACTGATGCTCACATCTGAATTTTAATTATTATTATTATTATTATTATTATTATACATTTTCTTTATATAGCACCTTTCCCATGCTCAAGGTGCTTATTGACTTAATACTCTGATTTTTAAAGAGAGAAGCATAAAATTTAAAAGATCAGTAATATCATCACTTACCTTTTTATTTAATTAACAAAACTTTTTTGGATAGCTTATTATATAAATATAAAAATTGTGTAAAGAATTTTTTTTAATTCATTAATTTTACCTGTAGTGAATTAAGGCAAATCGAAGAACTACTCAGTTTTTGACTTCTCAGGTCTATGTTATGAACACTTCTCCTCACTTAACTTTCTTTGTAAAGGGTGATAAAGGCAAAGATGGCTACAGCTACGCAGGTACAAGAGGAATACAGGTAAGGGAGTCAAACTGTGCTACTGCCATTTGTAATCAGTAGTTGTATAAGCAGAAACAAAGAACGCTTTATAAAAATATTAATTCAGATCTGCTCTGGTTTGAATAGGATGCAGTTCTGCATGCCTTGCTGATTTGGGATTGTTAAAATCAAAATATATTAAATCTTAAGATGTTACTGTAGACCTTTCCGGTAGAAGTATATTTATAATGTGCATTTTTAATATACCAGGGAGATCGAGGAGATCCTGGATTTCAAGGACTGCAGGTACTTTAATAATTTTGTTGTTTTTGTTCCTAGACTTACAAAGTCCATATGATGATGTAGCCAAGCTTGTTAATGGCAGCTGTAGTCACCTTTATATCTGGTAATCACTGAAAGCATCTTATGGCACAAGGAGACTAAGAATACAACATGCAGGGCGTTCACACTCATTCACACTGCCGTATTAACGTCTACTGGGCCAGTTGAAGGTCACAAATTGCCATGTTATAACATAAGAACATTTACCGTACATACTCACGTTTAAGTTCCCTGTGTATAATTTACCGTATAATTTCCGGTATTTTATAATGTCGGTCGTATAAACCTCACGCTTTTGGTCCAAGAGACTATGATATGCTAACACCCACCAGAGAGAGTAACCACGGAGCACACAGCCTTTATTTTCTATGTATTGTGCCTATGTGACCACACAGTAATACCCGAACTATTCCGAAGCGACGCTTGCACTGATTTGTGTTTTTTGTATCTAACACCCTCATACACCTTTATCGTAGCAGCATAAGAGAAGATATGAAGCTGGTTTTAAATTAAAAGTCATTGAAAGGAGAATTGGTAACTGCACTGCTGCAACAAAATTTGATGTGTCTGAGAAACTAGTGCGAGATTGGAGGAGGCAAGAAGATGTAAAACAAAAAAATAATAAGGGTCGTATTTTTGAAAGGGCGTACAAGTCAGGGTCTGATTTTATGAACGATTTTTCAGGTTTCAAGACCCAACTCATACGCAAGTATATATGGTAAAAAACATGAGAGGAGATCATTCAGTCCATCAAAACATGCAAGTCTTTTGGATGTAAGAATAAAATAGATATCTAGGAAAGAGCCCATGTGGACACACGGAGAACATGCAAATACCACCTAACACCATTGAGCTGGTGTTTGAAAGAAAAGAAATAAATCTAAGGCAACCTATGTTGATTAAAATGTCATTAATATTTACATTTTTTGCAGGGTCCCAGGGGTCATTTTGGAGAGAAAGGAACACCAGGACCCAAAGGGAGCAAAGGAGAAGCGGTCAGTGGAAGGGGGGATCTGTAGGGTGCATAACAGCATTTGAGGTGAATAAAAATAATTACAGTAATCCAAACTCTAGAGCACTACTAGAGACTCCGAGTGTTACTGGCTTGTAGAAGTAAAGACATGTCATCTTACACCCTTATTCACCATTACGTTATGATTGGACCCACAGCTGGAGGTTGACATTTGAAGACATCATGGCTGAAATAAAAGTCCTCCGTAGCTTTACAGCAGAGTTACAGGAAAAACTGAGCAGCCATCACCGAAAGAAAAAAGCCTCAGGAACTAATAATATAACTGTAATGAAAAGAGGCATCATCATCAACATCACCAATAATGAGCAAAAAAAAGGGGGAAATATAATGGAATCATCCGTCTTTATCTTAGACGTCCACAGTAGACTACAGCAGGTCATCCATTAAGAGTTCCCCATGAGTCATGAGCAGCTAATGTGGAAGAACCAGTCAATAAGTGGCTTCACAAGCCTGGATATTATTGGGCAAAAAATCTCACATAGTGACTAACCTCCTCTGTGGATTGATGAAAGAAGCAACAAGAACACATCTTTAAAAACTGAAGGAACCCGAATCCATTCACAATCCAATCCACAATCATTATCATACCTCCTGGAATCAAGTTAGGGTTCAGCATAAATCTGAAAGTCATCGTCTGTCAAAATACTGCACTGGAAAATGAAGACTTTGCTTCCTGAACACTTTTGTGTTTATCTTAAGGATTTTGGCCTGTGTGGTCGAGTGCAAGGACTCCAAGACCCAAGTATAAATATTTGGGAGCCAACCGGTCATCTCCGTTTAATCCAACAATGGAAAATAAAGGAAAAATGTCCACTAAGGGAGTAAAGATAACAGAAAAGTCCAAGATGAAAAGAAATATCATCAGGCTAGGTATTTTGCTTTCTTTGCTCCTACAGATAAGGAGCTCCATCCCGTGGTATGTTCTGTTCAAAAAGAAATACCTCCTTGTGGTGGCTGCTGGATTTATAGGTGTGGGACTGGAAGGGGCAGAGTCAATTGTCCTCACTGGGAGTGCTGCAGAGGAAACAGAAGAGGAGAAGGTTGATGCCAGCACCCCCTCTCAACCTGGGGTGGTAGTACACACCTCAGATAAGCCTGGAGGGTAATCGTGACACCTGCTAATCAAAAAATCCACCTTTAAATTTCACAATCATCTACCATTTTATTTCCATCATCGCCTATTTTTGTGATTTCCTCTCATGTAATAAGTATACATATACAGTACAACAACTACAACTGGGTCATCAGTGGTGACCTAAGAGTAGTGGCACTGCTACCAGGAATGAAGCTCAGATTTATCAAGTCCTAGTGTTTTATTTAGCCATGCTAAAGACTCTCATTACATTAAAAAGAACTGGTCAGCCCATAAGCATTGGGTTTCAGGCACCAGATGTCGTGATTCGGGAGTCCCAAAAGCACTTCAAAGGTTGCCCTCTGGGGGGGGGGGGGGGAGGGCAAATACCATCAAAACCTGACTAGGCGCAAAGGGGCTTGAAAATCTTTATAAAAGTAAAAAGTTTGTTTTATCAAAGTGCTGAGCAATACATGAAGCTCCTATGAGCACAGTCAGTCAGTCAGTCATTGTCCAACACGCTATGTCCTAACAAAGGGTCACGGGGGTCTGCTGGAGCCAATTCCAGCCAACACAGGAGGCAAGGCAGGAACAAACTCCGGGCAGGGCGCCAGCCCACCACAGCCTGACAAAGTCCCAATACAGAATCCAAAGGTGATTTTCCCCTTGGGATTAATAGAGTATCTATCTATCTATCTATCAAAAAACAGAGCACAAGTTCAAAAAATCCAGAAAACACAAAAAAGCGATAGCACAAAGCCCAGAAAATGTGAGACACTCCACTCCTTAGTGTCTTCGAGATGAACTGCCAGGATTAATGGAAGGCCCGCCCATAAACCATTCCTGTGTGTGACTTGCAGGTGGCCCCACCCCTTAGGGAACCACCCACAAAACACATGGGACATATTCAGGGTCTTTTTCTGTTACAAATAGACACATAGAAAAATGTACATCTGTACTAATAAAAGGCAAAGCCCTCACTGACTGACTCATCACTAATTCTCCAACTTCCCATGTAGGTAGAAGGCTGGATGGCAGGCTCATTCCTTACAGCTTACTTACATAAGTTAAGCAGGTTTCATTTTGAAATTCTACACATAACGGTCATAGCGGTTGACAACGTCCGCCATGTTAAACTTTCCTATTCATGGCCCCATCTTCACGAAATTTGGTCGGCAGCTTGCCTGCTCTAACCGAAACCGAAGTACATACTTATTTCGGTGATGTGACGCCACTGTTGGCCGCCATATTGAACTTTCCAATGGTCTTTGTTAATTATGGGCCCATCTTCAAGAAATTTGGTACGCAGGTTCCCAACGCTAACTGAATCCTACTTACATACATATATACGTCCATAGCCTGCAGCTCGGTCGCCGTGTGAGGTGGCGTCATGCCTCCCATCCCCACGCCTCCCACGTAGTTGGCTGCCTGCCTCTATAAGGCCATCCGTCTCTCCGGTCTCTTCATTCCCTTCCTTGCTTCGCCACAGTATTCACGTCTCCCTGCTGATAACTGCAGCGGCTTCTCTGCTGTTTTGTTGTTCGTTTATTATGATTATAGTTATTGTGTAGGTATTTTAGACTTAGTTTACATTGTTCAGGTACCCATTTCCTTTATCGTTCCAACCGTACACCCATTAACATGTCTATCGAGGTGATCACCATCGATCAAAGAACTGTCACTTACTGAGTGGTTTCCATGCCCGGAGATGGCGCCTGCCTTTTCCTTTCTTTTTTTTACATATTGCACGGCCATATCAGGCTCACTCTTGATATCCGGAGGAACATTGTGTCTTATGTATTGAATGACTGGGACAGGTTCAAGGTGTGGACAGATGACAGTACAGGAGATAATTATACTACACAGGAGCACTAGAAGAGTGAAATGCTTAGGCCCTTCACCTATGGTTCTGCATGTGAGTTGATGGCTGCCGCTGAATTGTTCGGTTGTCGCTTTCAAGTGTACCGAAATGGCCAAATATTTTACACCTTTGGACAACCGCCAATGCCTCTTAAACATCTTAGATTCACAGGTGACGATTTGAGTAGTGGACACTTTGATGTTTATGAATGTTTAAACTCTCAAAAGCTGGATGCGAAGTTATCGATAAAACCCATTTCAATTCAAACGCCTCCAATTTCCAGTAAGGCTCTGCTTCGCAATGACAATTAATAAGTCTCAGGGACAGACCCTACAAAAGGTTGGCATTGATTTGAGGCAAGATTGCTTTTCACATGGCCAACTATACCTTGCATGCTCAACAGTAAGCTCAGCGCACAGCTTGGTCATATTACAACCGGAGGGCCGAACTGACAATGTGGTATACAATGAGATCCTTAACAAATAATTATTGGTATATTTTCCCTCAGTTTAAAAAGGTTTACTTTTCTTCCTAATAAAAATTTTAAAGCAGTACTTCGCCGCTGTGAAGTGCGGGTATTTTGGTAGTAATAAATAAAAGAAACATAAATACAAATAAATGGCCTAAAATGAGACAATACAAACAAAAAGTACCACTTTGAACCCCAGCCTGAAACATGACAGCAGAAAAGTGGGGCACATGGACTAAAGAAGAGAGTTTCATGAAAGCAATGAACAAGGAATGTGAAGGATTTTGATATTTAGGACAGATGTTTCCACAGTTAACTGAGGCAAAGATTAAGAAAGGCATTTTTGATGGCTGATAAATCACACAAGTCATAAATGACAAGCGTTTTCAAGATCTGCAACTGGGAAAGCACATGGAAGGCATTTAAGGATGTTGTTGAATAAACTATGTTCAGCTGGTTATCTTCATATGTAGCCTTGTGACCACCAGAAATGAGAAGAGCAAAAATCTTTGGTGTAATCTGAAAGAAATAAAATGACAATGTGAAATAGGCAGAATAAGCTTTAATCTATTTTAAGTTAAAAAAAATTGATGTTAACATTAAAAAATGTTTCATTGTTTTGTTGTAAACATCTAGGGACATCCGGGCCCAGAAGGTGTTCCAGGAGAGAGGGGACCAAGAGGCAGTCCAGGCATACGGGTAGGCCTCATTGACCCCTTAGGTCTAAGATGGCACTTCATAGTTTCAGAATGGTAATACTGTGACTTTAGAAGATGCGGCATATAAAGAGTGATTAGCATTTATAAGCTGGAGAGCTAAACCTCCAAGATGATCCCACATCCTAATATATTTTATGATATTAGTAGCTGTGCTACCCGTCTAAGATGGATTAAAATCTATTCTAAGTAATCAATGTAAGCCTCAGCATATTCAGCATTAATGTTTCCAGAAAGTATTTTATACTGCATGTAGTAATAAAATGCACTTCATTTTTCAATCCAACACATGGTGCATTACTAACATTACCACTGCTTTTATGAATCTTAAACCAAATGGCATATAGCCCAGGATGGACACACAGATACACAGACACACATACAGACAAATGTACTTTTATGAAGGTGGATAATTTAAGTTGTTAATAAATTTAAGAACATTTGGTAATATTTACCAATGGTGGATTTGATTATTTGTGCATGAAAGGGAAGCAATCCGTTCCAAACACTAGTTTTGTGGGATGCAGATCACTTTCTCATTAGCCTCACATTCAAGTAGTAAACTACTAATAAGTTACACCGCAAGGAGCAGATCTTAACTAAGTAGTCATCTCCACATGAGTTTGGTTTTCAAACCATCAGGCCTCTCGAATGCCTGAGTTCCAGGGAACCAGCGAAGTCACTTATCTGAATTTCCAGATGTCACACCTCATAAACCTTACAAGTCAGAGTTTCAGGTTGCAGCCCTCTTAGGCAGTAAACTCACATTCATGTGTGGCCAGCTCAACAACTTGGATTTCCCCTAAGCTGCTACACTACAAGCCTGGATTCTTTAGCTTTGGCCCACTTTCAGGCATAGATTCAAAGTAGTAGCTCTGATAAAATTGGGTTCCCAGTTTGCAACCTGGTTCTCTGGTAGACACCCAATGATAAACCAGAATTCACTGGTAATTGTTCACTCTTAAGTCTGGTAGAAGGTCACCACGATCAATGACTTCCAGTGTGGTAGCTCACCTACTAACTGTTATTCATAGTTAGCAGGCCTCATGCATCCAAGTTCCAGAGCAGTAAATTACTAACAAGCCCTCTCTTGGCCCACTCATAATCTTTGGGCCGTGTATAGCAGTTCTGTCACAAGCGTGGACCCTTTGGTACAAACTCCCTCTCGCGCCTCTTTTACAAGCAGCAGCACTCTTAACTCTGCGTTCCCATATGGCAGTCCACATACAAGTCGCGTTCACGATCAAAGACCCTTCATAAACATGGACTCACATAGATCTGCTCGCTGGTACTTTAGCTGGCAGGCACCTCTGTAATACATGAATTCTTTGGAAGTTTGAAATCTGAAAGCTCGGATTTCTGGGATTAGAGCCCACTCACAAACTGGGATTCACAGGTGGTGGCCCACATGAATCTGGGATCCTGAGCTACAGTCCAATCATAAATCCAACCAATCACAAAGCAGGACTGACTTTTATGTTTATGTGAAACTTTTAGTGTTTTCTTACATTTTTGAAATACAATACATAATATATTGTAACAAAGATAAAAACGCTCTGCTATCTCTTATAGGGCCCTCCTGGAATTCGGGGTGCTCCGGGTATAACTGTAAGTTACTTTAACTGCTTGGCAAATATCTTAAATGATGAGGTGGCGGATTCACTGCTTTACCGGCTAATGTCTTTGCTCTTTGTTTCCAGGACTGCGACATCATGAGTTACGTGAGAGAGACGTGCGGCTGCTGTGGTAAGATAATGTCAGGAAGTTAACTAACTAACGTCTTTCTTTCTGAACATTGATTAATTATATTGTGAAAACTGGCTCCTTTTTCAACTCTGACAGCAAATCTTTGTTTAATGTAACCAGTTGGCGTGTCACTGAGCCCCAAACAACATACCCAATAAAGTCATGGGTACACATAATGGATTCTTTAATTAGCAAAATAATAAAATACCACCCAAAAACTGTACAAACAAGTACAGGTCTTCCTCCTTCCTCCTCCAGTTGAGTGTCACCCACTACCTCCTGACTCTGACTTTCTGAGGTAAGACAGCAGGCTCCCTTTATACTGGACATGGAACAGCTTCTGTTGACCCAGCATGACCTGTGGGGAGCCTCTATGCCTGGTCACTATTCAGGGAGTCAATGTAGAGGTGGTCTACTCCTACAAGTATTTGGGGGTCGACATCAATGACAGCTTGGACTGGTCTTGTAACACTTTCCTATAGAAGAAAGGTCTGAGTAGAATCTTCTTCCTCAGGAGACTGCACTCCTTTAATGTGGGCAGTGACCTCTTTAACATCTTCCATAACTCTGTGATGGCCAGTGTGGTGTGATGGGCTGGTAACATCACTCCAAGAGTGGACCACTGAATCAACAAGCCAATTAAAAGGGCAGACCAGTTATGGGATGAACTCTGGACCCCCACATGGTAGTGGCAAAGGAGAGAACTAAAACTAAACTGAGTGCCATTATGAACAAAGCTGCCATCCTCTCAATGACACACCAACTCTGAGGACTTTCAGACAAGAAATCATTCAGCAAAAGCGAATCAAGAAACGAGCCAACAACAGTGAGACGCCTGTGTGGCTCTGCGTTGTGACTGGGACTGCCAAGTCAGAAGTTTTCTTTCTTTTTATTTTTTAATTTTTAGTCATTCTGGTGTGTGTATATATATATTTTTTTATCTATCTATTAAATAGTGCCTTTCTATCTATCTTTCTATCTATTGTAACAAAAGGCGCCTGACCCGACACGGAGGCACGTATAAAATAAAAAGACTTTTATTTTTCTTCAGCTGGAAGGCACGTCTTTCCCATGTCCCCCAGCCACAACACAGTCCCAAAACACACCACACACTTTCTTCTCCTACACCACCACTCCTCCCAGGCAACCTCGTCCTCCTCCACCCAACTCTGGCCGCTGAGTGGTGGTTGCTGGCCCCTTTTATTGGGCACCCAGAAGTGCTCCAGGCGTTTGATTGCTGACATCTGGCTGCACTTCCAGGTGTGTGTGAAACTAGTGCCCAGAAGGGTCCAGCAACTCCTGCTGCAGCATCCCCTGGCGGCGCCTGCAGAACCCAACAGGGCTGCACACATGAAGTCCTGGGGGAGTCCTGAGGCACCGCTGCAACTCAGGGAGGCTGCCATCTTGCATCCAGGGGGAGATGTTGTGTTTCCCATGCTTGCTCCCCTGGTACATATGCTGCTGGAGTGTCCCGGCCGGGCATGGACCCCGGCCATCCGTCACACTATCTATCTATCTATCTATCTATCTATCTATCTATCTATCTATCTATCTATCTATCTATCTATCTATCTATCTGTCATATAGTATCTATCTATCTATCTATTTATCTATCTATCATATAGTGCCTATCTATCTATCCATCATATAGTGCCTATCTATCTATCTATCTATCTATCTATCTATCTATCTATCTATCTATCTGTCATATAGTATCTATGTATCTATTTATCTATCTATCATATAGTGCCTTTCTATCTATCTATCTATTGTGGGAGATGACCGGCTGTTCATCCCGGCCAATACCCCCAGGCCGCTAGATGGAGCCCTCCCTGTAGCATGGAAGTGCCCCGAAGACCAGCAGGGAATTATGGACAATGGAGTTTTTATTCCCAACCCTGCTGGACACCGTGGGACCCACCAGAGGACGCTGCAGGGAGGCTCAAGGACTTATATGTACCCTATAACCTGGAAGTACGTCATGATCACATGACCAGAAGGAACGACGTGCTTCCAGGTTGAAGAAAAGGACTTTTTATCTGACCCGGAAGTGATAAGGAATCATGGACTGTAGGATGGGAAACACTTCCGGGTCAGGGAATATAAAAGGACTGTGGGAAAGCCCACACGCTGAGCTGAGCTGGGAGGAAGGGTGGCGAAGTGTCTGGGAGAGGAGGAGTGATTATAGTGTATTTGTATGTGTAGTGTGGAGTGGAGGTTGCTTTGTGCACAATATTATTATAAAATAAATAATAATTATAGTTTTACCTGGTGTTTGGAATGGTATCTGAGGGTTCAAGGGAGCTCTAGCACCCCCTACTGCTACACTATCTATCTATCTATCTATCTATCTATCTATCTATCTATCTATCTATCTATCTATCTATCTATCTATCTACTATATAGAGCCTTTCGTGTCTATCTATGTCTACATAGGATTTTAATGCTAAATGATATTATAACAGATAAAGATGAGCACATTGCCTGTTAGTAATATGAACGGTAACACTTTGACAGTTTTGGTTAAACACAGTGGGTAACTTGTATCTTCTTTTTTCCCAGAATGCCAGAGGGAGTGCCCACCTTTAGATGTTGTGTTTGTGATTGACAGCTCCGAGAGCGTCGGAAGGACCAACTTCACGCTTGCTAAATACTTTGTCATAAATATTGCAAGCAGATTAGGAAAGATGGCCAGAAACACATCAGATCCATGTGGTAAGGTTTATTTTGGTTTCATTTAGGAAAAATGGAAAAGCTTGACTTTTAATTGTACATGAAATTCTTCAGTTATAAAAAGGAATTTATTTATTTTCTAAATGATGATGTCATTGATGAAAAGTGATATATTAAGATGTGTTTCTGAAAGGAAGGCTGCAGAAGTTACAATAAAGTACTCCCCAGAGCCAATTTGCCCTCACACTTAACACTCCATCCTGACTTGTAGCCCACCTTTTTCAAGCTGGGCAGGTTGTCAGTTTCGCACTAAATTTATATCAAAGTGAATTAGCTTCACTGCAAAGATAATACAAACAGAAGGCTTACAAAAACTGGCAATCTTGAAAGATATGCACAAGCCACACTTACTGTATAACCGATTTTCAAGCGTGTACTTATTGACAGTGGTCATTAGTTGCTTTCCTACCTCAGGAACTTTTTTCAGGAACCTGGAGCTTTTTAGAAAGTCAGAAACTCTGGTAGCATTCCCACCGCAGGCCAACTCTCAGCCGTTTGTAGTTTCCTACTTACCTGTATGGTGCCTTGAAATGGGGGGGGACTACGTAGACAAAGTGTTGTTATTTCTACATGGTGAGACTGTAATGTATGTAAAACCCTTTAAATGAAAGTCTACACGGTGTCTCAATTGTTTGATTTGTAATTGTAAACTGTGGAGCAGAGAGGTAATTCAAGTAAAAACGTGTCTTTGTCCCAAACATTATGGAGGGCGCTATAAATCAATGGCTACACTCCCTGGCCCTGCATGACCAGGTGCTCTGTATGTCACAAGGAGATGTCTGCCTTTCTTATTAGACCAGAAAAGCTGATGAAGATAAGGAAATGCTGCTTGATATTGAAATCCCCTTTCATCAGATAAAGAACCAGTGAGTTTTTCCTTTTTTTATTATTATTATTTTCATTTTGCCTCAAGGTTCCCGGCTTGGAGTCGTTCAGTACAGCCATGAAGGAGCCGTTCAGTCAGTCCGATTTGACGATAGCGAAATTACCTCTGTGTCCTCCTTTGTGGCAAAAGTGAAAGGCTTACAGTGGATAGCAGGAGGAACATGGACACCATCAGCCTTGAGATACACATATGAAGAGCTCATCCTCCCCAGCAGACGAGCCAGCACTAAAGTGTTAGCCATCGTCATAACAGATGGCCGCTATGATCCAAAAGACCCCAGCAACCTAGAAGCCTTGTGCCAAAACGTGGAGGTTTACGCGATTGGGATAGGGGACGACTTGCACCATGAAGCAGAGCATGCATCTTTGAGAAGAATTGCATGCAACCGTGAAGACAGATTTGAGGTGCTCAGTGTTTACGCCCAGCTGGCCGCCGAGGAGTTTCAGGAGACAATCGAAAAGATTGTCTGTCCAGGTCAGCTCTGCTAAATGACGATCCGTGGCAATTTTAAAGTTTGTCGTGGAAACCTGGCTCTGATTATTCATACGTAATGTCACTTTTGTTTTTGTGTTTTCAGAGCCAACAGTCACCTGCCCGGAGCTAAAGTGTGCACCAGGTAAGAAGGCCAGAGGAGGTAAATGTGTACACAAAACTCTTCGTTTTTTCAGGTACAACCCCAAATCAGAAAAAGTTGGGACGGTATGGAAAATGCAATGAATTCGTAAATTTGACTCTTATTTCATTGCAGACAGTATATGAACCCCAGATATTTCATGTTTTGCCTGGTCAACTTCATTTCATTTGTTAATAGACATTGTTAAGGGTGTCCTCGGCCTTTACCCGGCCGAGACATCAGCTGGATGGAAGGACTGGGGGGAGAGAGCATCTCTGAGGCGCTACCTACCTCCCCTGGGCCGCTAGAGGGCAGCCCTCCCGGGCGGCTATGGCACCACGGATTTCTGCAGGGCATGCTGGGACTTGGAGTTTGGCACAGCCCTGTTGGGTTCCGTGAGGGCCACAGAGCCCTACATTGGACTTCCACCACACTTGGGAGTGATTCCAGGCAATACTGATGAGCAAACCTGGAGCACTCCCAGGACCAACATAAAAATGGGAGCCAGAGTCGGGAGGAAGTGGAAGCAGAGAGAAGGAAAAGACTGTGCTTTGTCTTGTGGACATTATGCTCTTGTGTGGAGCCAAGAAAGCTGTAAGTAAACGTATGTGTTGGACTGGAACTCGTGTCCTGCCTGCCTGTGTCAGGGTTAGGGTGGCTGTACGCGCCCCGGTGGTCTACAACATCCATTCCTGTGTTTCTGGCCTGTAACACATTCCAAACAAAGCTGGGCCAGTAAAGCATTCACCACTCTATAGTGTCGCCATTCCTTCTCACAACACTTAAAAAACGTTTTGGCGCTGAGGATACCAAGCGATGAAACATTTCTGGTGTTATTTTGTCCCATTCTTCCTGCAAACACGTCTTAAGGTGTGCAACAGGACAGGGTCGTCATTGCCACATTTTTCATTTCACACATTCTCTATTGGTGACAGGTGAGGACTGCAGACAGGTCAGTCTAGTAGTTCTGCAGCTATGTCTTTGTAATGTGTGAAGAATGTGGTTTTGCATTGTCTTGTTGAAAAATGCACTAACATCCCTGAAAAAGATGGCAGCATATGTTGCTCTAAAATCTCAATGTACTTTTCTTCATATTCTTCTTATATAATACGCTACCGTGGCTGTCCGTTTGTCTGTCCAGGATTTTAAATCACCTGTAGCTCACAAACCGTTTCACCTATTGACCTGAAATTTAGTACATATATACTACATGATGTCTACTGTCCGCTTTCGGGGTGATGATTGACCTCCAAGGTTATTCCTCTTTTTATTTTATTTTATTGTAGAATCAACTCTCAGCAGCGACCAGCAGGGCAGCCATGTGGTGCATGTGTATGGGCACCATTCTCATTCCTACCACCTTCACCGTCACTTCCCCTACCGCTTCATATCTTAAATCATTCTTGAGGCAGATTGAAGACTTAAGTGCCAGCTTAAGTGAGAAATTAAGGAAAGTGTACTAAATAATTGTAACACAAACACTGACTTAATCAGTTTTAACGCAAAAAGATGCCGACGAAAGAAGAGAAGAAGTGGGCCGCTATGGTGGAGAAAAGAAGATCTGCTCAGGAAGCAGCAAGAGCATCAACCTCTGAGCAAACAAATGATAAACGTACAGAGAAAGAGTCTGAAATCTAGGAATGCTCAAGTCAAGTGTACTCACTGCATGTTATCATGTGTGCAGTGCGCCGTTACTGGTATATGTATAAATGACCTTTGTCCAGGGCATTGACACAACCCCATACCATGACAGGCCCTGCAGGCTTTTGGACTTGTTGCTGATAACAGTCTGGAGGGTCCTTTTCTTCTTTGGTTCGGAGCACACGGCATCCGATTCTTCCAAAAAAGATCTGGAATATTGATTCATCTGAGCACCATTCACATCTCCAGTGTTCGATGGTCCATCCAAGATGCGTCTGAGCCCAGAGAAGCTGATGCCGCTTTTGGATGTGGTAACACAGTAAAGTCAGAAGTGGCATTTATGAATGTCACTCTGCACTGTAGTGCTTGACGAAGGTTTGCCAAAGTCGCCCCTCAGCCACGTGGTGCAGTGCCGTCTGAGGGATCAGAGACCACGGCTGTTCAGCTTGGACTTGCGCCCTCAACCTTTACATACTGAAATTCCTCCAGATGCCTTGAATCGTTTAGTGATATTATGTATTGTAGAGGGAGAAACAATGCAAATCCCTGCCAATGTTTCCTTGAGGAACATTATTTTGAAACATTTCCAGAATTTTCTCACGCATTTGTTGACAAACCTAAGATCCTCCGCCCATCTTTTGCTCCTCAAAGACTCAGCCATTTGTGGATACCAAATCAGGATTACAGTCACCTGTTTGAAGTCACGTCGTTATTTCATTATTTGACCTCATTACCGTCCCTAATTTGTCCCCCTGTCCCAATTTTGTTTGGAATGTGTTGCAGGCCTGAAACGCAGGAATGGATGTCTATTAACAAATGAAATGAAGTTGAAAGGACAAATCATGAAATATCTTGGGTTCATACTGTCTGCAATGAAATAAAACTCAAATTCAATTTAAGAATCACTGTGTTTTTGATAGATAGATAGATAGATAGATAGATAGATAGATAGATAGATAGATAGATAGATAGATAGATAGATAGATAGATAGATAGATAGACACTTTATTAATCCCAGGGGGAAATTCACATACTCCAGCAGCAGCATACTGATAAAGAAAATATTTAATTAAAGAGTGATAACAATGCAGGTATAACAGACAATAACTTTGTATAATGTTAACGTTTACCCCCCCAGGTGGAATTAAAGAGTCGCATACTGTGGGGGATGAACGATCTCCTCAGTCTGTCAGTGGAGCAGGACGGTGACAGCAGTCTGTCTCTGAAGCTGCTCCTCTGTCTGGAGATGATCCTGTTCAGTGGATGCGGTGGATTCTCCATGATTGACAGGAGTCTGCTCAGCGCCCGTTGCTCTGCCACAGATGTCAAACTGTCCAGCTCCGTGCCTACAATAGAGCCTGCCTTCCTCACCAGTTTGTCCAGGCGTAAGGCGTCCCTCTTCTTTATGCTGCCTCCTCAGCACACAACCGCGTAGAAGAGGGCGCTCGCCACAACCGTCTGATAGAACATCTGCAGCATCTTATTGCAGATGTTGAAGGACGCCAGCCTTCTAAGGAAGTATAGCCGGCTCTGTCCTCTCTTGCCCAGAGCATCAGTATTGGCAGTCCAGTCCAATTTATCATCTAACTGCACTCCCAGGTATTTATAGGTCTGCACCCTCTGCACACAGTCACCTCTGATGATCACGGGGTCCATGAGGGGTCTGGGCCTCCTAAAATCCACCACCAGCTCCTTGGTTTTGCTGGTGTTCAGTTGTAGGTGGTTTGAGTCGCACCATTTAACAAAGTCCTTGATTAGGTCCCTATACTCCTCCTCCTGCCCACTCCTGATGCAGCCTATGATAGCAGTGTCGTCAGCGAACTTTTGCACATGGCAGGACTCCGAGTTGTATTGGAAGTCAGATCTATATCAGCTGAACAGGACCGGAGAAAGTACAGTCCCCTGTGGCGCTCCTGTGCTGCTGACCACAATGTCAGACCTGCAGTTCCAGAGACGCACATACTGAGGTCTGTCTGTAAGATAGTCCATGATCCATGCCACCAGGTATGAATCTACTCCCATCTCTGTCATCTTGTCCCTAAGGAGCAGAGGTTGGATTGGTGTTTTTGTTTATTATTTACATTTTCCAAACTGTCCTAACCTTTTCCGATTTGCAGTTGTAGAATCAGCACTTGAGCATTTCTTCCATCTCAGATTAGTGGTACACGACAAGCAAGTGCAGCTCCCTGTTAACATCAGTAAGGTCTTGGTCATTTATACCATAGCTAGCTGTGTAAGCCAGTGCTGTAAAAATTCCGGGATTGTAGAAACTATTAAAATCGTCAGAAATAAAATTGAAATGTAGAGATGTCAGGTAATTGAAAGGAACCTCTCTGGGAGTCTCTCTCCTAGGAGGATTCCTTTTGCCGACGTGCTCACATCGCTTGTGCATTAGCTGCGGGAGGAAAAGTAAAAGGGATACCGTTTTGCCGATATTAGTAGCTAAGCGACTTTGTCTTTCTTTTGAGGTTTCGTTTTGCTGACGTACTGGCCTCGCTTGTGTTATTAGTGACTAAGCGAGTTTTCTGTTTCCTCGAAAGTGGAGCCCTTACCCCGACTCCACCTCTCACTTCCAGGCCGACAGACAGACAGACACACACACTTCCACGCGTAGACTTTTATATATAAGATTGCTGAAAACATGTTAACTGAAAAAAGTCACCGGCAACGTCCTTTTGACAAAATTGCACAAGTTTTACATCTTCCACATTACTCGTGCAACTTTCTGAACTCTTTAATTCCACTTCAGAAACGCAGAGAGCATCAGTTCACCACACACAACACCTACACATATGGGACCACTCTGCAGTCATCTGTTGACCTGTTGTGCTTCTCCCAGAACCCTAAATGTTAGTCAGTCAGTCAGTCACTGCAGGGTCACGGGGGTCTGCTGGAGCCAATTCCAGCCATCACAGGGCGCAAGGCAGGAACAAACCCCGGGCAGGGCGCCAGCCCACCAAACCCTAAATGAGTTTATACAATGCCTTATAAAAGCATTCCTTGACTGGATGTTTTCACAGTTTTATTATTTCATAACATTGAGTCCCAGTAGATTTAGTTTGGCTTTTTTGACACTGACCAACAGAAAAAGACCTTTTAATTTCAATGTGAGAACAGATCTCTGCAACGTGATCCAAATTAATTACAAATATAAAACACACCATTACTGGTCAGTGACAGCATTTGTGACTCTCTTTGCCACTGCAGCTTGTAACTCCTTCAAAGTTATCACAGATTGGTGCTTTATATTTGTAATTAACTTAGACCACTTTACAGAGATCAGTTTTCACTTTGACATTAGAAAGTCTTTTTCTGTTGATCAGTGTCAAAAAGCCAAATTCAATCCACTGGTGATTCGATGTCGTATAACTATACGATGTGAAGACTTCCCAGTGGGCTGAATACATTTTATCAGCATTGTATTTATCCTCTGCCACCCACTCAACTACAAAATCTCCTGATTCCAATATCTGCTAACTTTGCATATCATGGTGGCTTTTCTTCTAAATAAATATATACTTTTAACAACATGCATCTTAGACATGATGCCATTATGAGCCTGAAATTGTTAAATTCTTTTCAGCCCAGAGATGAATGGGTAATTAACAGTGGACTGTACCTAAGGTAATATAATAAAGCAGCTGTATTAACACAAGAGCGAGAAAATGAATTATTAAATGCTCCACTATCCTTCTTCAGGCACCATGTAATCACAATAGCAGAATTGTTGAACTCTTTTGTTTTGCATCTTGTAACTATTTGTTTTATTGGTTTTATTTATTTATATAGCACGTTTAAAATAACTAGAAGTTGACCAAAGTGCTCTACATTGAATAAAAGGTAATAGTATGTAATTGAAGCCAGATAAATAATTATTAAAAAGAAAAACAAAAAGAAAACATTCATGAACACACATACAGGTGCTGGTCATAAAATTAGAATATCATGACAAAGTTGATTTATTTCAGTAATTCCATTCAAAAAGTGAAACTTGTATATTAGATTCATTCATTACACACAGACTGATGTATTTCAAATGTTTATTTCTTTTAATGTTGATGATTATAACTGACAACTAATGAAAGTCACAAATTCAGTATCTCGGAAAATTAGAATATTGTGAAAAGGTTCAATATTGAAGACACCTGGTGCCACACTCTAATCAGCTCATTAACTCAAAAGCCTTTAAATGGTCTCTCAGTCTAGTTCTGTAGGCTACACAATCATGGGGAAGACTGCTGACTTGACAGTTGTCCAAAAGACGACCATTGACACCTTGAACAAGGAGGGCAAGACACAAAAGGTCATTGCTAAAGAGGCTGGCTGTTCACAGAGCTCTGTGTCCAAGCACATTAATAGAGAGGCGAAGGGAAGGACAAGATGTGGTAGAAAAAAGTGTACAAGCAATAGGGATAACCGCACCCTGGAGAGGATTGTGAACCAAAACCCATTCAAAAATGTGGGGGAGATTCACAAAGAGTGGACTGCAGCTGGAGTCAGTGCTTCAAGAACCACCACGCACAGACGTACGCAAGACATGGGTTTCAGCTGTCACATTCCTTGTGTCAAGCCACTCTTTAACAAGAGACAGCGTCAGAAGTGTCTCGCATTTGGACTGCTGCTGAGTGGTCCAAAGATATGTTCTCTGATGAAAGTAAATTTTGCATTTCCTTTGGAAATCAAGGTCCCAGAGTCTGGAGGAAGAGAGGAGAGGCACAGAATCCATGTTGTGTGAGGTCCAGTGTAAAGTTTCCACAGTCAGTGATGGTTTGGGGTGCCATGTCATCTGCTGGTGTTGGTCCATTGTGTTTTCTCAGGTCCAAGGTCAACACAGCCGTCTACCAGGAAGTTTTAGAGTGCTTCATGCTTCCTGCTGCTGACGAACTTTATGGAGATGCAGATTTCATTTTCCAACAGGACCTGGCACCTGCACACAGTGCCAAAGCTATCAGTACCTGGTTTAAGGATCATGGTATCCCTGTTCTTGATTGGCCAGCAAACTCGCCTGACCTTAACCCCAAAGAAAATCTATGGGGTATTGTGAAGAGGAAGATGCAATACGCCAGACCCAACAATTCAGAAGAGCTGAAGGCCACTATCAGAGCAACATGGGCTCTCATAACACCTGAGCAGTGCCACAGACTGATTGACTCCATGCCACGCCGCATTGCTGCAGTAATCCAGGCCAAAGGAGCCCCAACTAAATATTGAGTGCTGTACATGCTCATACTTTTCATGTTCATACCTTTCAGTTGGCCAACATTTCAAAAAATCCTTTTTTTGCATTGGTCTTAATTGATATTCTAATTTTCCGAGATACTGAATTTGGGACTTTCATTAGTTGTCAGTTATAATCATCAACATTAAAAGAAATAAACATTTGAAATACATCAGTCTGTGTGTAATGAATGAATCTAATATACAAATTTCACTTTTTGAATGGAATTACTGAAATAAATCAACTTTGTCATGATATTCTAATTTTATGACCAGCACCTGTATACCAACACATAGCCTTAAATCGCTTATATTAAATTATGTAAAATAAAAATGCATACATAAGATGAACACAGTATAAACAATATTAATAGAAGGCTATAACCACTCAAACTAATAAGCTAAAAAGCAAGTGAAGAAAAGTGCTTTTTTAGCAGAAACTTAAAACTATGAAGTGTGGGAACTAGAGACAATTGTTTTACAGTCAAGTTTTATGCGAAAATAAAATCCCAAGAAGATGAGGTAAAGAGTGAGAGAGAAAACCGCATTACGATCTCGCAAAAATCGTGCGAAGTAATTACGACATGGCACTACATTTGTTCTTAACCCCATTTTTCTACCATAGATGTTCAGGTTGCTCCGCTTGTGCTGCGACCCGTGGACCTTCTCTTCTTTGTGGATGGCTCAGAGCGCACCGGAGAGGAAAACTTTTCCACGTTTCTCCGTTTCATCCACCGGCTCTCTCAAGAAATATGCCTGGCGCAAAAAGATGATGATGACCAAGGAGCGCGAATTGCCATCCTGCAGTTCGGAGGTGAAACTGAGCAGGACGTACTTCTTGACCTGTCATACAATGTCAGTCGCATAGAATCTTTAATATCCAAGGCTGTATATCGTGACTCTTCCTCCCACCTGGGGAGTGCAATATTTTACGCCACTGACAAGATGATAAGAAATCGCAACGGGAAATTAAAAGGGCTACGGAAAAATGCTGAAATATCTTTTGTCTTTTTGACGGATGGTGTAACCAATTTTAAAAATTTCCAGGAGGCTGTCAACTCAATGAGAAATGCAAATGTTGTTCCCCTTGCAATCTCTGTCGGTTCAAATATCGATAAGGAGGTGTTATTGCACCTCGTCCTTAACGAACGCTCATCACTGTTTCATTTAAAGGACTATAAGGATTTGGTTTCTGGAAAATTTATTAGGAGTATTGCTGCTTACTTGGGCTGAGTTTTTGCTTATCTTGTATTCAGTTTCCTGTATGTGCTGCGAGATGTAAAAGGTGTATTAGGCATTGAGTTGTGCTCCTAATCTAATTTCATTTTTTTTATAGTAGTTGCAATTCTTGTGTGATTTTGTAAAAACGTAATCAACCTCCAACAACCTGTGCATCTGTCGAACTCCAGTTTTTATAAATGCTTTATCTTTCATTTTGATAGAGTGGCTGTAATTCATGTCAGCAAGTGAATGTTGTACCAATAGTATTAGTTAGATATTTCAATATGTGAAAGTTTCGGTATTAATTACAATATGATACACACCTATCAGTTTACAAATGTAATTATTTCAGCAATTGACATATCTTTCGCTGTGATCTACAATCTTCTATTGAGTAAATGGACCACTAATATCATGCAATATCCAGATGAATATGTAGAACATTCCCTTCAGCAAATGTGATTTTGAGCTACACATACACAGCATCCCGGTGAAGTGACAAATCAGCTGCTCCTCTGCAGTTTCTATTGGTCCAAGTCTGCGCTCCTCCCAGGGGTGCCGCACAGAACTCTGGGCCCCATACATAAGCAGTTTCTGCGCTCCCCTGCCTCTCGAAAATAAACGTTTCATTCCTGGTTTCGTGTCCCCCACTATGACACTCGTGCTCCTCCAGCTGCTAACTACACTTTCTGTATTTATGCTGACACTTGTCACACACACGTCAGAAAACGGACTAATTTATTCTAACACAATTTTAATTGGCCTGCATTCTATGTATTATAGCATGTACAAATAATGTCATCAAGAAAAACTTTCTAAAATCTTTTACCACAATAAAAATGTCATTGGAAAATGTTATTTACACTTCGCCTCTTCCATATACAAGATAAGCCAGTCTTCCTAAAACAGAAGGTTAGCCGTTTATACAAATCACTGATTGGACACCATTTGCTTTAAGAGCACACTGCCTCTGCCATCTCATGGATTACAATTGGATAATTTTTCTCAAAAGTGCTTCTGAAAACCTTTGGCGATTGTGATAGACAAGCTGAATACGGATATAATTTCAGATCGACTGTATCAAGTATAGCTTTTATTAAATTTACTATGCTTTACCACCCAAGGATGTAGACGCATTGCATTAGTTCAACTGAGCTAAAAATGTTTTGCTGCTGATTTTGGTTTGTACTCAGCATCTGATGCTTCTTGTTCCAGTGTCCAACTTGGCCAGCAATGATGAATTCCACTTGCCATGTAACGGCTTTTCCATCACTGCAATGTCCTGATGAAATCTTTCACCATTGTTCTTCATCCCTGAAAATCTTGGTGCAGTCAGTGAAGTCTGTGACCACCAGTGGGCACACCAGCTCCCCAAAGCTGACACATACAGGCATGGATACAAGTTCAGCACAACACAAAAAGCCTTTTTTCAGTTGGAAACGCTTCCCAAATGGTTTCCCACAAGTGCAGCACCAAGCACAGTACTATATACATAATAAGCACACTTTTCTTCTTTCTCTCTTTGTCTCCTTCCACCTCCACTCCTCCTTCAGTAGGTTTTGCTCTCCACCTCCTAACATTGGCTCCCAGAATGAAAGCAGCAGGGTCCTTTTATGCACGGTGGTCCATTAGCATGGCCTGGAAGCACTTCTGGGTGAGGAGGAAGCTCAACATGGTAAGGCTCTCCAGACTCCAAAGCACACCCTGGTGGCACCCACAGAACCCAACAGGGCTAAGCCAACAAACTTCAACTCCCGTGATGCCCTTCAGGAATCCATGATGCTGCTGCAACCCTGGGGGGCTGCCATCTATTGATGGCCCTGTACATGCCTTCTCCCCCTGTCCTTGCCACCTGAAGGTGTCCTGGCCAGGCCAGACTTCCGACCATCCCTCACAAGTCTTGAGTGTGAATGCAGAAAATTCATCTTTAGCGACATGTTGCACTTCATGGTTTTGTGTGCTTGAAGCTTGTTGTCAAGCAGCTAAATGTACTTTGGTACCCTGTAGTTGCCATGCGCTTACCTCTGGCCCCAATGGCAGTTTATCAGACTGCTTGTCTTTGAGGATTTACCCGAGTTGTGAACCAAAAAAGGCTTTCCTTAATGTTGACATTTGTTATTTGTGGAAACGTCTACCGCAAATATTGAAGTCCATCACCTTCCTTGTTCATTGCTTTCATGAAATTTTTCACCGGGCCAAGTTTTATACGGAGAGGATGCAAAAATATCCTTGTTGGATCAATGAGTGGTTTTTGTTCCACAAGTTTGCTTTGTACCCTCCCCCACAATAACCTATCATTTATTGGGGAGGAGCAAATGCTTTAGATTCGTCAAAAATTTCGATGTCTGTTTTTTTGACAGATCTCGATGTTTTAGGGTCCCCCCGATATCGAAAACATCGATATCTTGATGATGAGTGTGTGCTTGTCTGGGTGTCACAGTTTCTTGAGGACAGTCTAGAGCTAAAACAGCTGGATGGAAAAATACCAAACTTGAAACTTAAGCCTGTTATGAGATATTGATGTGCTGATTAGTTTTTGAGTCAAATTGTGGAAGAGAAAGAGGCACCCTAGAGGAACACTCAAGCACCATAATTCTTCAATAAATTATGAATTCTTTTCATCAATTGCTATCATAGTAATCTATTTTATGATCAGAAAGATCAGCACCAGAGTGGTAAATAATTACTGAAATGTTATACAGTAGAAGATTTCGGGTATCTTGGTCCATAGGGCACAAAGCCTACTGACGCTCACGTCCAAATTTTTTTGCCCTGGGACCAAATGCTTATGGAATGGCAAGATGTTTATAAAGTAATGAGATCTTTAGGACAGCAGTCCCTTTCACAGATGAAACAACAGGATTTGGTATATCCAAGCTGTATCCCTAGTAGCAGTGCTACTACTGTCAGATCACCACAGATGTAATAAGTACAACAACTACAACGGGGACAATTGTATAGTTGTGACAGGAAAGGAAATTACAAAGATAGGCAACTGCAATAAAATGGAATGTGACAGAAAAATTTAAAGGCAATTTTTTGTGTGTGTTTAGCAGGCCAAAATGTATACAGTACACACCTAAGTGTTCAGGAAGCAAAATCTTTGTTGTAAAATGTTATCACTTAAAATGTAACCGGATGACTTTTATAGTATTAGCTACCGCACCTTGAAAGAGAGGTGTTAAAACTTATTAAACTGCAAGAAAGACTTCACTGATTCCTTTATACCAGTGATAACTAACACAATTCCACTGAAACAACCAACTTGCCGCGCACACTCCGTTTTTTTATTCTTCACTCATAATTCATTAACTGCTTAATGTCACCAGGAAGCGCAACACCTGCAGCTATTGTAAATCCAGAAGTAATTTAACTTTTTTTAAAAGTTTTTCTAGCAAAGAATTGGACATCCTAGGGACATTTTCAAGCATTCAGAATGTAGTAGCATGTTGTATTCAAGCCTAGGAAGTAACATTATAATTTAACAAATTATTTTTAATTCTGTGTGATGCCATCTTTGTCTTGCACATACACTGTCAGGCTGCAGCTTCATTACTACAAGCAGCCCCCAGGTTGCTAGGGGCGTGGATCTGAAAGTTGTGATCATTGCCATCTTCTCCACTATGCTATAAATAATCAACCTTTTGTATGTGATGTTGTCCGACTTTGTGGATAAACAAAAAAATGTCTAGCGTGTTTCTTTGTTCAAAAAGTCTGTTATGCGTTTCTTGACTTTGAGTTGCATTCTCTCTTGAACTTTGTTAGCTAGTTAAGGGTATACCACTGGGCACTTCCTAGCCCCTTTTTCCTTTCTGCTCCTGCTTACCAGTGCCATAGCAACTTAGAGGTTATTCTTGCACAGTAAAGAATGAAAAATTCTGTCTTGCTCAAAACATTAAGTTGAGGCTTCTGAATGACTCTGTAAACTTATTGCCATGAGTTTGTGTCTTGTCGTGGGCAACTATCTCAATGCCAGTGTCCATGTTGGAATGGGTTGTTGTGCGTCTCAGCCACTCCACAAAACACTTGGCGTAGCCGGCAGGATTTGCACTGGAGCAGGTGGAATGTAGTAAGAGAAATTAAAATAAATGCCTCAAAGGATGTAAAGTTGCCTACATTTTTAGACGTGATTTGCATTTTGTTACAGTGAATTATTCCAAGTCCTCCTCCTCGACCAGAATCTCTAGACTTATGAAGGAACAAGTATCGATCTGGTGACTCCTCAGCTAGGGGAACAGTTTCACATTTACTAAGCCAGGTTTCAGTGAGAAGACACAGATCAGATTTTGTACTTAATATAATATCATTTACCAGAACAGCTTTACTGCCAAGAGAGTGAATGTTTTAATAAGCAACATTTAAAACTGCATGCTTCTTTCTGAACTGGCGATATATTTTTTGTTTTAATTTGAAGTAAATTTCTATTACAGATGCCCCTGGTGGAGGGTCTGGTTTTATCCCTTGGTCTAATTATACACCTTATTTTTGGTTATCATTTAATTTAAGGTTTGTATCAAGACTAAATTTACTGGATGCCCCACAACCTAAGTGCTCTAAGTGAGTCCACCTAGAACTGCTTCCCAATAGTTATGTCATCATGTAAAAGGGAAGCTGCTCTGCACTTAGCAAATTTGTTAAGTTAAGGTCACAGATTTTTACCTACCAAGACCAAAGCAATTATCATTTTTAAAGGTCTTTTGACTTCTATTAATATAGAAAACACACTAAATTTCTAATGACAGTCTCAAGAATACCGATTTGCTACAGATTAGGATTTCTTTTTAGTGACGTTAAAAATACCTGTGCCTGACATGAAGTTTTGCTTGCATCACTGCATTAATATGTATGGAATATGAGTAATTCCTTTTTATATGAAGAGGAATCCTGTTTAAGGGAAAAGCATACACAAACAAAACGTTCATCTTCAACATCTTTGATTATTATTATGGATATTATTAAAAGTCTACTGCATATTTGAAAAGTATGTACAAGCATTTACAAAACATTAATCAACGGATTGAGCAGGGGAGTCCCAGCAGATACAGGTATCCAGCTTCTTCGGATACCCTCTAGTGAGTGGGCAAAAAACAACCCTACTCCATATATACGGACTCTGATCACCTCACACACTTGAAAGATAAGACACATATAGTGCATCACTTCACATATTTTCTTCTTTTTTAACCAAGCATGAGATGATAATTTAACAAAATGCTAACTGCAAATTACAGCTTTCCATTTGCAAATCTATTTTACGTTTAGGAACAGGTAGTCTAATCAATACTTTATGGGTGATAAGATAAAGACTACAACATAAAATATTCTTAATTTGCTTAAAAAAAAATTTATTGAAATGATTTGCATTCAGTATCGTGAAAACCAGTTAGGGCGCTTTCGACTTCTCTCTACAATCCTCTTATTTTTGTCATCCTCTTCTGGATTCTCACCTTCATATAAGACCACTGTTTCTACACTGGGGCTGTTTAAGGGCTTCTCTTCAAGTGCCTGTATCTGTCGTCGGATAACAGCCGTCTCATGTTTAACTTTTTCATAACAGTAACCACAAAGGACATGTTTTTGCTTTAGATTTCCACAGGCTGGGCAAAGCTCAATGTTGGTCTGAAATAAAATAAACAAATCATTTGTTCAACAAAAAACCATGACTGACAGCTCTGAACTTTTAAGTTCTTAAACAGTACTATATGGTTGAACAGCAAAAATTCCATCATGACGAAGTTTCAATTAACTTATTTTTACGTATGATTCAGTCATCGAATTTACATTCATTCTGACACTTATTTGTTCCACAAATTTGTGCATTATAGAAAATGTCATATGACAATCAAATGTAAGTTTCAGTACAACAAATCAAGATTTAAAGAAGTCACACACATTTGGTTTGACTACGACAATTACAAACGAGATTACATTTAAATTCTTGATTAGAAAATTACAAATTAAAGGAAAAACTTAAATAACTGCTTGCAAAGTTGCAAGTGGTCAATCTTTTTTTTAATCATAAATATGTACTCATTTCATTCTTGTGACCATAAACACTTTAGATTTACTTTCTTTCAAGGTTAATAGAAATAATTTATTCAGAATCAAGATATAAACATACAAAAACTAATTATGCATTTTGCATACATTAGAAAAAGGTTACGTGTATTTATTTACCAGACACAGAGCTAATTTAGAGTGGCTCTCCATGCCTTTTCTAAATTGTTTAAAAGAAAATAGATGTATGGCTCCAACTGTGGACGTTAAAAAAGATCTTAATGTGCATGCAAGGCATAATTAGTGGAAAGGTATATTAAATATGAACATGAAGCAGTTGCTCTGAAATACCCAGTCTTTAACATTTAAGCTGCTTTAAAACATTAAATCTACATTTAAGGTAATGGATTTAAAGGAATATTCGAATCCCTTGGCAATGTTTCCCATTTATGTTGTGCTCCGATTTTTCCAGAAGGAACCATTAATAATATTTTAGCAAAAAAATGCTGTATGGGTTCTACACATTTTGAGTATATGACTTAATAATGGACATGTGGATTATGCATCATGAGTAATATGAAATTTTTTTTCTTTTATCCATGGATGTTCTTCACATGGGCAGCACGGTGGCGCAGTGATAGCGTTGCTGCCTCGCAGTTAGGAGACCCGCGTTCGCTTCCCCGGGTCCTCCCTGCGTGGAGTTTGCATGTTCTCCCCGTGTCTGCGTGGGTTTCCTCCCACAGTCCAAAGACATGCAGGTTAGGTGGATTGCGGATTCTAAATTGGCCCTAGTGTGTGCTTGGTGTGTAGGGTGGGTTTGTGTGTGTCCTGCGGTGGGTTGGCACCCTGCCCAGGATTGGTTCCTGCCTTGTGCCCTGTGTTGGCTGGGATTGGCTCCAGCAGACCCCCGTGACCCTGTGTTCGGATTCAGCGGGTTGGAAAATGGATGGATGGATGGATGTTCTTCACATTGGTGCCATTTTACAGCGCTGGTCACCATTGGGTTGTATTATATCATAAACGTTTTTTCGCTTGCTCTGCATAAAAACATTAGATTACATTCCCCCAAGTAAACCCAAATCCCCCCCGTCCCCCCCCCCCCCCCCCCCCCCGCCGCCACCATCATTACAAACTACACTGGGTAAGTATGTATACAGGCATATATAAGTAAGTACTTTTGAGTGGAACATTCCTTTAACTCTTTGAGGGATGAATATTTTTTCCAAAAAACAGTTTCTGAAAAGCAATGGTTTCACACAGAAATCAACATAAAACATCTGTTGCTGCCAGTTTGCCAAGAATATGCGTCAGGCTTGCTGCCAGGCTGTCTTTGCGTAGCTGGGTCAAAGTCACAGTGCATTGCAATCTGGTTTCTACCTCTTATCATTGTTAAGTGGCAGTCCTCCCTGGCGAACATTGTCGGTACAATGATTAGCTGGGGACCAATCAGCTGAAGCTGGAACCTCATAATCATTTTTCAATCACTTATATCAAAATCTGAGTTTGACAAGTCATAGTCCAGTTCAGAGAGAAGAGGCAAAACCTCATCCACAGAGTGTTTTGCTTTACGCATTCACTTTGTTCTCTCGCCAAATGTCAGTGCCATTTTTGCCGTTGTTTGCGCCTTACTACTCACACGAGTGCAGGAAACCTTGGTCAAACTAATGATTCTAACTTTCCTTCTAGCAACGAGAGTCCAACTAAAACATAACGGTTGGTTTTGTCACTGTTTACCATCGTCAACTCCTCCTTTTGACAAAATTCGACATCAGCCCTGAAAGAGTTAATATATTGTTTCTGTGTCAAGTACTGGAATATTTCTCAAAATCTCTCAGAGACAACACTACAGTGAAAATTATTACATGGTGGCCCTTCCACCACTCACATGAGGTCCATCAGTACATTGGCTAATGCTCCTTGGATGTTCAGTCAGACTTATTAAGTTTATAACATACCTCACATATTATGTTATGAATTTTAATCATACATTTTAACAATTTGCTGCCTGCAGTTAGACGTTTTGATAATTTTACTTTACTCTGTACTCTACATTTAATGATGAATTTTATTTTATTCTTTACTCTATATTTAAAGATGTTTAAACAATTGTTTCCTATAGAGTTGGATAATGGTTTGCTGCAGTTTCTCAAAGCTGACATCTAAAGTAAAATGCGCAATTAAAGTAAGCTGTCAATTTATTATGCTAGTTGTACTTTTAATAAAAGCTGAAATCTAAGCTAAAATGTGCTGTTTGACAAACACTGTCATTTTTGCCGAGCTTTTCATTATGTGGACTACTCTAAAGTTCTTTTTAGAAAAATATAAAGCTTGCTATCCCTTTAAATTATCAACAGAAATCATACCTCTACTTTGATTAATTTTTGAGGATTGCGTCTTCTGCAGCGATTTATCTCAATGGTGCGCCTCTTTTTTGGGGCAGCCATCCAAAAGATGCTATCAAGAAAGTTGGGCTCCTCTGAATTTTCACCAAGAGGGCCATTTGATTTAGGAAGCACTGTTGGACCCTGAATCACCAACCCTGGCGCTAAACCTAAAAAAAAAACCAAATAAATATCAAACACAAGATTAGTGCAATGGTTCAACAGAAACAGAGTTAAGGTGCACAGAGAGGTTTACTTTGTTTCTGCCTGCTTTATCCATCAGTTTTAAGGATTATGTTACGTTACCGCTGTCAGACTGAGTCACTGACTCTTTCTTGAATGCATTTAGAACTTAAAGCTACGAATGGTTGTTTTTTAACCATAACACAGAACAGATATACACAAACCATTTCATAGTTTGACACTTAAGTTATGTTACAACTAACACAACTATTGGCATTTTATTTACATATCAACAACAAAAATCCTCACAGGTGGCGCAGTGGTAGTGCTGCTGCTTTGCAGTAAGGAGACTGTGGAAAATTGTGGGTTCCTTTCCCGGTTCCTCCCTAGCGCTTTGAGTACTAAGAAAAGCGCTATATAAATGTAATGAATCATTATTATTATTAAAAAATTACAATACAAACATGACTATATAACTCAGGCTGAATTCAAACAAAAACAGTTCCAAGAGTACATGCTATTTAAATCGTTTACATTTGTTCTCATAAATTTTACTTTTATATGAATAAAGTCCTCATTGCTTCCATATTTTTACATACCGAAATTACGTAGATACACTTTTCTATCCATTTTAAAATGTTAAAACACGTTTTTTTCTGACTACCACAGGATGTGATGATTGGCCTACTCTGCACTGTTATAATTAAACGGCATTTGCTGTCTATCCAAATTGATTAATATTACAACCTGTACTTCTATAACAAATGCATTCTGAAAATGATCCACACAACACAAAATTATTTTAACCATGTGTAAAGAAATTATTAAAATATTTTTAAAAAATCTATGATCCACACTTCACAAAGTTATTTAATCATTTGTAAAGAAATTATTACAAATTTTAAAAATCTTTAAAGAAAAATTGTAGTCGCCAGATAACAGTTGCACCACCAGTTGGCACTTCAGTATTTTTGCTAATATTTATTTACATATCTTTCTATGTGTATCGATAATTTTCGTCGGTAAATCCATACTTTCACTGTAATTTATATTATTCTGTTCAAAGTGAATTTGACCTTGGATGAAATTATAAACAGATGAATTAGCTTACGAATAATCAAAAAGCTTTGCAGGTAACAGGATTCGTTCGCCCTTAACACACATTCTCAGTAATAACCTACAAAGAAAGTACCTGTTAATCTGCTGAATCCCATCATATCCAGGATCTTTACTTCCATATTTAAAAGGGAATGTCTAAATAAAGAAAAGACACGCTCCAAATTCATGTCTACAGCTATGACCCCGTCAACTGCTAGCCACACGATTCTGAATCGCAGGTCACGTCGCTCCAATTACGACAGCGCAAGCCCATTGGAGCATGGGAAAGGAACCCGATGCCTCATGGGAGTTGTAGTGCTCCAATTCCGATGTGACGCGAATATTTCTCAGCTGTACAGTTTAGGTGAACTGGGTGATCAAAGAAATTAAAAGCTGGACATTCAAAAGACTGAAAACAATTAAGAAAGAGTCTTGAAATTAATCGGAAACAAAAAAAATTATAATCAATCAAAGGGATCATCGCGTGCACTTCACACAGAAACGTGAAGTTAACCAAAAACTTAGGAAACGTAAAATGAGTAAAGGAAAAATATTAAGTGAAGGAAATAACGCCGTGATCTTGTAACAATGTCTATCAATGTCTCTGGCTACTTTTCTGTGCATGTAGCATCTTCTGTCTACGGAAGAGTATTAGGGAATCACGAAATAGATTTTTTTGTCTCACTGTGTCTCTGATTTTTTTTTCTTCTTATTCTACAGAAGTGAGAAAGCGACCTCGTTGTATTTCACAAATGATTAAGTAAATTTTGTCATGATGTTGATTTTATAGCTGTGTCCACTCAAGAGTTTTTTAGTCAGAGGTTTGTGCTCTATTATTTGTATGTTTTTCATAAACTTGTATATAATTTCTGAAAGTATGATTTTTAGTTTGCATACTCAAATAAGTTAGATTGATTTTGATAACTCCTTAAAAATGGTCTCATGGAGAATGTCATATTCATAAAGCCAGAGCCGCTCAAAACATAATTCATGTTGTGGAATCCCTTTTTGTGTTAATAAAAATAATTGAATTTAGTAAACAGTAAATCTCCTAAAATATATTCCTTATTAAAAATCATTGTTGTTCTTCTTCTTCTTTTGGCTGCTCTCGTTAGGGGTTGCCACAGTGGATCATCTTCTTCCATATCTTTCTGTCCTCGTCATCTTGTTCTGTTACACCCATCACCTGCATGTCCTCTCTCACCACATCCATAAACCTTCTCTTAGGCCTTCCTCTTTTCCTCTTCCCTGGCAGCTCTATCCTTAGCATCCTTCTCCCAATATACCCCTCATCTCTCCTCTGCACATGTCCAAACCAACGCAATCTCACCTCTCTGACTTTGTCTCCAAACCGTCCAACTTGAGCTGACCCTCTAATGTCCTCATTTCTAATCCTATCCATCCTTGTCACACCCAATGCAAATCTTAGCATCTTTAACTCTTGCCACCTCCAGCTCTGTCTCCTGCTTTCTGGTCAGTGCCACTGTCTCCAACCCATATAACATAGCTGGTCTCACTACCGTCCTGTAGACCTTCCCTTTCACTCTTGCTGATACCCGTCTGTCACAAATCACTCCTGACACTCTTCTCCACCCATTCCACCCTGCCTGCACTCTCTTTTTCACCTCTCTTCCACAATCCCCATTACTCTGTACTGTTGATCGCAAGTATTTAAACTCATCCACCTTCGCCAACTCTACTCCCTCATCCTCACCATTCCACTGATCTCCCTCTCATTTACATCATGTATTCTGTCTTGTTCTTACTGACCTTCATTCCTCTCCTCTCTAGAGCATATCTCCACCTCTCCAGGGTCTCCTTAACGTGATCTCTAGTATCGCTACAGATCACAATGTCATCAGCAAACATCATAGTCCATGGGGACTACTGCCTAATCTCGTCTGTCAACCTGTCCATCACCATTGCAAATAAGAAAGGGCTCAGAGCCGATCCCTGATGTAATCCCACCTCTGTCACTCCTACCACAGACCTCACCACTGTCACACTTTCCTCGTACATATCCTGTACCACTTTTACGTACTTCTCTGCCACTCCCGACTTCCTCATACAATACCACAGCTCCTCTCAAGGCACCCTGTCATATGCTTTCTCCAGCTCCACAAAGACGCAATGCAACTCCTTCTGGCCTTCTCTAAACTTCTCCATCAATATCCTCAGGGCAAACATTGAACCTGTAGTGCTCTTTCTTGGCATGAAACCACACTGCTGCTCACTAATCACCACCTCACTTCTTAACTGAGCTTCCACTACTCTTTCCCACAGCTTCATGCTGTGGGTCATCAATTTTATCCCCCTGTAGTTACTGCAGTTCTGCACATCCCCCTTATTCTTAAATATCGGCACCAGTACACTTCTCCACTCCTCAGGCATCCACTCACTTTCCAAGATTCCATTAAACAATCTGGTTAAAAACTCCACTGCCATTGTTAATGATCTATTTATTTACATTGGAATAGGCATTTTATTGTACACATCTTCTTCTTTGGTTAATGGTCGCCACAACAGATCATGTTTCCATATCTTTCTGTCCTCGTCATCTTGTTCTGCTACACCCATCACCTGCATGTCCTCTCTCATCACATCCATAAACCTTCTCTTAGGCCTTCCTCTTTTCCTCTTCCCTTGCAGCTCTATCCTTAGCACCCTTCTCCCAATTTACCCAGCATCTTTCCTCTGCACATGTCCAAACCAATGCAATCTCGCCTCTCTGACTTTCTCTCCCAACCATCCAGCCTGAGCTGATCCTCTAATGTTCTCATTTCTAATCCTGTTCATTCTCGTCACACCCAATACAAATCTTAACATCTTTAACTTTGCCACCTCCACCTCTGTCTCCTGTCTTTTTATCGGTGCCATCGTCTCCAACCCATATAACACAGCTCGTCTCACTACCGTCCTGTAGAACTTCCCTTTCACTCTTGCTGGTACCCTTCTGTTACAAATCACTCCTGACACTCTTCTCCACACACTCCAACCTGCCTGCATTCTCTTCCTCACCTCTCTTCCACACCCTCCGTTACTCTGTACTGTATTTTATTGTATACATAAAGTCTGTGCATCCCCAATCTAACTTCAGTTGTCATTTTGAATAACTAGATGCTAGTTTTCATTATTGTATTTGTAATTTTGTATTTATATAATTGTGAAAAAAACTCGTTGCATTTCTGGTTCTTTTCGTGGTAGGTAGCGCTATCATTGAGAGCAAGGGCTCCTGGGAAATGTTGTTTCATTCGTCCCGGCGTCTTAAACTACGTAATTTCCGTCTTGCAATTCTCACCAATCACAGTAGACGCTAACCTACGTTCCCATTCAACGTAGTAGACCGAAAATGGCTGAGCGAGGATACAGTTTTTCTTTAACAACATTTAGGTAAACCTTTGTTCTTATCAGCATTAAGTTGATGTACTAAATGTCTGTAAGCGTGTATCGGTTGTATTAACGTGCTTTCTTGCTAAGGAAATGGAAAGCTGTGGAAGGAGATGCGCACTCCAGACTCCGGGAGAGATGCACAGTCACTCTGCTGTGGGCCCCGGCAATGTGATGCTTGGCAGCTTTCAGAGCCTCGAGCTTGTTGCCGTCATTAAGTTTCCTCCTAATCGGTATCTGCTGTTAACTCCAAACTCAGTAAACCGTTGCCAGTGATGTTGCTGAGCTGTATTTACTCCGGCTTGTGTTGATTTAGACCAGAAAGCAACGAGCGGTGGCCTTCCCGCCGGTATCTTTCACTTTCGTTTCGCTTTTTTTGTTTCAGATAAGTGAAGACTGAGAATGTCTTCTCCTTACAAAGCAATTTGATATGGGAGTTGGAAACCGGCATGTTTTGTTGTCGTTACAAAACTCGGTATCTTGTAACTGCCATTGCATTTCGATGTTACAGTTGGGGTAAACGGGACGTAAGTGAGTTGCATTTAGGTGAGCACCGTATTTAATACTTGGGAAATTAACGCGTACAAAATGGATGAATGCACACTGTTTGAATTCACACATATTGTTAATATTGAGGAACGTGAATATCGTACAAGGTTTTAAAAATCACTTCCACTTATTTTGAATATTGAGAAAAGCGCATATCGTGCAGAAATTTAAAATTATTTTCCACTTATTGTGAATATTGGGTAAGGTGAATATCGTGCAGAAATTTTTAGTTCATTTTCATCTGTCGGTGCTCAAAGCCCGCTCAGTGCCGTTCAGTTGTTTCAGAGACGTAAATCAAACCCAGCAGTATCTTGTCCTGGACTGGGTGTGAGGACATCATGTAGTAGAAATTAATACACTTTGAGTGATGACTTCGTTTAGGAATGCAAAATATATGGAGTAAATGCAAGGAATGAAAAGTATCAGAATAATGGCATATTACAGAAATATTCAAGTAGCAAATTCTTAGTACCACTATACTAATACTGGATAGGGCCTCCTTTTGCTGTCAATACAGCCTCAGTTTTTCATGGCATAGATTCCACAATATATTCATTTGAGGTTCTGGCCCATGTTGATATGATTGCATCACACCATTCCTACAGATTTGTCAGCTGCAAATCTCTCGTTCCACCACATCCCAGTGGTGTTCCATTGGATTCAGATCCAGTGACTGGGATGGCCATTGAACTCATTGTCATGTTCATGTTCAAGATGGAAGTAGTCATTAGAAGATGGGTAAATTGTGGCCATGGTCAGCATGCAACAATGCACTGATAGGCCGTGTCACGCAAGCAACGAGTGGTTTGTATTAAAGGGCCCAAAATGTGTAAACAAAACATTCCTCCCACCATTACACAACAAGCATAACACATCAGACTCAGCTTGGACTGCTGACACCAGGTAGGTTGAAACCCGACATGGTCTTCTGCTTTTGTTGTCCGTCCGCCACAAGTTTTGACTTGTTACACATTTTGAGATGCTTCTCTGTTCACCACAGTTTGAATGGTTATCTAGGTTACCATAGCCTTTCTATCATCTTGAATCAGTCAGGCCATTATCCTCCGACCTCCCTCATCAACAAGACATTTTTTCCGTGTGCAGACTTACTGCTCACTGGATGTTTTCATGTGTTCAGCAGCAATCTGAGTAAAAGCCAGAGACTGTTGTGTGTGAAAATCCCAGGAGATCCGGAGTTATAGATGTACTCAGACCAGCCGCCTGGCACTAACAATCATGCCTCAGGCAAAATCAAAAGATCAAAACTTTTCCCCATGCACATGTTTAATGTGAACATTAAGTGAAACTCCTGACTTGTATGTGCATGCTTTTATGCATTGTGCTTACTGGGTACATGATTAGTTGATTAGGTAATTGCATTAATAAGCAGGTGTAGAGGTGATCCTAATAATTTTCTCAGGGAGCATACATTGAAAATATTTAGGTTATTTAATGAATATGGACATAGGGGAATGAAGGCAGAAAGTTTATATTCAGTCATTTAATCTTGCATTAAACACAGAAGATGTAAATAAACAAGTCACTGTACCACAAACATGTAACAATATTACTTTTACTTGAAAACAGCATGTTATGACTATTGATTCTAATAGATTTCAAATACAAGTTAAATAACTGAAAATTAATGAGATACTCAGAAGGGCCTTAAGTTGTGTGGCATCTAATCCAAATAAAAATAATTAATTGGGAGTGAGTACAACAGACAAAATTTTACTGATAACTTCAGGCACTGATCCCCCTTGACCTTGATATGGATAAGTGAGTTATGATTAACAAAATAATCTTCTGATGCACTTAAGACACATCATCAGTGATGTATTTGGAGTCTTAGACAGTTATGAGTCTTTTGACATCAGACACTCTCAGCCAGGCGACCCGGCTAGATTCGATCAGGCCCTGTGTTTTGTTTAAGCAGTAATTTTCCATTGTTTGATTATCCTAAAATGTAATTTGATAATCCTGGTGGCTTTTTGCATGCGTGTGCCTGTGATTACACAGGAGGGATCTCCCAGCAAACCCCCTGCATCACACTTCAACGGTTATGCTGAAAAATAAAACTTTGTTTTTGCACATTTTTTTTTTAAATTGTTCAGGCTTAAAACATGATCTCGTATTATGAATTTAAAATTTGAATTATATGTACAGAAAGTGAAGAGTGTGAATGGTTAAAAGTTTTCAAAGCTAAATTTGATATTCACAGTTAATATATTTATGTTTAAATCTCTCATTGTGGATTTTTTATACTTGTACAGTGTATACTACTTGCTTTTTAATTTTGTAATTGCCATATTTAGGCTATACTACTTAAACTGGTATTTTAACAGGTTTCTAGTGTGTGTGAGATTTATTTTGTCATATTCAGGTACAATGCAGTACTGCTTATTGCAACACAGGAGTAGTTATGTTTTACTATAGTTTTTATTTAAGTTGTATCTTTAACTTATCCCTAACAAATCCTTAATGTATCGCTTAATTTGTAGTGCTTGTGCTTACTATTTAAAGTGTGTTAAATAAAGATCAATGAAATTAGTTCTGTAAAAAAGTTCTGTAAAGGTACTCTCTGGAGTGTATGATGTCATGTTTTATGGAGAAAGTCTGGCCATATGCTGAGTCTGTTATTGTATAATTTTATTAACATTCCTTATTGTTATATTCAAGGTAAAATGAACAATGCATAATATGTGGATTGTGATCTTTTTATTCTTGTTGATTTCGTATCCATCAGTTTTTTGCGTTGCATTTTAAAGGTATTTAATTAATGTACAAATCTGCAATATAATCACAAAATTTTAAACTTTCTTCTCTTATAGCCCTTCTGGAAAGTTGGTTCAGATTGAGTATGCTTTGGCAGCAGTAGCAGCTGGTGCTCCATCTGTTGGAATTAAAGGTAAAAAAGGGACATTTTAATTGATAGAATGCACAGCTTAGATTGCTGTTTTAGAATATGAGGTTTTTACATTTTTTTATTACCAGACGATTGGAAAGTAATTCCTTGACTTCAGTGCATAATAAAGCTGCAAATTATAGATATATAGCAGTGTATTACAATGTTGATATTATTCCCAGTTTTTATTCTCTCCACTCATAAGTAATTCTGATGTTACAAAGCCATCACTACTTACAGTATACAGTGATATACACATTGTATGCCCCATACAAGTCATTGAGAGAGAGAGAGCATTGTTAGAGCTAAAAGATTAGTGCACTCTGTGGTTTTGTCGTGCTCCTAATATTTTACCAATGCAGAGGGTTTACCAAGAACATCACTGATTTTTGGTGTGGAATATTTGTGCAAATCATCTTTTGTGCTGAATCACACTTTTGATACAGATTTGTGGAGGGCGGTCTCTGAACATCTTGTTTTTTGTTTGAGTACAAGTTGTCTTGGCTTGTTCTACTCTGTATGGGTTTTTCTCTCAATGTTGTAGTTAATAATAATACGTTTTATTTATGTAGCGCCTTTTATACGCTCAAGGACACTTTGCAATTCAATGCACACATTAATAAGACAGTAGAAATTTCATACACGAAAAAGAATAATAATACTCATTGAAAAGATGTGTTTTTAACAGAAGTTTGAAATTAATAATAGATTTTTCCTCGCGTAGGCTGAAATCCTGAAGAAACCCATGAAGGAAAATTGGTGACTCTGAATTGAAATGTTGTGAGAATTGGTGGTAGTGCAGTGCAGTGTAGTGGCAGTGCGTCTAAGGCATCTAATGATGTTGGGATCCAATTCCTCATGCTCCTGAAGTTGATAACCAGGTTCTGTAATTGGATATTTATTTACTTGATCCACTAGGACATGGCCCTGGAACTCCTGCTGTTACTCTCTGTGAGATTGTGCAGACATGGAGTGGCCATCCCATCAATCATGCTTGAGTGTTCCTTGACAGAAACAAAACTATTGTTTAAATTGTTTGTGGAGCTAGATGCTGTCGGTTAAGGTGTAACCACACATTTGCAGATTTTCTCCATTTCCAAAAAAAAAAAAATCTTCCGTTATTTATTGTTTCCTTCTCTTTATTTTGAAATCCTGATAATATATCTCCAATGTTACTCTTTTATGTCGAGTTTGGTACCAACCCAACAAATATACTATGCGTGTGGTATTCTTACACCAGGTCTAGGAGGGCCACAGGTATTTGCTCCAACCCCTTTCTTATTCAGTAGCCAGTTATTACCGCTGCTGAAGCAAGTATTGTTAAAGGCCAGTCACATTACAGTAGATGACTTTTCCAGAGATTTTTGTTGTAGCCAACATTTACATCATTTTAGCGAGTTAGCGGTATGCTCCTGTGAATCCATTTGCTTAATGTGACATGCCCTGCAACTCGATCCTACTAGTCTGTGACTCACTATGATAAAATCAGCCAGACTTCACTTTTGACTTTAGTCATAAGTGGTCTCTATGCCCATGAGAGCTGACAAGCAGTGAGAGCTCATCCAGGAGTACAGTGCATATAATGCAGCAATGAGGAATAAGGAACATGGGAGTTTGGATCTTATAGGCAAAAAACAAGCTTGTTTCCCAGATGTCTTGTGTTTTATGTACCATGACAGAATTGAAATAAGAATAAAAAGAGCAGCGATTGTGGATGGCCTTGCTGTACCTGTGAACCCTTTCTACAACATGCTATTAGTTGTCATGAAAAGGGGAGAGCATGACGATGCTGGAAGGTTGGCCCACGATCATCAAGTGTGACTTGGGCAGCAATTTTCAGTCATTTAAATTAGCAACTGTGACTTTGGCTTTAACCAACACTTTTGTGCATCATTTCAGTTAACTTGCTTGTTAAGTTTCCCAGCCCTTTTACAACAACAACAACATTTATTTATATAGCACATTTTCATACAAAAAGTAGCTCAAAGTGCTTTGCATAATGAAGAAAAGAAAAATAAAAGACAAAATAAGAAATTAAAATAAGACAACATTAGTTAACATAGAAAGGAGTAAGGTCCGATGGCCAGGGTGGACAGAAAAAACAAAAAAAAACTTCAGAAGGCTGGAGAAAAAAATAAAATCTGTAGGGGTTCTAGGCCACGAGACCGCCCAGTCCCCTCTGGGCATTCTACCTAACATAAATGAAATAGTCCTCTTTGTAGTTCGGGTTTTTCACGGAGTCACTTGATGCTGATGGTCATACAGACTTCTGGCTTTTAATCCATCCATCATTGTTGGAACATCATGGTGCTTTGGGTAGATGATGGTGGCACATCTTAAACAGTAGCATTGTATGTTTTTATCTACTTCTTGTTTTCCTAACTATCTTCTAACAAGGGGGCTCCGCCTCCTGCTCGCTTCGCTCGCCTACCCCCGGCGTTGGGTATCCTGAATTCATTTTGGAGCTTTGCCCGCGGCATTTCAGACGCGCGTTGTAGGCGCCTGCGTTCATTGATTTTATCCAGGCGGGCTCGTGTTTGTATATCCGTCAGTCGAGCTCGTTCGTTTTGAACCCGTGCCTGCTTTGCTTCCGCAGTTTCAGACGCGCGTTGTAGGCGCCTGCATTCATTGATCTTATCCAGGTGGGCTCGTGTTTGTATCGTTGAGCTGTATTGTGTTTGAATATGGTGTAAAGCGTTCAGTGGTTTGTACAATCCCAAGCAGCACATTATTCCTAACTTCACTCCGCAGTAGTGCCACTCACATTATGGCGGTGACGCCTGCGCCTTCACTCCGCAGTAGTGCCACTCACAATATGGCGGTGATGCCTGCGCCTTCCGTTCTATCTTTGTGGACCTGTGGGGCCTCCGTAGCCTCTCACGTTTGACTCTGGGGTGCAGTGCAGAATCCTCTTTTGTGTGTGGCTGTGTCGTTAGTCGTTAGCTATGGGCGCGTTGTTGCTTCATTTCTCATTCACGTTAGTTGAGCTCTTTCGTTCTTGGGCCGTGACTCCTTCGTTTGCGGTGGATAAGACTTCGCTTGCGGTTTATGAGACGCGCGCCTGCGCAGTACGTCTCATGGTCCCATCGCCGTGTACCTGCGTCCATATCCGGTTTATTCTCTGTTAGTAATATGGATTAACAGTAGAATGCAAATGACAAAAGGCAGACCACCGTCTTAACTTGGTCCTGTTTACAACTATTTGTGTTCATCATGAAGCTTGTTTTAAAAACATGTGGAAAGAATGGAAGTGAAAAGGGAGAAGGACTGAAAATTACTAATCTGTTTAAAAACTGCAGAATTGAGAATTACTAATCCGTTGAAATCCACAAATAATTTGGATGATATTCTCAGAACAGTAAAATTTGTAATTTAAGGATGAGCTCACATGGCAGAAAGCATAGCTTGCTATTCCGTCCAATAGTTTTGTATCACCCAGCATTTGGTTCTAATTGTAAAATTATGTTGGAACAAAATCCTGCAGTACTGTCACTCTCTAAGACCAAACTTGAGGACCCCTGTTTTTTAATTACTAGTTATTAGTTGGTGCTGGTTTACATTTATGAATATTACAGCTTAACATATATTTTTTTTTTCATTTCAGTAAAACATTTAATGTTGTACACAGTGTTAATTCAATGTTAATTGATAAAATAAATAATGGCTGTTGCAGAAGTTCATATTTAACTTTTGTTGTTGTGTATTTCCTTTTTATAGCTGCAAATGGAGTTGTGCTAGCAACAGAGAAAAAACAAAAGTCTATACTTTATGATGAACAGAGTGTCCATAAGGTGGAGCCTGTCACCAAGCACATAGGCATGGTGTATAGTGGAATGGGCCCAGATTACAGGTACTTTTTTTTTTTTCCCCACCACTTCAAAACAGTTTTATTTTTTAATAACAACTGCCTGTGCACACCAAAGAAACAGTAGATTTTCCCATTAAACAAAAGAAACCTGACAATATACTAGGATTAGGTAGTGTTCTTCCTATTCCAACTAAAAACCTATAAACTGTTTATTTAAATTTAGGGTTGATTTATTCCATGTGTGTTTGCGGCACCTAAACTATCAGAAAGCTTGCATTTCTTTTGGGATTTGCATTTTAGAGTTTATATGCATCTGCCTGTTAAAAACATTTTTGATGTGTGTAATTAGAATTCTATTTAATCTTTCCCATGGAAGATTTGTGTAACTGTCATATTGCTCATACAAATATTTTGTGTTTTAGCCATTTTTTAATTGTCTGTCCTTTTTAATTTTTCAGAGTTTTGGTACGACGAGCTCGTAAGTTGGCACAACAGTATTTCTTAGTTTATCAGGAGCCAATTCCCACTGCTCAGCTAGTGCAAAGAGTAGCATCAGTAATGCAGGAGTACACACAGTCAGGGTGAGTAAGAGCCTCTTTCTCTGTTAATCTGGTGCTTCCAATTAAAATGAATCAAGGAAACTGCCAGTGCCAAAGAATCATTTGCATGCATAATTTCACTTGATTCTATATATCATTTTGTCAAATGTGACAAAGGACGATAAATCCAATGCAAAACTTTGCTGTCGATAAAACCTGAGAGCAGTTTATATGTAGTGTTCTGTTAGTTTATTGTTATAATTATTGTGTAATATAATAAACAGTGCAGACTAGATGGATATTTGAGATTTTGTGTAGACTGGAGCTTTACTATAAAGTGACATTGATTTAAAAATGTTTTAACATATTCATGTAAGTGCAGTTTCTACTTATAAGGATGTATCATACTCCGTTGTAATATTGACTTGCCATAGGAGTTTCGTATTTTTTGCAAAATATAAGTAAACTAAACCTGTGCTTTCTTTTTAGTGGTGTGCGTCCTTTTGGAGTTTCATTACTCATAGCTGGTTGGGATGAGGGTCGGCCCTATCTTTTCCAGTCAGACCCATCAGTAAGTTTAATTTTTGTAAGGTACTGAATTGTGCCTGTATAATTTTTAAATTAAAGAGTAATGAAATATAAAAAATATAAATGAAAGTTGCATTAGCTTAAATGGGCAGGTTTAATGATTTTAGAAAATAATACTTTTTAAATTAGCGTAAGTTAAGTTTATTGTTATGGGTAATGTTGAGTCTTGTGCAGAAGAACACTGAGTGGATATGAATTTAAACTTTTTAAATTGTCTCCTGTTTTAACAGGGTGCTTATTTTGCATGGAAAGCAACAGCTATGGGAAAGAATTATGTAAATGGCAAAACCTTCCTAGAAAAAAGGTATGGAACTGTATGCAAATACTTTTTAGTATATTGTAAGTAATCCGGTGTTTTCAAGTGAAATCCGAACTTTATTTTTTCCTGAGAATTTAGAATTTAACATTCTACTATTGAGATCCAATTATTAATACATATTTTTACTAGGTGAAAAGTGGATCTGCTTAGAGCTTGGTATAACTTCATATATTGATTTTTTTTACCTCACAGATATAATGAAGATTTAGAGCTTGAAGATGCTATTCATACAGCTATTTTGACACTAAAGGTTAGTTTGTACTGTTCATTCCTGCTTTATTAAAACTAATTGCATTAATTACTGTATATTTATCCGTAGTAATGATCATTAAAATAAATAGTATGCATTAATTGTATCTAAAAAAAAATCACTTGTACTTATTCCGGGATTTTATTTGGCATTTATGCAAAGTACAGCCCTATGTAAATTGCATGTTATAAATATTGACTACAATCCCAGTGAGTTATATGAGAATTTTAGTGCTGTTAGTGTAAAGCCTTGTCTTTTCTAGTCCTAGATCTTTCAGCATATATTTATCATAGAATTAACCTGTACTGTACATTGTTTCTTAAAGTACCCATTTATATGTGATGCACATTCCATATAATTACCCGCTGTACGACAGCAATCCCAGAATGGAATTTTACTGTTTTTGAGTGGAGAACACAGGGTGTATAGTTTTGATTCATGGTTTCCAGTGTGGTGCTGAGGTGTCACCTTTTGCAGTCGGGTCCCAATCCAGGTAGGTGGTTCATCATATGGTGGGTGCGGCAACACGCTATCAGTGCATGCTCACAACTGTACCATTAGTAAACATTGTAAATGTGTCAAAACCCCAATCTGCCACAGACATTGGCATGTGCCAGGAGGTTGTTTTACTTCTAAACCTGTATTCCAGATCAAGAAAAGCATAAAGAACACACATAAAACTACTTTTCCTGGAGTTTTAATAATGTTCGAAAATACAAAAGGCTTGAAAGTACTGCACACAGTTCTTAGTATATTTATCTACATGTGATCTATCTAGGTATATAAAACATGTATATAATACGTGCAAGATTAATAAAGTTTTCATTTGTATATGACTTTCCGTCCCAAATAGGCAGGTTAACAAATCCAATCCACTTAACATGTTCATATTAATGTCAGGGTTTAAAGCTGCTCAAGATGTTTCAGCTGTGCTATTTGGTATTTGTTCCAAGTATCTGTAGTTCTTTGCATGAACAGGTAAAGTATAAGTAATAGTATGTGGTACTTTTACAGCCAGATAATGTTATACTGGTTGTTGGTGAGTTGTTAAGTATTGACAGTTCTGGAATATTGTACTACATATTTTTGATTGAATTATGTTTTGCTGGTTGCAATGTGATTTTTAAGTTTGAGGAATTTTTAATTATGAAAAGAATATTACCCCTGCTGTGTTTCTTAGTATAGTAGCAACTTGATAGATTAACAGATTTTTGTTTTATATTTTATATACAGGGTGAGTCAACATTATGTTAACACTAATGGTACTGCTATGTATATACTTACATTCAATTTTTGTGGACAGTTTATGTGCCACATATAGTACATGTGTCGAAAACGATGGCGAACAGGTTGAAACATTACTGTAAATCATGCTGCAAATATCAAGTAGGTTTTGTGAATAAATGTTTTCCGCCATTCAAATGTTAACATAATTTTGACTCACCCTGCAACCCTGTAATATCTTGAATATAAAAAAAACTATAAACTCCCATTGAAACAATCAATCGGCCAATATATTAAATCAGATTTTTTTTTTCTGCTTAGTTTATAAACAACTGTTTTTTATAATAAAAATGTGGGTCTGTGCATTTATGGCACATAATTGGAGTTGACATATCATATTTTATACTGAAAAGCAGTCAGACAAATTGCCAGTGTATAATGCTCCCATTTGTTGGAAGATACCAAGCGTACAAATTAAATAATTAAAAAAATGGCAGCATTAGTCCACTAACCCTTTAATACAACCTACATTGCCAATTTCACTTTCCTCCAGCCCTCTTTTCCCTGGGTGCTTGTCTCATTTCTGTCTCAGTGGTATATAGTACAGTGATTCTTAACCTCTGGGTCTCAACTTAGTTTTGGTTCATGGGTTGTTGTTGGTGGGTCTTGAGTGGCTGTTGTGACCACTTGCTCCCTTCCGGCCGAATGATCAACCGCATTGGCGTGATATTTTTTCACTAATCTATTCTTGCTTGTTGTTCACTGTGGCCTGCCAGAGACATTGAACAGCTAGTGATGGGCCCCGAGGCAGTAAAGATTGAGAAACACTGGCATAGTATGCAGAAAGACACTTATGTAACAGGGCTTGCATTTCCCCAAACATCCAATAAAAATCAACAATATTACTATCTGGGTAAAGAAATTCATGCTTTTAACATGACCCTTATTTTAGAGAAAAGAGATGCATTCCATTAGGTGGACCAAACTGCTCATTTGGAGACCCAGGCTGCTTTATACAAGAGAAAACGAATGACATGTATTTGCCATTTCCTGTAAGCTGTTAGTATACCTTATTGTCATCCTGACTGTTCTCCAACTGTTAAAAGACTGACATTTACTCTTACTTTTAAAATACTACAGTTACGTTTTGGCATTTCTAAATTACATTTTAACACATACGTTCATAATTTTATGCTTTATATTTTACAATGTCACCAGTTTCCTTATGAACGTTATACAGCTGTGTTTGATATTTTTTAATCTCCTTGCTCATCCACTGTTAGGTATCGCACTGCTTCTAAGTTTTAGTAAATTAAACAAATTTTCCTGCATTTAATGAAGTGTTATTCTAAACACCCTATTGCTTCTCAACAATCTACTATGGAATTCAAAAGTTAACAACCATTGTTTGATTAACTTACATTTACAGTTAAACTGAAAATGCACCATCATGCACATTACTGCGTTTTCTCATTCAGGAAGCCTGCCCCTTGCTGTTACCTAGCAAGCTCCCCTTTCCGTTTTATTAATTCCTAATGATGCGGATGTGGGTGTGCTTGCTCCAAGTGCTGTGGAGGAATGTATTGTTTCTGTTTGTGACCCATCCTTAGGATTGCAGTTGCCAAGATTTTCTTCATAAGCGGCAAAGTGGGTTCTGCACAACAACACACATCACGCAGCTGAAATAAATGTTTACGCATGACAGGAAATGCCCCCCTTATTTAAGCACTAATTGAAATGTAGATGCTTGCAGAATTAGTTCAAGAAAATCCTTCTGGACAGAGACTAAACACCTTTGTCCTGTGTAAACAGATTTTGCTTGTCATGAAGTACTATTTATTTTGCAAAATTTTTTTATTTGGTTTTTCACAAATAATTAAATTATTAATAGTTATTGATCAAAGGAAGCTGACTTGATTCAGTTCATCTGGACATAGTTCTTTTCCAGGGAGATACATTACATCACTCATCCAAGTGACTTCCTCAGTCTCAGTTGACTGCAGGTTTCTCCAACCTTATAAACAGTACCTTTGCATAATGACCAAAACTAGCACCACTGACTAACAATGGGCCGTGTGATCAACGATATGCAAATTGTCCATTGATCAATGGCCATGAGTAACATTCACAGAGATTTGAGGAATGGCTGCAGTCACAGCATTGTAAGATGGTGAAAGATGTACCCTCCTCGGTTCAGAGATGGTCGTTCCTTTTTCACGTAAATGGCCTCCTTGACTCCTCGTTCAAACCAGTGTTCCTCCCTGTCCAGGATGGCCACATCTTCATCACTGAAAGTGTGACCACTGTCCTGTAGGTATAAATAGACTGCGTAGTCCTGGCCTGACGAGTTGTTGTGCCATCTGCTTCGCCAGTGGTTGTTTGGTTTCCCCGATGTATAATTCACGGCAATCCTCTTGGCACTTAACTGCGTAAACTATATTACTCTCTCTTTTTGCTGTAGCGTGTTTTGGGGTTTGAAAGACACCGAGACCTGGTGTTTTGAACAAATGCGTCTCAGCTGTTGCGATACTCCTGACACATAAGGGATCACCAAAGGTTTTCGCTTAGGCAGTGGTTGTCCTTCCTCTCTCCTAGATTGCTTAGAGCATTCTTTAGGTGTCTTCTTTGGGTCTGGTGTTTGCTCTGTGTTGTAGAGTCCTGATGACAACTATTTTGTGCTCTAGTGGATGGTGAGAGTCAAACCTTAAACATTGATCCGTATGTGTTGGTTTATGGTACACATCAACTTTCAAATGTCCCCCATTGCTGATGGAAATTTCACAATCTAAGAAAGCTAGCCTGTCACGTTTCATGTCCTCCCTGGTGAACTGGATGTGTTTGTCCACTGAGTTGATGTGGTCAGTGAATTGTGATCCAATGACTCGGTGATGTTCCAGGATAGGATAATAGCGCCCTCTTTTCCACTTCTTCCATATACAGATTGGCCACAATAGGTGAAACTGGGGAACCCATGGCGCACCCATGTTTCTGCCTGTAGTACTGGCCTTTGTATATGAAATATGTGGATTGAAGACACAGTTCCAAGAGCAGACAAACTTGGTCGTTGCACTTTCACTTATTTCTTTGAGAGTACAGATTTTAAACAAAGTTTGCTTTATTTTTTTAAATTTAATGTAATAGTTTTCATTTTTACCAATTCCATCTTACAAAAACCTTAAAACCCATTATTTTATTCTCACTCCATTTAAGTAACCTCTGTCTGTTCTAAATTCTGCTGTAATCAGCACAGTATTACAGTACTGTATATCAGAGTAGGCTCCCCCTTATTAATACTTTTGCTTATATGTATTTAAATACGAAATGATCAATTGGGTTTGTGAATTTCCTGGTTGTGTCCCACTATTTATTGGATTTTTCCAGATTACTTCACTTTGGTATAACTAAGTTTGTTTGATTGATATGATTAAAAAGTTGTTCATTGGCACTGCTGTCATTTGCCACACAAATAGGATACATTTTTCACACTGAATCCAAATTAACTGAAAGTTTTTGTTTCTCTGTGCAGGAAAGTTTTGAAGGACAGATGACTGAAGACAACATAGAGGTTGGCATCTGCAATGAGGCAGGATTCCGCAGGCTGTCCCCAGCAGAAGTTAAAGATTACTTGGCGGCAATAGCCTGAGTTAATATCGCAATGATTTTTTTCTTTTGCTTTGCCTGGTAGTCCTTTTGTCTTGTAGGTTTTTCAATAACCTACAATTACTGTATTTTCAATTAAGGAAATTTTTTTATCATTTGTATTCCCTATTTTCTGCCATAAATCCACAACAAATAAATATGGAAAATTCTGTATCCTAACTTGGAAAAAAAAAATTATTACGTGAAAATGTTCTGCCATGTTACTGGGAAGAGGAAACAGAAAATTTAGAAAGCAAAAAAAAAAATCATAAGTTAATGTCACACAAAACATCTGCACAGACAGCGAAAACGTCTTTTCTCTGCTGTCATTCACATTCATTTAGCTGTTTTACAGCTTTATAAGCCAGAGGATAAGCTTTAAAATCCATAGTATATATTGACTAAGCTTCAGCCCCTTCATAAAAATCAGAACTTGCAAAATGCAGACTGTGGGTGGCTTTATGTGGCACCAAACTTCCTAAGGTGATGTCAAGAACTGCACTGCTGGGGAAAAGCTGCATATTTTTTCTTTGAAAGAAAGGGACATTTGGGATTAGTAGAAATATTTTTGTTTTAATGAAGAAGCACCAATATACAGTAGGTCACATATTGAGAGTAACGGGTTAACTCTTTTATCATTTTTTGTTCTGTTAATAATGGAAATGTGAAGAATGTTTCAAAAGATACACTTTTAGACGTGTAGCGTGTGGTGTTTCCACAGGGAGCTTGTCACTTGTTTTCTTCGATTACTCCCAACTGTTCATTCCCCATTGGCAGCAGAGTCGTTGATAGGAAAATGTTTAGACTTCGCAAAGATATCCTCAAAGTGATATTGCTAACAAAGATGTATGTTGCTTTCTAAGTGTGCTAGAAATGAATCTTCTGAGAACGAGTCTGCTTGTATGGTGTCCTTTGTGTACTTTATGGAAACGTGCATTACGAGGTGTACTTTTATTTTTAAACTTGAGTTATGTATGAATCCATGAGGGTAAAGCTGAGATGGCACTGGACCTGGTTAAAAGGGGTGTGTGTGTGTGTTTTCTAATATTTGTGGATAATAATGTCCCCTTTAACCTCAATGCCTACTAAAGTGTGTGTGTATAAGAAAAGTGGAGCTGTCGGATGAATAGTATACAAGTGGTGATAAAGGACTTGTTCTGTGCACTTGATACCTTTATAGCTTTTGTGACTGTGATCTTAGACATCTGAAGTCAACTGAACAGATTACCACATAGCATAAAAGAGCCACAATAGAAACCAGGTAGCAATTAATACTTAAGTCTGTAGGCCATTTTTTTTTCTAGACCAAGGCTGAGGTGCATGTTCTGTATTGGGAGAAACAAGATTACCTGCTAATGATGTTACTACAGTATACCAGATGTCCAATGTAAGTACAGTGATCCCTCCTTGATCACGGCGGTTGCATACCAGAACCCCCCGCGAAAAGTGAAAATCCGTGAAGTAAAAACCATATGTTTATATGGTTATTTTTCTGTATTTTAAGCCCTTATAAACTCTCCCACACTCTTATAAACATTTCCCGCACAGTTATACATCATAAACCGCCTTATTATGTCACTTACAACTCGTTTCGCACCCTGGTTAAAGGACACTGCGGCTGTAGTTCTTGTATTCTTTTCATCCTTCTTAATATAACGAACCGTGGACTCATTGATGCCGTAATAGCAGTGTACCTGTTCCCTTTCTTCAACGATCCAAAACTTTTACCTTTTTGGCAATCATTAGCATCTTCCGTTGGCGCTTGGACACAGCCCCAGTAGCAGGAGCAGATTGTTTTGGAGACATAACGAAGGGCTTGACTACGCACAAAGATAAACACAAAAGTTAACTCTTTCACAGATAAACACGTTGATGCTGAATGAGCGAGACGAGATGCTGGCTAACGCAAAGCGGAAACGAATGCTGCTCTCTGTCGCTAAGCCAATCAGCACCCAGGAACTTAACCACGTGCTCTGATTGGGTAGCTTCTTAGCCATCTGCCAATAGTGTCCCTTGTATGAAATCAACTGGGCAAACCAACAGAGGAAGCATGTACCAGAAATAAAAAGACCCATTGTCGGCAGAAATCCGCGAACCAGTGAAAAATCTGTGATATATATTTAGATATGCTTACATATAAAATCCGCGATAGAGTGCAGCTGCGAAAGTCAAAGTGCAATATATGAGGGATTACTGTATGCATATAGGACATGTAAATTAAATGTTTGCCTGAAGAATTAGAAATTCTGTTCAGCTTGGTAGATTAAAATTACAAACTAGACATAAGAATGTTTAATTGTAAGCTTGTTACATAATGCCAAAGAGTATTGGTACAAGTAGATAAAACAGAGTTTACCTGTTAGGGACAACAGACTAAAAGACTCAGAGCGGCAAAGCAGTGATTTGATAGGAGTGGACCAGGATGGATGGTTCATAAAGTTTTAGCGTGAAGCTGCTAGGACCATAGTTGCACTTATCCACAGTCACTCACTGCCAGTGTTTGAATTTGTCCTTTCAAGTGTTGATTTCTAAGAACCAAGCTGTTTCACAAAATAAAGAACAAACATGGCTGGGGACAGCCTCAACACTGCAGACCGTTACTTGCTGCAGTAAATCTGCTGGCACAATATTTCAACAAAAATACAGCCCTTCACCTTTTCATGTCAAAGCTAGTTTTATTTGTATGGCACTCTAGATTATTTAAATCTTTGATATAGAAAATAATAGTGTTTGATTTGAAGACAGAGTTGGGATTTGGCATTGTCATTTTTATATTATATATATATATATATATATTTTTTTTTTTCTCTTCTGTCTTCTCTTAGAAGAGTTATGTTAAGTTTGGTACATTGTAGTTTGGATTTAGTAATGGACTGCCTGATGAATAAATGACAGGCTTGTATTTTTTGTTTTTATTAAGGAAGTTACATGAGAAAGGTGGCTGTGTTCATTTTGGGGTACAGTTCATTATTTTATATGCATGGAAGTGTGGTTATCGGTGTTTTCTTTTTTTTTGAGTACTTTTTATTTTGTTTCAGCAGAAACCAGTCTTCAGGGGCCTCATGTATAAACGGTGCGTACGCACAAAAATGTTGCGTGAGAACGTTTCCACGTTCAAATTGCGATGTATAAAACCTAAACTTGGCGTAAAGCCACGCACATTTCCACGGTAGCTCATACCCGGTCGTACGCAAGTTCTATGCTCGGTTTTGCAGACTGGCGGCACCCAGAGTCAAAGCAGTGCTACTGTTCCTGTGTAGTTATCCTTTCTTTTTTAGATCCATATCCCTGACGCAGCTTTATAAATACACTGAGATTAACCGCATATTGTTTATTACTTTAATGCATCTGATTGCAATTAACCTGTAACAATATAATGGTCCACAGAATGGTCAAACTATTCCAAATCCCATAACTGCTTTAGTGTTGTTACTCTCACTGCACCTTCTTCTTTCAGCTGCTCCCTTTAGGTGTGGCCACATCGGATCATCTTTTTCCATATTACTCTCACTGCACCACTGTATCTGAGTGTGAATCACAGCTGTACAGCAGCTGATTGGAAAGACAATTATCGGTATACAGCATCAAGCACATGCTGCCTCAGCCATACTGTCTATTGAACTGCTCTCATATGACAAACGCTTCACAGCCTTTCCTGTACTGACCTCACAGTTCACAGTTTCATCCCAAGAACTCTAAACGCACTCAATCAGTCCATTAAGTGCTCCTTGTAGAACTGTTTGTACTTATAAGTACAATTACCTCACTGTAAACATGCAATAGTTATAATATTGCTTCACCTGACTTTATAAAGCGCATATTTACGTGATGACGATATCATTTTTAAGATGAAATGCAGCAAAATGTTTTATATTATACAGATAAAACTTTACACGGTGCCGCAGCGCTAGCAACCCGCTGGCGCTCCATTCACAGATTGTTCCTGACTCACGCTGTATTCTTGCTGGTGCTGATGCGACACTGGAAGGATAGATGGATAGTATAACTAAACACGTACTACAAAAATATTTCAATGTTCCTTAAACGTTTTGAAGAATCGACGTTCTAAGCTTACAGATGGCTTAATGCAGGCATGTGCAACCTACGGCCCGTGGGCCGAATCCGGCCCGCGTACTGATTTTATACGGCCCGCAACGACTTTTCCAAATATCATTGAATCTGGCCCGTTAACCCTCTTGGTGATGCCTGTTTGTTCTTGTGGTATTGTTGGATTATTTTTGATAGTATGATGCGGCCAGTGTTTTCTGAAGTACTTTATATTGTGCTTCCCCCACTTTTACGGCACGTCCGGAACTGTTGCACGTTTATAAAGTGTGCAAGAGCTCGTAGTCACGTAGTCGTTGACTCTGCTGCATCTCTCTGCTCTACTGTCATGCGTGTCCACCATGCAATCTCAATCGTCGCATTAATAAAGAGTTTTTATTAAATAATATATTAATAAATATTTGTTGGTTTTTTTTGGCCTTCTTGCATTTTTGATTTTCAGAAATACATATATATCCTGAAGTACTCCGGCCCGCGTAATCTTTCTACTTTCTAATCCGGCCCATAGTCCTGTCAAGGTTGCACATGCCTGGCTTAATGTCTATTACAGAGCTGATTGTGTATTTGGAGAAAGAAAAGTAAGGACAGGAATTGGAGGTTATTACATTTGAAAGAGACAGTACTGCTACAATAAAGTATTTCATCGAAGGTTGCGCACGGCGCAGCAAGCATCTTGCGTGAGACGAACAATCACTGCGCCACCGTGTTCCCATGTTTAATAACATGCTTTAACTCCTATCATCATGAAAATGATATCACGTATACATCTCAGTATTTTAATTATTCAGAGAGCTGTAATATCACCAATGTAATGGATTCTGTGTCCTGTTGGAGGAAGAGAAAGCGCGGAAGCACGTAGTGATTCACACACACAGAGCACATAGAAGATCAAATACAAAACAAAGCATTTAACGTGCTATTTTAGTTATGATGGGATTGAGAAACTAGTAAATTAAATGATTTTAAGATGAAGTTTATGATGTTCTACTTTAATGACAAATAAACTACATGATTAAAGTGGAAATTTAGAGATTAAAGTTGATATTTCATGCTTTTTCCCCACTGTGTCCCTATTTTTTTTTTTTTCTTCTCTGTACCCTAATAAGCTTTTATGTGACACTCAGACGGTGGGCTATGATATATGACAACTTTTTTTTATTTCGGGCACTGTGCGACTTTGTGAACTTGAGCTTTCGAGTTTCTCCGACACGCTATGTCACTCGATCAACTTCCTTTTGTTGTTTATATCACTGTTTAAACCAACAAATAGTACGTTTTTCTTTGCCTCCACTTGGTATTCGCTGAAATTCTTCTATTTTCCCTTGTGCTTTTGCCATTGTCTTTTCACAGAAGGCTGACCTTATTTATGTTGATTTGCATATTCAAAGAGGCGTAATTCTGAGAGGAGACAGGGCGGGACAGCAGGTGCGTGCACGGGCGTTACTTTTCACGCTGACCGGGATTTATGGAGCGGAAGAACGTGGAAGTTGGTGAACACGCAGATTTATGCATCTGGATATTTTTGTGCGTAAGCACATTTCCGCTTTTGTGCTTACGTCATGTTATAGTGTGAATTCTACGCACGGCGTTATGCATGAGGCCCAAGGACTTTTATTGTTAGAGACGGCCACATTTGTATTTTGTATACTACAGTAGTTGCAGCTACTTGACTCCTACTACTTAACTACTGCTAAATACTTTCAAGGGAGACTAGCAAGAAAAAGGCAGATTATTTCAGTTCATTTACACTGTTATGTACCGAGGTTAGTGTCTTACTCTATCAATTCTTAAAAGACAGAAAATACCTTAGAGTCAAATGCTCTGCAAAACAAAAGGAATACAAAACATTAACAGATAGCAAGCACTTTGTGATTCTTGCATAGTAGCAGATAATTAGGTGTTCTGAAGGATTTGAAGTTGTGCATTTCACATCAACCAACCCCAGGGAATTGCGAGTGGTCATAGTTAATCCTTTTCAAAAATGTGAGTCAGTAATACAGGCATGTAGCGTGCCATTTTATGTTATTTCAAGGTTGCTGATCATGAATATTTTTTTGAAATTTGATTTGTTACTGGAGGTAAATCATATCTAGCTCTCTAATTACCACTCCCAGAAGGTTACAATTACAAATTTCAGTTCCAAGCAAGAGTATTTAGACTTAAAACATTAAAACCGAGGCAAACATTTTAATATTTCAAATATTGTTCTGTTTTTTTTATCATGTACTTCTACCTCATTAATTATTACGTGTTACGAACACCCCAAATTGGGGCAACCTCTGTTAATTCAGACTTCATTGTTGTTTTTTTATTTTTAAATCTTTTCTAAATGTAGACATTTTGTGTTGAAAGGAGCAGAGAATGAGGGGGTCGCCCAAGCTGGACTTTGCTTTGGTGATGACAAAATGAGTAGAATTTTTAACTTTATATCTGAATTTTTTATTTTTATACTTAAAATAAGTCTTGTGGTATATACAAGTTGAGATGCTGCTATCCAAGAATATCATGAACTTTGATCATCTTTGCAATTCAAAAAAAAAAAAAATGTTCAGGCCCAGTAAGATTGAATTAACAGCACCATACATTAATTGACAGCATACAGTATATTTTTATGAAATCGGAGTCCCAGCCATCTTTAGTATTGTGCAATGGCATTTTGAAAACTTTCATGCTTGGAATTAGACTGCCTCTGATCACTTAAGATGTGCAGATTTATTTTTCACTGAACTGTTGGGTGAAGTCTGTTAAAGTGTATACAACTCCCCATCCAATGTTGGCATCCATGCTAATGAAGTCATCCAGGTTCATCTTGCATTCTGTGAAGCAAGGAAAGAAAATATTTACAATGTATCCATCCATTCACATTCTGTTACAAGAGTATGGGAAGCTTTTATCTGTTATGGCAGCACTGGGTACAATGCAGAAAGTTACCTTGCATGGGACACCAAGGTGTGTTCATCCATTCATAGAGAGCCATTTTAAGGTCCCCATGTAAACTAGCATACACAAATTTGGGAGAAAAGAAGAGGGGACACATACAGACTTAAATAATCCTCAGGCCTTGCAATTGTGAGGCTGCATGAAGCTTTATTAAAAAAACAAATACCTTGCCAGCAGGGTTGGGGAACATCTCTGTCTCTATACAGTCATGTGAAAAAGTTTGGGAACCCCTCTCAGCCTGCATAATAATTTCCTCTCCTTCCAACAAGAAAGATAACAGCGGTATGTCTTTCATTTCCTAGAAACATCTTATTACTGGGGTGTTTTCCGAACAAAGATTTTTAGTGAAGCAGTATTTAGTTGTATGAAATTAAACCAAATGTGAAAAACTGGCTGTGCACAAATGTGGGTCCCCTTGTAATTTTGCTGATTTGAATGCCTGTCACTGCTCAATGCTGATTACTTGTAACACCAAATTGGTTGGATGAGCTCATTACGCCTTGAACTTCATAGACAGGTGTGTCCAATCATGAGATATAAAGGTATTTAAGGTGGTCAATCGCAAGTTGTGCTTCTTTCCCTTTGACTTTCCTCTGAAGAGTGACAGCATGGGATCCTCAAAGCAACTCTCCAAAGATCTGAAAACAAAGATTGTTCAGTCTCATGGTGTAGGGGAAGGCTACAAAAAGCCATCTCAGAGGTTTAAACTGTCAGTTTCAACTGTAAGGAATGGAATCAGGAAATGGAAGGCCACAGGCACAGTTGCTGTTAAACCCAGCAGGTCTGGCAGGCCAAGAAACATACAGGAGCGGCATATGAGCAGGATTGTGGGAATGGTTACAGACAACCCACAGATCACCTCCAAAGACTTGCAAGAACATCTGGCTGCAGATGGTGTATCTGTACATCGTTCAACAATTCAGTGCAATTTTAACAAAGAACATCTGTATGGCAGGGTGATGAGAAAGAAGCCCTTTCTGCACTCACGCCACAAACAGAGTCGCTTGTTGTATGTCAATGCTCATTTAGACAAGCCAGATTCATTTTGGAACAAAATGCTTTGGACTGATGAGACAAAAATTGAGTTATTTGGTCATAAAAAAGCGCTTTGCATGGCAGAACACCGCATTCCAAGAAAAACACCTGCTACCTACTGTCAAATTTGGTGGAGGTTCCATCATGCTGTGTGGCTAGTTCAGGGACTGGGGCCCTTGTTAAAGTCGAGGGTCGGATGAATTCAACCCAATATCAACAAATTCTTTAGGGTAATGTTCAAGCATCAGTCACAAAGTTGAAGTTACACAGGGGTTGGATATTCCAACAAGACAATGACCCAAAACACAGTTCGAAATCTACAAAGGCATTCATGCAGAGGGAGAAGTACAATGTTCTGGAATGGCCGTCACAGTCCCCTGACTTGAATATCATCGAAAGTCTATGGGATGATTTGAAGCAGGCTGTCCATCAAATTGAACTGAACTGGAGAGATTTTGTATGACGAATGGTCAACAATACCTCCATCCAGAATCCAGACACTCATCAACGGCTATAGGAGGACAGCGTCTAGAGGCAAAAGGAGGCTCAGCTAAGTATTGATGTCATATCTCTGTTGGGGTCCACATTTATGTACCTGTCAAATTTTGTTATGATGCATATTGCATATTTTCTGTTAATCCAATAAACTTAATGTCACTGCTGAAATACTACTGTGTCCATAAGGCATGTCAGATACTAAAAGGAAGTTGCTACTTTGAAAGCTCAGCCAATGATAAACAAAAATCCAAATAATTAAGGGGGGTTCCCAAACTTTTTCATATGACTGTATGTATATATATATATATATATATTTATGTATATTGTGGCACACGGCTGGGGGTGGTACCCAGCCGAGACACCCAAGAGGACCGGAGTAGGGCTTACGCCTCCTCCAGACCACGAGGGGGTGTCCGCCCTGGTTGTGTTGGGGACCCCGGGTACAGGGCTGTGAAGCCCAACCCTGTAGGGGCCCGTGGTCACCGCCAGGGGGCGCCCCAATGCCTGGAGAGCCCTGGACCTCAGCACTTCCACCCACCAGGAAGTGCTATGGGGGAAGAGGAGCAGGGACACCCGGAGTGCTTCCAGGGATACAGCCGGCTCTTCCCCCACACTGGGGCGTGTCAGTGGAAGATTGTCAGAGCACATCCAGGGGATAATAAAAGGGGCCACCTCCCTTCCTTCAGGGCTGGAGTCGGGTGGAAGAGGACGAGGTCTGGGAGAGGAAAGAGGCGGCCTGAAGAAAGGAAAGGCAGGCTGTGGTGTTGGCCTGGACTGTTGGGGTGATTCGTGCTGCGGCACTGGGTTTGTGCTTTGAATTATAATTGTAAATAAACGTGTTGGGTGCAAACACAATGTCCGTCTGTCTGTGTCCGGGCTATCTACCACAATATATATATATATATATATATATATATATAATTATATTAAAAAATCTTGAGTCGAGACATTATCATCTCGGAGACACACTTTGAAGTCCCACGAGACTACTTGCACGTCACGCCATACTTAAACAATTTCTTATAGACACTTTAACGTCCCGGGAGACAAGGACAAAAGGACAGCTGCTGTACAGGCTTTTAAATGATCGACGCGCAGCGTGACATGCAAGGGGTGGGCAAGCAAAGCGAATCTTTGCCCCCTAGTATATATAAAATCCAATGGCTGTCAGCCTTTCATGAGAGAACTATTATAATTTGGTTAAACATTCAGGTTGATTTTTTGACTTCTCTCATCATGCTAAGTATCATAGTTCGCTTGAGGTACGAATTTATTTGCGCGAATCTGAGAGACACGATGGGGGCGGGACCATCCTCACTCACACTCCAGCCTCGTGGGTGTATCTTACCTCCGCTTAGCTGGTGAACGACAGAACTACATAATGGATTTAGATCGGGTTTTTTTCTATAATTTGCTTGAACATTCCAGTTGATTTTGCGACTTCTCTTATCACGCTAAGAATCATAGTTCACTTGCAGGAGCGATATATTCGCTCTAATCCGAGACAGAGGCTGTGGGCCGAGGGGAGTGGGAAGCTGGGCAGGGCCCTCCTCGCTGCCCTGTTTTACTATTACGTGGGTGTAACTGAGGGGACGGCTAGTTACTTATAAAAGTGACTTAGTTACATTACTTATTACTCACAAAAAGTAGTAACTAAATATGTTATATAGCCACTTATAAAATGAAATGTGTTAAAATGTGTTTTAATTGTCATTGTTTTTTATGCAAAACTGGGCATTTCACTGGCGAGCATTTGTTATTAAATCCTAAACCCATATATAAACCTTCGTGAAACTGACCAGAGACATTTATCATTTTCTTGTGTTATATAAAAATGTTTAGTCCAAAATGTGCTGTGTATCAAACTACATATATACGAAGTGAGCCCCAAAGATCTGCAGCATGCTGTGCTAGCAGATCACACTGTTTCAGAATATCAGTAGCACTTCGCTGGTTTGAAACTGAACTGACACCTTATTTATAACATTCTCTTGTTAGATTGCACACAGCACACTCTTTTCTGCTTGACTGTGTCACTAAGCCCTACAAAGGATCAGCGTCCAGCACATTTAGTTCTTGCCTTGCCTTCAGTGCTACTGCGATGATCACAGGCACCCCAGTGGCATCTAGTTAAAACGATACTCTCTTCAGATTTTTAATTACTATTGCAATGTTCATTATTTAACACTAGAATTACCAGAGCCTACGAAAAAACTCGTAAATCCGTCCCACCTTAAATCCGTTTGCACCTCTCCGCTAGAGTCCTTTGTCATCTAAATATGCTGATAAACACAAGCTACTAGCAGCCAGCTATTCCATCCCCCCACCGACTTAGAACGAACTTCTCCTAGCTCATGCCTTGCCTTGATTTGATTATCTGGGATTGAAGTGGAGTTTTAGAGTGGAAATAATATAGCGTTATTTGGAATACACGCATTTCATGTGTGTTCCGTTTCTATAGTAGTCTGTGCAAACACATTTTTAAAACAGAAACGTTTTTCATATTCTAATAGTAAATGACAAAATGTAGGCATAAACTATATAACGTATGAAGCCTGAAGTCCATATATCAAAGAAACACTTTCACAAAAGGTACAAATAAGAGAACACGTGCGCTGTTATTCAAAAATATAACTGCACAAAAAAAAAAAAGCTGCGTTAGCATGCCACATTGACACTCTTACTACAACCGCCGCGGTGGCGTAATGGTATCAGCTCCTGACTGGGAATCAGAGGGTGGCGAGTTCGATCCCGCACGACTCCACTTCGAGAAGTGAACTGCTCTTATTCTTACAATTTTAGAACAACAACATAAATTTGATTTCAGTCTGTAACAGCCGGTGTAACTTATGATACTGGTAAAGGTTAGCTTTTTTTTTTTTTTTTAATTCACTTTTCATTCTCGCAGTCGCATTCAGAATCAATCCATACAACCCCATGTGGCATGCTAACGCGGCTTTTTTTTTTTTGTGCAGTTATATTTTTGAATAAAAGCGCACGTGTTCTCTTATTTGTACCTTTTGTGAAAGTGTTTCTTTGATATATGGACTTTAGGCTTCATACGTTATATAGTTTATGCCTACATTTTGTCATTTACTATTAGAATATGAAAAACGTTTCTGTTTTAAAAATGTCTTTGCACAGACTACTATAGAAACGGAACACACATGAAATACATGTATTCCAAATAACGCTATATTATTTCTTCAATCCCAGATAATCAAATCAAGGCAAGGCATGAGCTAGAAGAAGTTCGTTCTAAGTCGGTGGGGGGATGGAATAGCTGGCTGCTAGTTTTTGTTTATCAGCACATTTAGATGACAAAGGACTCTGGCGGAGAGGTGCAAACGGATTTAAGACGCGATTTAAGGTGGGACGGATTTACGAGTTTTTTCGTAGGCTCTGGTAATTCTAGTGTTAATCATTACCTATGCCACCTGTCAAAGACAGGTAATAGAGTAAATAGAAAAGTATTTGATACCTCTTGCCCTATGTGTAATTTGAGCACCTGTCCTCTGTATCCTCTTGTGCCTGGACCTCTTTCGGCCGAGTACGTATCCATTAAGTCGGCTCTCGCCTCCTGTCTGCTTTTATAATTCCTGTCTTTGAAGGGGACACTCAGTGTGCCACCATCGCCTTTACTCCTCCTTGTGTGTCACAGTAGCACTTCCTCTTTCGATCATGTCACCAAAGCCAAACTGATTGCTCGAGGAAACCGTACATACACACATGCTTAGACCTCACCATTTTATTACATATTAGATTATCGTTCAAATTAAACTACTTCTTGTGGAGGATTGAGAAAAAAAAAAAAAGGTTCCTGACTGCTATTCTTAATCTCAGCTCAGTGATCACCGAAGAAGAGACTTGTACAGAAATGAAATATTGTAGTTATTGAAAATGTTGGCATGCACTTCTTAGCTACAGTGGGTACGGAAAGTATTCAGACCCTCTTCAATTTTTCACTCTTTGTTATATTGCAGCCATTTGCTAAAATCATTTAAATTAATTTTTTTCCTCATTAATGTACACACAGCACCCCATATTGACAGACAAAAATAAGAATTTTTGAAATTGTTGCAGATTTATTAAAAAAGAAAAACTGAAATATCACATGGTCCTAAGTATTCAGACCCTTTGCTGTGACACTCATATATTTAACTTTCCATTTCTTCTGATCATCCTTGAGATCACCTTCATTTGAGTCCAGCTGTGTTTGATTATACTGATTGGACTTGATTAGGAAAGCCACACACCTGTCTATATAAGACCTTACAGCTCACAATGCATGTCAGAGCAAATGAGAATCATGAGGTCAAAGGAACTGCCTGAAGAGCTCAGAGACAGAATTGTGGCAAGGCACAGATCTGGCCAAGGTTACAAAAAAATTTCTGCTGCACTTAAGGTTCCCAAGAGCACAGTGGCATCCATAATCCTTAAATGGAAGACGTTTGGGACGACCAGAACCCTTCCTAGAGCTGGCCGTCCAGCCAAGCTGAGCTACCAGGTGTAGAAGAGCTTTGGTGAGAGAGGTAAAGAAGAACCCAAAGATCACTTTGGCTGAGCTCCAGAGATGCAGTCAGGAGATGGGATAAAGTTGTAGAAAGTCAACCATCACTGCAGCCCTCCACCAGTCAGGGCTTTATGGCAGAGTGGCCTGTTGGAAGCCTCTCCTCAGTGCAAGACACATGACAGCCCGCATGGAGTTTGCTAAAAGACACCTGAAGGACTCTGAGATGGTGAGAAATAAGATTCTCTGGTCTGATGAGACCAAGATAGAACTTTTTGGCCTTAATTCTAAGCGGTATGTGTGGGGACAAGCAGGCACTGCTCATCACTTGTCCAATACAGTCCCCACAGTGAAGCATGGCGGTGGCAGCATCATGCTGTGGGGGTGTTTTTCAGCTGCAGGGACAGGACGACTGGTTGCAATCGAGGGAAAGATGAATGCGGCCAAGTACAGGGATATCCTGGACAAAAACCTTCTCCAGAGTGCTAAGGACCTCAGACTGGGCCGAAGGTTTACCTTCCAACAAGACAATGACCCTAAGCACACAGCTAAAATAACGAAGGAGTGGCTTCACAACAACTCTGTGACTGTTCTTGAATGGCCCAGCCAGAGCCCTGACTTAAACCCAATTGAGCATCTCTGGAGAGACCTAAAAATGGCTGTCCACCAACGTTTACCATCCAACCTGACAGAACTGGAGAGGATCTGCAAGGAGGAATGGCAGAGGATCCCCAAATCCAGGTGTGAAAAACTTGTTGCATCTTTCCCAAGAAGACTCATGGCTCTATTAGCTCAAAAGGGTGCTTCTACTAAATACTGAGCAAAAGGTCTGAATACTTAGGACCATGTGATATTTCAGTTTTTCTTTTTTAATAAATCTGCAACAATTTCAAAAATTCTTTTTTTTGTCTGTCAATATGGGGTGCTGTGTGTACATTAATGAGGGAAAAATTAATTTAAATGATTTTAGCAAATGGTTGCAATATGACAAAGAGTGAAAAATTGAAGAGGGTCTGAATACTTTCCGTACCCACTGTACCTGACCCAAGGTGACTGATAAGAAATGAATAGAGAAATGTACATGCAGGAATTGAGGACGCTCCACTGTTAGGTCTAAGACAGCAATGATTCACCTGTGGTCTCAATACAGGGATATGGGGGTGGTGGCATGCGCCATTCTCCTGTGGGATCCTTCATGTGGGAGCGATCAGAAGCAAAGGTCTTCAAGAATGTGTCTGCTGGTATAACTCGGAGTTTCCTGGGGAAAAAAAATAAAATAAAATAGTTAAAACACAGAGAAAAGGCTAACAGTAGCAACTGATTGTATAAAGTGCCACCTTATTACAAGTACATGTGTGAATGTGTCTTACGATAGACTGGCACCCTGTCCAGAACTGATACTGCCAGCATGGCAAAACCGTCACTTTGATTTAACATGTTTGATAGTTGGACAAATGTGGCCCATTGTATTGTTACTCTTCCACTAATTAAAAAAGAATTTCAATTCTTCATGAAATAAGCTGAAACTGACTAAAGGAGTTGGTGTCCACCATTCTTTACTCCATAGATAAGACACTGATTTTGAGTTAGAAATTAACATTTTTAAAAATACTTGGGGACTTCACTCACCAGCCCCTGGGGGCAGGCGCTGGATGCCCACGGCTCAGCCGCTTGAAGGGTGTTGGGGTGCCCCTCCATTAGAGAAAGCGATTGTATTTAAAGAGACGGTATATAGAAGAGTATGCGGGGTGTAGGAGGAAGACAGTTTGGTCCTTAGTTATTATTGATTTTGATAGAAAATCAGTTAGTTGAGTATTTCACTACAACTGTCTATTTTAAATACCAATCTTCTTATATAATACGCTACCGTGGCTGTTCGTTTGTCTGTCCAGGATTTTAAATCACCTGTAGTTCGCAAACCGTTTGAACTATCGACCTGAAATGTGGTACACATATACTATGTGACGTCTACTATCCACTTTAGGGGCGATGATTGGCCTCCAAGGTTATTCCTCTTTTTATTTTTATTTTATTTTATTGTAGAATCAACTCTCGGCAGTAGAGCGGCTGTGTGGCGCATGCGTATAGGAAAACGTACTAAGTAATTGCAACACAAACACCGACTTAATCAGTTTTAATTAACACGAAAAGATACCAACGGAAGAAAAGAAGAAGCGGGCTGCTAAGGTGGAGACAAGAAGAGCTGCTCAGGAAGCAGCAAGCGCATCAACCTCTGAGCCAACGAGTGCTAAACGTACAGAGAAAGAAACTAGGAATGGTCAAGTCAAGTGTATTCACTGCACGTTATTGTGCAGTGCGCCGTTACTGGTGTATAATAAAATGTAGTAAAAAGTAAAATGTAATAAAAAATGTAATTACATTAACACCTTCTCAAAAACAATATTACGAATTACTTTATCCTCTAACTTACATTCTCTAAATGTTGCTTTTTTTGTTTGCATATAGTTCAGGATACTTTTCTCTTTGTCTATTGGATGATTCTCTTTGCTCTTGATTTTTATTATATGCAGCTCTTTTTTGTTCATTTTCTTTTTTTTCAACATTCTTTAACAGCTCTTGCCACTCGTAATCTAAAATTCAAAGTTCTTGAATAGATAATTTGTTTTTCTGCCTTGCCATTATAACCAACTACGTTGAAGACCGAGTAGGCAGCATTGAGAGTGTCAAAGGGTGGGATGAAGAGAGGATGTGCGCAGTAGGAGTAATGATTGGGCGAGCAGTGTGGAGGGGAGTGGTCAAGGCTGAATAATGCAGACACAACGGAAAACTTTAATAGAGAGAAAATATGGAAATGTTCTTATAACCTTTCCAAGACTAACATGCAGCAATAAATGACTCTCTAATATTACTGCAGAATTTTTTGTACTTTGCATGGTGTTACCAAGAGACAGCAGCACTTCCTATTCAACAAATAAACCTAATATGTTTAATTAGAACATTAGAATAATTTGATGAGAACAGACCATTCAGTCCAATGATGTGTGCCAATCCTATCACCCTAATTCATTTAAAATAGCATCAAATGGTCCCTAAAGTCCTGCTCCCCAACACACTACTTGGTAATTTATTCCATGTGTCAGTAGATTTTGGTGTGAAGAAAAACTTTATAATGTTTGTGCGAATTTTACCCTTAACAAATTTCCAACTGTACTCCCGTGTCCTTGTTGAATTTATTTTAAAGTAACAGCTGTGATCCTTTTTACTAAATCCTTCAATTACAGTATGTGCCCTTTTGATCTCTGCTTAAACTGAAAAGGTTCAGCTCCTTCAATCTCTCCTCATAGCTCAAACCTCTTAGTCCTCTGATCAGCCAGGTCGCTCTTCTCTGGACTTCCTCTAGTGCTGCTATGTCTCTTTTTGTAATATGGAGACCAAAACTGAACACAGAACTCCAGATGAGGCCTTAAATAAAAAGAACTGCTGCTCCATGACGATCAGAGAGACCCCAGCAGGGCACAGAGTGAAAACTGAGGGATACCTGCTGGAGTCGAGGTCTACTACAATGAGATTTTCAAAATTCTAGAATGGTGACAAAAATTAAATTGGGGTTTTTGTAAAGTATAAAACAAAGGTAAGTAGATTTGACTGACGTATAGTAAATGATGTCTTTCTGTTTTTTTATATTAATCTAGAAATGGATATGCTCATTCCTTTTGGTATCACTCTTGTGTGCGTATCTACAACTTGAATGTTTCCTGTGAACTGAATAAATAGGTTAGAAAATGGAGAGATGGATTTGGCTTTAATAAATGGCAGGTGATTAGTAAATACAGTAAAATGTCAACTTGCCTTTTAAATGTTAGGTTGATCAAATCATCAGATCTAAATGCTTCATCAACGTAGCACTTCAAGGAGCAGGGAAATGGCAGAATAGTGTCTAAGTCATATATATGACAACCAGAATGGGAAGTGTGAAGTAAAATAACATGATAATCCTGAAAAGAAAAAAAAAAGTATAGTGTCTATTATAAAATACTCGCCCCCTTGGAGCGTTTCACATTTTATTATTATTCAACATTGAATCACAGTGCTTATCAACTGAAAATATTTTAATGTCAAAGTGCAAATAGATCTCAGTGAAGCTATCTAATTAATTACAAACATTCATCCATCCATCCATTATCCAACCCACTATATTCCAAGTACAGGGTCACAGGGGTCTGCTGGAGCCAATCCCAGCCAACACAGGGCACAAGGCAGGAAACAAACTCCGGTTAGGGCGCCAGCCCGCCGCAGAATTACAAACATAAAACACAAAATAATTACACAAGTTGGGACAATCACACTACAGTACAATCAATTCAAATCCTACACAGATGATCTCCATCTAAATGGGGGATGTCTAAAACTAGTCGGCTGCACCAGTGAAGATTTAGGGGGATGAATATTTATGTGGGGTGGCACAGTGGCGCAGTGGTAGCGCTGCTGCCTCACAGTAAGGAGACCCAGGTTCACTTCCCAGGTCCTTTTCCCAGTTTGCATGTTCTCCCCGTGTCTGTGTGGGCTCCGATTTCCTCCCACAGTCCAAAGACATGCAGGTTAGGTGCACTGGCAATCCTAAATTGTCCCTAGTGTGTGTGTGGATGTATGTGTGTGTGTGCCATGCGGTGGGGACTGGTTTTTATGTTCTTTATTTTGCCTTATACAATTTCTTGTATTAGGAATTTGTTAGTTTTCGCATACCCCTTGGGGTCAGAACGCAGGGTCAGCCATTGTACAGCGCCCCTGGAGCCATTACAGGTTAAGGGTCTTGTCTCAAGGGCCCAGCAGAGTAGGATCTCTTTTGGCAGTGACGGGGATTCAAACTGGCAACCTTCTGGATATCAGCACAGATCCTTAACCTCACAGCCACCACTCTGCCCCAGGTTCCTGCCTTGTGCCCTGTGTTGACTGGGATTGGCTCCAGCAGACCCCCGTGATTCAGCGGGTTGGAAAATGGATGCTGAATCCGAACACAGGGTCACAGGGGTCTGCTGGAGCCAATCCCAGCCAACACAGGGCACAAGGCAGGAACCAATCCCGGGCAGGGTGCCAACCCACCGCAGGACACACACAAACACACCCTAGGGACAATTTAGAATCGCCAATCCACCTGCATGTCTTTGGACTGTGGGAGGAAACCCATGCAGACACGGGGAGAACATGCAAACTCCACGCAGGGAGGACCCGGGAAGCGAACCTGGGTCTCCTAACTGCGAGGCAGCAGCGCTACCACTGCGCCACCGTGCCGCCCCTGGATGGAATATTTATGTGATAATTATTTTGTGTTTTAGGAATGGCTTCAAAACAACAATGTTAATGTTCTAGAGTGGCTTAGTCAGAGTCCTGATCTCAATCCAACAGACAGTTTGTGGTGTGGAATTGAAAAACAGACTCTTCACTCATGATCTCCTTCCAGCATGACAGAACGTGAACAGTTTTACAAAGAAGAATGTGAAAAATGGCAGTGTGCAGATTAGCAAAGCAGACCTGTGCACACAGACTCAGGGCTGTCATGGTTTCCAAAGGTGTATCTACTAAATGCTGACTTCAAATTTTGAATACTAATGTGATCAAATATTTTGTGTTTTATAGTTGTTTGGCTGACACCTTAATCAAATTTGAGGCACAAACGGCTTGGTTTCTTTTTTTTTGTGTCATTCCAAATGAAGCACAGGCTGGTGAAACGACTTGGTCAGGGTCACACATGGTCAGTAGCAGGATCTCAACCCTCAGCCTCAGGGTTTGAAGTCCAAAGCCTCAACTAGTATGCCACTTTGCAGAGGCCTGTTTTCAGTCTGATATTAATTCTTTCAGGGCAGATGTCGACTTTTGTCAAAATTCAGGGGTAGAGGACAGTAATCAGCTGTAAACTTAATTTGGCTGAGATTTCCTGCGCATGCATGAGTAGTGAAGAGCAAACAACCCCTCAAATGGTATCAACATCTGGTGAAATACCAAAAACAAAACACTCTGTGGATGACGTTTTACGTATTATATCGCCGAGTCGGACTCAAGAGTTTTCGGATTTTGATGTAAGTGATCTGGAGATCACAAACGAAAGTGAAGAACCAGCATAAGCTGATCGTGGTGCTGAACATGCCCATATAGCTAATGTACCTACACCAACGTTCACCGGGGAGGACCATCTCTGTACGATATCAAGAGGTACAAACCAGATTGCATCACACTGCTACTGCTGTGCGTATTCCTGCTGGTCACTGAGCTGCCCCCGCACAGCCGCTTCTGCCAGAGACACCGGACAGGCGCCAACAGCAGCCACGGCATGCAGAAAAAGATGTTTTATGCTGATTTATGCGTGAAACCATTGCTGTGTGTGCTTTTCAGAAAACTGGAAAAAATATTCAGCCCTCAAAGAGTTAAAGTGTCTTTTTTTGTTGACCAGTGTCACAAAAGCCAAATTAAGCCTACTGTGATGCAATGTTGTATAACAATAAAATACATAAACGTCCACTTTTTATAGACACTGTAAGCCTGAGTAGAATGGGCCAAGTTCCCTCAGACATTAACTACGCCAGAAATCTAAGTGGATGTCATGTTTTTTATACACACTTGACTAAACCTGTGTAATACTGTACAGTTTTTAACGGTGAAACTGTGGATATCAGCAGTAACTGTGCATTTGTATGTTAATTGTGAATTTCCATCCATCCATTTTCCAACCCGCCGAATCCAAACACAGGGTCACGGGGGTATGCTGGAGCCAATCCCAGCCAACACAGGGCACAAGGCAGGGTGCCAACCCACCGCAGGACACACACAAACACACCCACACACCAAGCACACAATTTAGAATCGCCAATCCACCTAACCTGCATGTCTTTGGACTGTGGGAGGAAACCCACGCAGACACGGGGAGAACATGCAAACTCCACGCAAGGAGGACCCGGGAAGCGAACCCAGGTCCCCAGATCTCCCAACTGCGAGGCAGCAGTGCTACCCACTGCGCCACCGTGCCGCCTTGTGAATTTCCACTTGGGATTAATAAAGTATCTATCTATCTATCTAATTGCCACTGCAAAATGGGACCAGACAAGTCTGACGTAAGGAGGAAGGAAAAAATATTTTCAGCAATACTTACCCAAATAACTGGATTACCTCCTCGGCTCGACTTTTGTTTCCATAATGGTATCTATATAAATCAATAAAAGTGAAATGAGAAACATGAAGTCATGTGCTGCATGTTTCAGAACTTTAACTATGACTTAATAAAAATAGGAAATGTAAGAAAAGAAATCTTTCATAAAAGACCAGACCTTCCAGTAGCAGTGTGTCTGCCATCCAAGTACTGGCCGGGCCCAAACGTGCTTAGCTTCAGGTGGATAACCTGCTCTGCTGCTGACATGGCTGAACCCTGCAGATTATAGCTGGGAACCGGCTGCCTAGGTGTTAAAGCTACATCAAGACAGGTCAGTAAAGGGCCATCATTTTGTGCTCATAAGCAACGGATGTATTTGTTTGTAATGTTTTCTATATCTTTGATTACCGCCCAGTAGCACTTACTCCCATAGCCATGAGAGGCTGCTGCTAGAACACATCAAGGACATCATCCCTGACAGTCTGGACCCCCTCCAGTTTGCCTAACATTGCAACACGTCCACTGAGGATACCATGTCCATAACACTTCACACTACCCGTTCTCATTTGGAGAACAAGAACTGTTATGCCAGGCTGCTGCATTTAACACCATCATTCCATCCCAGCTCATCGCTAAACTCCTGGATCTGGGGCTTAGCTCTTCACTGTGCAACTGGGTACTGGACTTCCTCACCAGCAGACCTCAGCAAGTGCATATTGGTGGAAAAACCTCCTCCATCATCACCATCAATACTGTCACCCCACAGGGCAGTGTGCTGAGTCCCCTGCTTTACTCGCTCTACACACATGACTGCATAGCTAAGTACAGCTCTAACACCATCCTCAAGTTTGCGGACGATACCACTGTAATAGGTCTGATCAGTGAGGACGATGAGACAGCCTACAGTGAGGAGGTCAGACTCCTGGCAGAATGGTGTAAGGACAACAACCTCACCCTCAACGTTAGCAAAACTAAGGAGATGATTGTGGATTTCTTCAAACAGGCAACAGAACACAGCCCCATCTACATCGGAGGGGAGGCTGTGGAGCAGATCACCAGCTTTAGGTTCCTCGGAGTCACCCTCACGGATGACCTTAAATGGGCAAGTCACACTGCGGCAGTAGTCAAGAAAGCCCAACAATGCCTCTACTTCCTTAGGAGACGGAGTAAGGCACAGATGTCCCCCACAACCCTGTGCAGATTCTACAGGTGTACTGTGGAATCCATCCTGACAGGATGCATCACATCCTGGTCCAGCAACTGCTCAGTTCAGGACTATGGTGAACACAGCACAGCAGATCACGGGCACACAGCTCCCTGCGATCCATGACATCCACACTACACGCTGGCTCAGGCGGGACCCCAACCACCCTGCACTGTCCCATCTGGGAAGTGACTAAAGTCCATTTGGACACACACCTCCAGGTTCAGGAACAGTTTCTACCCAACTGCAGTCAGACTCATGACAATCGGTAACCTTGTGTCACCTCCACTGCTACCTGCACATATGCTTCTGCCACTGTCTCTATTTATTCCTAGGATTCTGGTTTTATTTATTTACTTATTTATATTCATTTATTTATTGTGTGTTTTTTGGTCTATGTTCACTGTCTGCGGGGGCACATGCAAGCAAGCATTTCATTGTACATGGTACTTGTACACATGACAATGAAGAATTGGTTAACTACCCTTTCTTAAAATGATTTGCTGTATTTATTTATATTCTGCTTAATATATTCTTTCAAACACTTATTATGTGGGTTGTTATTTAACTGTACTATGTATATGTTTCTCTTTTTTAAATATATTGATTCATTATATAAAATGGTTAGTACATGTATTGATATGTTTTCTTATAACAGATTTGCCCTACCGATTGACACACATTTTTACATTTCATAGTTGTGTTACGACACACGTACTTATGTTTTATAGCAGTGTTGTGCACCTCCTATTAAATGGTTGGTTTTCTATTAGTTTCAAATATTTCTATTTTTTGATTTTAGTAATTCAGTTTGATAATGCACTTATTGAATATTTATAACCTATCTCTTGCCCCTTCTTACATTACAGTAATGGTCCCTTTCACTATGCTTGTAACTCCCTATTACAACACAAACAACTTTTCTGGGGAGAAACTGTACATGATGTTGTAGCAGAGCTACTGGGGACAGAAAACTTCAACTCCCAGCAGTCCCTGCAATGGCTCCGATTGGTCGTCTGCTGAGGGTGCAGGGGCTGCTGGGGACAAGGAGTCCGGTGCATGATTTAAAAGGAGGCCAGTTATACAGAGTTCTTGTTGTTTCGTGTCAGAGTTACCTGTCTGTTTGCCTTCCCGTTCAATGCCAGTGGATTCTTGTTTTAGTCCTAGATCGTCTCCTGTTCGGTGTATGGACTGTCTGGTGTCTTCCTGCTGCATGAGGACTGTATTAGGATTGGCTGTCGACCTTCAAGAAAGAAGCGCTCCTGATCCCATCACGCGCCATCATCAGGAAATACTGGTAGGACTGACCTTTACATTCACACACAGCAAGCTGATCTCTGGACTATCTACTTCCGCTATTTCATTACATCAGTTGCCATTTTTCATGGATTTCAACATGTGTGGTGTTTGTTATTGATTATTTATTATTGAATTTGTGTTTATTGTGTATCGCCGGAAGGGAACTGGGGTGGGATCATTATAGTTTGTATAGTTATATTAGTTTTTTAATTGTTTAATACAGTCTTCAATTTCTGTTATATTACCGGTTGCCTTTTGTCTCTATGAGGAAGTGTGTGTGTGAGTCAGGCCAAGGCTGGGTGTGTTCCTGGAAGCCCCACTGAAAAAAAATAAATAAATCACCGTCAAAGGTGGTGAGAATCTTAGCTGGGTTTTTTAGTCTGCAATAATGTGACTAAAACAGATGGTTGCCAATGCTAATAATAATACTGACCACAATATGGATACCACTCAAACTAACCTGCCCATCTCTGGATAGTCAGAATACACTGGTCTACAAAAAAATATATTTTTTTTCTACTGGGAACTTCCGACCAGCTTTTTATTAAGTTTTTTTACACTGATTTCATATGAGAAATCAGAATTAAGCGAGCACGTCAGGTTTTTGAGATACACATCACTGACATTTTGACACTTTTGAATATCAATATATCAAGACAATAACTGGAGTTTGAACTATGTCCCACCAAAATTGTTTTGAAACAAACCAGAAGACGATACCAGCATGTTCTCCACAAGCTCAGCATAATTCCGTGCTCTGTGACTGCCAAGAAAATTCCGGACAACCTGCACGAATGAGGGTGCCGATTCAGTGGGCTTCAGTTCCCTTTTGAACTCCTCGTCAAGCATCAGTTCACGGATTTCAGGACCAACAAAAACACCTTCCTTAGTTTTGGCTTCACTTTTCTCGAGACCAAACTTGCTGTATTTCTTAAATGCTGAAAGACATCGACGTTTCTGTCCACAAGATTTTCAAAGTAATTGTGAATCTAATGAACAAAATGTCCTGAAATTTCCTATGTTAATTCCTATGTTAAGGAAACAGTAAAATACTACCTACTGCAGCGCCATGTCTGAGTTGTGTCATTATGCTTAAGAGTCATATAAGACTTGGTAATCAGTAACAAATATTTTTTCCGCTAATTAAAAATTAATAATTTTTAAATAAAATTAATAATGACAAGGTAAACAACTCACAGCTGTTAGTAGCGTGTGGCATCCCCAGTATAATTACTGGCAATTTTCAAAATGGTTATCCGCCTTTACTGTCCAGTCACCCCAGTTGTCCAAGACTTGGAACATCATAACTAAAAAACGGGACGTGCTGGACGAAAACGGTTTACAGATTTGGAGTCAGCAAGTGAAATTTGTTAAAGTAAAGGTGAAAGAATCCCAGTAGCAAAATGCTTGTTGACTAGTGGTATTAAGAAGAAGCATTGAGCTGACACAGGGAGAAAATGAAGCCTCCCTATGGACAACAACTGGACTTGGCATTCAGACTTAGGATGTTGGATCTGCAAGGCAGCAGCACTAAAAACTATAGCACCCTCAGCAATACACAGCATAAAGTAAATTTAACAGGCTAAAATGAACATGGGTATTTCTAAATTTTTAGTTTATATTTAGACAGAGATGTCTATTAGCTACCTAATTACTGAACTGAATTACTTAATCCAGTTTTACCTTTTTGAGGCGCTCTCACCTATCCTCAACATCGGGAGCAAAGCAAGAACATTCCCCAGATGGAACGGCAGCCCCTCAAAGACCACTACCATACAATATTATATAAACTTATAGGGACACAAGGAGAATGTGCCAGCTCTATAATCTGTCTCCAGGTTAAAATCTGAACTCCGAATTTTGAAACACTGCAGCCAACACAGGCATAATGAAACATCCCCAATGTCCAAGTCCACCTCTGGTCTTCACATCCCAGGTATCAAGTGAGTATCGGCATCTGAATCTTACCATCCTGCTCTCATTTGAAATAAAAATGACGTACACTTCTTCGATCGGGCATGGTTTCTGTAGAGCTATATGCCTGCAAAGCTTCCAAATGTTTTCCTCACTGAAAGAGAAAGAAGATTTGTGTTACATCATACACCCAGAAGTTGAAACTGTCATTTTGTACAGTGATGTTTGGAATGATCTCAAAGCAAACCAACACGAACAGTCTGAATGATTTCCGCCCAGTGGCACTCACATCTGTCATCATGAAGTGCTTTGAGAAACTGGTGCAGAGTCATATCATCGCCTGCCTGCCAGCAGACCTGGACCCATTTCAATTTGCTTACAAAGCAAAGAGATCCACGGAGGATGCTGTGGCCACAGCCCTTCATGCTGCTCTGACCCACCTGGAGCAGCAGGGGAGTTACGCCAGACTGCTCTTTGTAGACTTCAGCTCGGCATTTAACACCATCCTCCCACAACGACTGGTGTCCAAACTGGCAGATCTGGGACTTCCATCACTCACCTGCAGTTGGATACTGGACTTCCTGTCTGGTCACTCCCAGAGGGTCAGGCTGGGTCTCCACACATCTACTGCTCTCAGCCTCAACACCGGGACGCCGCAGGGTTGTGTGCTCAGCCCGCTCCTCTACACCCTCTACACATATGACTGTGTCCCCACTCACCATAGCAACAAGATTATAAAGTTCGCGGATGACACGACGGTGGTCGGACTCATCTCGGGCAAGGAGGGTGAGCTAGCATACAGGGACGAGGTGGAGCGACTGTCAGAGTGGTGCACAGTCAATAACCTGCTCCAACACACCAAAAAAAACAAAGGAGCTTGTTATTGACTTTAGAAAAAACAAAACTGACATCCAGCCACTCATCATTGGCGGGACCCGTGTGGAGAGGGTCCGGGTGTTCAGGGTTCTGGGCATGGAGCTGGAGGATGACCTGACCTGGAGCGCCAACACCAAGGAGCTGCTAAAGAAGGCGCAGCAGAGACTGTATTTTCTGAGAATTCTCAGAAAGAACCATCTCCCAAAAAATCTGCTCCTTGCTTTTTATCACTGTTCCATCGAGAGTGTGCTCACGTATGGACTGTGTGTGTGCTACGGCAGCTGCACTTCCTCAGAAAAGAAAGCGCTCCACAGGGTCGTCAGGACAGCAGAGAGAACAATTGGTTGTACCTTCCCCACTCTGGAACAAATCTACACGTCCCGATGCCGCAAAAAAGCAATTGACATTTCACAGGATTCATCACATCCCGGTCATTGCCTCTTCCAGCTTTTGCCATCGGGCAAGAGATACAGAGCTATGAAAACTAGGACAAACCGCCTTAAAAACAGCTTTTATCCGAAAGCAATCATGGCCCTGAACTCAGAATAAAACTGCTCCATATTATTCTACCAAGGTGCAATATAGACCTTAAGTCAACAAGTGCAATTTGTATATTTATTACTATTCGGTTTGTTATTATTTTCTCTCTTCTTGTCTTTTTGTCTTTTTAACTCTTATTCCTCACACTGAGTCGATTGCACCTTCTATTTCGTTGTTCCTTTGTAAAAGTGACAATGACAATAAAGATCTATCTATCTATCTATCAAATGAGAAGAATGTCCAATTGACATTTAAAATGAGGAGGAAGGCAAGTTATTTCATAGCCTATTTATACTTTTCTCCGCAGCAGTGAGGTGCAGGAGCAATTAACTGCTTTTATAAATCTAGATCTAGATTTAGATCAGTCAGTCCTGGAGGGATAACTATAATGGTCAGGTCAGATTGGGGCAGCATGCACTGGTACAGCTCACTGCCGCACCCAACCCACGAAAAAACGGTTCTGGAACCCAGTTGGCAAGCCCCAAGCAGACACACAGTCCCACCCTCTGGAAATGACCCTCTATTTGCCGCAGCCAGGTGTTACGTGGGCATCCCCTTGGCCTGGTCCAGCCACTCGGGTCCTCAACAATGAGGATCCTGCGAGCCAGATCACCCTCGGGGAAATCGCACCACAATGCTTGGAGTGACGCTCCCTCACAATACAGGTAATGTGCATCATTCAGGACTCCATGAGCAACCACTCATTCAACACAAAGTCAAACCAGCGGTACCCAAGGATTCTCCGAAGAGATACAGTATCAAAGGAGTCCAGTCTTCGTCTCAGGTCACTGGAAAGCGTCCATGTCTCGCAAGCATATAGCAATATAGGAAGCACCAGGACTCTAAAGACTTTGTCCTTTTGCAGAGATATCGGGAGCGCCACACACCCCTTTCCAACGACCTCGTGAACCCCCATGCTCTCCCGATCCGTCTACTGACTTCATAGGAAGAGTCACCAGAGACATGAATGTCACAGCCAAGGTAAGTAAACCTCTTGACACAATCCACACTCTCAGCTGATGGCAGTGCCCAAGAGGTCATTAAAGGCCTGGATCCTGGTTTTAAGCCCAGACACTCAGACACCTTGCTTAGTTTCTCAAGACCCCCAGTGATCAGAACTTCCATTGACTCCACGATGATATATTATATATATATATATATATATATATATATATATATATATATACACACAGGTGCTGATCATAAAATTAGAATATCATGACAAAGTTGATTTATTTCAGTAATTCCATTCAAAAAGTGAAACTTGTATATTAGATTCATTCATTACACACAGACTGATGTATTTCAGATGTTTATTTCTTTTAATGTTGATGATTATAACTGACAACTAATGAAAGTCCCAAATTCAGTATCTCGGAAAATTTGAATATCAATTAAGACCAATGCAAAAAAAGGATTTGTAGAAATGTTGGCCAACTGAAAGGTATGAACATGAAAAATATAAGCATGTACAGCACTCAATATTTAGTTGGGGCTCCTTTGGCCTGGATTACTGCAGCAATGCGGCGTGGCATGGAGTCGATCAGTCTGTGGCACTGCTCAGGTGTTAGGAGAGCCCATGTTGCTCTGATAGTGGCCTTCAGCTCTTCTGAATTGTTGGGTCTGGCGTATTGCATCTTCCTCTTCACAATACCCCATAAATTTTCTATGGGGTTAAGGTCAGGCGAGTTTGCTGGCCAATCAAGAACAGGGATACCATGGTCCTTAAACCAGGTACTGGTAGCTTTGGCACTGTGTGCAGGTGCCAGGTCCTGTTGGAAAATGAAATCTGCATCTCCATAAAGTTCGTCAGCAGCAGGAAGCATGAAGTGCTCTAAAACTTCCTGGTAGACGACTGCGTTGACCTTGGACCTGAGAAAACACAATGGACCAACACCAGCAGATGACATGGCACCCCAAACCATCACTGACTGTGGAAACTTTACACTGGACCTCACGCAACGTGGATTCTGTGCCTCTCCTCTCTTCCTCCAGACTCTGGGACCTTGATTTCCAAAGGAAATGCAAAATTTACTTTCATCAGAAAGCAGCAGTCCAGTTCTTTTTGTCTTTAGCCCAGGCGAGACGCTTCTGACGCTGTCTCTTGTTCAAGAGTGGCTTGACACAAGGAATGCGACAGCTGAAACCCATGTCTTGCATACGTCTGTGCGTGGTGGTTCTTGAAGCACTGACTCCAGCTGCAGTCCACTCTTTGTGAATCTCCCCCACATTTTCGAATGGGTTTTGTTTCACAATCCTCTCCACGGTGCGGTTATCCCTATTGCTTGTACACTTTTTTCTACCACATCTTGTCCTTCCCTTCGCCTCTCTATTAATGTGCTTGGACACAGAGCTCTGTGAACAGCCAGCCTCTTTAACAATGACCTTTTGTGTCTTACCCTCCTTGTGCAAGGTGTCAATGGTCGTCTTTTGGACAACTGTCAAGTCAGCAGACTTCCCCATGATTGTGTAGCCTACAGAACTAGACTGAGAGACCATTTAAAGGCTTTTGAGTTAATTAGCTGATTAGAGTGTGGCACCAGGTGTCTTCAATATTGAACCTTTTCACAATATTCTAATTTTCCGAGATACTGAATTTGGGACTTTCATTAGTTGTCAGTTATAATCATCAAAATTAAGAGAAATAAACATTTGAAATACATCAGTCTGTGTGTAATGAATGAATCTAATATACAAGTTTCACTTTTTGAATGGAATTACTGAAATAAATCAACTTTGTCATGATATTCTAATTTTATGACCAGCACCTGTATATATACACACACAAACATATATAATTTATATAGCTTAATACTTATATAGCAAAATGTCTATAGTTAGGCTGCGAGTGACAGTGCACTGTATACTTGCTAATCACTTCAGAAACACGATTTGTGGAAACCGTTTATGGCTTTTCGGTTTTCTAAATTTAGACACACACGCACAGATCCGTACTCGGACGGTGCTACAGTAGTTATCAAGTGCAGGTTTATTATCAAGCGTACACTGTATGGTGAAATTCTCAGTTGCGTGTCTCATCGGAATACTGATACCAGGGTGGCCCACGAAAAAGTGGCCTGCCTCCACCTAAACGACTGCATTACCTGGTGAAGAGAAAAAATATCAAATTTGGTATTCACATTTACAGAACATGCGGAAAGTGATCTCTTGTGCGTGAATACATCTCTGTGCCCATTTCAGCATATTCATGTACACTCTTTGCAACGTCACGGGATCGATTGGAGGCGGGCTACTTTTTCGTGGGCCACCCTGTATAATACGATATCAACAAACAAACACACACACTCTCTCTTTCTTAATTTTGGGAATGTGAAACACAAACCGAAGTTCACAATATAAAAAACACATAAATCATGAAAATATGAAAATATCGCGCAGATGGAGACCTTGGCTTGGCAATCGGATCCAGAACTCAGGAGCTGTGCATTTTTAAGTGCTAATCACTGAGCCACTAGTCAGATCATCACAAAAACAAAGAAAATTCATTATTCATTCTCGGTCCAGAATATCAACAGGGAAGCCACCTTCATCTGTTTCACTTTCTTAATCTCATTTTAACTATTACTATTTTGCACTTCTCACTCTCTGATTTTCAAAATGCCAGAGCGTAGATCTTACCAGTAGCAGCTCGTATAGATGCAGTCCTTTTTATTCGGCACGATACCCTGATATGAAGTGAGGTCGTTATTCATTGCGTTCTCTTCATTGGTATGAGACGCCGAATCAGACATTATCCGTCAGGGGCACATTTCTAAATAAACGATCTGAACCGTAAAGACCCCACGGTATTGACCAGACACAAATATCCCGCCGGAACTTTAAAAGAGAAGGACTCGTTGTGTTACATTTGTTTTCGTTCCGGTGGAGAAACAAATGTAAAGAAAAAAATTGGCTTAACAGTTTGAGAAATATTCTGCTACATTTTGGATTAATATGTACAATTGGTCGTGTTTAAAATAATGTACAGATTCACAGATTTACCTGTAAACATATTAGCAAAGAGAAAAGAGGGGGGAAAACATAATCAGTTCTTATTTCTGGGAAACATTTTTTCAATATTTTTAACGCTCCCTTCGTTTGTGGCTTTCAGGATGCAATTGCACATGTTATTTAAATGTGTAACTCTTGTAAATAATGGATATGCCTGCCTTCTTCATATACAGCTGACTAATTTTAACACGAACCCATACACTCAATGCTTTCTGATTATATAATCCATCCATCCATCCATCCATCCATTTTCCAACCAGCTGAATCCGAACACAGGGTCACGGGGGTCTGCTGGAGCCAATCAAAGCCAACACAGGGCACAAGGCAGGAAACAATCCTGGGCAGGGTGCCAACCCACTGCATGATTATATAATATTTGTTGTTAATAATTATTAATGAGCAATGTGTTTACTTGCGTTTGAATATAAGCAATGCGTGTACTTGTATTGGAAAATAAAACTTTCTTTGTCTGATTGTTGTGTAAACTGTAAATATTGAAAAAAAAAAGTGTGTGGAATATCCAGCTGCAGTCAGGACAGTTCGGAGCACCTCAAACACGACTCTTGAACAATTTAAATTCTACAGCCTGAATCTGCTTTTTCTGCAAAACCTTATAACTATTGGATGTACTTATTTATTCTCTACCTATACATATTGCATTATTTTAATCTTGTCACTGCAAAAAAATGAAATCTAAGCAAGTAAAAAGGTTTTATATCAAATCTTTGTTGTCATTATTGTAAGATTTATTGACTTATCATGCAAGTTGTTTTTAAGTCAATTTTAAGAAATCTTATGAAGTACAGAGCTGAAGGTGGCAGAGTTAAAGATGCTAAGATTTGTATTGGGTGTGACGAGGATGGACAGGATTAGAAATGAGGGCATTAGAGGTCAGCTCAGGTTGGACGGTTAGGAGACAAAGTCAGAGAGGCGAGATTGCGTTGGTTTGGACATGTGCAGAGGAGAGATGCTGGGTATATTGGGAGAAAGATGTTAAAGATGGAGCTGCCAGGCAAGAGAAAAGGAGGAAGGCCTAAGAGAAGGTTTATGGATGTGGTGAGAGAAGACATGAAGGTGACGGGTGTAACAGAGCAAGATGACGAGGACAGAAAGATATGGAAGAAGATGATCCGCTGTGGCAACCGCTAACAGGAGCAGCCGAAAGAAGAAGAAGAAGAAACAACTCTTTTTAAAATGAAAGCAATTAATTTAATTAATTAAAGTGGTTAAATGTGATCAAAGCTTGCAATGCTACTAACAGTTTTGTAAAAGTTTAATCTACATAGCTGTTATCTGTCCATTTTTATTACTATTATTTTTCATGTTAAATTTTTCTTTCCACAGGATGTAATGCTAATACATTAATTTGGTTAGTTAATTAGTTTTTTTTCTATTAGATTTATAATTTTACTTTTATGCAAGTAATTTTATTCCGTGTTTTGCTTCTTCTTCTACTTTTTTTCCCATATTCAAAACAGAACTGTGGTTTGCAGGTTTACACCAGCTGCCCAAACCCGACACAGACAGGCAGCAGACACAAGTTCCAAGCACAACATACGTTTCTTTAGTGGGAAAGGTTTCCCAACAACCGTTTCCCACAAGCAGCAGAGTACATCCATCCATTCATTATCCAACCCGCTATATCCTAACTACAGGGTCACGGGGGTCTGCTGGAGCAAATCCCAGCCAACACAGGGCGCAAGGCAGGAAACAAACCCTGGGCAGGGCGCCAGCCCACCGCAGAGCACAGTACAATAAACCACAAATAAACACAATCGTCTCTTTGTCCCCCTCCCTCTCTCTCTCTCTCTTTCTTCTTCTTCTTCGTCTTCTTCTTCTCCTTCTTCTCCTCCTCCTCCTACTCTCCCTCCCTACTTTGGCTCCCAGAGTAGTGGCATCTGACTCTTTTTAAGCAACACCAGGGAGCAGTGCAGGTGGTCCATTAGCATGTTCCAGAAGTAGTCTCAGGTGTGGTGGAAGCCCAACATAATAAGGGCTCTGTAGCTCCCTCTGACGGCACCCAACAGGGCCGCAGTGAACTCCAACTCCCAGTGTGCTCTGCTGGTGCCCCAGCAACCTCAGGGGGCTGCCTTCTAGCGTCCCGGGAGAGATAAAGCCCTGAACACACTCTTTCACCCAGTCCTTACATCCTGCTGGTGTCCCGGCTGGGCAGGGCCCCTGGCTGTCTGTGACAGCGTATACTCTACTGTGTCAATATTGACCTACTACTGTGGGCCTTATACACAAGTTTTTCACTTATTTGTACATTCGTGATTAAGTGATGTGACGTGACAATGAAAGTGACTCGGCTTTTCAATTATTAAATGCATAGAAAAAAATGTTGGCTAAGTGTGTAGTGGTTCACTTATTACCACATGCAGGTAGGTAAACAAGTTATATTTTGGTTGATTGCATTATTTCATGTAATTGTGATAAGTGGTCCGTGGTGTTATGCAGCTTTTGAATAAATAATCGCACTCAAGAACATGCAGACTTGAACTCGGGCACAGGTGTGTGTAAGCAGGCTTCACTCCAGGGTTGGTTGGGGTGCCTGGCTCACTTCTGCATGTGTAGGTGCGATCAGCGCCAGTCAGATACCTCATTCACACCTCAGAGATGCACCAGTCAGGCAAGGGAAGATGAGAGAAGCCACCACAGGACAAGACAGGGGGACAGAACAGAGAAAGAAGAAAAGAAATGAGAAAAGATGGTGGCTAAAATGGACAGAAAAGAAACAAAAGGAAAGGCAGGATCATGAAGGAGCTGGGGTGTTGAAGGAAAGAGGTATGCATTTAGGAGGAGAGCCTCTCGGGGTAGTGTAGGGCTGACACTTGAGGGGACTACTCCAACTGAACATTTTAGGAGTAGCTTCAGTGGCCTGATGCTCAGTTCTGCATAAGTCTGGGGAGTGGGGAGTGGCAGTGGGAGACAGAAGGAGCAAAGTGAGGCTCAGCGTGGCGTCCTGCTGGAAGCCATGGACAGCAGGGACTGGAGCCTGTGGGAGAAAAAGATTGGTCAGGCCTGTCGGCAGGACATCTCCTCTGTCTGCAGGATCCCAGGGTAAGCGTTGGTTTTAGAAAGGATACACCTAGGACTGAGTCTTTAAGAAACGTTTCTGTCTTAGAATTTTTACCCTAAATTGTAATAGATATTTAATTGGATTTGGTTTTAACCTTCTCAAATTGCACAATTTTATGGATAATTTACTGCACTGCACTGTTTTGGACACTGTTGATTAGTGCTTTTATAAAAATCAATCGAAATAACTTTTTACACCTACCCCTTTCTGCCTGTGTGTGTCCTCATTTGCCCGGCTCATCTCGGTTATGATCATCGATGGTGGCAAGTTAAAGGCGGTCCCAAATGGAACAGGGAGCGTGGAGCCAACCTGCAATGTCATAGTAATCTTAACACTAATTACATTGTTGGATTGATTGGAAACAAAGAAAAGGATGTAATTCTACTGTAGAGTGGTTGACACGTATCAAAAAATATAAATGGGTTTCTACAACCCCACAAAACCCCCAGCACTTGGGGAAAAAATCTGTTTCCTAAAAGACTTTAATTGGAATGTGTTGACAAAAAAAGGGGGGGGGGTTCTTTATGCAAAATATCACATTTTATGCAAATATGGGATAGTAATGTACTGTAAGTGCCACATGGGTTGGACGGGCATCCCGACCAGAAGAGGAGATTGTTTCTTACCCGGATGGGAGGCTCCTAGCAGGCAGACAAGCATCCTGAACAGGGGAGAGAAAAGTGCCTGACCCAGAAGAGATGGTCAGAGTGAATGGATGGACAGCCCACCAGAAGAAGAAGATATGGCTGGGGACTCTTTATTCCCCCCAGCATACTAGATAGCAGTAGCCCTGGATTTCGATACCCAGTCGGAAACCAGCAGGGCATGTTGGGATGTCCGTCAGAGCAGCCCTGCTGGGGTCCGTGGGTGCTGCAAGAGGGCGCTGCATGGAAATGTGCTCCCTGCAGTAGCCCTGGCCCCGGAAGTACTCCCGAGTCAGCAATAAAAGGGACCGCACTCCGTTATCCAGGCGAGTCAAAGCTGGGAGGAAGGACGGCAACACTCAACTGGAGGAGGGCAGTCCGGTGATGAGAGTAGAGGAATTGTGAGAGAGATTACTTGTGCTTTGTTACTTTTGGAGGTATGTTTGGTTAATAAACCACCCTTTATTTGAACCCGGGACTGCATTTGTGTGATTGTGCTGGGTTTTGGTGCCCCAGTTCAATCACAGAACATAAAACTTTAATTACTTAAGTTAAATCACCTTCATTTAACTGTGCATAAGGAAAATTGGGTTACCATGTTTTGAAGATTAGAATGTACTAGGGGGCTCCGCCCCCTGCTCGCTTCGCTCGCCAACCCCTGGCGTTGGGACATGAGAAAGAGTCAGATGTATGAATTAGATATAGAATAGTGTGCAGCTTTGGATGATGCCCATAGAAATAACAAATAGAGTGTTTGTCATATATTAATGTTTTATTGGAATATTTCTTTGTATACAACATTAGCAGTAAAGATGGTGTCTTGTCCTTGAATGAGTCTTCCTTGGCATGGATTATTTATAATTTTAACTTTAACGTCAGATGAACGGCGAACACGTGAGAAGGCAACATAAAGTTGTCCATGTCCAAAAACGGGTTCAGAGAGGTAGATGCCAACCTTGTCCATGGTCTGTCCTTGTGATTTGTTGATGGTCATGGCAAATGCAGGTTTAATGGGGAACTGTCGGCGTTTCAATGTAAAAGGTAATTCTAGCTCAGAACTTGTAAGGTCAATTCTAGGAATGAGAACAGTATTGTTAGCATGTGATCCTGTAAGAACTGTCGCTTGAATAACATTGCGTGTCATGGTGTTGACGACTAACCGTGTGCCATTGCATAAACCCTGTTTTGTGTTAAGGTTTCTTAATAGCATGATTATTGTTCCGTTTTTAAGGGCAAGGTTGTGTTGTGGTAATCCGGCAGGGTTAATAGTGTTCAAATATTCTAAGGGGAAATTTATATGTTCATTGTCGTCATCAGAGTCAACTTTGTCTGAGCTTAGAAAGATCTGTGTCTCTCCAGGAAGTAATGAAATGACTTGGTTATTAATGTGATTAACATTAATATTTTTTGGACATAATATAGTGCATTGTGTTAACAGGGGTATTTGGTCTAATGTGATTGCTGTTCCAAATATCTCTTTTACTAAGTCGTCTGAGATAAAGGATTGTGGAATGGAAATAATATCTGGGTGAAGTCCATCTGTATTTGTGAGTGTACCATTTCCCAGTTGTATTAGCCAACTGTTATATTCTGGATCTGGACATCGCATGTTTTGTACCAACTGTATTGTTTTAAAGCAATGCCAATTGTCTGCGTATTTTAAGGTGGACTGAACAATAGCTGAGCGCATGGCATGTGGAACAATAGCTAAGCATTGTCTAAAATCTCCTCCTAATAAAAGAACTTTTCCTCCAAAGGGAATATTATTATTCATCAATGTTTGTAGAAGTTTATCAATGGTGTTGAGTAAGTGACTGGATGCCATTGTACATTCATCAATAATTATCAGTTTTGCAAGACGGATGTCTCGGGCATTGCTACTGTGAATGTTCATAGTGGATACTGATGTCTCTGTGATTGGGACCGGTATTTTGAATATTGAGTGACATGTACGACCATTTATTAACAGATTTGCTGCCACTCCGGAGGATCGTAGTCACTGTTAATATGTTTCCTTTTCTGCAGTTGAACGGTTAATAGTGCTTTATTGTAAGGAGATCCACCTATGCTGACACCTATGCTGTCTAGTGTGAAGGTGTTGACGTTCACTTTAGAATATGTGGCTTTGGGTGTCACTTCTTATGGATGTGTGTGTGTGTGTGTGGGGGGGGGGGGTGGTGAGGATTGTTGTTGCGCGAGCGTCTTCTTTCTTTTTATGTTCCTGTGTCTTGTTTGAATCCCCCTCTTTGTGTGTGTCCCGTCCGTTGCTTGTAGGGTCTGTGGGGTGGGCTTCGCTCGCCAACCCCTGGTGTTGGGAATGACAAAGAGCGTGATGTATGAATGAGATATAGAATAGTGTGACGGTGTAGATGATGCAAATAAAAATCAAACAATAAAGTGTGTGGCACAGTGTAAAGGTTTATTTGAAAATTTCTTTGTACACGCCGTTTAAGTGTAAAAGGTAATTCCAGCTCAGAACTTGTAAGGTCATTTAAGATGGTTATTGTTGTGATCAGAGTCAAGTTTGTCAGAGCTTAGAAAGAGTTGTGTCTCTCCAGGAAGTAATGGAATGACTTGGGTATTTATGTTTTCCACATTAATATTTTTTGGACATAATATAGTGCGTTGTGTTAAAAGGGGCATTTGGTCTAATGAGATTGCTGTTCCAAATGTCTCTGTAACTAAGTTGTCGCAGATAAAGGCTTGAGGAATTGTAATAATATGTGTCTGAAGTCCATCTGTATTGGTGAGTGTACCATCTCTCAGTTGTAATAAGCAATTGTTATGATCTGGTTCTGGACATCGTATCTTTTTTACTAACTGTATCTTTTGAAAGTAATGGCAATTGTCTGCGTATTTTAAGGTGCACTGAACAATAGCTGAGTGCATGGCATCTGGAAGAATAGCTAATCACTGTCTAAAATCTCCTCCTCATAAAGGTACCTTTCCTCCAAATCGAATATTATTATTCATAAACGTTTGTAGAAGTTTATGAATGGTGTTGAGTAAGTGACTTCATGCCATTGAACATTCATCAATAAACAACATTTTTTCAGGGCTGTTTGTTGCGCCGGCGCAGTACGTCTTTTTGCAGCTACGGCCCATGGCCGGATGTGCCTGCGTCCATCATCTGGTTTAGCATTCTCGGTTAGTAATATGGATTAATTTTGAGTAAGGCTAACATAAATTAAGTGAGGAATGACAACAGTCCCTGAGATGGATTGAGCTTCTGTTGAGCAAAAATAATAGAAGACCATTTGGGAACAAGTGCTACAGGTCATGTTTATAATGTCGATCATGCAAGGGCTCATAATAAAATGCAAACTATTTACTCTTGCTTGGTTACAAAACTTAAGACAGCCATTATTAAAGAAATTCACCAAACAAAAATGTCTTCATATGCTTCTTTAACGCATTGGGGGAGTCAACAGTTTGAATGGAGGTGATCAGCTCAGCTAGGAGCTACACATGAAGAGTCTGAATTATCTTTGACACACTCAGACACAATGGCTGGTTTGTGGATGTGAACTGCTCCTTTCAGGTCTTACACAGCATCTCTGTTGGGTTCAAGCTGGGACTTTGACTGAACTATTCTAAAATGTGAACTTTTATTTTTCTAAGCCACTCAGTTGTAGACTAGCGGTTGTGTTTTGAGTCATTCTCCTGCTGCATGACACAATTACACTTCAGATTCAGGCCACAAATGCAGGTCTGGACATTCTGCTTATAAATGTTCTGGTAAAGTGCAAATTACTTGCTTCCTTCACTTTGCCTTTGTTTCTTATCCAGTCAGGCTGATGCTACTCCCATCACTGTGCCCACCATCAGTTTATTTATTTAGTCTGCTTCAGTCCACACCATCCTCAAGTTGCCCTTAAACTGTGCTGTTTCCTTCAACTTTTATCCACACTCAGATCTACTTTTCTTGTATAAAGGTTTTGAACACATAGCACGAGGGGGTGCTCAGCCTACAAATGCTTCCCAGGGCATGGGTACTACCAAGATGGCACAGGGTATGGCTAAATTCCACAACTGACTTCCAAGAGAGGCAGAAAAGATCCTACTAGTTTTGGAATGTACAATTCACTACCCCATGCGTGTGCTGTGTGGCCCCCCGAAAGCCAGTTTGCAGAGGTGAAAGAGTGAGAGAGACAGAGAGGGATGAAGCCCAAGTGGAAACCTGCAATGCTTCCTCAGGGCAGTAGGGGACAGTCAACTCAGCAGAGGGCAGGGATGCATGACACTTAACTAAAGAGAAAGAAAGTTCAAGGAGGGACTGGCAATGGTGGCAACTCCTCTTGGCAAGTAGAGTGCAAAAAGTCCTAGAAGAGAATGCCGTGGATGCCGAGAATGCAATTTTTCCTGAAGTTCTGTCTATCTATCCATCTACAATCCTGTTTTCACTTTGTCATTTTGGGATATTGAGTGTCACTTGATGTGGGGAAAAAAATAACTTAAATGATTTTAACAGAAGGAATCAACAATGCAAAATGTGAAAAAGTGAAGGTCCCTGAATATTTTCTGAATCCACTGTAAATACTGCATTTACACAAAATGCAAAATGAGAATTTTACTATATCAACTTTTTAGTACAATTTTCCTCAGACGTGGTGACAGTAACAACTGACTCACCTGATTTGCAACTTGAACACTGTCCAGTCACATTTGATTCTTAAATACTAATGCGTCAAAATACAGAGTGGTGGCTCAGAGGCGAAGGATCTGCACTGGTACCAGGAAGGTTACTGGTTCAAATCATGAAAATGCCAGAAGGGATTTTACACACTGTAAAAAATGTTTTGTTGGATCAACCTACATAAATTACTTCACAAGGTAACAAGCAATTTAATTGATTTCTTTCAAATTTTAAAAAATATTTGCGTAAACTTAATTCATTTGAGTTTGTTTTAACCTTTTCAAAAACTTGAATAAAAGCAAAAAATGTATTTAGCTCAAACCAAATTTCTTTAAAAACTCAAATTAACTGCGGTGGGCTGGCGCCCTGCCCGGGGTTTGTTTCCTGCCTTGTGCCCTGTGTTGGCTGGGATTGGCTCCAGCAGACCCCCGTCACCCTGTAGTTAGGATATAGCGGGTTGGATAATGGATGGATGAACTCAAATTAAAATTTTGTCCATTATTGTATTCACTGTAATGCCAACTTAAATTCTATATATATAGTCACAAACTCGAAGCACAGTCATATAAAGGTTTGGGGCAGCCAAGTTTCCTGGCTGCAAAGTTGCTTTTCAAAATAATACAGCACCGATGTGCACAAAACCGAGTCCAAACAGAACTGAGGGAATAGGGAAAAGGTGGAGGCTTTTAAAGGGGGAGACAGGAAGTGAAGTCAGAGGGGTCGGGCTCATGTAGGTCTTCTGCCATTGGTGTGAGCCCGGACGTGACATCACAGGGGTCGGAGCCGGCAAAGTCTCCAAAGCGATTTTTTGCTTTAGACTAAATAGAAGAAGTTACATTAAGCGACAGCAAGGTTTTTCAATTTGAAGTAAAGCAAAAAATTACGTTAGGTGAACAAGCGTATTAATATAGTTCATTACAACTACTAAAATTACCTTAAATCAAAAAGAGCCCCTTTTCTCTTTTTAGAATGCACTGTTGGGCCCTTGAGCAAAGCCCTTAAACTGAAAATTGCTCCAGGAGTGGGGTACAATGGGTGACCCCCAAAGGTCATGTGAAAGGAAAATTTACCCTCTGGGATCAATACAGTGTACCAAAAAATTACAACTAAATTCGTACAATTATAACTGATTTTAATATTACGGAACACCCCCCTTTTTATTACCTTTTCCTTTTTTCTCTCGCTGCCAGAAAACAGCAACGGGGATAAATGTCATAATAATTTAAACGTGATTATTATTAACTCGTCTTTTTCATTAAACAGTGTAGCTTTTAATGTTTTCAAGTTTGCAACGAACATTTTCAATTTAAACGACAGTGTAACTAAGAATGCAGAAAAATTAAATGTGTTACAAAAATCCTGTGACCTAACAAAAATGGTGGTAGCGAAATTACATAATATGGACATGTCGTTCATTTTCAATATGTAGGTTATAATGCGTTATTGTTTTGTAATGAACATGTTAAGAGTAATTTAAACGTGAACTTAAAGTCAAAGCGAACTTTATTGTCATCTCAGCCATATACAAGTATACAGATAGACAAAGTTGCGAAGTGTAACAACATGAAGTGCAAATACATTTATAAATAAATAAATCAGCAGAATTAGATAGGTTCTATAATTTATTTTTACAATTTTCCCGGTTTTTTCTCTCTCAGTCTACAACATACGTAGAAGCCTTGGTTAACAAGCGCGACTTGCCCGATTCCGACATCGGTTCACATAAGCGAGGCTCCCTCGCTAACAGCGCTTCGCGGAAAACCTCTCATGTGTCTTGGATGTGTGGCAGGACTATATATCCAGTTAGCCTTCAGGTATTATCATGGTTTAATACAATATACAACGTACGCACATAATTTTTGTAGGTACTGCTAGTAAAATGTAAATAATGTGCATATTACCTTTTAATAGTTAAACGCGGCATTGGCTTTGTTGCCTTATACTGTCAAAGACGGGATCAGGGCATATTTCACGGCTTTCCTAATTGTACCGACCCCCCCAATATAAAGCTATCGTGTCGCTACTCCTGACACAGACAGCCATCAACATTTCTGCTGTAAGGACTTTCTTGTGGACGAAAAGTATCTCGAGAACAGCAGCTCCATGGAGAGATTTCCTAAGGCACGTCCAATTGATTACAAATCCTGAAGGGTGTACACAAAATCTCGTTTTAAAATTATTTGACATTTTAGATTAGTATTGGAATAATATGGTCTAAAGTCGCGCAGAAGCCTCTCGGCAAACACAGGTGACAACCAAGCGAGCCACAGGCTTTCTTTAATGTCTTTGTTATTGTTTTGTGTCTAATTTCCCCCCTATTTTACCTGTCAGCCAACCAGAGTTCAGTCTCTCACAGTGGGCGTGCCTTACCATATCCAATCATATTTCAATTTTTGGCTTCATTTAGGATGCGCCAAACGTGGTTTTGAACGCAGTGTGTCTGTACTGTTCCGCGCTTTAGTTACATGTCCTATTTGTTCAATACATGCTCATAAAACATACTTTTAAGGCTAGTTTGGAGGTGCGGAACATCGTTGTCTTGAAAGCGAGAATAAATCTATGGTTTAACTTGAAAAGTTGGAATAATAATGAAGCAATTGCGCGGGAACTAGTTGTTGTGGCGGCAGAACAACATAGTGCGCCAGGACTCGGTGACGTTTGTGGCGCCAGAAATCAAGAAGAGGAAATATTAGGCAGTTTGGGGAGAAGTAACAAAAGCGGACTCAGAATAGGGCGATGGGGGTTATAAGAAGAACGTCCGCCGAAGGGCTCGATTCGAGCTCGGAGTTTTTATCACTACGATCGCTTCGATCGAATCGAAGGGTTTTGGAGGAAAATGGGAGCAACGGTGGCAGCGCTGTGACACCCAGGGCGCTGCGAGCTGCTAGGAGAAGTCAAGAAGAGTGCGAGCCTGATACCCGACGTACCAATGTGAGTCCCTGAAACTACCGTGTGTGATGTTTGAGTGGGTTATGTAAAACCGCTGCATGCTAGGTTTCAGTGGATTATGATTTTTAACTTAACATTCTGCCCCTTCTTTCAGTTTACCCGTCTGTATAGATGTTCCGGATAATTTGTGTATGTGAATATCACAAATTGTATTATTTGTTCAGTCTTTATTTTAATATTGAATTTAGTATTTTACTCTGGTTTAATTTTTTTCTTCTCTTTATTTTATCGATTGCTTTGTCTGTCCTGTATTTATCTGATCTAGTGTTATATGCAGAATATATTTGTATCCAATGTTACATATATTCTGCCGTTTTTTCTGCGACTCTGTGAAGCCTTGAACATGGAAAAGGCGCTAAATACATAAAATGTATAATTATTATTATTTTTATAACGAAATCAACCGCGGTTGGCACGGACTGGTATTTGTCGTCCTGGTAGATGGTGTGATTTTGTGAAGTTCACGCGGGCTCAGCGACTTGATATTTGAAGTATTATCTTTGGCTGCATCGGTAGTTTTTTAGGGCTTGCATAGTTGCTGCTGTGTGTTTAGTCACCAATTGCTAAGTCCAGAAAAGCTTAAGTTACTGGAACAAAGTGCATTAGTAATCGCGCGCGTTTTGAATACGTTGAAAACTCATCGTTTGATATTTCTTTCTTATATTCCACCATGTTAATGTACGCAGAACGAGGTGGCCCTGCCAAGAGACAAAAGCTGATACATTCTAATTTTCACTCCAGTCAAAAGAAATTCTGAAATTCAAATCACCCTAAAAGTGCGCCAAGTCCAGGGATCACAGCTCGAAGCAGCTACTGCGCAGAAGGGGGGGCATGGCCTACGTGTCCCATAAGGGGCGTGGCTTCGGACAGACCGGCGTTTAGTGGGCGTTCCTTAGACCATAGTCGCCTTGGGGGAGAGCGGTCTTTAATGTAAAGCTGCGTGTCATCAAAGCTAGGATCGGGTGTCATAGGCATAGAAAACTGCTGTTTCTCACGCTTTTATTTATAAGATTTTGTTTGATTAAGGTCTGCTGAATGATTCCTCCTTTTTACATCTGTTTAGACTCCCACTGGGACAAAGCAGAATTCAAACCTGTTGCGCTGCAAGTCCATTACAGGGCACATTTGAACACACTCAGAACTAGAGCGGCGGTTTAGAGACCCTTCTGACTTAGTCATTTGTTTGTGTATGTTATATAGCTTTATGTCAAAAGTGTCATACTCAGATCTTGGAGGGTCCTGGTTTTCATTCCAGCCCATTTCCTAATTATTAACCATTTACTGCTGCTAATTTAACAGATTTTATTGTCCTTGATTGTAAATAAGGGGGCGCTTTTTTCTTAACCAGCAGCCAAACAATAAAAGATATACAATTCAAGTCAACAGATTACCGGCAAAGTTAGGGGGCCTCAAACAGTTCTGGAGAGCCACCATTTTAACTCGAAACCGTTTTACCCGTTCTTACATTCTATGGCTCTAAATGCTTCCACTCTTCCTCACCTGTCATTTCCAAAGCTGCTTTTTTTTCTGAGATCATACAAATAATTTGCAGAGCAATATTTTTTATGACTTTTTTCTTTTTAAACATTTTATTGAGACAGATAATTTATGAAAGACACTGGTGCAAATGGGATCCAAATTAGTCTGGTTGCCTGTTATCTTGCTTTGCATCTCACTTCTGTTTGGCTGCTGGACAAACAAGAAAAAAAGACAATTGAAATGCAAGTTAGTGAAAATTCAGGCAAAACAGTTTGTTACATTAGCATTAGCAACTGGTTACTTATGAAGAAAGTGACTGGAATGAAAAGCTGCAGCTAGAGTTTGACAGCCCAAGTTTATGGAGTCATTATTGTCTGGTTTAATGTTGACATAACATGTTTCCATATTTAGTGATAATATTAATTTATCTTGAAAATCTTTGTTTTCCACTTTACAAACCAGCCTGAAAATATCTTTTGAAGTTGTAACCCTACTGAATGGGCCACTAAATCCTTCATTTGGACACAATTCCGTTCAGGACACTTTTACTAAGGCCTCTAAAGAAAAATCAGTTTACAGTAACTAAAACTTCATTCTTGTATTTTCTGCACCTAAATTTAAACAACAGCTGCAAGGTGACTTCAGTCCACCTTGTACTAAGTATTGTGACTGAAAACCACAGTCTTATTACACATGAAAAACAATACCCTTAAAGTTACTGAAAGTGTGTGCTACCCCTGTTTATCAGTATATATTCCTGTCTCCTTTTCTCTTCACTTTGTACACCTTGGACTATAAATATAGCACAAGGTCATGTCACTGGCTGAAATTCTCATATGATTCTGCAGTAATCGGATGTGTTGATTAGGTGGATAAGGCAGATGAGAGAAGTCAAATGGGGAACTTTATTTCTTGGTGCAGAAAGGATGGTCTGCAACTTAATATCAGCAAAACCAAGAAAGTAGTGACTGACTTTTGCTTCACTAAAGACATTGTACACCTGATCACTTATCTGGGAGTGGATGTGAAGATGGTGATCTGCTACGAGTACTTAATGGGAGCCCACATCAATGATGGGCTGGATTGGTCCTCTAACACACAGAAACCTATATAAGAAAGGTCAGACTTTTATTTCTTAGGAGACTGAGCTCCTGGATAGTGACATCCTTTACATGTTTTAAAACTCTGATGGCCAGTGTGATTTTCTATACAGTGGTGTGGTGTGCTGGGTCGGTAATATTACTTACTAAGGCAGGCACAGTTATGGGATGCTCTTTTGAACCTCTGAAGGTAGTAGCAAAGGAGAGAAGGAAAATAAAACTGAGTATCATTATGAATAATGCTGTCCATCCTCTCTGTGACACATTAAGACCTTTCAGTCAATTAATTATTCATACTTACAGCATTAAACTTTTATTTTTCCTCACAGTTAATGTGACTGCTATTTTTGACTGCTCTTTTTATCTTTAGCCGTGTGAGAAGTTTTATTTCCTTTTAGTCAGTCTGATGTGTATTTGAGAGTTGGTTTTTTTTTTTGTTTTTCAAAATGTTGTATTATTTTTTTATTTGTTTATTGTGCTTCTGTAAAATGATAAATTTCCCCCTAGGTCAAATAATGCATGTATCTATGTATAGTCTGAGATTTTTCAGGTAACAAAGACACAAGTTTCAAATTAATGTTGTTTTATAACTGGCATCAGAGAGTGGTGATGTGTTGCATGTTGATTAGTGCATGCAAGTAAGAATTTGATTGAATTCTGACCACGTGACAAAAATGACCTATAACACAGATGTCATCATATCTTGGATTTAAACTTTAAGACCTGAGGCCCATCAAGTAGAAACCTTTTCTGATGGTCTGCCAACTCATTCATTCATCCTGGTATTTTGCTTTGTTTTAATGCTTTAAATTTCAATACAAGTCTTATTTGTATTTACCGATAAAGGGCTACAGAGTGTGGAGAATGAGGCATTAGAGCACAAACACTAACATTATGTGACCATGAGCAAGTCACTTCACCTGCTTGTGATCCAACTGGAATAACAAAAATCATATAACCAATTGTATATTTAAATGTTGTAAGTCGTCTTGGATAAAGGCATTAGTTAAATAATAAAAATATAAATAGGTCACTGGAGCTGCTTTCTCTTGAACTTGCTATATATAATTTTCCAGACGTTAAAACTTTCCTACATCAGATCAGTTCCTGCTTTTTTCTGTTATTCCTAGTGACTCGGTTTTGTTGATGGTCATTGCAAATTACAATATTTCAATTGTAGTACTAGGGTGTTGTACCGTGATAGCCATTATGAATGTAGAGAAAAGCCAAGCAAAATGACACCTTTTATTGGCTAACTAAAAAGATTACAATATGCCAGCTTTCAAGGCAACTCAGGCCCCTTCTTTAGGCAAGTGGTAGGGGCAGGCCAATATAAAACAACAAGAGGAAAAATTTAATATTAAGACCGGACGCCATTTTAAAATCAAAATTTCGGCCCCAGTCTACTATTTTAGGTTTAGGGCCCTGGGTAGAGGCAAGCCCCATCCCCACGAACCTTAAGGTATCTTGCCTGAAGAAGGGGCCTGAGTTGCCTCGAAAGCTTGCATATTGTAATCTTTTTAGTTAGCCAATAAAAGGTGTCATTTTGCTTGGCTTTTCTCAATATTTCAATTGAAAAGAATAATCAGTAGGAATAATGTGAAATTAGACTATTTTATGAATGTGTTGAGAGAGGAAATGCAGGTGGTGAGTGTCACAGAGCAAGATGCAGAGGACAGGAAGATATGGAAAGAGATTATCTGCTGTGGTGACCTCTGTCGGGAGCAGCTGAAAGAAGAAGATGATGATGATGATTAATCATCATTAAATGTTTGTGATTTTTGTTTGTTTTTCACTCGAGTACAGGATTTCCTTTTATGATTTTCGTTAGTTGTGTGTAGCCCCCCCCCCCTTTAAAGTCCACAGATGTTAATGTAGTTGTAAAGCAGTACTTGAAGTGAATATAGACCAGTGCTGTTAACCTATCTTATGTGTAGCATTGATGTATTAATGTGAAGAGTGAGAAGTGCGGAACAGTTGCTTAGAGCGTGTGGCACAACTTCAATTCAGGCAACCCAAACTAAAAGTGACTCTGGAGTGTTGCGCAATTTAAGTGATGTGATTGAAGATTAGGGGTGCTTAGCCCCTGCCTTAGGGTTTTTCAGTGCCAAGAAGTCAAAGCGTTTTTTGAAATTTTGGGGATTTTTATTTCTGGTGTTGGGGGCAGGGTGGGGTTTGGGGTGTTTGCCATCACCCATGATATTGATATATCAAAATGTCCTTTCTTAGTGGATGCTTCATGCCCTATTTGTACCATCCTGTCAAATTTTAGCAATTAAACAATGCAGGAAATATATAGATTTTTTTTCTTGATAAGCGTGTATGCTATTATTAACTAAATGTAAATAAAAATGAGTGCATATAGTATATAAAGAGACAAAGAGTTAATTAATACAAGAGTATTTTATAGCAGGTTGTATCAAAAATTGTTTAAAACTGTATACTTGTAGAGCATTTAGTTTTTAGGCAGTTAAAGTTCAGACGATGTGCTCCCTAGGTTGACTGGGGATGTCATGGGTAGTTCCTCTCCTGGGTGGTTTTCTGCTTTGTGATCATTGCCCTGTTGGGTTAGGATCAAGCCCTCTGTGACCCTAAATTAGATGCTCCTGGGTTGATAATATAATTTCATGTTTTGATCATGACTATATGTCTTTATCTTCGTCACTTCTATCACTTTTATTTTTTTTTAGGGTTGCATGTCCATCAGGGATGAAGAGGACTTTGGTAGACATTACTTGAGGAGTAGAAGGCCACTGGTGGAAAAGCAGAATGTGTCAACTGACTCAAATGACAAAAGCTTGGCCATGTCAAAGCAAGAAAGCTTGGAGCCGAAGCAGTTTACCAGGTGAATTGATAATCAATTAATGAACTGAAGTAAAGAATACAGCTTTGTTTTCTAGTGATCAAGAAGCTTGATTTATAACCTCAGAGGACTGTAAGTCTACTGGAGATATTTACAAGTCAATTAACTTGACTGTCCTGACTGACTCTATTGTATTATAAAGTGCATTGAGTTTGTCTTTCTAATAAAACACACAGGTCTTTTTATTTGTGTATTTGTTTTTCTTATGATGTTTTTTTCTACTTCTGAGGCAATGAGCTGTACGAATTGTGCAAGGCAGTTTGGTAGAAGTACCAAATTTTGGTTGCAAAACTTGATGTCTCAGCATTTTGTTCTCTTCAGGGTTATCAATAGTATTAAAATGCGTATAAGTTACTTTCAGCAAATAACAAACTGACACATAAATCGTTTTTGTTTTGTTTTTTTATAGGAAATCTGCCAGACTGCAAGCAGGTGCACAGAATGGGGTTGCTACAAAAGGTGAGCACAGAAATACAATTGGAAGTGGAGATCCTTTTTATGCTCTACTTAAGCTGTGTAGTTACTGTGATGTTTTATTTTTAATTCAGAACAAAAATTCTGATTGTTTTGACTTTGACACAGTATATGTATTTATTAAATGGAAAAAAAATCAATTGAAGTTACATTAAGATTATGTATTTTAACACACTGTAATATGATAAAGTCAGGAGCATTTAAAGTTTAAAGAAATTCAGCTGTAAGTTGATGTGTGTATACTAAAAAAGCATATTAAAAAATTGCCATCCTACATTACAGTTCAGCTATGAAAAAGTCAAAATTAAAAAAGTTAATTTTTAGAGTTTTTTCTCATTCAGTTTATTTTTGTAAAACACTCTTCACTGGGTGCAGGCACAGAGTGCTGTGACATGTTCTTAGGTAAGATGGAAGTAAAGATTTTACAAATAACTAAGTATATTTATTGACATAAATGTAAACCATAACTAAGTTATTTTTACAAATAACTAAGAAATTAATTAAGATACATGTAAACCAACAGTATCTGTCTGTTAATTAAGTGTTGAACTATTGCCATGGTGCGGTGGGCTGGTGCCCTGCCTGGATTTGTTCCTGCCTGTGTTGGCTGGGATTGGCTCCAGCAGACCCCTGTGACCCTGTGTTAGGATAGAGCGGGTTGGACAGTGACTGACAGACTATGGCCATGGTATCTCCTTTTGGTAAATCTTTGCTGATTTTTGGTGGATAACAGCAAAAAGGCCACCTCACCACTTATTTATACTTAGCTTTTGGGATAATAAGCAAAACACTAAATATTAGAGAATCTAAGGTTACAACTGGAAATTGTAAGTAGGCAGACTCTACAAAAAATAGGAAGGAGCAAAATTATTTAGAGCTTTATATACCATTGATAGTATTTTAAAATCATTTCTAAAAGACACTGGTAACCAATGTAAAAATATTTAAACTAAGATCCTTGCTGCTGCATTTCGGACTAATGGCAACTGATTAATGTTTTTATTATGTAGTCCTGTTAGGAGTGCAGTACAGTCAACTTAAAAACAAAACAGTAAATTTCTCTGCATCTTGCAATGTTATAAGAGGTCTTGAGCCCAAGGGCTCTAGGGCAAGGGACTCCATGATCAGGTGCTGAAACCCATTGCAGAAGCTATCTGCATGGGAATTATAAGCAGACCAAGAACATGTCTAACCATGCAAAAATAGGTGTGCAACTTCATGAAGGCTGGATAGCTTCCTTGAGTAAGAAGCCATAGTGAGTCCTGGCAACTGTTCAAGATTGGCAGCTCACTGTCAGTTTGAAGTAGAGGCTGGTATTTCCTTGGTGCATCACCCCATCTTCCATGAACCAGACCTCCTCCCCATCTCTAAAACAACTACGAACATTATTATTTTGGAGCTGACAGTCCTATGGGAGGACTGACCACAGAAGGCCCATGAGAGAAATAATATAATATAAATTCACTCTATAAAGTATTCTGTATACTTTGCATCACCAGTGAGTGGAGGAAAAAAGCCATAAATAACATTTCAGAGGCAGCAGAAAAGTCCTTTGGATCTGGAGAGGTGGGCCATGGGGGCAGGCAAGTGTCACCTGAGCACAAGCCATGGCCTCATTAAGCATGGCTGGGTTGCCTGGGAGAGGGTGACTGCTAGTGAAAGGCCCGAAGCGCCCGATGACACCAGGTAACATCACTGATAACATGGCTGGGAGCATTGAGAGATGTATCTTCATATAACTTTTGCAATGTACATTAAATGAAAAAATACAGTCCTATTAATACAACATATATAACAATCAAAAAGCAGACACTGTATTGGTTACTGCAACTTAGTAGGGCCTGATTTTTTTTTTTTTTACATTATCTTCTAGACAAGTGTTGTGCGACGAGTGTGGATTCAGTTTACCATTAGAGGTGTTGGTGACTATATATGAAATCATTTCAAGGACCTTTCAGGAAATATTGAGACTAACTTTGGATCTTGGCCTGCTCACCGTGTTTGTGGAATTTGCACATTTCCCCTTGTCTGCATTGTTTTTTTTTTTTTTCTGCTGTTACTTCGTTTTACTCCCACATCTCAAAGATTAGCATGTTGGATTAATTGGCAATTTTAAACTGGTTTTAGTGTTCTGTGGTAGAATGGCACCCCATCAAACGTCATTTCCTGTCTTACTCTGCCTGAGGCTACCAGGATAGGCTTCGGCATCCTGTAATGATTAAACAGTATAAGTGGGTCCACTACATGCATCTAAAAATTTATGTGTACTTTGTTTATTTTTTGACTCTTCAACAGAGGCTCCTCCTATTGAGCCTTCATCCTCTGCAGCAGTGAAAGACCGACAGCCAGAAGAAGAAGGAGACAACAACGTTAGACGCAGCTGCAGAGTTCGTAGATACCGATACAACACTTTAAATCAGTCTGTCCTATATGATCGCCTCATCACTAAGTAAGGATATTTAAATTGCTGCCTCCCTGTTTCAATAATCCTTTAATGGGTGGTTATAGGCATTTATCCAGCAGGTTCAACACTTTCACAGTCTGCTCTAATTAATCATTGGCTTATTATCTACAGTTGGATATTGCTGAAAGTTGTTGAATGACCGCTTCTGATTCAGGGAGTGGAACTTTTATTAACCTTAAAGTATCTTTTAAAAATTCTTATTTTTGGGGTCTTTATAAGTCACAAGCAAACACTTACTTTACATACTTTTTAAACTTTTTAATCCAGTTTTTAGTGAATTATTATTAATTTTTTTCTTCAAAATTACAGTGAATATAGAATATATTTACCCCCATAGTTTTTAAATCCTATATCCTATTACATGTTATATGTTATATCCTATTACAATATGGAATCTTACTTTTTTCTCCAAAAATGAACATGGAAAGTTATGGAACAGCAAAATTAAACAATCTATGGGTATATAAAAATGATTTGGAAGGCAAAACTAATTTAGATTGTCCACTCCCATCCAAAGTTGTTTATTTCTTGACTTGCACCAGGTGTTATTGGAGCAGGCTTGTATCACCACATGACCTCACGGTGGAGAAAGAAGGTTTGGAAAGTCATCTTGAGCCAATATATGTTCTCTCTGAGACCTTTGGGAGATCTTAAGCTCATAAGCATTATCAAAAAGTTTTCATTGGTTTAAATATCTGCTTTGAAAAAAAATGCTCTTAAGTGGGATGAGGACAACCAGTGAAGATTAATTTAGTCTAAGATGTGGGCTTTGACTAGGCAACACTAGAACTTTGACTTTGTGTTTTGTAGTAACTAGTGATGACAGAAATGGAACATTTGAGAGATCAAATCAACTGAAACAAATCATTCAAGAAAAGATTTGATCTTTCAGAATGTTTGAAACATCATTTCACAGTTACATCCAGTGGCAGAACGTAAGAAATAAATGTTGCTTTGAAGCCAACACATTTTCTTGATTTATACTGCCTGATGATGTTGTATTAAGTATATATCTCTATATTTGGGTGGCACGGTGGCGCAGTGGTAGCGCTGCTGCCTCGCAGTTAGGAGACCCGGGTTCGCTTCCCGGGTCCACCCTGCGTGGAGTTTGCATGTTCTCCCCGTGTCTGTGTGGGTTTCCTCCGGGCGCTCCGGTTTCCTCCCACAGTCCAAAGACATGCAGGTTAGGTGGATTAGCGATTCTAAATTGGCCCTAGTGTGTGCTTGGTGTGTGGGTGTGTTTGTGTGTGTCCTGTGGTGGGTTGGCACCCTGCCCAGGATTGGTTCCTGCCTTGTGCCCTGTGTTGGCTGGGATTGGCTCCGGCAGACCCCCGTGACCCTGTGTTCGGATTCAGCGGGTTAGAAAATGGATCTCTATATTTGTACACATCTTTATCTATCTGTACATATCTACATCATACCGTAGATAAAAGAGAAAGATGTATCAAAGAACTTTTTATTCCTGAGCTTTTGACACCTGTCTGGGATCTTTTTCAGACGACAAATTATCAGACATTGGGGGAAAGCAGCATATCATGTGGAAGGAGGTGTGAGTCTTTGATGGCATAGTTTCATTAGCTTTGAGTTGGGCTTAAGCAGAATTCGGGGAGATGTGGATGTTATTCAGGTTCTCATCTATGAATCTTGCCACCAATAAAAATCTCACTAAACTCCTTTCCTTTTGTCCTAACTCGAGCTGCGTTCCAATGAAAGTTATGTCTGGATGAGTCAATGTGGCCGAACACTATTGATTTTGGGTCTTTTCTCTTCATAGCATTTAGATGGTCATAGATATGTGAGCCCAGTTTCTTAGAACTCTTTAAAAATGCCTAAGTGATATGAATGATGGACCTAACAGTGCATTATAGATCTCGGAGTCACAAAGAGAAAATAGTTGGTTCACGTAAACAGACTATTGGAATAACGGCTCTGCACAAGACACTCGGGAGATTAAGACAAGACTTTGCAATAACAGTCTTTTATGTTGTTGCAAATTGGGTCCGGTCAGGTAGCATCCAGTTAAAAGTACATGGAAGTAAAATGTAATTTTGTTACCATGTAATTTTGTGACTTTTAGACTACTTAAGTGTTGTTTTGTGGTTAATATTCTGAAGGAAGGTCATTAGCTTTCATTTAATCATTCATTGTTAAAAGGACAGCTGGAGCTTTTTGGAATAGGTATTGATGTATTTAATGAAGCTTTACTCAGCATAGTCGCATGATAACACGAACTTCAGAACAGTGTTTTAAAACCAAAGTATTGCAATGGTTTCAGAGTGTTTCAAATCAAATTTCAAATTTGCCATCACTAGTAGTCCCCCCGGAATGGTTTTGACCAGGGGTGCCCAACTCCAGTCCTGGAGGGCCGCAGTGGCTGCAGGTTTTCATTCTAACCCTTTTCTTAATTAGTGATCTGTTTGTGCTGCTAATTAACTTCTTTTGAATTCATTTTAATTGACTTTGTTTTTTTAAGATTTGTTTCCCTGAATTTCTTCATCGTTCCTCTGATTTGCTTCATTTCTTCCTTCAATGGCACCCAAACAGAAGTGAAATGTGGAATGTGGGAGCCAACAGAAGACCAACTAAGTCAGGGCCTCAAACTCCAGCCAATTTCACTCCAACCAGTTGCTTAATGAGGTGGCGAGTCTCATCGTTAATTAAACTCGTTCTTTAATTGTGTGGCTTGTTGCGGCTCTCATTGTGCAATAGCAGACATGTCCGAAATTGTGTATTTTCTCTTTCTAAGAGCAGATCAGCATTCCTGAGACCTTCACCTTTCTTTATTTTCAGATATTGTATGATGGTCGCAAGTTGCTGGTCCTGTTTTGGCTCATTTTGTATCTCATTATTGTTTGGCTGCTAATTAAGGAAAAAGAAACAATTGAGGGGTCTGAGTCTGAGCAAGTCAAATAAAATGAATTCAAAAGAAGTTAATTAGCAGCAAAAACAGGTCACTAATTAAGAAAAGGGTGAGAATGAAAACCTGCGGCCCTCCAGGACTGGAGTTGGGCACCCCTGGTTTTGACTATATGAACTGGGTTGTTGACTGGGTAGTGTGAAATATACCACGTGTTATGCAGACCTCATCCATTTTGCCATGTATCTATGTAAGTCTTTGAAGTCTTAAAGCAGGAATTCTTCCCATGTCATTATGCTGACAATACAATTCTTCATGTTAAGGGTGGTATACTCAATTTTTCCCAATAAAGAGGTTAACATTCCGGCTGAAGTCAGGAACGTGGAAATTTCCATAAATAAGTATGTTCAGTTTGAACTCCTGTGTAGTACCATCTCTGTATCTATGTTCAACAATTATTCTAATCATGTGATTTCTAAGGACATATGGTTGTGTCAGAGAACTATTTATATATGCCATAGCAAAGGGAGTAGAGGGATACTTAAGCTTAAGTAATCAGTTCAGCAAATACTTTCTTAAGACACCATAAAAATGTGTGAATTGTTTTAATAGATGAACCAAAGCTGCCTATTGCAATGCCCCAGCATATTCCAGTTGCATTAAATTCATAAATTGGATTTACCACACTTACCTTCACATGTTTAGCCATGTTATTGTTATTAGCATTTTTCTTTCATGTCAAAGGTGAGGTCCTCCCATAACTTATTTCTAATTGACATTTTTACACCAGTTGTTGACTTGAAGACTTTTTCAAACATACTTTCTGATTATTATGATATCGGTCCATAAATTCAGGCAGGTAAAAACTGATGTATTATCTGATCTGTGGACGTCCAGTTCCTGGTCTAACTCTGCATTTATTACTTCATTTCCAGTACTGCAGAGGCTGTTTTACAGAAAATGGATGATATGAAGAAAATGCGTCGTCGAATGAAAAACTTCGATAACCTGCATGATACAGAAGAAGAAGTATGTATCTCTTGTCTGGCTAATGCCATTTTTACAGCTTAAAAATTACAAATGATAAAACTCGCTTATCCTAATTTTATCATTCTCATCTCAGGAAAATATTGATTTGTATTCTGAAAGAAAGAGAAAGAGAGGAGCTGTAACCATGGATGAAGAAACTACAGATAACCAAGATGAAGATGGCAACGGAGGTTTGTGTCCAGTGCTCCTTGTGTTTTGAAATTGTTTTAAATTTTTCTTTGTGTCGACTCCCAGATGGGGGTTTTACATTAGTTCCAGTTCCTTCAGTGCTTTTAACACTTGTGCCCCATTTAGACAGGGTTAGTTTTATACCAGGAGCTTAGTCAAAGAAATTATTACCAAAGTACCTTTGTAATTTTAGTCCTCTGAATTGCTTATGTCCATAACTTTTCACAGACCGTGCATTCACATCTCTGCAAAGATTACTGAGCCTTTTACCTTTTATAAATCTATATATAAAAGTCAATGTGTGTGTGTGTATGTATGTACAGTATGTTCCAGCATCACTTCTGAACTGCTGATGCAATTTTCATGAAACTTGGTACACATGTTTCTCATTGGTCGACTAAAAATACTGTAGTGTGAAATCAACCCTAACCCACCCCCTTCTCTTGATCTTGTGGTCTTGTATGCATGTTATCATCCAGTTGACACTCGGAACGACCACCAGAGGGCGAACTGGAGGTGACTGCCAGCATTCTTATTGTCTGAGCACCACTGCGCCCATGTTGCTTTTGAAATTAACTAGAGTTGGCCAGTTCTGAGCGTCAACTGGATGTTAAAATACATACAAGACCTCAAGACAAGCACATTAGTGAGTCTTATTTGTTTGTTAATTTATTTTTATTTTTAAAGTTTTGTTTTTTTAATTATATTTTTTAGAAACAAAAAAAAAAAAAAACTGTTTTCCTCCCGGGCAACGCTGAGTATTTCACTAGTAGTCCATAAAAAACAACCCCAGGTTGAACTAGGCATGTGCGAATCAGCATGTCAGTAAAATTCTTTGAGTAGTTTGGTGTTTTGTCGTGATAGGGTACTAGGTGACCCTATTCTTCCCTTTATACTCTTTATTTTGTAGACCTTAACAAAGTGCCTCTAATCCCATATTCTTACCACACTGTCAGTTACAGTAGTTCAGCACTTTTCCTCTTCCTTGTATATCTGTAACCCCCAGGCAATTAGAGAAAGTAAAAGAACAGGCAGGAAAAATAGTTACACATTTATTTATGTACAGTGCATCCGGAAAGTATTCACAGCGCATCACTTTTTCCACATTTTGTTATGTTACAGCCTTATTCCAAAATGGATTAAATTCATTTTTTTCCTCAGAATTCTACACACAACACCCCATAATGACAATGTGAAAAAAGTTTACTTGAGGTTTTTGCAAATTTATGAAAAATAAAAAAACTGAGAAATCACATGTACATAAGTATTCACAGCCTTTGCTCAATACTTTGTCGATGACCTTTGGCAGCAATTACAGCCTCAAGTCTTTTTGAATATGATGCCACAAGCTTGGCACACCTATCCTTGGCCAGTTTCGCCCATTCCTCTTTGCAGCACCTCTCAAGCTCCATCAGGTTGGATGGGAAGCATCGGTGCACAGCCATTTTAAGATCTCTCCAGAGATGTTCAATCGGATTCAAGTCTGGGCTCTGGCTGGGCCACTCAAGGACATTCACAGAGTTGTCCTGAAGCCACTCCTTTGATATCTTGGCTGTGTGCTTAGGGTCATTTGTCCTGCTGAAAGATGAACCGTCGCCCCAGTCTGAGGTCAAGAGCGCTCTGGAGCAGGTTTTCATCCAGGATGTCTCTGTATATTGCTGCAGTCATCTTTCCTTTTATCCTGACTAGTCTCCCAGTCCCTGCCGCTGAAAAACATCCCCACAGCATGATGCTGCCACCACCATGCTTCACTGTAGGGAAGGTATTGGCCTGGTGATGAGCGGTGCCTGGTTTCCTCCAAACGTGACGCCTGTCATTCACACCAAAGAGCTCAATCTTTGTCTCATCAGACCAGAGAACTTTCTTTCTCATTGTCTGAGAGTCCTTCAGGTGCCTTTTGGCAAACTCCAGGCGGGCTGCCATGTGCCTTTTACTAAGGAGTGGCTTCCGTGTGGCCACTCTACCATACAGGCCTGATTGGTGGATTGCTGCAGGTATGGTTGTCCTTCTGGAAGGTTCTCCTCTCTACACAGAGGACCTCTGGAGCTCTGACAGAGTGACCATCGGGTTCTTGGTCACCTCCCTGACTAAGGCCCTTCTCCCCCGATCGCTCAGTTTGGATGGCCGGCCAGCTCTAGGAAGAGTCCTGGTGATTTCGAACTTCTTCCACTTACAGATGATGGAGGCCACTGTGCTCATTGGGTCCTTCAAAGCAGCAGAAATTTTTCTGTAACCTTACCCAGATTTGTGCCTCGAGACAATCCTGTCTCAGAGGTCTACAGACAATTCCTTTGACTTCATGCTTGGTTTGTGCTCTGACATGAACTGTCAACTGTGGGACCTTATATAGACAGGTGTGTGCCTTTCCAAATCATGTCCAGTCAACTGAATTTACCACAGGTGGACTCCAATTGAGCTGCAGAAACATCTCAAGGATGATCAGGGGAAACAGGATGCACCTGAGCTCAATTTTGAGTTTCATGGCAAAGGCTGTGAATACTTATGTACATGTGATTTCTCAATTTTTTTATTTTTGATAAATTTGCAAAAACCTCAAGTAAACTTTTTTCACGTTGTCATTATGGGGTGTTGTGTGTAGAATTCTGAAGAAAAAAACTAATTTAATCCATTTTGGAATAAGGCTGTAACACAACAAAATGTGGAAAAAGTGATGCGCTGTGAATAGTTTCCAGATGCACTGTATTTTAGGTAATATGCATAAATTATAAGGAAGCAGAGTACAATGAGTGTTGGTTAGAAACCAATACATTTTGATAGTGCTTAATATGTAGTTTTAGGAGGCAACTAAACTTGTAGGTACACTAAGTTCTTAGTGGTTAGCTCATTTCTGGTCAGCTCTGCTCAGATCATCATTTTGGCCTGCTTTCTTCAGGTCATCATCTGGTCTGCTCTCTTTAGAATGGAAAATGACAGATTGAGCATGCCTTTACATGCTTCCTTCTTAATGTGTCTGTAGCTCCACACACACACACACGTACACACACACCCCTCCTGGACACTTCCTGGGTCATTTGCCAATGAAACAGCTTTGCCACAGCCCCATCCCCAGGTTAGCTGCTTTATTGCACCTATAGGGGTGTAGTATTCACCATTTAAATATTTCAGGCAGATTCAACCCTACTAAGTCCAACATTTTCTTCTACTTTTAAACAAAAAAGTAATAAGGGATGTAATTAGGTCATAAAGCTATCTCTCTCTGGTTGTTCTTATCAGTGAAGTTCTGGGGGTCGCAAATACTGGTTCATCCAGCTTCCTTGCACTTTACAATTAGTTAGACAATTGTTTGAATGTGTATGTTGTCGGACATTAATAATACAAAAATATTATGAGCCCATATGCTAGATATGAGTTTGTTTTATGCACATTAGACTGATCCTTGTTTTATACAAGATGCATTGTCAAGAACCCAGTTTATATTTGGTTGAATTATTGTGCTTAAGGGCAGCCTAGTGGTTCAGTGATCAGCACTGGTTTCTCGTAGAACTAGTGTTCTAGGCTTGAAGCTTATGTCTGCTTCCTCCCTGTGTGGGTATATCACATTCTTTGAATTTCCCCATAATTTCCTCTCCATGTGTTTTGATTTTCTTTCCACATTCCAAAGATATGTAAATTAGTTATACTGGCTGAGCGTCACTCTAGTTTTGAGTGGGCCATGTGATGTGCTGATGCTCCATCCATGGTTGATTCCTGCCTTGTGTCTAATGCTACTGAGAGAGGTTTTGTCCCACCAAACCACCATGCCCTTCTTGACCATGAGATTATGTTAAGTAGTGCTGAGTGTGTGGTGTAAAGTATGTTATGTATGTTTTAGTATTATCTGTAACTGTCCACTGTTGTCCTTTTCATAAAAACAACCATAAAGGCATTCTATGCATTTGCTTATTTACTGTAATTAAAATGGACTTCTTAGTTTTTGAACTCGTTATATCATATGAATACTTTATCATTACAATTGTTGATAGCACAATTTAAAGAAGAGTGTAAAGGCTTAAACAAAATTATTTATATTTGTATTTGCAGAGTTTTCAGGCGATGATCAAGAAGATGAAGAAGATAATCAGAAGCGTTATGATTTTAGAAAACGAAAAGCTATGGTGCGCTACCAGGCACCACTGGATGGTAAGCTGGCTAATATAACAGTTTGTTCATTTTTCCATTGTGATCCTGGAAGACTATTCCTTTACTTGAGTTTGATTCAGATTACGGTGGAACCTCGGGTCATGACCGTAATTCGTTTCATAACTCTGGTCGCAACCCGATTTGGTCGTGACCCGAAGTAATTTCCCCCATAGGATTGTATGTAAATACAATTAATCCGTTCCGGACCGTACGAGCTGTATGTAAATTTTTTTTTTTTTAAAGATTTTTAAGCACAAAAATAGTTAATTATACCATAGAATGAACAGTGTAAATAGTAAACTAAATGTAAAAGCATTGAATAACACTGAGAAAACCTTGCACAGAGAAACTAACATTGCAAGAGTTCACGCTACAGCCTTACGAACCGCTCCCTGTAAACACTTTTTTTAATGAGTTTTAAGCACAGGGAAAAAAATTAACATTTGAAAAATCCGTAATTTATACAAAAACTAACCATAAACAACCAAGAAAACTAACCTTGCATGAGTCGAGTTCTGGCATGAAGGAAGTGTGGAGGAACTGGGTGGAGAGGAGATTACAGTTTTGAGGTAAAGTCCCTCTGCGCGATGCACGTCTGACCGAGAACAATGTACTGTACAGGGAGAGACTGAACACATGCTTAATTCACCGGCGTGTACGAACCAGAAGGGAAACGAAATAGAGCACAAAGAGTTCACAGCGAATGCACAGGGAGAGACTGAACACATGTGGAAATCATTGACACGTACGAACCGGAAGGGAAACTGGCTTGTTCGTCACCCGAGTGTGTGGTCATGAACAGATGCAAAAGTTTGGCGAACTTTTTGGTCATAACCCGATTTGTACGTGTTCAGGGACATTCGTGACCCGAGGTTCCACTGTATGTACATTGTAGAGAGGCGAGCAGAGTTTGTGTGAAGCCCTTTTTATAAACTTGTCTTTGCTTCCAAGTACTTTTAAAGTGATATTGATTGTGTGGAAATGTTTTGCTAATTCGGGTCAAGACTAATTTTAAAATAAAATGTTTTCCCAACAGTTTGCTTCAGAAAAGGAAAATGGTCCTAACTGGCTCAAAAATCTCAGAGTGATAAAAATTTGATATTACTCTTAATGAGTTGGCAGTAATAGCGTTTTATCAATTCTCCTAATTTAGGAAACCACACCTAACTTCACCAGGATTTAGCAGGGCTTGTGAAGTGCCCTAATTCTCTAGGAGCTATAGAAGATGCTGTTCATGCAGAGACCGGCACACATATCCTAGAAAAGGCAGAGTGTTTTGGAAACGCTAAGCAACAATGAACTTGTGTAAATATACTGGTTTGAGATGGAATAATATTTGTAATACTGTATATATTGTAGATCACATGATCGCTCCATCTATGCAAATAAGCCATGCACTGTAGGCTGAAAGGAAAGTGTTGGTGACATTACATTTTTTGGACACAGGGGAAATGTTATTTTTCAATAGCGATGGTTTGGGAATATCATAACCAACAATTTTACACAATTAGGACATGAGAAGCAGTCATGAAGTGTCTTACTTCTACTACCGGTAAGGAGTAGGAGGCTACATTTGAGAATGAATGATGTCAAGATTTTATGGCACCCTGAGATGAAAAATTGACACTCACGATGTTTTTTAGTTTTCTGATATTAAAGCTAATGCTTCATCTCATGACAATATTGATAATAATAATAATATTAGGAGAAGAAGAAGGAAAACATAATAATGTAGGATATTGTGCACATAATTATTGTCACATCACAGCAACATCAAGAATAATACTGTAACAAACACTGAGATAGAAAAACTAAGATACACACAGAGTAAAGCCCAATAGTGGGCATGTTTATTTAACAATGAATAACCCACAGCCATACTTTCAGAAGAAGCACCTTCTCGCTGTTATGGCCACAGGAAGTGCCCCTAAAGTAACAAAGTTACTTAAACTAGCCATGACCATTCTGGCACTGATCCCAATGTTGTGTTCACTCTCTATTGTTCCCAATCGTCTTTCAGAGTTGCATGCTGTGTCTGTCACTGTGACTACCCCTTTTATGCCCTGGGTGTCTCTGCATGCCGTCTTGAACCTTCCTGGTCTTGTAAAGTGAAAATTCCAGGGATTTTAGGAATGCAGAGCTCAGTGTACTGTTGTAACATTTTGCTGTCAATCCCATTCAGCCCCGCTTGCCTTCAGAGTAATGTGCTTGCTACTACAGTACAGTTTGCACCCATGACCACCTGCATATTGATATTGTGATACTGCTTTTGATTCACATATGTGTGCTCATCTACACTTACATGAATGCAGCTTGCTTTAACATTACGCTACATGACATCCTAGGGAAATTTATAAATCGGCATATTACCTCACATTGTAAGAGCACTTAAAATTTGATGCCGAATTTGAGAAATGGTAGCTTGTGACATTCCCAAATCATTGCTATTACAAAGCTGCTTTTTCCTGTAGTGAAAAAACATAAATGCATAGATGGAGATGCATAGATGAAGTTTTTTTACGACTTTTATGACACCTTTCCTGCAGTGTGCAATCCGATCTCTGCCTGAATGCCATCCTTTGGCAGCTCCTAGTGTTTTGAAATCCTGGTGAGGTTAGGATTTGTTTCCTTAAACAGGAAAATAGGTGAAATGCTATTTCTACTACTCCTAAGAGTATGAACAAATTTACATCATTATGGGGTTTTTGAGATAGTTATGACCCTTTTTGTACTCTGAGACACTTGATAATAAGGGCACAGGTATTCTTCCACATCTCAGAGTTCTCCATATTATTGTAATAGATTATTCTAAATTGGATTTTTACTAGTATAAATTTGTTTGTAGTTGAGCATTCTCTGCACTAGCCTGGTATTTTAGCTACAGTTGGTTACTGAATTGTGCCTTCTGCGGTGACAGCGCAATGGTAGAATCTTACTAAGAAAATTAATGGATGGATTGCAGTTTGATAGTGGCACTGTTTGCACCACTGCCTTATAGTTCCAAGGACTTGTTTTCATTAGAACCTCTTTATTTACTCACTGTACAGGACTGCTAACATGGGAAATCTGCCTGACTGAAATAGACTGAATCCCCATCTAGCATTGTTTCCTGCATTGTGCCTGACACTGCTGGAATAGATTGATGATTGTTCATTTGTTTGACTGATTGATTAATTATGTGGCAGCATATGGAGATCTATTTTGTCCTTACTTTGTTTGGATTGTAGTTTAATTTCTGATTAAACAGCTTCAACTCTGTGTGTGCTTTGATGACCGTAGTGTTCTTGGTGGGATAAAGAGATCATCTTTCTCTCTTCTCTTCTGTTTTGCTATAGGATGAAGCTTCATAAAATAGATGGATACTGCGAGCAATGAATTTTATGTGTGTGTAATATATATATATATATATATATATATATATATATATATATATATATATATATATAAAATACACACACATGTATGTATATGTGTGTATGTATATATATGTATGTATGTATATATAATATATTTATAAATATATATTTATAGATATGCAATATATGTATGTTTATATGCGTGTGTGTATGTGTTATTAAAATTATTTTCTTTTTTTTTTTGTTTTTTCACTATACAATGTACTGTTTTTGCTGGGAAAAGAGACTCTGTTTCTCCTTCCTGTCTTGCACTGAGGGAAAAAATATTAAGAAATAGATGGATGTTTACAATATTTTCCATTAAAAAGCAAAAACATACTCAAATAGTCTGTTCATATCATTTCCTTTAAAAGAGCGTACATCGGCCTATAAAGTGCTACTCATTAAAGAGACGAGTGGATACTTGTCAGAAGCATTTTCATTCGTCTCTGTAGCGGATTCATTTTATTTTATTTTTATTTATTTATTTTTTTATTTTTTTACAGAACCAAGAAAGCAAAACATATTCTACAGAGGCCATACCTCTCCTGCTAGGCGAAGGTATCGGTTCCGCACTAATGCTCCTCAGAGCTCTTATTGTAATGGAAGAAAGAACAGGTTAGAACAATTTGACTTTTAACTAAAACATTTAATGTAACCACATTCTCTAATAATGAAGTGAGGTGGTCGGATTCCATATCTTGTGTGCGAATTACAAATAAATGTTTGATTGATGCCTATAGTAATGCATTATAGGTGAGTTAATTTTTTTCCTGTTACGATTATTTAAGTTGTAGACCACATTACACTAATACTACAATAAAGAGAGAACACTTTGGCATTTTGCAAAAGTTTTTTGGTAAAACAGTAGATTCACTCACTGTCAGTGAATGCTATGAAAGCTTTATCATTTCTAAACAAAATGTGTATTAACAAGCAATGAACTATATTTTCTTTCATTGAATATTTCAGATTTTATAATTAATAATTGTATGTCATTGTCATCCTATCAAGTTTTTTATTTACTCTATTCAGCAAAATAATTAGAATTGTTCAGTTATTAATAGGATAATGTAAATTTGTTATAAAATGTTATGTCTTGTTTGCTTACATAATGTATTCCTTATGGCACAGTGCTTAAATCAGTAAAAAAAATGCCTGTATATGCATGTGTGTGTATATACTGTAACACATATCCATATTTTCTTGTATGTGTTGCTGCCTGTATGTTGATATGTCCAGTACTGTGCAAAAGTCTTAGGCACTTGTGAAAAATGCTGTAAAGAAGGTTATGTCTTCTGAATTAGTGTGCCAATAGGAAAGAGAATATTGTAGAGTTCCAAAAATAGCTTTTGCAATAAGATATTTAAATGTTCGTAAAGAAACTAACATAGTAATAGACAACTTTCTAGTTTACAAATGACAGATCTGTGTAGGCACACAGCCCAGTGCTTGAAGAAGGAAATATAACAGGTGCTACTGATCAAGGCCATAATATGTAGGTTGAACGAAAAGTGAAGAACTGAAACAGACAGTTGTAAAACTAAAAAGGTGAGTTTGTGTAAAATGTGGCAGAGCGGAGTATAGTGCCGAGACACAAGGCAGTCATCTTACATCATCAAAGTCTCTCTGAAGCAGAAATTCCATGACAGACAGATGTTCCCAGATGTGCTATCCAAGCCATTCGGCTGAAGCACAAACAAATGAGCAAAGCTGGAAACACAGTGGTCAGGCTAAGTGTAACTAACCAGAAATACATCACATTTACTTCCTTTTGAAATCAGAAGATATATAGCACTGCCATCGGCTCAGAACTGACCGAGAACTTTTATTAGAAATAGTCTTCATGGAAACAGTTTCCATAGAGGTGTTGCCACAAATAAATGCATTCCTCTGAGGTGGAAACAACTCACCTATGCACTAAAGCACAAGGACTGGGATTCAGAAAAATAGCAGCAAATGCTCTGGACCGATGAATTAAAATTTGAAATTGTTGAAGGGCAGGAGAACAGTAAATGGATGAATGTCTTCAAGCAGCAAAGAAAGACGTTGTGGTTTCCTGCAGATTTGGGGCTGCATTGTAGCAAAATTGGATTTGGTGATTTGATCAGAATTGATGGGCTCCTCACTGCTGAGAAATACAAGCAGATTATTATCCATCATGCAGTATCATCAGGGAGAATCTGATCAGCCCCATCTTCATTCTGCAGCATGACAATGACCTCAAACACATGTCCAAAATCATCAACTGTAGCAAAATGAGGAACAGGGAATCCTGCAATGGATACCATGGCCCTCACAAGCCTAGCTGGTCTAGAATTACTTGAGAGACGAAAGCAAGTAAGACCACCAAATTCTGGAATTGGACTTGGGCAAGATCTTCAAGCTTGGAACAACCTAACATGCAAGTCCGTTGAGAAAGTGCATGCAAGTGTACCTAAGAACGTTGCTTCTGTTTTTAAGACAAAGTGTGGTCACACCAAATATTCATTTTTTATATATATTTAGGATGGAATTAATAAAAACATGTTGGCATTATTTTTAAAAGCATTACTGCTTTGCAGCATTTTTTCACAAGTGCCTAAGACCTTTGCACAGTGCTGTGTTTGGTTGTGCATCTACTGTATTTGCTTAATTTTACATGATTTTTACTACTAGATTTGCATTTGTTTTTTTTTAGCCATATTTAATTACTGTTTAAACTGCTGCACTGTTAAGCAAAAATGCACCTAATTAGAAAAAAATAAATTTGTTTGAACTGAAACAGTTTTGGTCATATACTGCCATTGTATAATTATAACTACAAACTCCAAATTGCTTTATGTTCTAGCAGCATCTTTAAAAATGAAGCGGTGCTGCCTTCATATGAATCTGTTCAAACAGCATATATTTCACGCTCTTCCAGATGTGGTCTTGGAAGGATTCATGTAGGTTGAAAGATCAAGTATGTTTTAGGCTTAATTCAACTAAATCATATCTCATACAGTAAAATACTAGAGACTTTCTCTATATTTTAACTGTTTCTGTTTTCTAAAATATGCATAAACTTGCTTGAACTTTTATTTCTTTAAGGCAGGCATATTCCCCCCATGCCCACATGACTTCTCTTCCCTCAGTACTCCAGTATTTTTAGTGTTTTCTCCATCCTGCATACATTACAACTGGTCATGGAACTAACTAAATTGTACTATTATAATTAATATATGTAATTTATGTTTTAGGCAGCTGTTTTAATTTCTGGGATAATGATGAGTTTGTTTTTTTTTATTTTATTAGACGAAGACATGCTGTTCACAGCAGTGATTCCACATCTTCATCTGAATCGGATGATGAACAGTATGAGAGGCGCAGGAGTAGAAAAAGAATTCAGAACGGGTAATGTTTGCAAATTGTGAACAATGCTACATAACGTTTCATTTCCCAGGAATATTCTTTTATTTTCTAAATTCTTAAATTGTTTATTTCCTTTAATTCTCATTTTAAGTTTTTTTCCTGTCCTGTTTTTACCAAAACGTCTGTCATGGTGATGGTACGTTTCTTGCTTATACTTGCAACATGTATTAGGTATGTTTCTACATTGGTAGTGAACATGAAAGTGTTACTCTGCAATAATTTGTGTAGGTAATGTTATAATAGATATTATTTGGTTTTATCAATACCTCTATTAAATGGTTTCATTTAATTTTCACATTAACAGGTGCCTTCCACTGAATTTCCGAAAAGACGATTTACTGGGAATTCACAAAGATCGCATGAAGATTGGCTCGAGCCTTGCCGATGTTGATCCAATGAGCATTGATAAAACGGTAAAGTGTGAATGCTGGATCATTTGTGATTTCATCCACTCATTAATAAGTCTGCAAACTTCTTAATCCTGTTCAGGGTTGCCTATTAAAGCTCTCATTCACTTGTTTCAGGGCCAACATAAGGTTACTAATAATGTTAATCAGTGAAATTTGCTAAAGTGTTTTTTGCAGCAAATATGCGTGATTTGCCAGTGACCTTGCGAGTTTTCCGAACTCACAGTGAAGCGAACTCTGTAGGGTTTGCTCATTACTAGTTACTAATTCGCACACACATTTTGTTTTTTTCTCTCCATGCTTTACATACCAGGGTTCATAAGAAAAAAATAATCGGATGTTGGTATAGCGTGCTATCTCCACAAACTGAAAAGGTTGGGGTTTTGAACCTCGTCTAATGGAGCATTGAGGCAGCAGGGCTAAGAATCCCAACACTGTGCCATCCTCAACTACACAAGACCTCGCTCACCTGCTTTACATTTAAATTGTAAAATAACTTCAGGGTTTTTTTAATTTGTTTTTAGCAGTATGTTTTATTTGGTTGTGAAACTACAGCCCTCCATCTTCTCATCAAAAGTATATACAGTATATTCTTCCATATCATAACCAGTTTTTCCAGTTCAGGGAGCCAGCACTAATTCCAGCAACACTGAATGAATAGACAAAAATAATTCCGGGTTGGATACAACCCCATTGTTTGGCTCATTTTCACATGCGCACTCTCATTATCGTTCACACTATGACAATTGCCAGTTATTCTAACATGCTTGTTTTTCGGAATGTGAGAGATAAACTAGGACACACAGGGAGAGATTCTGACTGACATAAGGAGAATGCATAATCACCACACAGAAAATTCTCAAGGCCAGCATTTTAATCTGAGACTGGATCTGTGAGGCAGCAATGCCAACAAATGCATCACCATCGCTTATCATGTTGACTACCCTGGGTGGTATGTTGACAGAGCAGCTCTCTATGTATTGAGTTTGATTCTTTCTGTAGGTGTTTCCTTGAGAACTATCCAGAGCCTGATGATGTTGTCAGAGGTGCCAGCTATCTGTGACCCTGTAATGGACTAAGCAGTTTCAGAAAAAGCAGTGGATGTGCTGTATGAAAGAAAGAACTGATTTAAGGGAGGATTCATTAATTGAAGCTGATGAGTAAAAGGGATATATTCCTCTGTTTTTGTAACAGGTGACTTTTGACAGTATTGGCGGTTTGAAAAGTCACATTGCACTTTTGAAAGAAATGGTGCTGTTGCCCTTGTTATACCCAGAAGTGTTTGAGAGGCTGAAAGTTTCACCTCCACGGTGAGTAACTGCTGACTTGAATCAATTAACATGCATATTTATGAGAGACATTAGTTTGTAAATGCTTGGTAGAGTGAAGTGAATATGCATTATGTACTCTGAGTATATATCTATGCAGTATCTTATTTCTTCTTCTTTGCTTTAAACTTTTCCTTCTTTTTTTGTTTTTAGAGGCTGTTTATTTTATGGACCCCCTGGCACTGGCAAAACATTGTTAGCCAGGGTGCTGTGTAATGAATGCAGTCAGGGAGGACAAAAAGTTTCATTTTTTATGAGAAAAGGTGCAGATTGTCTGAGCAAGTGGGTTGGTGAATCAGAGCGACAGCTCCGCCTGCTTTTTGATCAGGTAATTTGCACATTTTGTTGTCTTGTCTAATTTTACAGTCATCATTTTTATACTAGCTATATCTCGACAATAGACAATAGCTAAAGTGGGGTATAACTTTCACATACATCTATCAATTATAACATAATTATACTGACAGGCGAAGTGATTAACATTGATTATCTTGTTACAATGGCACCTATCAAGGGGTGGGATACATTAGACAGCAAGTGAACAGTCAGTTCTTAAAGATAATATGTTAGAAGCAGGGAAAATGGGAAGCATAAGGATCTGAATGACTTTGGCAAGGGCCAAATTGTGATGGCTAGATGACTGGGTCAGATCATTTCAAAACAACAGGTCTTATGGGAGGTTCCATGTATGTGGTGGTTAGTAACTACCAAAAGTGGTTCAAAGAAGGACTACTGGTGAACTGGCAACAGGAGATTTTAATGTTGTGATTGATTAGTGTGTGTGTGTGTATTCAGTCAATTATTATTTTTTTCTTTTAGGCATTTCTTTCTAAGTGATGTCTGTGGATCAGGATTTGAATTTCACAATAACTCTATGTATCAACATTGGCATAATTATTATCATTGTAAAATGCTAGAGAACATTTTTGAATAAAACTGCTCCAGTAGATACTTGCTCTGCAGAGATAACTGTACATACATTGGGAAAGCATTATGGCAAGGTCCGATTAATGTAGGGTAAGCCGTGTGCTGGACAAATCAGATTTTTTGCATTATTGTTATAAAAGATTGCTTTATTGCTTTCTTGGTAGGTTTTAGTACTTAAAGAGGCATGTACATTTGAGTCATGTGGGCCCTTGCCAAAGTATATTTATTATCCATCCATCCATCCATTTTCCAACCCGCTGAATCCGAACACAGGGTCACGGGGGTCTGCTGGAGCCAATCCCAGCCAACACAGGGCACAAGGCAGGAACCAATCCCGGGCAGGGTGCCAACCCACCGCAGGACACACACAAACACACCTACACACCAAGCACACACTAAGGCCAATTTAGAATCGCCAATCCACCTAACCTGCATGTCGTTGGACTGTGGGAGGAAACCGGAGCGCCCGGAGGAAACCCACACAGACACGGGGAGAACATGCAAACTCCACGCAGGGAGGACCCGGGAAGTGAACCCGAGTCTCCTAACTGCGAGGCAGCAGTGCTACCACTGTGCCACCGTGCCGCCCTATTTATTATCCTTTCACATATATTTTTTTTAACTGCAGTGCTTTTCAGATACCACAACCATCTCTTATGTCTTAATTTCTCTAACTTGTGTTGATGTCGCATTACATGACTTCTAGTCATGGGCTATGTTTGCTCACTGCTGTTGCTGGATCTTATCAGTTGAAATGACTGAAAATCACTATCCATATCAAATTTGGCGATTGCATGCTAACCTTCCAGCACAGTCATGCGCGTTACTTTTTCTAACTGTCTGTAGCATGCTGCTTGACGGAGCCCAAGCCATACGATGGGTTGACAGGTACAGTAAATTCAGCTGTAATCTCTGCCCTCCCCTCCCCAAGCCCCCCCCCCCCCGCCATTCTGTCTTGGTATGGAAAACAAATGACATTAGACAAATGAGTTCCTTTTCTGTTTGTGAGGTCCATAACCCCATGTTTTATATATCTTGTCACTGCATTATATGTATTGAATGTCTGTATATAGACTATGAATATTAGGGGTTCTTGAACCATCTAAGAATCCAAATAATACAAAAGAATATACATAAAATAAGAGGTGTTTTATTCTAAATTAAAGGTATTTACACAAATATTTATATGAACAGGAGATTAATAATGGTCCCTCAGTGGGCCTTCCCACAAATGTGGTGATCTTTGACTACCACTAGAGCAGGTTTGGTCATTTACCCACAGATTCAAATAATGATCCCAGCTTATCTCACATGTTCAGATTCTTCTCTGACTAGGGGGCTTCGCCCCCTGCTCGCTTCGCTCGCCAACCCCTGGTGTTGGGAATGACAAAGAGCGTGATGTATGAATGAGATATAGAATAGTGTGAAGGTGTAGATGATGTAAATAGAAAGCAAACAATAAAGTGTGTGGCTCAGTGTAAAGGTTTATTGGAAAATTTCTTTGTACACGCCGTTTAAGTGTAAAAGGTAATTCCAGGTCAGAACTTGTAAGGTCAATGAAGATGGTTATTGTTGTGATCAGAGTCAAGTTTGTCAGAGCTTAGAAAGAGTTGTGTCTCTCCAGGAAGTAATGCAATGACTTGGGTATTTATGTTTTCCACATTAATATTTTTTGGACATAATATAGTGCGTTTTGTTAAAAGGGGCATTTGGTCTAATGAGATTGCTGTTCCAAATCTGTCTGTAACTAAGTCGTCGCAGATAAAGGCTTGAGGAATTGTAATAATATCTGGGTGAAGTCTATCTGTATTGGTGAGTGTACCATCTCCCAGTTGTAATAAGCAATTGTTATGATCTGGTTCTGGACATCGTATCTTTTTTACTAAATGTATCTTTTGAAAGCAATTCCAATTTTCTGCGTATTTTAAGGTGCACTGAACAATAGCTGAGCGCATGGCATGTTGAAGAATAGCTAAGCACTGTCTAAAATCTCCTCCTAATAAAAGTACCTTTCCTCCAAAGCGAATATTATTATTCATAAACGTTTGTAGAAGTTTATGAATGGTGTTGAGTAAGTGACTGGATGCCATTGTACATTCATCAATAATTAACATTTTTGCAAGACGGATGTCACGTGCAGTGCCACCGTTAATGTTCATAGTGGATACCGATTTGTAGGATCTAATGCAGTTGATAAAGATTTCACTTTCAGGTACATCGTTAGTTATAAGCTTCTGTAGATATTCAGGATATGAATGTAAAGGAGGCAGTCTAATTTGACCCTTTTGACAACAACGTGTAAATGTATTACTTGTATTGCCAGTTGTTTCTTCAGGGAAGTGAACTGAATGACAATGATTGCAAATGACATTCATTAATCCGAATGAATTTTCCTGGTGTATGTTTTGCTTGTGCCGTTTGAGAGGCGCGTTGTTGCATGTGTAGTATTTGGGACGTGTTGTTTTGGAGCTGTAATCGATTTGCCTGTGCTGTGTGAGAAGCCTGTTGTAGCCTTCCTTGCCGTTAACGTATGTCTGAGACGGGAGATGTTTCGTTTTGAATCCGTGCCTGTTGCGATGCAGCACTTTGATTGATAGATTGCGTCATGTGGATCTAGGATGTAGATTTGTGCATATTTGCGTTGTTGATTTGTTTCAGGGTGCACTCTTCCAATGCGATGCAGTATTTGTGCACATATGCGAAAGCAGTATGGGCCATTGCCTTTTGGTGGCCTGATATTTACTCCGGTAGATGCAAAAGCAAATGAACTATTGTAGGATCTAATGCAGTTCATAAAGTTTTTACTTTTAGGTACATCGTTAGTTATAAGCTTTAGTTGAGCTTTGCGTTTTTGGAGCCGAGACATTTTTTCTTCTCGAAATATGGATAAGTAATAAGGAGTATTGCACTCACTGTTAATATGGAGCCTTTTCTGCGGTTGAACGGTTAATAGTGCCTTATTGTAATGAGATCCACCTATGCTGCATAGTGTGAATTGTGTTTGGTCCCGTTATCCGAGCGGTATCGTTTTGTACCTGTGATCGTGAATTCATGACTTGTTTGTTCTTGAGCGTGAGAAATATGGATAAGTAATAAGGAGGATCGCACTCACTGTTAATATGGAGCCTTTTCTGCGGTTGAACGGTTAATAGTGCCTCATTGTAATGAGATCTACCTATGCTGCATAGTGTGAACGTGTTGAGATGACGTATGTTTAATACGGACGGTTCATTTAGAAATGGGGCTTTGTGTGTCATTTGTTATTTATGTTACTGTGGTCGTGGGTCTGAATCGTCGTTTTTGTGTACGTTTCGTGTGCTATGTCCGTAGTCTGTCCCGTTTCGTGTCCAATGGGCTTTGTGTGTTGCTCGCGGCTTCTTTTTTTTTGTGTGCTTGTGGCTTGTTGAATCCTCCTCTTTGTGTGCGTCCCGTTTCGTGTGCAATGGGATTAAATCCTCCTCTTTGTGTGTGTCCCATCCGTTGCTTGTGTGTGTGTGTGTGTGTGTGTGTGGGTGGGTGGGTGGGTGGGGGGGGGGGGGGGGGGGGGGGGTTTGCGGGCTCTTTTTTTTTGTGTGCCAGGGGCTTGTTGAATCGTCCTCTTTGTGTGTGTCCCATCCGTTGCTTGTGTGTGTGTGTGTGGGTGGGGGGGGGGGTGTTTTGCTCGTGCGGCGCTGTGTGTGTCGCCTGCGTTTGACTCCTTTTTTCTGTGCTCACTCCTTTTTTCTGTGGTCTTGTCCGCCTCTCGCGGCACCTCATTTCTTGGGGCGCCTGCGCAGTATGTCTTTTTGCGGCTACGGCCCATGGCCGGATGTCCCTGCGTCCATCTGGTTTAGCATTCTCGGTTAGTAATATGGATATAAATGTCCACCTTTTTCACCATCTGTGCCTAAGAATCCCTCATCTCCTGAGTCAGTAGGCCAAAAGGAGCTTTTAAGCTCTGGCCAGTGACTTCTTCAGTGTATGCAAAGGGAAAAACTTCCCAATGTCCCAAATGCTATGTAGACATCCTGGAGTCACATAATTGAAGCTTCTTCTAGCATTTCCAGGCATGTATACACTGCTGTTTTTTGATCTAGCCAATTAAAGCACAGGATTTTTTGCTCATTGCATTAGCAGTTTTTCTGTCTTACAATCCTGCCATGTTCCTCCTCCCCAGCTCACCTTCCGCCTCTAATCTAAGCACAGCTCTGTCTGGTTTAAGGCAGCTTTACATTTCCTACTGGTGCCATGAGTAACCCATCTTTGACACCTGAATAATATAATCACCAAGCCCTCAGTAGACTATAAAGGGTCAGAACTATCTGTACTGTCCTGCCTGCCCTCTTAAAGGGATATCAGTTTTTTGTCCTGGAGCTGTGTGTCCTCTAGTGACCATATCTTCATGGGGTCAAAAAAGCTTATTTTTATCCCCTGTGTTTACTTGTAACTGAACATATGAAACACATGTTTAAATTGAATTAATGGATTTTTGTGGAATGTTCATGATGAAGAAAATTGGTGAAAAAAAATAGTTTTCCTATATTTTTAACATGTTCTTTGTAGAAATTAACTTTTTTTCATTTCAATCTCTCTCAGGCGTACAAGATGCGGCCGTCAATAATATTTTTTGATGAAATTGATGGGCTGGCTCCTGTTAGATCCAGCAAGCAAGACCAGATACACAGGTAAGAATGCAATTGGTGTGCACCACTTGAGCATGCAGAAATCTGGATTAATGATATATTTCAGAATTTTAATTCCTTAGTGATATCAATGGCATTTGAAACCATGATGGAGGAGATGATTGGTTCTGTTACAAATATATGTGCTGATTAAAATATATGGTGGCACACAAGGGGGCTCCGCCCCCTGCTTGCTTCGCTCGCCTACCCCCGGCGTTGGGTATCCTGAAATACATTAGTTGACCCAAGCAGCACATTATTCCTAACTTCACTCCGCAGTAGTGCCACTCACAATATGGCGCTGACGCCTGCGCCTTCCGTACTTTATGGACCCGTGGGGCCTCCGTAGCCTCTTCCGTTTGAATGTGGGCTGCAGCGCAGAGTCCTCTTTTTTGTGTGGCTGTCGGTAGTCGTTAGCCATGGGCGCATTGTTGCTTCATTTCTCATTCACGTCAGTTGAGCTCTTTCGTTTTTGGGCCGTGACTCCTTCGTGCGTGGTGGATACAACTTCGCATGCGGTTTATGATATGCGCGCTGTACGCGCCTGTGCAGTACGTCTCATGATCCCATCGCCGTGTACCTGTGTCCATGCCATCCGGTTTACCATTCTCGGTTAGTAATATGGATAATGTAAATTATTTGAAACATTCAGGTACAACTATAAAACTAAGATTAAAATTTGTCATGTCATTTTCTAACCCGCTTAATCCAGACCAGGGATATGGGGGTGCTTGCTGGAGCCTATCCCAGTTAGCATAGTTCACATGGCAGGAACAAACCCTGGACAGGATGCCAGTCCACAGCAGGGCGAAGACACACACCAAACACACAGTAGTGCTAATTTATCATCGCCAATACACACCTAACCTGCATGTCTTTGGACAGTGGGAGGAAAATGGAGCACCCAGAAGAGACCCACGCAGACACAGGGAGAACATGCAGACTCCAAGCAGGGAGAACCTGGGACACAAACACCGGTCTCCTTACTGTGTAGCAGCAGCACTATCACTTGTCAGTTTAAAATAACATTAAGAATTACTAGAAAGCTGATAATAAATTGCAAGTTTAGAAAAAGACTAAGCATAGCCTAGTGGCTATGATACTGAATGGTGAACTACAAGGAAGGATTCATGTTCTTGAAATGGTTACATTTGTCATCATTCGCAAGTCAGTGAAACAAATGAAACAAATGTATACTCTTTAGAAAATGCATTGAAAAGGGATATAAAAATGGCTATGCAAAAGTAAACATATTATAGTAGTTAGAGAGAAAAGAATACAGTAATCCCTCGCTATATCGCGCTTCGCCTTTCGCGGCTTCACTCCATCGCGGATTTTATATGTAAGCATATTTAAATATATATCACGGATTTTTTGCTGGTTTGCGGATTTCTGCGGACAATGGGTCTTTTAATTTCTGGTACATGCTTCCTCAGTTGGTTTGCCCAGTTGATTTCATACAAGGGACGCTATTGGCAGATGGCTGAGAAGCTACCCAACTTACTTTTCTCTCTCTCTCTCTTGCACTGACTTTCTCTGATCCTGACGTAGGGGGATTGAGCAGGGGGGCTGTTCGCACACCTAGATGATACGGAAGCTCGTCTAAAAATGCTTAAAGATTATCTTCACGTTGCTACCTTCTGTGCAGCTGCTTCCTGAAGCGACATGCTGCATGGTGCTTCACATACTTAAAAGCTTGAAGGGCACGTATTGATTTTTGATTGAAAAACAAACTCTGTCTCTCTCTCTCTTTGTCTGCTCCTGACGGAGGGGGTGTGAGCTGCCGCCTTCAACAGCTTTGTGCCACAGTGCTTCGCATACTTAAAAGCCAAACAGCCCTATTGATTTGTTTGCTTTTCTCTATCTCTCTGACATGCTCTGCTCCTGATGCGCACTCCTTTGAAGAGGAAGATATGTTTGCATTCTTTTAATTGTGAGAGGGAACTGTCATCTCTGTCTTGTCATGGAGCACAGTTTAAACTTTTGAAAAAGAGACAAATGTTTGTTTGCAGTGTTTGAATAACGTTCCTGTCTCTCCACAACCTCGTGTGTTTCTGCGCAAATCTGTGACCCAAGCATGACAATATAAAAATAACCATATAAACATATGGTTTCTACTTCGCGGATTTTCTTATTTCGCGGGTGGCTCTGGAACGCAACCCCCGCGATGGAGGAGGGATTGCTGTACTATGGGTTCTGCCCTTAATAAGTACATTAAAAATTATAAATGGCACAATAGGTACATTTTAATTAATATGGTGATCTAAATCAAATTGTAGTGAATTGTTCACCTGATTGAAAATAGCACAACATAAAAAAGAGGAGCATTGCTTATTGACATGCAAGACTTGAGTTTGAATTGTAAACAAAATGGAAACTCTAAAAGGTGAGCCTTCCTATCTAGGTCTGAAAAGTATGAATAGTTGACTGAGCTAGTGAGAGAATTACAGAGAATAAACTAATTGGAATCCTCACAACCTGTGTTTGACTTTCTGATGCGTTATGAGCTTTTTTAGAACATACACTAGACAGCCAGAAGTTGAAAGTGATTTTCTGCCATGTATGAAGCAGCCAGAATGAGGATCAACACTTCCATGTCTGAGGTCAAGGTTCTCTCTTGGAAAAGAATTGATTGCTTTCCCCAGGTTAGGACAGGGGAGGGGGGCTACCTTTAGTGAAGGAGTTCAAGTACCTAGGGATCTTGTTCACAAGTGATGGAATAGGGGAACATGAGATCAGCGAGCAGAATGGAGTGGCAGCAGCTGCTCTGCAGGTATTATACTGGAGGTGAAATGGAGTGGAGTCTAAGGACAAAACTCTTGGTTTATCAGTTGATCCACACCCCTATCCTCACCTATGGTCATGAGCTACTGTATATGCAATAGCCAAAAGAGTGATTCTGCAAGTACAAGTGGAAGAAATAAGGTTTCTTCAAAGGGTGCTGGACTGACACTCTATGATAGTGAGAAACTCAGCTATTCAGGAAACCCTCAGAGAAGAGTCACTGTTCCTCCGGTTCGAGCAGAGCCTGTTCAGGTGATTTGGGCATGTCATAAGGATGGTCCTCTGAACGGCACCCCCTAAAGCTATTCTGGGCACATCCTACTGAGTGGAGAACTTGTGGCAGATGCAGGACATGCTGGAGGGATTATATTTCTCTGCTGGCTCGGAATGCCTGGGAATTCTTGAGGAAGAGGTGGAATCTGTAGCTGGGGACCGGGAAGTCTGGGGTGACTTGCTTGGCATGCTGCCACCACAATCCCCACCAGAAAAAGCTGTTTTAGAAAATGAGATGAGATTTACATTGCTGGAATATGCAACCATAAGAAGTGTTTTTTAATGAACATTTTGATTGTTGCTTTTCTTAGTTCTATTGTGTCCACCTTGCTGGCGCTGATGGATGGTTTGGATAATCGTGGAGAAGTCATAGTGATAGGTGCCACGAACAGGCTAGATGCCATTGATCCAGCATTGAGACGACCTGGGCGCTTTGATCGAGAATTCCTCTTTGATCTCCCTGACAGAGAAGTAAGTGGCTTATAAATTCTCTTATGCTAAGCTAGCCTCACAGTATCAGTGGTCTGTTATTAGTAACTACCATGCTACTATAATGTGAAAAAATTGGCTTTGAAAATAAGACTTTGAAAACATTTATTGTAACAAAACTCACTTTTTAATTTCAGGCCCGTAAAGAGATATTTAAAGTTCATGCTTCCCATTTCCATCCAAAGCCCTGTGATGCTTTGCTGGAAGAACTTGCTGAGAAGAGTGTCGGTAAGATGGTCTTTGCTGCTTAATTTTACTAAATGTCACATACCTGTGCACCTCATGGCCATTTCTGAATTAAAATGAGGGATGAAGTATCTTAGATTATTTAAATTTGATTTTATTTATTTGTTTTATTCTCTTTACCAAGCTCTTCAGGTCCAGGACCTGGGTGTTTTTATAGTTCTCAACCCTGTAATGATTATAAGTGGCTCAGTCATTGAAGGCTCTACGACATTGTCGTCCCAAAATTGGAAAAAAGGCAAAACATATGTTTACAATTCCCAATTCAGGAATACACCGTCCTACTCATGGCCCTGGAAATAGAAGTGTCAGTGTGCCAAATTTACAGTACAGTAATCCCTCCTCCATCGCGGGGGTTGCGTTCCAGAGCCACCCGCGAAATAGGAAAATCCGCGAAGTAGAAACCATATGTTTATATGGTTATTTTTAGAATGTCATGCTTGGGTCACAGATTTGCGCAGAAACACAGGAGGTTGTAGAGAGACAGGAACGTTATTCAAACACTGCAAACAAACATTTGTCTCTTTTTCAAAAGTTTAAACTGTGCTCCATGACAAGACAGAGATGACAGTTCTGTCTCACAATTAAAAGAATGCAAACATATCTTCCTTTCCAAAGGAGTGCAAAGCAAGCAGTCAAAAAAAAAATCAATACGGCTTTTTGGCTTTTAAGTATGCGAAGCACCGCCGGTACAAAGCTGTTGAAGGCGGCAGCTCACACCCCCTCTGTCAGGAGCAGGAAGACAGAGAGAGATAGCGAGAGACAGATAAAAAAAATCAATACGTGCCCTTGGAGCTTTTAAGTATGCGAAGCTCCGTGCAGCATATCCTTCAGGAAGCAGCTGCACACAGCCCCCCTGCTCACACCCCCTTACGTCAGCGCAAGAGAGAGAGAGAGAGAGTAAGCTGGATAGCTTCTCAGCCATCTGCCAATAGCGTCACTTGTATGAAATCAACTGGGCAAACCAACTGAGGAAGCATGTACCAGAAATTAAAAGACCTATTGTCCGCAGAAACCCGCGAAGCAGCGAAAAATCCGCGATATATATTTAAATATGCTTACATATAAAATCCGCGATGGAGTGAAGCCGCGAAAGGCGAAGCGCGATATAGCGAGGGATCACTGTATATGAAAATAAACTCCGATCACAGCTCTGTGCAAAAAGAAGCTTCATTAATTAATATTGCATTGTTTAATTCGAGATCTCTTCATGGCAAAGCATTGGTGCTGTCAGAATTCATCACAACACCAAACTTGATATGCTGTGTTTAACGGAGACTTGGCAAAAACCAAATGAATTTACGTCTCTAACAGAGGCAACACCAACTGGTTACACTTTCCTCACAGAGCCTCGTAGCTCAAGACAAGGTGGAGGACTTGCAGTAATTGTCAGAGTGGAGTTAAACATCGAAAGAATCCCAATTGATTGTCCATTGTCTTTCAAGTGTCTGGCTCTTAAACTAATAACGGAATCAGGTCCTGTCTTACTCATTGTTCTTTATCGTCCTCCAAAATACAATGCGTCCTTCTTATCTGATCTGACTGAACTATTAACCCACTTAAGTTCCTTTTCCCAGAGAGTCATTCTTCTTGGTGATTTCAACATCCATATTGACATCCCCACATCTAAACTGAAAAATGAATTCCTATCCTTACTGGACTGTTTTGACCTGACACAACATGTTGATTTTCCCACCCACTCTGGTGGTCATATACTGGATCTGATCTGTACATCTGGACTATCTGTTGCCAATACTTACAGCACTGATTTGGGACTCTCTTACCATAAAGCAGTGCTTTTCACTTTCATTACCTCTCTCTCCTCTTACCTGAAAACGACAAATTTCTTACAGAAACCTTAAAAATATCTGTCCCTCTATCTTTTCTGGATCCATTTCTGATCTTTTACTACCTTCACCTATTCCATCAACACTAGATAGTCTTGCTGACCACTATAACACAGCCCTTCATTCAGCATTAGATACAACAGCTCCTTTAAAACATAAGGAGGTTTCCTTTAAGTGTTCAGCTCCTTGTTATAATTCAGAATTGCGATCTATGAAAGCAGCTGGCCGACACCTTGAGAGAATGTCACGTAAGTCTGGCCTTACCATGCACATCCACGCTTTCTCTGACCACCAAAGAGCTTACAGGGAAGCACTAACTGCTGCCAAGAACACCCATTATGTCAGAATAATAGAAAGTGGCCACGATAACCCAAGGGTTTTGTTTTCTGTAGTTAATAAATTACTCCAACCTGGATCTGGCCCAACTACCTCTTCTACTGAAGTCTTTGAGAAATTCCTCCACTTTTTCCGTAACAAAATTAAAGATCTAAATAATTCAACTAGCATAAATACATCATCTGTTTATGTCTTTCGCTGTTTTCCCACTCCATCCAGCTCCTTCTCTAAGTTCTCACCAGTCACATCTGCTTTTGTTAATGACCTGCTTTGTAAGATGAGGCCGACTACTTGTGTACTGGACCCCATCCCCACCACACTACTTAAATCCTGCCTTCATGCCATAATCTCGACTATTACAACAATAATAAACTCATCCCTTGATACTGGCTTTGTGCCGCTCAATTTTAAAACCGCTTCTGTAACCCCAATGTTAAAAAATCTGGTCTTGATGCTGACAATCTTAACAACTTTCGGCCTATTTCCCACTTGCCTTTTCTGTCAAAGGTTTTTGAGAATGTTGTAGCTTCCCAACTCACCATCTACTTAACTTCTAATAATCTGATGGAACCCTTTCAGTCTGGTTTCAGAGCACAGCACAGCTGTAAAACTTCTCTGCTATGGGTAACCAATGATTTGCTTATGACAGCAGACTCTGGACAAACCAGCATATTAATTCTGTTAGACCTCAGTGCAGCATTTGACACTGTCAGACATGACATTCTACTGTCCAGAATGGAGAACATGCTGGGTATCTCTGGCACTGCCCTCCAGTGGTTCAAGTCCTATCTGACTGATAGGCAAGAGTTTATTAGTCTTGGCAGCAGCAGGTCCAGCACAGCGCCAGTCATACAAGGAGTTTCTCAAGGCTCTGTCCTCAGTCCTCTGTTTTTCTGTATTTATATGCTTCCCCTTGGCCATATTATTCGTAGCTTTGGACTGGGTTATCATTTTTATGCAGATGATACTCAACTCTACTTCAATGTTAAAAGTGGAACTTCATCAGAGCTTTCTCAGCTCACAACTTGCCTCAGTGAAATTAAAGCCTGGATGGAGCAGAACTCTTTAAAATTAAATTGCAACAAAACTGAACTCCTGCAAATTGGGACTAAAGTGCAACTTAATAAAATGAGCTCCTTCCCAGTCCATCTTGGCGGTGATTTCATCAGACCTGCCTCTACTGCAAAGAATCTTGGTGTCATTTTTGATTCCTCCCTTATTTATTCCGCCCACATAAATCACATTAAGAAACATTCTTACTTTTGTAACATATCACATGTTCGCTCCTTCCTCTCCTTTTCTAACGCTGAGAAACTTGTCCATGCTTTTATCACATCCCGCATCAATTATTGTAATTCCCTACTGGCAGGTGCCCCTTCTAATCTTATATCACAGCTCCAGCTTATTCAAAACTCGGCTGCAAGAGTCCTCACACGGACCAGCAGCAGCGAGCACATCACACCCATCCTGTGATTATAGCCTCCTTGTGCCCAATATCCAAAGAATCTGCAAAAAATGAAAAATTATACATAAACATAGATTCAACTTCTTAAGTTGCTGCTTTTTTTATATGTACATTTTTTTTGAAAAGCAGAATATTCCAGTAGAATACTATTCAATCAAACAAATAATAATATAACAGGTTTTCCCATTTACTGCAAAATCAATACAGAGAAGACAAAAGAAAAATTTAAAATACAAAGGGAAAAAAAGGAAAACGAGATTTAACCCCCACCTCATATACTGTGTTCTTAACGCCTTAAAAGGAATTAATATTTTTCACCCAAACATTTTACTGATAGCTAAATAGAAATTTATCATTTATTTGAAACAGGAGGAGAGTAATTTCCAGATTCCAAGCCCAACTAAAAACATAACCAGCTGCTACTGCACAACTGTTGGAATTTGAAAGAATTCATTATACTGTAATCCATTTCTGCTTAGAGTGCTTATATATTAATCTGGAAATATGCCACAAATTTAACTGAGGTTATATTTCTCTGTTGTGTTTATAAAACTATTGTTGGGAATGGAAAATTGTAATATTACAATTAATGTATCCATTTACTTTTTTTTTTTCTGGAACTGCAGGGTACTGTGGTGCAGACATCAAGGCCGCTTGCACTGAAGCTGCACTTTGTGCTCTTCGTCGGCGATACCCACAGATCTACTCAACAAGTGCAAAGCTGCAGCTGAATGTGGAGTCAATTGTTGTCAGTCCCAGGGATTTTGCAACAGCCATGCGCAAAATTATACCTGCCTCCCAGCGCTCGGTAAACTCTCCTGCAGAGGCTTTGTCACCCATCATGAAACCTTTGCTAGAAAATACTTTGCAAGAAATTATGGAAGCACTTAAACAGGTCTTCCCACATGCAGAAGAAAGACTGAAGAGGAAGCAACCCAAAGGTAGGTATAGGATTCAGGTCATAAACATCCTGGTTTAAATGAAGAAATGTAGTTCTAATTACAGTACAGTAATCCCTCCTCCATCGCGGGGGTTGCGTTCCAGACCCCCCCCCTGCGAAAGGTGAAAATCCGTGAAGTAGAAACCATATGTTTATATGGTTATTTTTATATTGTCATGCTTGGGTCACAGATTTGCGCAGAAACACAGGAGGTTGTAGAGAGACAGGAACGTTATTCAAACACTGCAAACAAACATTTGTGTCTTTTTCAAAAGTTTAAACTGTGCTCCATGACAAGACAGAGATGACAGTTCCGTCTCACAATTAAAAGAATGCAAACATATCTTCCTCTTCAAAGGAGTGCGCGTCAGGAGCAGAGACTGTCAGAAAGAGAGAGGAAAGCAAACAAATCAATAGGGCTGTTTGGCTTTTAAGTATGCGAAGCACCGCGGCACAAAGCTGTTGAAGGCGGCAGCTCACACCCCCTCCGTCAGGAGCAGAGAAAGAGAGAGAGAGAGAGACAGAGAAAAACAAACAATCAAAAATCAATACGTGCCCTTCGAGCTTTTAAGTATGCGAAGCACCGTGCAGCATGTCGCTTCACGAAGCAGCTGCACAGAAGGTAGCAACGTGAAGATAATCTTTCAGCATTTTTAGACTAGCATCCGTATCGTCTAGGTGTGCGAACAGCCCCCCTGCTCAATCCCCCTACGTCAGGATCAGAGAATGTCAGCGCAAGAGACAGAGAAAAGTAAGCTGGGTAGCTTCTCAGCCATCTGCCAATAGCGTCCCTTGTATGAAATCAACTGGGCAAACCAACTGAGGAAGCATGTACCAGAAATTAAAAGACCCATTGTCCGCAGAAATCCGCGAACCAGCAAAAAATCCGCGATATATATTTAAATATGCTTACATATAAAATCCGCGATAGAGTGAAGCCGCGAAAGGCGAAGCGCGATATAGCGAGGGATTACTGTATATTGCAAACTTAATGTTACTGAAAATAAAACATTCCAATGTAGAGCTAATTTGTTCTCTTACAAATTTGCACTTTGATACTGTAAGAAAAATAATGCTGCACGGATGTGATGTTTGTCAGTCAAATTCTGTAGAAAATTGATATAAACATAGTAGATTTTGAATGAGTATTCATTAATGGTCAAAACTTACAGACATACCAAACAAGTAGAGAGAACATTAGACCTGGTATGATGACCCAATAGCCCTCCTAACTGATTGGCTTTGGCTAGTGAAAAGCGAACCCTGTTAAATTAATTTTACCTTGAGTTAGGCAAAATCACAGAAATGTTTAGGAACTTTGCCAGATTCGATGAAATGCTATGATGTCCGTGGGTTAGGAGAAACTGTACTAGTTTTGAGTGGATTATAATGGTTTAATGTGTCCATGAGGGCCAAGGAAGCATTTGCCAACTATACTGCAATAAGTGTTGTGGTCAAAAATGTGACCTGAGCTGTGAAGCAGGAGTGCTAACCACTGTACCACCATGCCTCTCTGAAATACAATTAATATAATTAAATTTCAGACCATGTTTTGCAGACAGGAAGCATTAATTCATTAAGGTTTGGCCCTTACAGATTTCATAGCAGATATTCACCTCTCTTCTTCGCTGCTACTGCTACCAAAAAAGTGTAACACTAAAGAATGTGGATTCTACACTCCTTACAGTAAGACATTACCTTTAAAACACTAATATACTGACACATTTCCAGATTCCTTATGCATCTGTGATGTCATGTTGGCCTTACAAAGCACCATGGGGGACAAGAGAAAGAAGTTCTTCCAAGCCGGCTGTCCAACAGATTTCCAGGAAAATAATCGGTGAACACAGCATATTCACTGCAAAAAAAACTTTGGCAAATTTCGACAATCAAAACTATCTTTGCTATTACCAAATGAGAGTTTTGAGTTGTCCATTTGACTATTGTCTTTGAATTAAACTTTCCCAGCAAAATTACCTCAAATTAATGTTAAGCTCTGAGCAGAGTTTAGCCACCTTTGTCTGATAATATCTCAAAGAATATTGTCTGAATTGTACTGACCCATGATAGTCCAAAGGTTGTTAATTAATGTTGACTTTGTCCATTCATACAGTGTATTGTAATTTAGTATTTGGAAATGTTCTTCAGTGCTTATGGTCAGTGCTTATTTTCTCAGACATTGCAAGCTTTGTTTTGGAAGAGGCAATGATGTACTCTGATGACAATCAAGCAGTGACTGAAAATACCTCTTGTCCGGGTGAGACCCAGCAGGTGGCTGTTCTTGATTTGAACAGGTACGAAATTTCTTATTGACAGTTTACTTCATTGTAAGGTTCTTCTCTACACTGTGCTTGTTAAGTCTGGTATATTTGTACTGTTATTATTTAGTTTTAAATAATTTCCAATAGATTGGTTTTTGTCTTTCTTTGATTGACATGACACTTACACATATTCCAATCTCCACTAGCTTGGAAGTGTTTGGTCATCTCATATAGTTTGGTATTTTTTAAGTCAAAGTAATTTACATTGGTGGTATACATTAACTTGCCTTAGGAAATTGTGTTAGCTGAAACATTTCATTATTAATTTAAATATAAATTTAAATATCTTTCAGTTTAAAATGGGGTCTACATGTCATCACTCCAGACATAAAAACATACGCTTTAAAACCAAACAAATATGTCAGTTCTCAAGCTCTGATCTGTACCTTGTGTTTGCACACATACTTTAAAACCCAAGTATACATTTTTATTTTGTGTGATTTTTTTTTTTGAGAGATTCTGCCCTTTTCAGTGAAGACTGGCTGTGCCCTTCACCTCTTTGTATGTCTCTTTCTGCAACAACGTTTTACCCAAGGGGGTGGTTTACTGTATGTCATTTTGTGAATGGTCAGTTGTCATTTTTTATAAGAGATTTATGCATTTAGGATAAAAGTTTCTCGGCATTTAGACAAATAAACTGTCATTTTATATGACAGTAATAGGTCTCAACTAAGAGGAAGACAATACATTTAGCCCTATTGCTGAATTGTATTTTTGTAATTTGAGTATTTGGATCCCTGTTAGTCATTTTTACAGTTTGTGTACATTCATGGAATGTTTATGCACCCCAGATTATTTCATCATGATGATGTCACTACAGTGTTATTTTGAATTGTTTTTATTCTTTCTGGCACCACAATTTTGCTAGTTTAGCATGGCTGCATTCATGGTATGTTGTTGTCATTGTCCACTGCTAGTCGAATGATTGGATGTGGCCTTATGTGTGACTTCATTGCACGATTTAAGAATGCATCTCTCACTCACTGCATCACTGACTAGAATGCTGGCCCCACTGTCTGGTCAGAAGGTGTTCTGTTAGAATTGGCCTAAGTTCTATCAAAGGTAATCCTAACCAGAACCTTTTGAACATATTGAATCTTCACCCTTGGGACTTCATTCAAAACAACATTTGATACATACACCACAAGTATCGTTTTGCTATTTGTATTTCACTTACTGCCAGAGTAAACCCCATGATATTTTGTTCAGTTCGACCTTGTGTGTAGGTCTAATAATGTTTTTCCTCCTCTTACAGCATGCCCTCCTAGGAAATATTAATTAATTGGTGACATCTCATTCCCCCTTCTTTCTTTCTTTTTAGACATGTATTCTATCAACCAACATCCTTTCGCCCAAGACTTCTTTTAGCTGGAGATTCAGGGTCTGGTCAGAGTGCCCATTTAGGTCCTGCTGTCCTACATGTTCTGGAGGCATTTCCATCCTACTCATTGGATATAGCATATCTATATGGAACAAGTACTACTACTCCTGAAGAAGCCTGTACACAGGTACCTGGACATTTCTAGTTTTTTGCTTTGCTTTTTAATGAGTAAAATCTGCTTTTTAATGAGTAAAAGTATCTCTTCAAATTAGAAATGGACATGTTGCATTTGTTCAGAGGGGTAAGTTAGTTACTGTAAGATTTGTTGTCCAAAGCCAGTAAGTGCAAATGTGTTTTGTCTTTAAATTTGCAGTCATCAGAGGCTTGATGTATATTGTAGATATTAACGTCTTACCTTCACCCTTGCTCTGTAATGTGTAATTGAAATATTTAAAGCAACTGAAACATTAGATTAGATTACATTCAACCTTATTGTCATTGAACACAGTAAACATGCCATGACAACAAAATACAGTTCTTCCTTCTAACCTGAAGAGTAAATACTAGTTATTTGCAAGTAATCACATAAATATGATGCTTCGTGCCCTAAACAGGTAATGTTTGCCCTGGAGGTCCTTAGTGGCAGGTATCGAGGCACCAATGATGTGGTGGGCAATTTTCTCCGCCTTGTACAGAGACTGTGCAATTACCATACCATAACCTGTGATACATTTGGTCAACATGCTTCTGATGGTGTGGTAGCAGAAGTTCACTAGACTTCGATGAGACAGACAGCTGAACTTTCCTCATTCTCCTTGAAAAGTAAAGACCCTTCTATGCCTTCTTGACCAGGGGGGTTGAGGGTCAATAAAAGATCCTCAGAATCGTGAACACCTAGGAACGTTAAGCTGGAGAAAGTACTTGAGCATACTCCTGTTTCTAAAGATGGGGGTATTCCCACAGCATTTAGGGTTCCTGTAGTCCACAATGAATTCTTTTGTCTTTTTGATGTTCAAGACCAGGTTGGAGCACCATATCTTTAGGTTACCTGTTACTGATTAGGCCTACATGTCATTGTGTCATGATTGTGTTAGATCTATTGGGAATATGCCTAATAGATGCTTTGTTCCTTACTTGAAGTTGCCAACATTCGGAATGATATTGGTACAAAGTGAAATATTTTAGTTGCTGAGTGATTCACGATGATGTAACTTACTTTCCTGGGCAGTGACATGGACAAATTCAGTCCACATTTCAATGACTTGATCACACATTTTAGTTTTAATTGGACCATGCTCCCTTTTTCACTATTGCACATTGCATAAAAGTCCCCCTCCTGTTTTTTTCCACTTTGTCTGATGAAACCCGTCCACCATTTAACATAGCGTTGTGATGGTTGAAGTTTAAATGATATTTGAAGAAGCAGCAGCTTGAGCACAGGTCAATAGCTGCTGGTCTTGTACCTTATTAATACGCATGGAGAAGTAGAGGTTTTTGAAATGGAGTGGATAATAGATGGAATAAGGGAGCTCAGGGAGGGTATGGATGCTGATTATTCTTTACCACAACCAGTTGAAGCAATTGCTTCAATTACACATTTTGATGGAGCATTGTAACTTGAAGTCTTTTGTAACTGACATCATGGTGGAGAGATTAAACTGGTAGCACTCTCTCTTTCAATTCATCCCCTACCCCACATATCAGTTTTTTTACTCTATCCAAATGATTTAAATTTAAATGTACAGGATGCAATTTGCAGACCTACAAATGAAGTGCTCACTAGTTTATTTCTTTACCTTGTGCACCATTGTGATTTGTTGTTTCCTAATTGTGCACCAAGATGGGATAAAGAAATTTTAGCAGCCTTTATTTTAAATGTGACCATCTTTCAAATGCTCCTCGAATGTAATAATTTTCAAACTGTTTTTGTGTTAATGCAGTGTACATGGATGTAGTTTTCATTTTATTTAAAGTACAAGTTTTAAGATCCAGTCTTCCCTTTGATTGCTGTCTGATTTAGTGTCTACTTACTTTTAAAACATATAACATGTACCAAGGGCAGCCTCTTCCTTATCTGTCATCCAGTGTTCTACTTATTCTGGAGATCATGTTCAACTGTCATTACTGTCTAATAAGTAAACACCCTGTTTCACAATGGACTGGCTCATGTAGAGCATTTTAGATACTCCTTGGCCCCTCGGGTCTCTGTACTGGATAATAGAGTTTCACACAGTGTGTTCATTGTTTTGTGTTAGGCTTTTATGTGACTAATTTAAAAGTTTTTAATTAAAAAACCTATTGAGAAGATCTAAAATGACTATGTAATCTAACTGGGATAGAAACATCTGGGTGTTGTGTTTGCAGTACAGTACCAAAAGAGACAAGATAACACTATAATATCGGTTTAACATAAATGTAAATGTAGTTGAAGCTCAGTTTGCTGTGGGCCATGTTACTGACTGTGCAGATTTTCACTGTGTGTATTATTACTTTCAGGTACTGCGTGAAGCAAAGAGAACTGCTCCTAGTATTGTGTACATTCCTCGGATACAGCGCTGGTGGGAGACAGTGGGTTTGTCTCTCAAAGAGATTTTTCTTGTCTTGCTCCAGAGCATCCCTTCTTACACTCCTGTCTTTTTGCTGGCAACATGCGATTTACCTTATGAGCAGTTGCCGACTGAGGTATTTTTATGTTATTTGAATTTTTAAATTTGCAACGTAAACACACTTTTCATTCACAAAGAATTTCAGTTTATATGATATATCAGTTCATGTACTGTAGTATTCAAAAATTTTGAATCACTTGCTTTGGTGTAGCAGGGTTATAGTGTGATATATTAGCATTGTCAAACCACAGACATTTTAGAAAACTGCAGCAAGCCTAATTTTGCAGTAAAGACTTAAAACGAACTACCATAAGTTGCCATTTTGGGGTACAAAGTGCCATACGCTTATACTAAAAATTATTTACTTAAGAAAAATGATTGTGGTGTAATGTAAGATAATACTGATATGTTGCTGCTCACTCCATTACCTTGGCATAATTTCAAATACTGCTGTGTAATTGTGCAATTTTATTTCAACTGGACAAAAAACATGGCCTTAATATTGTAAAAAGTAAATTACATTGTCATGGTGGCACAGTTTTTAGTGCTGCTGTCCCACAGCACCTGAGTAAGAGGTTTGATTCCCACCAAAGTCATTACCTGATCAGAACTTGGATGTTCTCTTAGATTATTTAGTAATTCTTAACTGACCCAGTGTGAATACATTAGAGTGCCATCGGATCAACTGGTGTCCTGCCCAGGGTTTAGCTCTAGTTCACTAAAACTATTTAAAAATAAAACCGGTTATGAAATGGAATGTTTTGATAATGTAAAAACAATACAATATATGTTTTGTAGCCTAAAAAAGCTCTCAATTAATCATTATTTTGGAATTTAACTAAATATTTTAATGTCATATTACAAAAATGTCATAATAATGTTCTAATAAATCTCTATCAATGTAAAGCTACACAGGGATAACTATGCATCAGTAATCATTTATAGGGACAGAGAGAGAGCGAGGTTAGGAGCGCGCACTGATATAGCACATTGCTGCACCCAACACATGACAAACCAAATCAAGAACCCAAGTGGAGCCATGTGGCAGGTGACACCTCAGCACCACACTAGTTCAGATGGAATGGAACCACTGAAGTTTTTTTATGGTGGCTTGAGTACCAATTCTGTCACCAACCCCCAGGTTTTTCCCTGCAGGTTGGAGGGCCTACATGCAGGGCTCATTGCAGATTAACGTCATAACCCAGGACGGAGTACTTGCAGGTTAAGGGCCTTGCTCAAGGGCCCAACGAAGTACAGTCACTTATACAAATAAATATATATATATATATATATATAATGGTTGAAATAGTTTACTGTCAAATAATGCAAACAGTACGCGACACGTGTTTCGCCCTAATTCTTGGCTCATCAGGCGTACACACTCTACTGCACTCCCTCTCGGGAATCGAACCTCGGATGTCAGCGCTAGAGGCGAAGCCCCTAACGTTGCGCCACGGCGTGTGGTTCGTTTATTTGACAGCATGTAGATTGGGGTAATTACATTCACGGCATTCGTAGTCTGAATCACAATCTGATTGTATGGGTGGTTACCTACCAGGTAACGCTTGTGGTTGGTCAGCAAGTCGGCTAACATCCGCCACGATGCCTTATATATATTATATAATATAATATAGATAGATAGATAGATAGATAGATAGATAGATAGATAGATAGATAGATAGATAGATAGATAGATAGATAGATAGATAGATAGATAGATAGATAGATACTTTATTAATCCCAATGGGAAATTCACATTCTTCAGCAGCAGCATACTGATACAATAAATAATATTAAATTAAAGAATGATAATAATACAGGTGAAAAAAAACAGACAATAACTATGTATAATGTTAAATATTAACGTTTACCCCCCCTGGTGGAATTAAAGAGTCGCATAGTTTGGGGGAGGAACGATCTCCTCAATCTGTCTGTGGAGCAGGACAGTGACAGCAGTCTGTCGCTGAAGCTGCTCTTCTGTCTGGAGATGACATTATTTAGTGGATGCAGTGGATTCTCCATAATTGATAGGAGCCTGCTGAGCGCCCTTCGCTCTGCCACAGATGTTAAACTGTCCAGCTCCATGCCAACAATAGAGCCTGCCTTCCTCACCAGTTTGTCCAGGCGTGAGGCGTCTTTCCTCTTAATGCTGCCTCCCCAGCACACCACTGTGTAGAAGAGGGCGCTCGCCACAACTGTTTGATAGAACATCTGCAGCATCTTATTGCAGATGTTGAAGGAAGCCAGCCTTCTAAGGAAGTATAACCGGCTTTGTCCTTTCTTGCACAGCGCATCAGTATTGATATTATCAATATTGATATTATATATAATATAATATTGTGGCAACTGGCCCGGACACAGACAGGCGGACAGCGATGGTTCACCCAACACATGTTTATTCATGTTTTCTATTTACAAATAAAGTGCCACACAACCCCAAAACTCCCCAACAGTTCAGGCCTCTCACACAATGATGCCTCCTTTCCTGTCCTCCCAAGCTCCGTCCTTCTCCGCTCCCGACTCAAGCCATCGAACGGAGGGAGGCGGCCCCTTTTATAATCACCCATACGTGCTCCAGGTGCCTCCCAATAATCTTCCGCCGACACTCCCCAGTGTGGCCGAAGTTCCGGCTGCGCACCCAGAAGCACTCTGGGTGTCCCTGGTAGTCTTCCCCCCAGCACTTCCGGGTGTGGTGGAAGTGCTGAGGACCAGGACTCTCCAGGCATCTGGGAGCCCCCTGGCGGTGACCACGGGCCCCTATAGGGTTGAGCTGCTAAGCTCAGTTCCCGTGGTCCCAAAAGCCACCAGGGTGGTCGCCCCCTCATGGTCTGGAGGAGGCGTAAGCCCTCCTCCGGTCCTCCTGGGCGTCCCGGCTGGGTACCACCCCCAGCCACACGCCACAATATATATATTATACAGGTGAAACATCCTGGGGTCCACTGTGAATCGTCTGTGTGAATTTTGCCTGTTCTGTCTGTGTCTGCGTGGGTTTTCCAACGTGCAGCTTATAATAATAGACAGGCTGCTTGTTAGTGGGCTCTTTAATGGCTTAATACTTTGACAACTTTTGATTCCTGTCTTATACTCTGTATTGCTGGGATTGGTGCTGGCTACCAATAACCCACAGAATGAAGTGGATTTGAATGTCACATTTATGTTATCAAAAAAAAATAAAATTTTGGATAAATCATTTGAAAATCATTCAGAACTAACATCTGTTTATCATGCCTTTTTAGACAAATGTATCCATTTTCTTTTGTTTTCTTGCAACTTTGTAACTACCTTGTGGAAAATGTTTTGATTTAATATTGGAAAATGTTGTAATTGTATTGTGTTTATTTATATATTAGATCCAGGATATGTTTCGTAGTCATTATGGAGAAGTTTTCCATATTACTGTGCCAAATGACAATGAACGAAGGAAGTTCTTTGAGGAGCTCATTTTAAATCGGGCAGCCAAGCCTCCGGTTCTAAAAAAAGGTTTGTTCTTTTTGTCAGTTTTTGAGTGCTGTCAAGCTAATGTGGTTCTGTGCTGTGTATCACTTGTTTGTGACTGCATGCAAATGGGAATGTGGGTCGAGTGTAGATAAAGAGAGCTAAAGAAACCAGTGTTTCTTAAACTTGATTCTGTGGTTGCTGGGTTTCATACTAGCTAGTGGGCCACTGTCTGCTGGTAACTTGCTCTTAATTGCACTACATTGCAGGTTCCCGTTTGCTTTTTTTGGTAACTTGTTCTCTGATTTTTTTTTTGTTGTTTTTCTTTCCAAATTGTAACTCTTGCAAGACAGTGAATGGTGTAGACCTGACATTTGGCAATAATTTAAATCGGCTGCTAAGCTCCTAAAATACAAAGATCTATTTCTTGGAGACTCAGTGCCTGAGCACAAGCAGATTGCAATTCCATCTGTAAAAGTATACCGTGAATTTAACGCTGATCGAAGCCCATTTGGAGCCGTAGGTTAATGGCAACCCTAGGTGTGCGTAGTGGGCAGTCTGTAATATTAAGACTATGACAACCCCACCTGGCGTTCTTAGATTGCGGCTTTCTGAAAATAATGCAGAATTTAAGAGTTGTGTGCATACCCCGTTGCTTTCATAAATTGTCAGATTTCGACACCCATGCCTAAATCCAACACTGGCTGAATACATGCAATTAGCAGATCTCCTCCTTCATATTTCTTCATTATAAAGTATTGTGTCACATCTCAAATTGGATTAGGTGAATTATGAGGAGAATGATTGACATATGAGGTTTTGAGTTGCTTCTGATTATGAAGCCTTGTAACTTCAGTCTCTGTTTTGGTTTATAAAATTTAGACTCCTTTAGATTTAAATAAAAAGACTGACATGGACTGTTGAATACTTTCCTCTGTTGTGTATCTGGAGGCATTTTCTTGTATGGAGGAAATTGTTCCCCTTTTCCCTTAAAGCCATTCTGATGCTGCAGGCATTGGTTCTTTTCAGTAAACGATGGTCAAGCTGGTTCCGTAAATGGCAATGCATACCTAAGCCATGGCATGACCTTCATAGTTCTTCATAGATGATTTAGATTGTGTATCATGTGCTTCCTTTTCTGTGTGCTCATTGTTGTCTCTCCTGTTCACAGCACCTAAGAAATCTGACAAACGAGGAGAGACCATTCAGTCCATTAAACTCATTTGTTTAGCTAATAGCTAAGCTATCCCAATATTTCATTCAGATACTGTTGATGATCTCTGTCTTTATTACTGTTTGTCGATTACTGGGACTTGATAGGCAGAGATTCCAAATCTGAGGTTTGTTTTAGAGTTTCATGCACCTTAACAAAGTTACGTCAGGAGTTTTAAGGTTAGCTCATGCAGCCATGTTTTACGCTAGTATGACAAATAAACCCTTGAATTACTTTCCAAAGACCCTTTTTAAACATTTCTTGGTCAACAAATCCTTGCTGTTGTTTTTTTGACTCCGAATGTTTGATTGTGGGTTTACTTTCAGTTCTGGCTAAAAGATTGTTTTGATGTCTCGTTATCAAAATTGTTACAAATCTTGTCTCATAGTCCTCAATTTAAAATACTATACCGTCTTTGAAATAGTATGATGCTTCCTAAAGGTTAGGGTTTCTGCTTTAACTTCGTATCTCAGTAGTTAGTTCCATATTCCCAAAATTCTTTGCATAAAGAAGCATTTCCTTTCTTCAGTCCAAAGTCAAGCAAAATGACCCCTTTTATTGGCTAACTAAAAAGATTACAATATGCAAGCTTTCAAGGCAACTCAGGCCCCTTCTTCAGGCAAGATGTGAGGTTTAACGAGGGTTATCGATTATAGAACAGGCTCCTCTAGGTGGTTCTGAAGCACCGCCAAGTTCTTTGGGTTTTAAGCTTGCGCTCGTAGTAACCTGGCGGACGACTAGGTACTTATGCCATCTTAGTTTAACTCCAAGCATAGTGGGGTATCTAATCCCTTAGATCTTGCCTGAAGAAGGGGCCTGAGTTGCCTTGAAAGCTTGCATATTGTAATCTTTTTAGTTAGCCAAGAAAAGGTGTCATTTTGCTTGGCTTTTCACTACATTCATTATGGCTAACATGGCACAACACCCTAGTACTACAGTGGTAACTCTGGATGTGACCCGATTTGGTCTTGAACCCGAATGTAATTTCCCCATAAGATTGTATGTAAATACAATTAACCTGTTCCAGACCATACAAACTGTATGTAAATATATATATTTTTAACCACAAAAATAGTTATATATAGAATGCACAGTGTAATAGTAAGCTAAATGTAAAAAACATTGAATAACATTGAGAAAACTAACATTGTAGGAGTTGGCGCTAGACCCTTACGAACCGCTCGCTGTAAACACTTTTTTATGAGTTTTAAGCACAGGGGAAAAAAATTAAATGCCACTTCTCTTGCAAAACTTTTCAAACCATCCCCTATTGGCTTTAAATTCCTCACCTTCTCCACTCGAAGAAGGGTTATTTTTTCCGCAAATCGCCATGAATCTTCCTGGCTTTCTCACATATGATCGCCTCGCTTACACTGTCCCCTGCAAGTTGCTTCTCGTTCAGCCACACTAGCAACAGTTTTTCCACCTCTTCCAGCACTTGAGGCCTCTGCTTTGTTAACATTGTAACTCCTTTTGCAACATCAGCTGCTTTGTTAGACCCTGTATACGCAAACAAAAGAAAATGGGAAACGGAGAATGACAAATCATTGGCGCGTACGAACGCGCGTAGGGAAACTGGCCGCCAGTGTTTTTGTTCGCCACCAGAGTGTGTGGTTATGAACAGATGCAAAGTTTTGGCAAACTATTTGATTGTAATCTGATTTGTACGTGTTCGGAAACGTTCGTGACCAGAGGTTCTACTGTACTTTCTTCAGTCCTGAATTCACTTCCCCTTAATTTCCACTGGAGTCCTTGAGTGATAGATAGATAGATAGATAGATAGATAGATAGATAGATAGATAGATAGATAGATAGATAGATAGATAGATAGATACTTTATTAATCCCAAGGGGAAATTCACATAATTTAAGTCCTGGGATGTATTTGGTTGTTCTCCTCTGCACAAATTTAAGGTCTGCTATGTCTTTCATGTAGTGTGGTGACCATACATATAGCATAAGCATAACGGTTTTTACGATATAACCTAACGTTTTATTTGCTTTTAAGTTGATGAAAATGATGTGTCAACATAAAACCCTAAAGTCATTTTAGAAGTTATTTCCTGTAGGACGTTGTCTCCCATTTTGTATTTATAATTGACTAGCCGTGCCCCGCGGCTCCACCCGCGTATTAGTGATAAAGGACAGTGAGGAGGGCCCGGCCCGGCTCCCCACTCCTGATGTCATTAATCACACAAATGCACAAATAAATCACTCCTGCAAACAAACTATGATTCTTAGCGCGATGAGAGAAGTTGCAAAATCAACTGGAATGTTCAAGCAAATTATAGAAAGAAACTCAATCTAAATTCATTAAGTAGTTCTCTCTTGAAAAGCGGACAGAGATACACACAGACATTGGATTTTATATATATAGAGATGTTCCTTTTGCCCATGTGTAGCACTTTGCGCTTTTCTACATTAAACTGCATTTTTCTAAGTGTGTGTCCAGATCAGAAGCTTGTCCAAGTCTTCTTGAATTGTTGCTGCTGCCTCCTCCGTGTCTGACGCCCCTCAAATTTTAGTCTCATCTGCAAATTTTATAGTTTACTAACTATACCAACATATATGTCATTAATAGAAATCAGAAAAAAAATGGACCCAGGGCAGGTCCCGAGGGACTCCAGTGATGACCTCACTCCACACGGAGCACTCTCCTCTTCTCTGTACTCTTTTTTGTCTCTTAGCCTCTGAACTCTAATCATTTGCATATTTTTAAGCAAGTTCTAATGTAGCCTCTGCAAGTTTTTGTGCTGAGAAACACAATCATAAACCTGCTGCCCCAATACTTATGAAAGTGAGTTTATGTGAACATGTAAGCTGTTGTCCCACTTTGCTAAAATGCCTCCTAGGCATTGTTGGCATTTCTGCTGTCTGCACGCAAACAACGGTAATCCATAACCAGATTGAGATTATCAATATGCGGAGTTATGTTTGTAGTTTTTAATTGTCATAACAACTTAAGAGTATTTGAAACAGCTTAAAGAGATATTCTATATATCTATCCCAGAATGGTAATACTATATAAAAATCTATGAATATATGTGATTGACAATACTGAAGTGTTCACTCATGTTTTAACCCATGCCATAAACAACTCAAAGCATACCTTTCCACAGATTACTTTAAAGGAAACCGGGCGTAACAAGCCAAAAATGGAATTCAACCACAGAGTAATTATTGTAATCAAAGATTTAAAATGTGATGATTGGCAGCTATGCCTTACCTTTTCACAGATGAGCACACAAATTCCAGTGAATGGAATCAGCTCAGCTAGAAGTCATAAGAGAGAACTGCTGAGAGCAGAGGCACTTGATAGTGAGGTCAGGAGGAGCTGAGCCAGTGACACCCAGAAGGTGGCTGTTCTTAGGTAGTGTCATGCTTGCCCTAGTTATAGCTCACTTTTGGAGCTCAGAGTTAGGTGTGCTTCTTAAAAACCCCAAAACTTATTTTATAAAAAGACTTGGGTATCTACACTCAATTTTATTTTTCTCCAACTGATGGATACAATTTCAGTCTTCGTTTCTATAATTAATTGATGTCTGATTTGTCATGTCTGTCTCTTGTATGCAGCCATGCCTGTACTTGAGGATCTCCCTGTGGTACCACCTCAGCCCCGCCAGCTGACACCTGAAGAGGTGATTCAACTGGAAAAAGAGGAGGAAGACAAGTTGCGGGAATTAAGAATCTTTCTCCGTGATGTCACCAACAAGTTGGCTGTAGACAAGCGTTTCCGTGTCTTCACTAAGCCAGTCACGCCAGAAGAGGTATGTGTTATCTTGTTGTGTCAGCCATTGGTTCAAACTGACAGTATCAGCTTTAGGTGCTTTGTAGGTAGAAGGTGCCAGTCCACTATATAGTTTGCCCACATGCACACCCATATGATTTCAGTTTAGAGTCACCAATTAAACCTACTATGAATTTTTGTCTTGGGGGATGTGGTAGGTATATTATATTTATTACTGTTATTGTTGATTTTATTATCGCAATAGGCTTCTATCAACCAGTGGATTTACGATTCGTGATACAGCAATTTAAGGTGCCAGGTAGAGTATAAAAGAAAATGATAGAAGACTCAAAGAAGTCCTCTAGGATGTATTCTTGTCAAGTGCTTGATGGGACAAATTGGTGACATTTATAAAATAACCTGTTATCCTCAAAAGAACTTGGTATTAAAATGGAAATTCAGGTTCAGGTTCTCTGGCCAGTGTAAACTTATCAGACACTTGTAATGCAGGAATTGTTCACAGTTATTAAATGCTGCATTTTATTCATGGTATTGTTATTGTTGTACCACTTCTATAAATTATTGATGTACTGTTTGTCTTCATGCATGGTGTATGACAAAGTTAAAAAGAATAATTGTACATATCTTGGACAACCCTTAAATTGTTTTGTTTATTTAAAATGCATTATTTTTTTATTTATGTATCATATACAATTTCTTGTATTAGGAATTTATTATTTTTCACGTACCTCTTGGGGTCAGAGTGCAGAGTCAGCCATTGTACTGTGCCCCTGCAGCACTTGCCGGTTAAGGGACTTGCTCGAGGCGCCAACGGAGTAGGATCTGTTTTGGCAGTAATGGGATTCAAACCAGGAACCTTCCAGATACCAGCGTAGATCCTATGTATTAGTTAGAGGAGCCACGTCATTAAAAACATGACCTGCAAAACAAATAAAACTCCTAAAAAAGCACCCGTTTTGGTTAAATCTCTTGCGCTAATTTCTACACTGAAATTATCAGAAGCATTACTGCCTCGATGTAGATGTTTTCAATAAATGTATCTTAACTACAAGGAGTCTTTTCTTCATACACCTTTCTGTATATTTTAGGTTCCTGATTACAACACTGTTATCAAGGAGCCCATGGACTTGTCTACTATTCTCAGTAAAATTGACTCCCACAAGTACATGACTGTAAAGGAATATTTGTGTGACATGGATCTCATCTGTGCCAATGCTTTGGAATATAATCCTGATAAGGATCCTACTGGTAAGAAAGGCTTTAACAAACACTCAACCCTTGATGTGTTTTTAAGGTGATTTCCATAAATAAAGTTTCAATGTGAATTATGAGTCTAAGCCTGAGATATCATTTTTGTGCAGTCTTATCCAGGGTATCGAGGTTGTCACATAAGGGCAAGTATAGTGAGCAGCACATTCATGTCAGAGTATCAAGGGTTCAAATTTGGGGTCTTCAAGTGCAATCGAACATTGATACAAAACTAAGACGCTCTGTTTAAGTAATATGGTTACACTTAAATATAAACAAATGGATAGAATACATTTTTCCACCTGCAGAATTTTATTTTCTTAAAAAAATACTTTAGTAGTCCATGTACAGTCGTATGAAAAAGTTTGGGAACCCCTCTTAATTCTTTGGATTTTTGTTTCTCATTGGCTGAGCTTTCAAAGTAGCAACTTCCTTTTAATATCTGACATGCCTTATGGACACAGTAGTATTTCAACAGTGACATTAAGTTTATTGGACTAACAGAAAATATGCAATATGCATCATAACAAAATTAGACAGGTGCATAAATTTGGGCACCCGAACAGAAATATGACATCAATACTAAGTTGAGCCTCCTTTTGCAAATCTAACGGCCTCTAGACGCTGTCCTCCTATAGCCTTTGATGAGTGTCTGGATTCTGGATGGAGGTATTTTTGACCATTCTTCATACAAAATCTCTCCAGTTCAGTTCAATTTGATGGACAGCCTGCTTCAAATCATCCCATAGATTTTCGATGATATTCAAGTCAGGGGACTGTGACGGCCATTCCAGAACATTGTACTTCTTTCTCCGCATGAATGCCTATGTAGATTTCCAGTTGTGTTTTGGGTCATTGTCTTGTTGGAATATCCAACCCCTGCGTAACTTCAACTTTGTAACTGACGCTTGAACATTATCCTGAAGAATTTGTTGATATTAGGTTGAATTCATCAGACCCTCGACTTTAACAAGGGCCCCAGTCCCTGAACTAGCCACACAGCCCCACAGCATGATGGAACCTTCACCAAATGTGACAGTAGGTAGCAGGTGTTTTTCTTGGAATGCGGTGTTCTTCTTCCGCCATGCAAAGCTCTTTTTGTTCTGACCAAATAACTCAATTGTTGTCTCACCAGTCCAAAGCACTTTGTTCCAAAATGAATCTGGCTCGTCTAAATGAGCATTTGCATACAACAAGCGACTGTTTGTGACGTGAGTGCAGAAAGGGCTTCTTTCTCATCACCCTGCTATACAGATGTTCTTTGTGCAAATTGTGCTGAATTGTAGAACGATGTACAGATACACCATCTGCAGCCAGATGTTCTTGCAGGTCTTTGTAGGTGATCTGTGGGTTGTCTGTAACCATTCTCACAATCCTGCACATATGCCGCTCCTGTGTTTTTCTTGGCCTGCCAGACCTGCTGGGTTTAACAGCAACTGTGCCTGTGGCCTTCCATTTTCTGATTCCATTCCTTACAGTTGAAACTAACAGTTTAAACCTCTGAGATGGCTTTTTGTAGCCTTCCCCTAAACCAGGAGACTCAACAATCTTTGTTTTCAGATCTTTGGAGAGTTGCTTTGAGGATCCCATGCTGTCACTCTTCAGAGGAAAGTCAAAGGGAAGCACAACTTGTAATTGACCACCTTAAATATCTTTATATCTCATGATTGGACACGCCTGTCTATGAAGTTCAAGGCTTAACGAGCTCATCCAACTGGTTTGGTGTTGCAAGTAATCAGCATTGAGCAGTGACAGGCATTCAAATCAGCAAAATTACAAGGGGACCCACATTTTTGCACAGACAGTTTTTCACATTTGATTTAATTTCATAAAACTAAATACTGCGTCACTAAAAATCTTTGTTCGGAAAACACCCCAGTACTCAGATGTTCCTATCTTTTTTTTGTTGAAAGGAGAGTCAATTATTACGCAGGCTGAGAGGGGTTCCCAAACTTTTTCATATGACTGTAAAATGCTTTTTTGCATGATTTTTTTTTATTTAGTATTCTGTCTCCCTCAGAAAGCCTATTCTCAATTGACATTTACTATTTATTTAACATTGAAAGTCAGTAAGTGTTGGCCTTTTAGGTTGGCTATTAAATTTTGCATCTATTATGAATTTATGCAGATTGTTGTAATTGTTTATTTTATCGCTTTAAACTTCAGCTGTCACATCTTTGAACTAATAATGAAATGAAGGTGCAGATCTCTGAACCTCCTTGGCCTTAACCCACAGTGTCTCTCGGCTGAGAATTCTATGTAAAAACAGTTAACCCCGAGTCTTTCTTGGGTTGAGCTATTTTGATATTTGGGGTGTGGTATGGAGCATTAAGCCCGAATAACACTCAAGACTGTATTCTGCTGAAATCTTCTGGAAAAAAATAACATGAAACTGCAAAAAAAAAAAAAAAATCATGCATTTTTCTGTGCATTCTGTTACTCTGTGGTAGCTCATCAATAATCATGAGTGGGACAGAGCCTTCATCCAATACACACAATTGCATGGAAATAAAATTTAGTTGCATAAAGCCCCAGCCGGGCTGCTGATTCAACACTTAGGATATGCGTCCATACTCAAGTCATTTATGGTTAGGTAATTAATAAAAATAATATCCTTGAACACCATAGCATACAGATAGATATTTATATTTCAGGTGAAGCTTAGATGGGTTAAGCAATGATTTACAGTGTTGCATAAATATTCAGTGCGCTCCTTTGCCACTCACTCTTTGACACAACTTGAATATGTCCCTTTTTTCTTTTCATGGTGGGTTTGGTGCTACAGATCGTTTAATCAGACACAGAGCTTGTATGCTGAAGGATACAGTTCATGCCATCATTCGAGAAGAGCTGGATGAAGACTTTGAGAAACTATGTGAAGAAATTAAGGAGTCGCGTGAAAAGAGAGGTATTAAATGTGGTTTGTGATGTCTTAGGAACTTTGTTAGCCTACTTATTTGGAAGTCAATGTGGATCTGTCATCTACTTACCGACTTTTGCATCATTTATATAAACATGCAGTGTTTCTGGGGAAATCCCAAGTGTGTTAGAATGGAAGGTGATGCATGGGATCTCCATGAGAGCAACCAATATGCCCTTTGGTTATTTTTATGGAAGCTGATTAAACATGGCTAATAATTCAACATGAATTATCCTATATGTACCTTTCTCAAAGTCAACCTCTTCTCCATTTGTAGGTTGTTCAGCTGCAAAGTTTGCTCCCTCCTATTATCATGTGCAACCAAAGCAGACTCTTGCAGCAGAGGGAAAGAAAACCTCTGATGCATCCAAAGCCATTGTTTACACGTTACCAACAGCCTCAAGTACTCCAGCTAACCCGGCAGGTAAAGCAGCATTTGTTTTTAATTGTCATGTCCATGCTGATCATGGCTTGTTGATCAAAACAGGGTCTATACTGGCGTCTATATCCTTTGATGAAAAACTAATGGACATTAACCCTTTCCAATCAACAAACTAGAGGGTTTGAAAATAAAATGATAAAATATTTAATCACGTTTCATCTAGAAAGATGGCAATGCTAAAGCATAACCACAGACCCAAAAGCCAAATTTCATCCATCCATCCATTATCCAACCCGCTGAATCCGAACACAGGGTCACGGGGATCTGCTGGAGCCAATCCCAGCCAACACAGGGCACAAGGCAGGAACCAATCGTGGGCAGGGTGCCAACCCACCGCAGGACACACCCACACACCAAGCACACACTAGGGCCAACTTAGAATCGCCAATCCACCTAACTTGCATGTCTTTGGACTGTGGGAGGAAACTGGAACGCCCGGAGGAAACCCACACAGACACGGGGAGAACATGCAAACTCCACACAGGGAGGACCCAGGAAGTGAACCCAGGTGTCCCAACTGCGAGGCAGCAGCGCTACCCACTGCGCCACCGTGCCGCCCCTCCAAATTTAATGGCCTTGTTATTTCATACCCAAATATTTTCCCACGTTTGGCTAACATTAGTCTTTGGCACATATTATTTTGTTCTAACAGACATTGACAAGAAAAAGATTTTTACCATAAACATTATTGACTCACAAATCTAGAACTGATAGTGTTGTTGACCTGGACTGAGTGGCAGCCTAATCTTTTCTGACATATTCCTTTGTTGAATGAATTAACTGCCTTAACACTTGTTCTACATGTATCCTATGTAGCAGCAGTAAGATAAAAAATTATAATACAGTTGATGACTGAAAAGAGCTTCCAACCGTGTTACTTGCACTCCAGTCCACTGTTCTTTTGTCAGTTGAGATCTTAAAACATAATGAAAACAAAATCCATTACTCTGCTTGTGGCACCATGTTTCCTAACAAAAAAATGAGAAAACAAAATTCAGAGCATGTTATTTTATATGACTTCTCGCTGAAACTAAGATAAATCGAAGGTCAGAAATATTTTAAGGAAAAATGTTTACCTTAGGGCCGCATGGTGGCACAGTGGGTAGCGCTGCTGCCTCGCAGTTGGGAGATCTGGGGACCTGGGTTCGCTTCCCGGGTCCTCCCTGCATGGACTTTGCATGTTCTCCCCGTGTCTGTGTGGGTTTCCTCCGGGCACTCCGGTTTCCTCCCACAGTCCAAAGACATGCAGGTTAGGTGGATTGGCGATTGTAAATTGGTGTATGCTTGGTGTGTGGTTGTGTTTGTGTGTGTCCTGCGGTGGGTTGGCACCCTGCCCGGGATTGGTTCCTGCCTTGTGCCCTGTGTTGGCTGGGATTGGCTCCAGCAGACCCCCGTGACCCTGTGTTTGGATGCAGCAGGTTGGAAACTGGATGGATGTTTACCTTATTTTATTAATCAGAGGATCAAGAGGACAAAGGGAGAACATGCAAACTCCAAGCAGGGAGCACTCTGTGTGTTATTCCTGGTCTCTTTGTTGCGAGGCATTAGTGCTCTGTGTCACAGTGCCACCCACACGACATACTAAATATCAATATTTGGTATCACACAAGATAGACCACTTATCGGTGTAAACCCAGGAGTTGCATGTTGGTGCAGGTCTAAATAAAATCTTTTTAAACATACAGAGGTTTTAGTCTTCACCTTCCCCAACAATTCACATGACACTGAATAGCTGGGCACTTCTACCTTCAGAGGATTTAGGAGCCAACCTCACATTTAAATGGATTTGACAAGTAATTTAAAGGAGTTTTTTTAAACTTAATGAAGTCTAAGTCTATTAATAGGTCATAAATGGTGCCAGACACGTAAAAGTGCAGTGAAGGAAGTGGGGCTTAAATATTATGTTAGCAGAAAGCTCTCATCAGTGGAGTTCTGTGGCTTGCCTGTACTTCATCAGTTTTAACAAATATTTTGAACTGGGATGGTACAATTTTTATCATTTCCATCCTACCATGAATTGGTTTGAAAATGTAAATAAACATTAATTTCACTTAACAGACCAATGCATTATACAAGGATTACAAATATAGTATGGCTTTATGTATATATTGCATAGTTTACTGTCAAATAATGCAAAGAGTACGCGACATGTGTTTCGCCCTCATTTGGGCTCATCAGGCGTACACACTCTACTGCTCCCCTTGTGGGGATCAAACCTCGGACATCAGCGTCAGAGACGAAGTCCCTTTACGCTGCACCACGGTGTGTAGTTCGTTTATTTGACAGCCTGTAGATCGGAGTAATTACATTCATTGCATTTGTAGTCTGAGTCCCGACCTGATTGTATGGGTGGTTACCTACCAGGTAACGCTACAGGCTGTCAAATAAATGAACTACACGCCGTGGCACAGCGTAAAGGGACTTCGTCTCTGACGCTGATGTCCGAGGTTTGATCCCCACAAGGGGAGAAGTAGAGTGTGTACGCCTGATGAGCCCCAATGATGTCGAAACACGTGTCGCGTACTCTTTGCATTATTTGACAGTAAACTATGCAACATTCCATGATCTGCTTCTCGCAACTGAAGAGGGCCCTGTGCCGAATGTTTGCCGAATGGCAGACCAACCACATGCGTTACCTGGTAGGTAACCACCCATACAATCAGGTTGGTACTCAGACTACGAATGCAATGATAATAATAATCTTAATACATAATTCGCCTGCCTCCTCACTCACTCACTCACGTCCGGCCGAAGCCGAATGCGCAGTCACCTTCTGCGCGCGTCTGAAGCCGAATGTGCAGTCGCCTTCTGTGCAGCTGCCCGAAAAACCTTACGAGACCGACATCCAACCCCAACATCGCTGCAGGTGGCGGATTTACGGCCGCAAAAATTCAAAGAGAAAGGCGACTTCAATTAAAGCTCTAGAGGCCTGAAAGGCGATTTCGACTACAGCTCGAGGCCTAATTACGCATTCTGATTCAATTACGCATTCATTCAATACACCTATATCAGGTTTGTGGTGCTTATACTTATTACTATTCCATATTGTACTGGAACATTCATCATTCAATATTATACTATAGGCCTGGAAAATTCATCAACTAACAGTACAAGCCTGTACAGTAATAAGTAAAGCGGACTACAATCATTACAAAACAACTTCTTCGTTACTTATCATTTGTTCTTCATACACTGCTGACACAAACTCGTGCCCGTTTCATCTTACGTTGTCGAAACGGGCTCTTTGTCTAGTGTATATATATATATATATATATATATATATATATATATAATATACCATATGCTGAATTGATTTTGTCCAAGTTTGTGGATTTCTGTAGTTAATATGCTTGTGTTATAAAATATACTATTATTATTACATATTGCTTTCTATCTTTTTTGAAGCTGTGTGAAATTTTATTCTGAAACTAATTTTTGTACTAATAACAGTTCATTTTGCCTTGTCAGTTTTAGATTTGTCGACTTGATCACATTTGCTTAACAAATTCAACTCACTATGTTTTGTTCTTGATAGTTGTAGCTACAAAAAAAAAGAGAAAGAGTCGAAGATACCTCTGGAGAGCTGGCTTCTACAAAAAAAAGAAATTATTTCACAATGTCCAAGAGAATGTTACGGCTGCGGAAGAAGAGGAGGAGGAGGAGGAAGAAGAGGAAACGGGTGCAGATACAGAAGATGCAGAAGACCGACTGGATTCATTAAGCCAGTCTAGCCTTAGTCAAGTTGAAAATGAGACTGGAGGGGATTTGTCTCTTGACTGCACCTCTGCTCAAAGTGAAACCTCGGCAGAAGGACCACAAGGTGTTCTTCAAAATGGAGAAATATCCGAAGATGCTAATAAAGGTTTGTATTGAGCCCTTTTTTGTGTTACATACGTGTGCATTAGAGGTGTCAAATAAGCAGTGCCATTCAAACTAGTCTAATTATCTGAGCTAAGAACAGGTTATCGACACAAAGCTGAAAACAGATATTCTTTGTTCACACCTATCTGCAGAAGTAGGTAGTCCATATCTCTCTATTATAATAAAAAAAATCCTGGGATGAGACGTGACTTTTTCAGAGAGATACTTTCACGTCCTGCAAGACGAGACTTTATGCCTTGAGATTTAACCACACCCGGGGCCGGAAGTAAAAGACAAAGAGTAGAACATTGTAAAGAATTCAAAAACGTTGGTGCGATACACATGCAGAGCAGGTTAGAGATAATGAAAGTACTAAAATTTGAAAGTCTCAAAAAAATGATAGTAAAGATCACATTGGTGAAAACAAACGGAAATTATTACTCCGTGAACTAACAGAACAGAGAAAAGAGATCGAAAATATTGTTCGGATTTAAACTTTAAGTTGGAGTCTTGTAGATCGTCTAATTCGTGTTGCCATCAGGGAAAAGTAGTGTTTCTTCCCAATGAAGAGGCGTATCTACAAGAATTAAAAGATTTATTGTTTGGTGAAGGTGAAATCCACATATGCTGTCACGGTTGGGTCACAGAATTGTACAGATACGCAGGAGATTTGAGAGACACAAACGTTATTCAGACACTTCAAACAAACATAAGTCTCTTTCAGGAGTGAATCGGGCTCCATGTGTGGTCAGAGGGGACAGTTCCGTCTCTCAATTAAAAGAATAGAAAATCTTCCTGTTCATAGGGGAACGCCTCTGGAGCGGGACCCCCCAACAAGAGCAGAGGATGTCTGGGGGGGTAAGAGAGACAAGGCAGTGAGACAAAAGGACAGCTGCTGTACAGGCTTTTAAATGTTCGAATTGCCGCACGAGATGCAGCACAGCACAGGTTAAAAAATAAACGTTTGATTTCCATTGTATCACCGTTTTAAGAGGGAGTTTCAGGGGAACGACTGTGTCTCCTTGGGGTGCGTTCAGCCCCCCTGTTCACAACGCGAGTGGCAAAGACACTAAAATTATTTCATTTTCATAAAAGAGTAAGTTATTTTTTTTTTTTTAAAAATTGCTGGGGTTTTTTTTCGATTTATGAATACTTTTTTTTAACATTTTACTGAATTTATTAAAATCAAATAACATTCCATACAAGCAAGTCAAATTTTACAAAACTAGTTTCGAATCAAATCGATTAGTGAATACGAGTTGTAATTAGTAACACCAAACACATTTCTTTTATACAAACTGGGGGGCTCGGCCCTCTGCTCACTTCGCGGCTCAGCCATTCGCGTATGGGGATGTGGATGTACAATTTAAACAGATTGTTATTTTCATGGGAATTGTTACGTAAGCATAATAGACCTAACTATTTTACATTACAGCGAGTAATTAACCATAGTAAAAAAATAGTAAAACATAATAATTTGAAAGTAAATTTGGCTTTGAAATGAACAGGCAAATACTTTTTAAACTTACACTTTTACTGTAAAACTTCAGTACAAACTATTTTTTGAATTAATTTTTCGTCAATATCGCATTGAATTTTGATTCCGTGTTTGGACTCGCATCGTACAACGCAACGTTTAACTGCCCAGGAGTGAATATCGTTTCTTTGTCTCTAATAAATAAACTGACTTTTTTGAATGTTTGTCCCTGTGATTTGTTAGTTGTCTTTGCAAAAGCTCTTCTAACGGGAAACTGTAAACATTTGAATATGAATGGCATATCAAGATCTCCTTTGGTGCCTAATGTTATCCCCTGAAGATGTACTACATTACCTTTCTTGTCGCCTGTTAAAATTTTAGATGTCAGAATTGTTCAACCAATTTTGAATACAACTAATCTTGTCCTATTACATAGCCCATCACTCAGACATAAATTACGTCATAACATTACGATACAGTCTTCTTCTACGGTAATTCAGTCAGTGAAAGACCAGACGGTGTTAATGGTTGTAGATATTCTTCGTGATATTGTAAGTTGATGTTTTCATCTTCCGCACCATCACCACCAACTGTTTCAGCAGAGTCTATTGATACGCATTTAACCAATTTGCCGTGTATCTGATCGACAATTTTCGCATAAATTAGTTTGACTTCATCGTTTCTCGGTGCTAGGATTCCCCGTGTACTCATTTCTTCTGTTGATTACCCTTGGGGATGAAATTCTTCAATAAGATTTGGACACAATAAGCCTCGAGGAAAACGTAAAAATTTATAAGAGCTGAGAGTGCAGGAAGCGTGTCTGACAAAAGCATTCACACGAATGAGAGGCCAGAGGACCGTGTGTGTGGGCCATTAACCGGAAATGGTGGAGAGGAGGACACGACTTGACAAAATCTCTTGGCAATAGTCTAGCCTCAAGATATTCTTTTATAATACAGAGATTTAAGACAACATTTTGCTGTGTTTCGATTTCTTAATACTTTTTTTAACATTTTATTGAATTTATTAAAATCAAATAACATTTCATACAAGTAAATCAAATTTTACAAAACTAGTTTTGAATCAAATTGATTTGTGAATATGACTTGTAATAAGTAACACCAAACACATATTTCTTTTATATAAATTTCATAGGGCGGCACGGTGGCGCAGTGGGTAGCGCTGCTGCCTCACAGTTAGGAGACCTGGGTTCACTTCCTGGGTTCTCCCCGTGTCTGCGTGGGTTTCCTCCGGGCACTCCGGTTTCCTCCCACAGTCCAAAGACATGCAGGTTAGGTGGATTGGCGATTCTAAATTGGCCCTAGTGTGTGCTTGGTGTGTTTGTGTGTGTCCTGTGGTGGGTTGGCACCCTGCCCGGGATTGGTTCCTGCCTTGTGCCCTGTGTTGGCTGGGATTGGCTCCAGTAGACCCCCGTGACCCTGTGTTCGGATTCAGCGGGTTGGAAAATGGATGGATGGATGGATAAATTTCATATTGTATTGTGACGTCGGAATCACAATACAGTTGTATTTTGGGGTGAGTGGATTGTAACGTGCCAAACTTTAATTGTTTTATGTTGTCATCTTGTCAGTTGTGTTTAACACAATATGATTTCGACTCATTTTATACTTTGTTTTTGGTACATTTTGCAAGTTTTTAATATTTCTTCCCTACTTTGGCAGTTCTGACACGGCAGGGAAGACCACATGCCCTGGCAGCTAAACTCCATCACCCTAGTGAAGCAGTAACTGTGAAGGCGAGTTCAGGGAGCAGCGACACACTAACTGTGGACCACCAAAAGCTACAGGTATTGGCAGATATTTTATGTGACCAGGGCACTGGGCTGTGAACCTAAAGTGGGCGCACCACTACTGGTTTACAGTGTTTGCCAGCAAGTTGTTTAATATATTTTTTTAAATTTATTATTATTATTTATTTCACAGGATCTGCTAGAGAAGCTCAGTGTTAAGGCACGCAGCTGCACTGTCCTGGAGCTGGAGAGGCTTCATGCTGTCGTCGCTCAGTGTGTCTTTAGGCACAGAAAGGAAGATAACAAGGCAGCACTAATACAGGTTGGCATGCTTTCTTTGAAAACATCCAAGTGTACACCAAGGCTGTTTCTCTTTTAATATCTAAAAAGGTTTTTTTTCTTTTTTTCCCACCCCATTTCTCTTTAGGAAATAGAAGCCAAGATTGAAACTTTCAGATCAATGGATCAATAATTTTATATTGTGAAACTTTTTCATATTTAAGAATTTCGATGAAATAGGTTTTTTTCTGTTGCTACAAAGCAATTATCTATTGTATATGGAAAAAAAAAAAATTATATCATTGGCCTTTGCCCAATCAGATCTTGGGTTCTTATATCTTAACTGATGCCGACTGCTTTAGTAATGACAACGCCGTATTTAATGCTTTATTTTAGGTAATTTATGGAGCCCGTAAAACTAACTCTTTATGAATTCGCATGAAACCAATTAAATGATAATACTTTAAAATCCAGACTGCGCTCACTCTCTCCCTGTAAAAAAAACTCGTTCATCATTTCCAAAGTGCTTTTCATAGCATTGCTGTTCAACCCCAAACGGTCTGAAGCTTCTTCAAGTTTGGACGCCATTGCAGCCGATGAAGAAGAAGACTTGAACAGGTCAAGGCTGCAAGAGGCTGAAGACAGTGCGGAGTAGCGGGTTAAGGCTTTGGAACTCAAAGCCTGCCACCGACGGTGTGTGACCAGGAGCAAGTCCCGTCACGTCACCTGCAAAACAAACAAGTAATGTAACCAATGGTAGCTCACCTTGGATAAAAATGTCAGGAAAATAATGTCCTCCAGTTTTATTAGCCGTATAACAAGAGCCATCCTGGTTACTGTTGTGTGACGCAGAAAAGGACAGCTTTGGCTTTCCCCCCACAAATGAACATTCCACTACAAATCTCAGAGGATCACTGTAATCAACTTTTAAAACACTTTTTAGAAGCCAAATTTTGGTAATTGTATTGTTAATATTAAAATGTGACTGTTACTATATTTGGTCTGCAGTTGTGTTGAGGGTCTAGCCATGCTAAAATATTTAGAAACTACTGTACATAGAGCTTTTATAGAAGTGTATTTGTAATGTTGTACAATACAGACATCTGGCATATTACAATTTATTATTATTATATACTAGCTAATATACCCAGCATTGCCCTGGAGGAAAATACATTTTTTTAATTGTTTGAGAAAAATCTCTATTATATATATAAAAAAAAAAATCCTGTGACGAGACTTTTTGGAAGTTTTTTTCAACTCCCGCCCTCCTCTCAACCATTTTGAACCCCCCCCCCCCACGGTCCTCTCACCTCTCATTCGTGTGAAAGCTTTTGACAGACACACTTCCTGCGCTCTCAGCTTGTATACATTTTTACATTTTCCTCACTTTAAAGTTCCCAATTAAAGAAGACGTATTATGTCCAAATCTTATTGAAGAATTTCATCATGAAGGGTTATCAACAGAAAAAATGAGTACACAGGCAATCCTACCACCGAGAAACGATGAAGTCAAACGAATTTATGCCAAAATTGTCGATCGGTTACAAGGCAAATTGGTTAAATGCCTGTCAATAGACTCTGCCTGTGGTGGGTTGGCACCCTGCCCTGGATTGGTTCCTGCCTTGTGCCCTGTGTTGGCTGGGATTGGCTCCAGCAGACCCCCCCCGTGACCTTGTGTTTGGATTCAGCGGGTTGGAAAATGGATGGATGGATGGACTCTGCTAAAACAGTTGGTGGTGATGGTGCGGAAGATGAAAACATCGACTTACAATATGACGAAGAATATCTACAACCGTTAACATTGTTTGGTCTTCCACCGGCCGAATTACTGTAGAAAGAAGGATGTATCCAAGAAAGGTAATGTAGTACATCTTCAGGGGATAACATTAAACAACAAAGGAGATCTCGATATGCCATTCGTATTAAAACGTTTACAGTTTCCCGTTAGAATAGCTTTTACAAAGACAATTAGCAAATCTAAGCCAAACATTCGAAAAAGTCGTTTTATTTATTAGAGAGAAAGAAACAAAATTCGCTCACATTGTCACGATGAAGGTTCAAACACAGAATCAAAATTCAATGCGATATTGACAAAAATTTAATTAAAAAAAATTGATTTTACTGAAGTTTTACTCATTTACTGTAAGTTTAAAAAGGATTTGCATGTTAATTTCAAAGCCAAACAGAACAAAATCGTATTATCAACAAATAACTCTTTAACACAACATGAAATTTAAATTTACTTTCAAATTATTATGTTTTACTCTTTTAATATGATTAATTACTTGCTGTAATGTAAACTAGTTCTATTATGCATATGTAACAATTCCCATGAAAATAACTGCAAAGAGGCTAGCGTGTCGTGCAGGCACGGGGGTTGGCGAAGTGAGCAGGGGGCTAAGCCCCCTAGTATAATTAAAAAAAAAAAAGCAAAACTTTACTCACTAATGTGTTTGTCTTGCAGTCTTGTATTATGTTGTCATCCAGCTGATGCTCGGATCCGGCCAACTCTATTTAGTTTCAAAAGCAACAGGCCGCGTGGTGCTGCTCAAACCTAAAGAATGCTGGCAGTCACCTCCAGTTCGCCTTCCGGTGGTCGTTCCAAGTGCCAACTGGATGATGATATGCAGACAAGATCACACACACACACAACCCCCCCCCCCCCCGAATGGGGTGGCTTAGGATTGATTTCACCCTACAGTATTTTTAGTCAACCAATGAGAAATGTGTATCAAGTTTCATGAAAACGCTCCAGCCGTTTGGAAGTGATGCTGGAACATGCATACATACATAAGAGTTTTTTATCCTCTTTAATAAAACCCCTGTGTGCGTCCATGTGTCTTCTGGTGAAGTGCGCAGGTGCGGGGCAGTCTTTAATAAAGGACATCATTGCTAAGGAGAGTGTCGATTGGGTACTCGCGGCCGTGCACATAAAATCCGTTGCTGGGGAGATGCCACACATAAAATAATCAGCTGCACGCCAGCACAGATTAAAATACTTGCTGGAGAGACACCACAGCCACCATTATCAGCTCCACGCCACACATTACATCAGTTGCTGGGGAGACTCTGCTCATTTCCCATATTACGGACAAGGCAGAAGTACAGGGAAGGGCAGAATGAGTGGCAGAGTCACCGGCCTCTTGCAGATGCTTCAAAGGCCGCCTGACACGTCATACAAGACAGAGAGGGCAGGACCTATAAAATATCGCGCAGCCGATCCAATCAGATTTCGGTAAATGAGGTAAGACTTAAAACATAAGGCACGAAAAATCCAATTGGGTATTGAGACGCGGAGACCGGCTTCTCCAAAGATGTGGGATTAGTGTTTGTTGTTGTGCAAGTGTTCACTCTGAGGATGTCGGATTTGCGATTAAGAAGCTTGGCCCGGTAAAGTGTCAGTCGTTGAAGGGGTTTTCCTAAATATACAAATCTTCATGATATTACAATAGGATGACTTTTAAAAGTAGATTTATTGCACACATAAAATCCGTTGCTGGGGAGAAGCCACAGCAAGCTAAAATAAAGAGAGGCAGAATAGGAGATCTTCAAACAGACACAACACATCAATCAACAGCCAGACAGGACAGGATAAATGTAATATTAATTACATTTGCCATTGAATATAGACTGTTCCTACTAATGTTTATGCACTGCTGTTCTAGCACCTGTTATTGTAACGGGCTTAATGTCTAGTATATATACAGTGGGGCAAAAAAGTATTTAGTCAGCCACCAATTGTGCAAGTTCTCCCACTTAAAAAGATGAGAGAGGCCTGTAACTTTCATCATAGGTATACCTCAACTATGAGAGACAAAATGAGGGAAAAAAATCCAGAAAATCACTGTCTGATTTTTAAAGAATTTATTTGCAAATTATGGTGGAAAATAAGTATTTGGTCACCTACAAACAAGCAAGATTTCTGGCTCTCACAGACCTGTAACTTCTTCTGTAAGAGGCTCCTCTGTCCTCCACTCGTTACCTGTATTAATGGCACCTGTTTGAACTCGTTATCAATATAAGAGACACCTGTCGATTGGGTCCTGTGTGCTGGATCACCCTCGGGGAATCGTGGCACATGGCCGTACTGCTATAACTGACGCTCCCCGACAATGCAGGTAATGTGCCTCATTCAGGACTCCATGAGCAACACTGAGTCAAACCAACGATTCTCAAAGAGACATGAGGAGTCCCGTCTTTGTCTCAGATCACTGCATAGCATCCATGTTTTGCCACCATATAGACAGGAATCTCCAGGACTCTAAAGGACTCTTCGTCCTTTTGCAGAGATATCGGGAGCGCCACACACCCCTTTCCAGCGACCTCATGACCCCCGCTCTCTCAATCCATCTACTGACTTCATATGTCACTGCCGAGGTAAGTAAACCTCTCGATGAGGTCGTCACTCTCTGCAGAGACAGACACCCTGCTGATGGCCGTGCCCAAGAGGTCATTAAAGGCCTGGCTGTTGGTTTTTATCAGGACACTCGGACTCCGCGCTCAGTCTCTCGAAAGATCCCCAATCATCACAGCATCATCAGCAAAGACAAGATCAGTGAATCTTTCTTCTCCCGACGGATGCCCCACAAGCGTTACTTCATGGGATGTACTTACTCTTTCCCATGACTTTTTTTTTAACGAGACATGTTTCTTCCATTTAATAGTTTATAAAGCTGTGATTTTTATTTACTAAAGTTAGGGTTTGTTGCTTAATGGGATGACAGAGGAAACAAAAACAGGAAATACATGTTTTAGGATTAAAACACAAAAATAAGTTCAGAATCTGAACAACTGAGTAAACTAAAGTGATGCATTAAAAAAAATGTCACTTCAGCAGAAAATGGGCTAAGGGTGAAGAAAAACTGGCAGCCAAGGTGGCCACCCCGGACCAAACTTGAGGACCCCCTGCTGTAGCCTGTATGGTTCAAGGATGAGCCAGCGTCTGGCAAGCGTTACCTGATAATACATTTAAAATTAAACAAGGTGGTCAGCAATGCTGGGGTCTGCTGTCATTATCCACACTCTGATGCAGTGGTGTACATTAGTGAAAGGTCATGCCAGGACATTGCAGCGATGGAAAAGCAGGATCAGGACACATGGAATCCATCGGTGCTGGCCACTGAAACAGACGCAGAATGCAAACCAAAACCAGCAGCAAACATTTTAGCTCAGTTGAAATAATGCAGCATCATTAAGTGATTAACTTTTACTACATTTAGTGGGTTTAATTTTCGTGTTTCTGTAAATTCCTGTGTCATATAGTCAATCTGAAATTATAGCTCTAAGCTATCCTAATCACAAAAAAAACAAAATGTGTTCCGTGTCATGTAAATGAAATCCGAGGGTGAGAATTGTTGGCAAAAAACCACTTGATAAATATACAGTATGACAGACGAAGGGGAGTTTGTTAGCGGATTAGCCTGCTCTCACACCTTAAGGTGAACAAACACACACACACACACACACTCTCTCCTATCCACTTAAACACAGCTTACACACTGCACTGTTCATGAGTGACGCTGGTCACTTGTTTGTACTGCACACAGGGATTCACCCAGTTGTCCCCAGAGATACTGCAGACCCAAAACTATCCTAGATGCATGAAGGCTGATGCACCCTTTGGTTATGTGCCACTTACCAACCAACACCACCTTACCTTCTACTGAACTGGCACTGTCCTCCTACTGGGGTGTCTCCCTCAGTCTGATACCCCTGTGGGAAAAAGAATAGTGGCAATCTCCCCTACACCAGGATTAGATCACTCAGTCACTCTAGATATAAAGACAAAGTACAGAAATTTAAAATAAACGTGTTTATTAAAAGTAAAAATATCAGAAGAAAATATAATACAGCCTTAGGAAGCTTAATGAAAATTTGCAATGTGTAAAGTAGACGTTGTCTAGGGCAGCTTTTAGATGTTGCAGTCTGAACGATGCACAAGTATTGGCTGTTATTTAGGTCAAAAATTTCAGGCCTCATCGTATCACATGATTGGTTGGCTATCCCGGTGATGGATGGCTCTGCCCAAACGCTTTGATCCTTGTACTTACCTGTGCAGTCACGTTTTAGGTTTTTTTTTTACATATAAACCAATAATTTGTTAAATGTCTATTTTAACCTAAGAACACGAGGCGAGAGACAAAAATAACCGGACTGAGCTTGGGGCTTTCCTGGAAAACCGTCTGGAGGTTGGCCGGACGTGAATCATAAAACTCTCTCCCCTCCTACCTGCCCTCTCAAGCCGCCGACCGGCCAGGCAAATCCTGTGAAGAGCCCAGTCAGTATTTGCACAACAATCGCTACACGAGTTGCAGCAAAAATGTCAGGTGAAAAAAAATAAATCGAACAGCGAATCAACATCAAAATTTCTTTTTCCGTAAAGCAGTTTTTGACTGACTGACACATTCCTGTCCTCGATCGTCCTCCTTATTCAGCTCCCTGTGAGATTTTTACTTGTTCCCAAAAATCAAAAGTGACCTGAAGGGAACACATTTTTCTTTCAATGGAGGAAGTGAAGACAGAAACGGCAAGCCTGTTGAAGAGCCTCAAGCAAGAAGACTTCCAGCACTGTCTCAATCAATGGAAGATACATATGGAGCGGTGTAGAGATCAGGGAGGGGCGACTATATAGAAGGTGACAAGGTTTAAAATGCTGTAAGTCATCAATAAATATATATTTTTGTACCAATCCGGTGATTTTTGTATCATAAATTACTTACAAAAAAGAGAAAGAGAAATGAACTGAAATATTTGGTTTCTTTACCGCCAGTTTGTGAAACAGAACTGATAAAAATCAACCTTCTGCTTGAACAGACTTGCCATTACCTTCGCATTTCAGAGTATCTAAGCTTGCTAAATGTCCTTATTTCTAACGGTTATGACATTACAAATTGTTAACATGCACTCATTTTATTGAAAGTGTTTCAAGAACCCTCATAACTCAACTAAAAACATTTTACTGCATAAGCGAGGGCCTGCAAAACTGCCCATACAGCCAAATACATGTCGCCAACCCCATTAATTTAGGAAATTAGAAAGGCAGACAAGCAGACACAGTAGACCAATCAACTCATCACACACGCGTGCAGGCGCTCCTCATAATCTGATCGTCCAAAGACGTCCACAATGTACAAAGCCTAAGGTGCAATAAAATGTCTTCAGTAGACATTTACCTACCTGGCATTGCCATTTTAAATTTATCCTAAATTAATATAATGACAAACTCTAAACAGCTCCTTCTTTGCACAAATTTAATACAATATTTACAACTGCTGTGCTTGACGTTTTGTTGTAAATTGTCTTCGTTTTTACAATATTTCTATGAAAAACATTCACAAATATACATATAGTATATTCACGAAAAAGTATCAGATGCAAGGCGGTAATTACAGTGCGTACATTTCTATAACATGGAAATCCGCAAAACTAAACACAAAGCAATGAAATATTCTAAAACTTATTCAGTCGAAGAAATGGGCTGAGGAGCAACTATTTAAAAAGTACAAACTAAACCAAAACAAAACTTAAGAAAACGCGTCTCTTCATGTATATATAAATACACAAACATGATAAAATTCTTTTACACGTTGAAACGTGCTTAGAAGATAAAAAAAAAAAAAATATTAAAAGGATTAATGGTTTTAACAGGAATGGATTAAAAGGATTTATATACATTTCGTTTTCTTGAAGAAAAGAGATCAAGTCTTGGTGCTCTTCATTTTGTAAGCCATTTCTGAAAAAGAGAAAAAAGTCACAAGGATCACTTTAAGAAAAAAACATTTCTAAACAAACTTGAACAAAACTCCATTATAATGATATTTTTATATTGTTTAGTACACAATTATAATTAAGTATATACACAAATAAGTAAAATGTTTTGTAAAGTTCCATCTTATTTTCTGAAACCGCTTTTCCTGGTGGGAGTTGTGGTGTGTAATTTTGACATAAGACAAAAAAAAAAAAGAAAAACCAGCGATACACATGCATAAGGAATACAGCGGGTCAGGAAAATGTGTCTTAGTTGCTCATTTCTTCATTTATTTGCTTTTGTGACCCCCACACAACAATAAAATATGCCCTGAAATGAAGACGATCGTTTTCACCCATCAAAGTCAAGGAGGGGTGAGCTCCAGCAAATACTTTGTTTTGGACAGTCGGAAGAATTAAAAATGAAAAATCTCCAGCCATCAATTGGTACGTTTATAAGCAGGCATCGCATGTCAGATGAAGACTCCCGAGAGGACGATGAATTCAGGTGCTGAAATTCTGGACAGTTTTTTTTTTTTTTTTTTTAAATTTTAAAAATGGAAGTCCACTGGCTTACAGGTGTACACAAAGTTGCAACAGTAAGCATCTACTCGATGTACAATTCACAGATTAAAACGCCATACTCTCTAGAGTGATGCGTATTAAAATTTTGATTTCTGCATTGATGCCATCTTTCAGACCTTACTACTGACACCAAAACAAATACTGAGGCAGGCCTGTAAGCCTGCATCGCCCCTTGCTCGGCCGTATTCTACAAATCATTACAAGGTTGGTGACTCTCACCCTTGGAGTCTGCAATTTGTGATGCTCCGATCGATCGGTCTCAAATGAAACTGGCCACTTTTCATTATTAAAATAGACTCGATTGGTCCTTGGTAAATTGGCCAATCACAAAAACCAATATTTTTAAAAAACCTGCTTTTCTAAGCTTTATGGTATTTCGTTGTAATGCTCCTTTATGTGAGCCGGCACAAAAAAAAAAAAAAAAAAAAAAAAACACAACTGTTGCAGAAAACGTCCTGCAGTGTAAACAAAGAGCAGCAAGTGGAAGCTTGTTTTATCAGTGAACAACAGCCAAGTAATGTATAAGCCTTTACGTTAAAGAAAGTGGAGTGATAAACTGAAAAGAAAAAAGTAGTCGGAGAAGTCATCCTGTGCAACTACACAGACTGCAAGAAGAACTACGAGGGACATTCAAAAAGTTTCCGCACTTTTATATTTCCATTGGTGACTATGTAGAAAAGTTTTGTAATTTGTTTTTGAAATTCTGAATTGGAAAAAAAAAAAAAAAAAGTGTGGTAACTTTTTGAACGTTCCTCGTCCTTTAGACCTTTATTTTGTCCTTTAAATGAAAATGGACACCACTCGAGTTTAGACAGCGTGCTTGTTTAAAATGCAGCAGCTTACACTATTAATTGGAAAAAGGAAGACATATTTGAAATTGCTGCTTGGTTTTAAAGATTTGTACTGTGTTTATTATTTGTTGCTGTGTGTGTCACACAGCATAATTTTTGGTAAGAAACAAGTAATTAAAAGGGTAATCCATATTTCATATTTACACCTCAAGAACAACGAATATCTAGCTGATACACTGAAGAAAAAAGTCACCTGTATAAATACAGCATATGTATACTTTCACAGCAAAAAACTACTGCAATTATTTAAAATTATTAAAACCAATAAATGCAAGTATTTCTACATGTAAGCACTGTTAACTGCCAATATCAATTAAACTGACTGTGTGAGATTATATATATATATATAATTATATATAGTTTTGTATTTTTGTAGTTTTACTCCTGAGCTTTCAACCCCTGCCAGGGGTCTTCATCAGAGGAAGATGCTTAGACTTACAAGAATCAAAAGGCAATATATAGCAACACATTACGTGGAGGGGGTGGGGGGTGGCTAAGTCAGTGTGATGGGGGGGAGGCGGGTATTGGGTGTACAGTTTATTTATTATGAACATGTTCTTCTTAAGTTTGCATATGCTGGATTTATGTCCAAGTGTCTGTTGATGGCATTCTCATTTGATAACCAAGATTCGGCCAGCTCTCTGGCACTTTTAGTACTGGCCTTAAATTTTACTTGTACATTGTCCTACTTAAATGTATGTCCTGTTGATTTAGTATGCGTGTAGATCAATGAAAGTGAGTCCTTTCTTCTGATGCCGTTGCGATGTTCCTGTATACGTGTTGCGATTCTTTTTGAAGTTTGTCCTATGTATACCGCTGAGCAAGAACTGCATGGAATGCTATAAACTGCGTTTCGTGTTTCTGCTATCGATTTCTTATTTTTAGCATTAAACAGGACCGTGCACAGACTGTTCATGGGTTTGTGTGCTATTCTGACACCTGACTTGGCCAGGATGCGCGCTGTACCTTCAGACACCTTGTGGTGATAAGGGAGTGAGTGCCAGGTGGAGTGGGGGTTCTGATTCAATTCTTTGCTGAGTTTTTTAGCGTCTTCTGTGTAAGCTCCGATTAATGAATGTTTTTGAGTATCCGTTTGAAGTGAAAAGATGGAAGAGATAGCGTCTCTCATTCATTTTTGTTTCCTTCGTATTACAATGGCCAAGTCAGGCGTCAGAATAGCACACAAACCCATGAACAATCTGCGCACGGACCTGTTTAATGCTAAAAACAAGAAATCAATAGCAGAAACACGAAACGCAGTTTATAGCATTCCATGCAGTTCTTGCTCAGCGGTATACATAGGACAAACTTCAAAAAGAATCGCAACACGTATACAGGAACATCGCAACGCCGTCAGAAGAAAGGACTCACTTTCATTGATCTACACGCATACTAAATCAACAGGACATACATATAAGTAGGACAATGTACAAGTAAAATTTAAGGCCAGTACTAAAAGTGCCAGAGAGCTGGCCGAATCTTGGTTATCAAATGAGAATGCCATCAACAGACACTTGGACATAAATCCAGCATATGCAAACTTAAGAACATGTTCATAATAAATAAACTGTACACCCAATACCCGCCCTCCCCATCTCACTGACTTAGTCACCCCCCCACCCCCTCCACGTAATGTTTTGCTATATATTGCCTTTGATTCTTGTAAGTCTAAGCATTATCCTCTGATGAAGACCCCTGGCAGGGGTTGAAAGCTCAGGAATAAAAACTACTTTATGATACGTGATTAATTTTTTCTCCCTTTGTGGATCTCCAGCTGCAAATATGCAAACCGTATCACCGACCTTCTCTTCCATATTATATTGTGTACATTTTATTAGTTAAAGAATGTATTTTTAAAGGAAATTTTATTTTAGTATGTTATGGCCACTAAATTTTATTTTGAAAAAAAAAAAAGTCAACGCCTGTGGTCTATAGTTTATACTTAATATAGGACATAAAACTGGTATAAAGAAGGGATTATAAAATAAAGTATCAGTATCAGCTGATCAAGTAACATGACATTGGCAATTGGTATCAGCCTTTAAAAAAAAAAAAAAAAAACCTGATCAGAGTCTCCCTATCTGCAACATATCTACATAAATAAATACTGTATATATGCTTTCAAATAGTGGATTTTGGGAGGGTGGTCCCCCTTGGTGATTTGAGCTAACTATAGATGCAATAGGTATTGAGTTTGAATCACACTAAATTAATGACTGAGCGTGAGGTGCTTGAAAACTGACATTTATTTCCAGTAGTGAAATACTACCTTTTTTCAGTATCAGTTACCACCCTCTGAACTTTGACAAGTGAAAATGACAGGCATATTTCATGCTGTGTGCAAAATATTGATAAATGAAGAAATAATTAAATACATAAAGAAATAAGCAACAATTTCATGACAATTTTTCATGCTTGCAATTTCATTGTGGTTTTATTTATTTATTCAATTTCACAAAATATTTGTGTATTTATTCAATTCTGTCCAAACTAATCCCCCAAAGAAAAAGACTGTGCTTGTCTGCCATAATTTAAAACCTTCTATTTTTACAGAAAACAAGAATTGTCCACATACCAACAGCATTTTGAGGGTCCCTAAAGTCTGAGGATCAAGCTGTGCAGGATCAAATGTATGCATTTCATTTGCAGAGATGTGAATGCTCTGAAGACAAATAAAAAGATTTTATAAATACAGTACACGGTTACAAAAACAGACCAATATCAGGTTTAGGTTAAATTTACAGATTTAACTGGTCTTAAAATAGTCACAATTATATAGCAGTACTTAAAAATCTCAAATCCACTTCATTTAATTCAGGTTTACGGAGTCACTGCGCGTCTGCCTGGGGGGTTGCCAACCAGGATCCTGACTTGTTTCATCATATCAGTGCATGCTCCCCCAACTTGACTTGACTTGGGTCGAAGAAGGAAAAATAAATGATGCACGGTTTCCCCAGTATTGCAAGCCCTAAACCAGCATTTACCTCAGACGTGAATAAATCTGGGGTTTATCAACATCAAGCTTGCAATTTACTATGTTTAAAAAAAAAAAACAGACCAACTGAAATTTTCTTTTATTTTTATATTTTATTAGAGTCAAAAAAAAACATTCCATACGTGCAAGTCAAGTTTAACAAAACTGGTTAGAAACAAATTGACCCCCCACCCATGAGAAACAGAAATCTTAGACACAGTTTTAGGTTAAGTAAATCCTACACTGTTAAGATGAACTGTGAGAGCATGTCAATTTATAGCTTAATTAACTCGCACCACTTATTTTATTCACCAAAATAGAACAAAAACATTGCAAGAACATTAGAGATGAACAGGATTTATTGTTACTTACCGTTCCATTTTTCATAGGAATATTGATGAATACTTCATTTTCTAAAACAGAGCTCTCATTTACCGTCATGTTACAAGCCTTTTTCCTGCATCTCTTAGTATTATCTACCGTTGATGTCATTAACCTGCATAAGATAAACACAATTTTACTGGTAAAATTATTTTTCCAATTATTGCCAAAAGGAAAATTACTCCAGAAGTCAGTTCTGTTAGTTCATTAAGTGTCTGCCATTATCATCTACATTTAGTCCACCAGAGTCAGATGCTTCTCCATGTGAGTCAGATACCAGTGAGCCTTGATATTTGATCCTAATTGGCTAAAAGTATCTATCACCTTAGCATGTATAAATGAATGGGCTAAATTTCATTCCTTTCCCTTTTTTAAAACCTGTAATTCATGTTCACAAAAGAACAAAAACGTAACGCAGCAGCACCCCAGGTACAAGGAAAAAACAACTCTGGACAAGTGCGCAAGTCCAAATGCTGGGTTCAATAAAGATAAACAGCAGTCCTAAGAGCTGCACTGTCAGTTTTCAGTTAAAATGCACTTCTTTGGAGCAGTGAAGGATAGTAAATTTTATCTAATTTACTACATAAACTGAACATCCATTTTTAATCCAGGAACAGTGTGATCATAATACAAATGTGAATGGGGTGCCAGGCTATAGAATATTTCCCAGTACACCGATACTTTCCTCTACTAGACTAGTTTAGATTTGCCAGTTCGATTAACATACATATCTTAGGGATATGAAAGGAAAACTGGAGCTTCTCATGAAAAACCTGCTAGCACAACATGTGAACTCCATAGGGGAAGTTCCTTGGACACTGTTTTGGATAGAGGCAATAATACACTTTATATTTTTAAATTCATACGGCTTCCAAGTATAAATAAACTAACTATAAAATGTCCTAAGACAATGGGCATCAGTTAATCAGATGCAGCAGAAGTACTATGTAACCAAGTACTTTTCTGTGCAGAAAAAAAGGGGTAAGCATGTTGTAGTGGTTAAGGCTTTGGAATTAAAACCCCGAGTTTGTAGATTCAAATAATGTTACTGATGCTGCGTGAGCGTGACCAAGGCACATCACCTGCTTGTGCGCCAATTGGAAAAAAACAAAAAAAAAATGTAACCAATTGTATCTCAAATGTGACCTGCCTTGGAAAAAATAATAAATAACTAAGAATATCGAACATGCTATACACAATTATCCATGAGTAAAACATTCCTACATTCCATCAAGTCCTACTTTTTTTCAGCTTTTCCTAGTGGCTGGGCTTTTATTGATGGGCACTGCAAAACAATTTTACAAGAAAGTATATTCTTCCAAACTGAAATGGTTAATCATGTGAAATGTAAATATATATTATCATTCCAAGATGTATATAGCGGGTTGGACAATGACTGACTGATTCTAAGATGTTTTTGATTTTCATTTCTTTACACAATTCACTCGAGTATTTGTTTTTCGTCAGTTGCACGTGGTCCCCTACTTTAAGGTCTACAGATGTGATGGTATATACAAAGTAGAGCTGGAAGTAAATATAAATAAATACACACACAATGCTTCTCCTGTGCCCTAAAAATATCATTTTTTGCATCCGACTCCGTTTCATTCACTCTTAAACCGAGTTCCCCATCTGTTGTTTAATGCCAAGACCGTCTTAATAACGACGTTCCTTTTATTACAATGCTTTAAAACTTCAACTTTAAAGAGACTCGTCACTCAACCTGCCTTGTCAGACAATTAGTCTCCATAGTACGTGTCTGCTCCTTTGACACTGAATGCCTAAAACAAGGAAGTGTAATTAAAATAACTCAGACAACCTTTATTAAAATATTGCTGCATCAGTAAAGGAGAAAAAAAAAAAAGTAGACCCTGACTTGATATTGTGATGATCCTGTTTTTCTGGGTGAGCCCAAAGCTGCTGACTGGCTCTTTATTCTGAGTGCTGCAATATAAATGGCACCCTACCACTGCCCGCCTCTTGCCTACCTTTATCGTTGCTCACTATTCTCACCCTGCTGCTGTCTTACTAACAAACCCATGATTCCTCCTGATCTTAAAAAGCTCTGGCTGTGCCTGTTTGGCAGGAAGACACGTCACAATACGTTTGCACTATAGGACTCCAGCTCAGTTTTGCAAGTGGTGCCTGTGCAACAGTGTTATAAGCCGTTCATGATATGCAGATGTACAAATAAAAAAATAATACTGTAACAAAGCATAGTCCCAGTGCATTCAACCCTTAAAGACTTCAGCTCCTTTTCATGGCTGCGGTTATGGCTTGCTGTCCTGAAGAGGATTTTCACACCCAATCATTTGTACTAAACTGAACAAATTGATGGCGGTGCAGATACTTGCCAACTTTGATGGCTCTTGTACAAGTATTTAAGCTGCAGTTGCCCTAGTACTGCAAGATCCCCCCCCTTCCCTCCAGTCTGTGTTTGTTCTTGCTGTAGACTCCAGTGAGACCGTTACCATAATAAAGTTTATAATAAAAAAAAAAAGCATTTACAAACATAGATTAATGATTCTGCATGTTAAATGTACTCAAAGTTTGTAGATATGAGAATATTTACTTATTTTTAAATATTCTAACCTTATTTTTGTGCTAATCTGACAGACTTAGCAAAACATTTTACCACAATATTGCAAACCCTTAATCTGTGATAGTCATCCTTGCTAGTGCTGCCAGTTATGACATCCCTACCTTGGCTCAAGATGTGGTGTAACAAAAGTTGTCAGTCCCATTATAGAATCATTCTGTGTAGCTCTACCAGGTGTAGTTACAGCTTTTCTGTTAGACCTGATGAATAAAAACATATATTAACGCATTAAATTGTCTCTTAGTAGAAAAGCTAACATATGAGCAAAATATCAACTTACAAGAAAATTTATAATACATACTTTCTAATGCCAGAACTCAGTTTCACGGATAGGACTTTTTTCTTAGAAGTTGGAGGCTTCTTAGTGCTTGGTTTCACCTAAAATACAAATTTGTTTAATGAGATATTGGTGGATGCTACATGACAAGAAAAAAATAAAATATGACAAGACAATGTACCATAGTATTAACACTAAAAAAGAAACACACACACACACAACACTTTGAGGGCTGAATATTTTTTCCAAAAAACTCAGTTTTCTGAAAAGCACACAATGCATTAGTTTCACACATAAATCAAGACTGCTGTTGGCGCCTGTTCGGCATCCCTGGTAGCACTGGCTGAGTGGGGGTGGGGTTATCGATGGCCAGCTGGAATGCACGGCGAGCCAGCTACCTTTTTGTCTTCACACAGCAGGTGGGTGATGGTGGCAGTCGCAGTGTGACGCTATATGGTTTGTACCTCGTCATCATAAGTGGTGGTCCTCCTAGGCGAACGCTGCTGTAGGCATATCAGCTACACAAACATGTTCAGCACCACAATCAGCTGGGGACTGTTGTGAGGTACCAGCATCAGCCTTTTCGATATCCATCTCCAGATCACTTACATCAAACTCAGAGTCCGAAAAGTCAGAGTCTGATTCAGCGATAATACGTAAAATGTCCATGGAGTATTTTACTTTGCACATTTGCTTTAGTCTCACCAGATGTCGATGCCATTTTAGAGGCCGTTTGCTCTTCACTACTCAGGCACATGCAGGGAATTGAGGTCAAATCAACAAAGCTAACTTTCCCTCAACCAAAGAGTCAAACTAAAGTTTGACGAGTTTTGTCACAATTTACAGCCCATTACCATAAGCCCTGAAAGAGTTAAGGAGCCAATCCAATCAACAATAGCTTCAGTTCAATGGGATCAGACTTTAAAAAACGTCGTAGTATTTCAGTTAGGGTTAAACTATAATTGGTCATTTGAAACCTATGATATTAATTGTTGGGCAATGATTCACATTAAAACAAAGAAGAAATTTGTCAAAAGTGTTTTAAAACATTACACAAAAAAAATGTATTTCTGTCTGGAGTAAAAACTCAAGTATTGCAGGTTTTAATGTTTAGATTTTCAGGTAAACTCTAAGCACACTTTCAACAGTCCTTGCCAGCTACTTTAAAACAAGCAAAGTCATGGGCACTTAATATAAAGCCACAATATGCTGAAAATGTCAGTTGTGGTAACTTATGAAGATATCTTACCTTTTTTAAAATTGAATCGGGTGGCACATTTTCTTCATCAGAAGCCATTCCATTGCCTTTTTTACAGGTGGCTAAGAAAAAAACAAGTTACATGAACACTAATTAGAAGGTTTGAAAAAGAGAAAGGAGGCTACTAATTAAATCTGAGATCAGATAAGTTGTTGTGATATGAATTTGTCACAAGACATGGCAAAATATGTTTAGTTAGCCAAGTTGTTGTTCTGCTAACCTTTAAGTGCTGATTTGTGTTGGGTCTTGAGTTCAGCAATAAAGTTTATATCTTCACCAATATTGGCTTCTGCCTGCAATACACATTAAAATTTGGTTAGTTACAACTCAAACCACATTTGTATGTGATGTGCCATGTGTGTATTAACATTCTATCGACTCACTTGGAGACGGAGGTATGCAGGAATATTTTGCACACTGTGCTATTTGTAAAAAGCAGAGACCACACTCAGCTTGCATATTAATGGAACATTTCTAATCCAGGCAGCTCAAGTAAAAAATAAAATGTCTTTAAAACATAAAGAAGAGGGACGCCTCATGCCTGGACAAACTGGTGAGGAAGGCAGGCTCTATTGTAGGCACGGAGCTGGACAGTATGACATCTGTGGTAGGAGCCTGCTCAGCGCCCGTCGCTCTGTCAATCATGGAGACTCCACTGCATCCACTGAACAGGATCATCTCCAGACAGAGGAGCAGCTTCAGCGACACACTGCTGTCACTGTCCTGCTCCACTGACAGACTGAGGAGATTGTTCCTCCACCACACTATGCGACTCTTCAATTCCACCGGGGGGGGGGGGGGGCGGTTTGGGGGGGTCAAACGTTAACATTATACAAAGTTACTGTCTGTTATACCAGCATTTTTATCACTCTTTAATATTGTTTTTATCAGTATGCTGCTGCTGCTGGAGTATGTGAATTTCCCCTTGGGATTAATTATCTATCTAAAGGGAGCAGTAACACATACCTTTGCTACTGCTTCAACAGCTTTAGATTGTCCTCCAGCAGCTGAGTTGATGAAGGGGAAAGAGGAAAAAACAAAATGTATTAAATCCTCATTGATAACAATGATTTTTTGAAACAGAATGATGAAACTGGCCGTTTAAACAGCCAGTCCTAGATGATTATTTGAATCATGAATAGAAGTACTGTACAGTAGAACCTCTGGTCACAAACGTTTCCGAACACATACACTTCGGGTTACAATCAAAAATATCGCCAACATTTTGCATCTGTTTATGACCACACGCTCTGGTGGCGAACAAAAATACTGGCGGCCAGTTTCCCTTCCAGTTCATACGCGCCAATGATTTCCAATTCTCCGTTTCCCCATTTTCTTTTGTTTGTGTAACAAAGCAGCTGATGTTGCAAAAGGAGTTACAATGTTAACCAAGCAGAGGCCTCAAGTGCTGTAAGAGGTGGAAAAACTGCTGCTAGTGTGGTTGAACGAGAAGCAACTTGCAGGGGATAGCGCAAGTTAGGTGATCATATGCGAGAAAGCCAGGAAGATTCATGGCGATTTGCTGGGGGGAAAAAAAAAATCTTTCTTCGAGTGGCGAAGGTGAGGAATTTAAAGCCAGTAGAGGATGGTGTGAAAAGTTTCGCAAGAGAAGTGGCATTTAATCCCCAACCCCCCCCTCCGCTTAAAACTCTTTTTTTTTTTTTTTTTTTTTTTTTTTTAAATAAGTGTTTACAGCAAGTGGTTTGTAAGGGTCTAGTGCGAACTCTTACAATATTAGTTTTCTCTGTTGTTCAAGGTTTTCTCAGTGTTATTCAATTTTGTTACATTTAGTTTACTATTACACTGTGCATTCTATGGTATAATTAACTATTTTTGTGCAAAAAAAAAAAAAAAACCAAACTTTAAATATATATTTACATACAGTTTGTACGGTCTAGAACGGATTAATTGTATTTACATACAATCTTGTGGGGAAATTACGTTTGGGTCACGTCCAGAGTTTTGGAACGAATTATGGTCGTGACCAGAGGTACCACTGTTCAAGCAAATCCCAAATAGCCCTTAGCCTTGACAAGCAGCTTTCACATGTTAACATTATACTAATAAAGCAAAATGATTAAAACACTGCAAAATGCACAAATGGAAAATTGCTTGTAAATGACCAGATACAAATGCTGTTGTCCTTAGGACAGAATGAGCATTTATGACATTCTTTACAAAGTCTAACCGCTCAGAGGCAGCTTACAAGCTCATCTGTGTCACATAAAAATGCCGAATTTTACAGATCATCAATGACGAGCAGATTTCCAAACAGGAATGATAACATACCAAAATAATCAATCCACTTCATTTGTCGTACACTTAGTGGAAGCTTAATGATGGCAAGGTTGTATGTGTTTTCAATTTCTTTGTGAAGATTGTCTCTTTTGACCTTTAAAGCTTCCAATATGCTTTCAACTGTGGAAAGAAAATTTTAAGGAATCAGCGAATACTGTTTTCATTACGTCATGCATTTACAAAAGTTAGTAAACAAGATTCCTAAACAAGTTACAACTTTACTAAACACATAAACATGTAGGCAGGCAGTGTAGCGCAGTGTTTAAGGCTTTGGGCTTCAAAAGTTGAGGTTGTGGATTCAAATCCCACTACTGACACCATTTAACCCTGAGTAAGTTACTCGACCTGCCTGGGCTCCAATTGGAAAGCCAAAAGAAACGTAACCAATTGTATTATAAATGTAAGTCACCTTGCAAAAAGGTGTCAGCCAAATAAGTAAAGGTAAGCTATGCAGTATTGTAACATCCTGCACATTTATAAGATTTTAACATTGAAGTTTGGGAGTAGTCACCTGGCAAAGATACCAGAGCAGTGTAAAAACCCAGTAAAGGATCACATACCTTCACTGTCGTAGTCTTTTAAGAAAGCTGCCATTTTTCTCTCTTTCTCAGCATTCTTTCTTCCTCTGGTAGATTTACCCATTTTTGCTGCCTATTTAAAAAAAAAAAAAAAAAATTCAAAATGTAACTTTTTAAAAGACCAGGCTCCCATGTTGGCTGTCAAAAGAACTGCAATTTAAATTATTTAAACTGCAAGTTAAAAAAGAAAAAGTATACTCAAATGTAGAAATACACATTAACAAGCATTATTCTCTTTCTAAGCGACTTATGGCAATGGACATCAGAATTCCTGTAAAGTGGGGCATGTATAATGTCTAAGCAATGTGATAAATTGAATCTAAATACAAATCACAATGCCAAATACCTCAATGTAAGTGGACAAATGCAATAACATTTTGTAGCAGCTGTTTATAAGATTTTAATAAATGATACATAAGGATTTTGCAACCTTGGTCTTACGGGATTTATTTTTTTAGTTTCTGGTTTTGCTTCAAATATCAAAGTCTTTGGTAGACTATTTCATCAAGTTTTTAAAATTCCCCCAGGTAATGCCAATGTAAGATTCTTCCTCCAAGAATAAAACCAGTTTAGTCTCAAACAGAGGAGACTGTGTGGGGACCTAATCCAGACCTTCAAAACCCTCAGAGGCATTGATAAAGAAGATCCGGTAGAATTCTTGTAGTTTAAGAGTGAATCAAATATGTGAGGACACCCATGAACATTAAGGGGAAGACATATAGGACTGAAGACAGGAAGCCCCTCTTTACTCAAAAATGTGTTGGAATCTGGAACAAACTATCAAGACAGCAGCTAATAACTGAGACAACAGAGGTAAAAAAAATCCAGCAGACAGACTAATATTAGCAGATCTAACGTTTGGCAGCACAGAGTTCAGAGTCTGGACAGCCAAGGTGTAGAAGCTGTTGCAGAACTGGTTTAAAACACTACAGTACCTTCTGCTGGATGGAAGTAGGCTGAATAGGAAACTGAAAAGGGTGGAAGCGGTCTTTCATGATACAACGTTCAATAAACATTTCTTTAATGGAAGGTAGAATGGTCCTGGTGATCTTTTCTACTTTGTGCACTATTACCCTATAGTACTCACACCAGTCCTCATAAAGTACTTCGAGATCAAGTCTTGGAAAGCCAGACTTCTGCCATCACATAACCCTTTCCAGTTTGCCTATCGCCCAAACCCTTCCAGTGAAGATGCCATACCTTCTACTTTCAATCTAATTCTGTCCCATTAGGACAAAACAAATACACTTATGCTGGAATGCGGTTCATAGACTTCAGTTCAGCATTCAGCACCATCATCCCTCAGAAGGTCATAGGGATGCCGAGACTGTTGGGCTAAAACACTAACCTTTGCAACTGGATCCTAAGCTTTCTGACAGAGAGACCCCCAAACACTCTGCATTGATAACACCATCTCCATGCATCATTATGCTGAGCACTGGCGCCCCCCAGGGCTGTGTACTCGGCCAACTTCATATTGAGAAACAAATGACACTGACGGACTGAATGGTCTGCTCTAATTTGTCAACTGTGTTATGTTCTTAATGCTCACCTTTGGACTCAGCGGCAAAAAAAAACAACAAAAAAACACAAGATGTCCACTTCAGAAAGAAACATTTAGCACACCCATTTTTAAAGATTAAATTTCTCTTACTTCAGATCTGAAATTGATTTTACAGACCGAACATTCTGAATGGAAATAACGTATTAGGAACTTTACCTGGAATTTTCCTTGCATCCTAACTCTCTTAACAATGCTGTATTAATTTATTTTCAATGAATGCTATTGTATTTTTAACGGACTATTTTACAGATTTAAACTTATTAAAACTTAAACATAAATTGATATCTGCCTTAAATAAGTTGTTTGATCTTGTGATATTATACAAGGGCCTTTTCAATTTTTTTACCTAAGGCTTTCTGTAGGATTTTTATATTTAGCAGTGAGACTTGCATGCAGGTTACACAATCGGAGTGGTCTTTACTTTCCTTAGTAAAAACAGTAATTGACACTTGGCATAGTGTTTTTAGTAAAATGCCACCTTCTCTCACTTTCTTAACCATAGCTAATTTAAAAGAGGCAACTTTCAATAAAACTCTGCCCATTTGCTATCGGGACTTGCAACACAACTGTCCTGTAGGGAATTTATAGTATCGATTTGTCCATCTCTCCATACAGTGCATCAAGCTTTAACAATTTTTATTTAATGAAGAAATAATCGACACGACGTTCAGGTTCAGCTTCATTACACAATTAATTGATAAACATCATTGGTCTACTGAAAATTAACTGCATAATAAATAATATCTTCATACTAAATAATACTATCCATACCACGAAACCTCTGCATAGGAGTAATGCCACCGATAAAGTGAAGGAAGCCACGCGCGATTTACAATGCAACTAAACGTCCAGCTATATGAACCGAGACTGGCGTGTTGTGTTCATATGTTTCCAGTCTGAGAAGATTTTTTTTTATCATTCTCAATCTTTACTTCGAATAAATTAACAGCAACGGTCATATATGGCCCACATATAACGCTATTCAGAGGCTGGTAAGTACTCGTCTTTTCATGTTTCTCCCAAGACTTCCTTCCAGCAACGAGGATATCGCAAACCATATAATACAAACATTAAAAAAGAGCGAAAATTAATAAATGACTACATTTATATTTTAAATGTTCCTAACATTCTGCAACTTAGTACCTTTATATGGAAACGTAAAGAATACAGCAATCCCGAGTTCAAATAACACCAATTATAGCGTACCACGCGTAAAACGCTACTAAGACAAATTAATCAAACTCTCCTATTTAATTAAACAATGCATTTCAGTGAAAAAAAAAGAAACATACCGGGAGATGTAAACTGGCGGGTTACTTCAAATTTTCTGTAAGCGAATGACGACCAATTGCTTTTTTCCTTACCTTAAACGTGTTGAATACTTTTTTTGATTTTAACCAATCCCGCAACCTCCCTGCCAAACAGTAAAATATCTTAACCAATGAACGTACGAGCTTTCGTTAGCTGAACCTCCCAATTCACGTCGCTCAACACAACTGACGAATAGATATTTTAAATTGCTTTCAGGTGGGCGTTAACCTCATGTTCATCCGGTCGATAATTTTTGACGCAATTGTCCACGTGACAAACACAATGGCCTCGCCCACTTCCGCTCGGCCTTTAAAATCAAGAAAATAAAAGTCCCAGACCTTTTTTTTTCTCTCCTAAATTCAAGACTAAGACAGGTGCTCGATTTATATAAAAAGGCGATATCATTTTGGATTTTAATTTTTAAGCGAGAATAAATATTTAAACTATTAAATAAATAAAGCCAAGACTTTACTTTTGACCATATTATCACGTTTAATGGCATGTGCACTTACCACAATACAATTTTAAACAAGTTTATATTGATGTTTCTTTAAACAGAGCTATTAAATGTTCTAAAAGCTGACGAAAAACGTTTTTCCTATTTTAAGCCTTAGCTCTAATGGAAAAGTACTGTAACGTTTGCTGGTTCCGAGGGAGCCCCCATAACAGTTCAAGCTTCAGGGTCCCAAAAGTGTAGGTCTGGGCTTGTAGTGCTTGTTCAAGCCATGCCACTAAGCATCGAGGCTGTTTTCAGGGAAAAAGAAGAACCTATCCATTAGTTGTATAGGGGTCCTAAGAATTTGCTCAGTAAGGGTAAAAAACACTTATACAAAGAATGAAAATATACTTTACTATACCTCTGAAAACATGTATGGGGTGCAGCTGCAAATGGAGTCCAGTAGATGGCAGTGTCACTATTCTAGGCGCAGAACGTTTCTAGTAAAACTTTTATTTTGATACAACGATTTGCGCTTCTGCTCGGATGACGTTTACGAGGTTGCGCCGTGGTCAGGCGCGCAAGCGTGAAATCGAGAGTTGTGGGACTTGCGGAGCATATCCTGTATTTATCTTAATTTGTAATATATTGTTTTGTTTAAATGTGTGATACTCCGGCCGAAACATGTCTGCCCGACAAGCTGCAGAACAGGCTGAAGCAGCTACAGGAACTAACGGAGTTTGCGGGGAGTTGCGAGAACAAACTGAATGTCTGGTTTGATACTTTGGGATGGAGCCGACACATGCAAGACACCGACGATGTATTGGTATGAGCCAGTATTGCAGTTTTATTATTCAAAATAAGAATACAAAATTACAGTTGTAAACCATCTTTTTAAGTTACGCAGTCCCCTACGTATATGAACATTTTTGCCCGGTTCTTGTAAAGAATTTTCCTCTGCAACGCGATAAATCGCGGTGGCTGCAGGTTTTCGTTGCGTCCGGTTTCACAATGCGCGACGCATAACCGACTTTTATTTGAATTCCATGTTGAATTACCTTTCAGTTTTGTGTGGAATGTTTTTCTCAGAATCGCTGTGCAGTGTACAATTTACCTTAGTATGCATAAAAAGGTATATTAAGAAAAAGAGGACCACATCTGGAATAAGAGGATTTGAAAATAGGCAGATGAATTGTTCTGTGTGATGTTGGTCAAGAGCTTCACTCTCACTACTGACCCCAAGAGGAAAGAGCACACAGCAATTATCATTAGGAAATCCTGGTCCCAACTTGTTCTTGTCACGTCTCGACCACTGCGACTTTGTGCTGACAAGAATACCAGCATGTGTCACCAGGCCTTTACAAATGATTGAAAATGCAGTAGCACTTTGTGAATTTCCCCTTGGGATTAATAGAGTATCTATCTATCTATCTATCTATCTATCTATCTATCTATCTATCTATCTATCATGTCTGCTGTTTACACGACCGAGTCAGGCAAATGCAACTTCTCTTTTCAGATCACAACGCTGGCTCCTTGTAGTGGCACATATTAAGTTCAAATCCTTGATGCTTACCTACAGAGTAGTCCGTGGGTAAGCATCTAAATACTGTATATGGGGACATTTGTGAGATCGTGCCCAGCTTCTTGACCCACCCAGGACTGCAGATGTTTGGTGTCTGGTGATGTCACTTCTGTATGGTATCAAAATCAAATCTCAGTCCAGACCTTTCATGTGTTGCGCTTGGCTGGTGAAGCAAGCTTTCTACCTCTATTGAAAATTCTGACTCCTGCACTATGTTTAAGAAGTGTTTGAAGGCTGTTGTTTGATGAATTTATGTGTAACTGATTGGTATTTGTAATCTAGGAACTGTAACCTTCAGTACTGACTAGTTTGTGCAGGTTTGCTATGTTTTCTGTCCTCACAGGCTGTATGACATCCTGGTTTTGCAGCTGCTCTGCCCAGGACTGTACAGCCTTATAAAAGGTTTGGAGAATTGCACACAGTTAACCAAAAGGTCAGGATATCTACACTACAGCCTGCCTCAGAGAGGCAGAGTGCCTCATGAAGGGCTGAAACCATCCTGCCGTGGACCTTTTCTCTTTCCTTCAATCTGGAAAATGACTCGAGACCATCCATACACAAACAACAAGGTTCAGCGACCCTATTTATCCCCAGTCAATGAGACTGCTGAACAAGCATAGATCGGCAGTATTGACATTATTGGCTAACAATGTTACTCTTTTTAAATTCTAGGTTTTTGTTTACCAGTTATCTAACTAGTAATCTGCATATTCATGTCACATACTTTTGCCCATATTGTCATATTGTCAGAATTGGTCATTTATTGCTTAACCTGTGATCTGTATGCTGTATCTGGGAATACATTATCACGCAGTGTCACTTACTGTACCACTAAATCCAGAACTCTCACTAATATGTGAGACATTTTCTAAGATCTACAAAGTGCATACAATGGTAAAGCTTATCTGCAATGTGTTTATTATACTGCACTTTATTATTTCTTTTGTATCTCAGAACTGTCAATTGCTTAATTCCTAAGCTGCGACAGAGATTACAACCTCTCATTTAACAACACTGGTCACTTTTGTTGTATTACCATATTCTACCTCATTTTTACTGCTCCAAGCTGTATGTCACTAGGTGCTGCGCAATATTTTGTACTCTGTAGTTTATTGTTCTTTATTGTTGCAAGACGGTACTGTAACTTTACCATTGCACCAGTATTTGTTAGTAAATGTTAGTACAGATGTTCTATCAAACGGTTGTGGCGAGCGTCCTCTTCTATGCGGTGGCATGCTGGGGAGGCAGCATAAAGAAGGACGCCTCACGCCTGGACAAACTGGTGAGGAAGGCAAGCTCTATTGTAGGCATGGAGCTGGACAGTCTGACATCTGTGGCAGAGCGACGGGTGCTGAGCAGGCTCCTGTCAATCATGGAGAATCCACTGCATCCACTGAACAGGATCATCTCCAGACAGAGGAGCAGCTTCAGCGACAGACTGCTGTCACTGTCCTGCTCCACTGACAGACTGAGGAGATCGTTCCTGCCCCACACTATGCAATTCTTCAGTACCACCTTGGGGGGGGGAGGTAAACGCTAACATTATTCAAAGTTATTCTCTGTCTGTATACCTGCATTGTTATCACTCTTTAATTTAATATTTTCTTTATCGGTATGCTGCTGCTGGAGCATGTGAATTTAACCCTTGGGATTAATAAAGTATTTGTCTATCTATCTAAATGGTTGTACTGTGCGAAGTAGTCCCTCAAATAATAATTTGAATATACTTGTGCACTGTACTCTGTATGACAATAAAGACTGATTGATAATACATTGTCTTAACTATTTTTTTTTTTTGCTGCAGGAACCTTTTGTTATTTGCCCCTATAATAATAATCACCGCATTCCAAAGAACTCCTTGGAAAAGCACGCCACTTCTTGCAAGCTGAGAATGATGGGTTATTCACAGGAAGAAGAGGTCAGTCCAAGGATGTCGAAAAGTAATATGTGAGCTCATCTTTAGGGACGAGCTGTAGAAATGATTGGATAACATTCTGAAATCTGTGTAATTCATTCCAGATTAGGGCTGGGCAGAAATGATTGTTGCTAGTATAATTTTTTATCAGAAAGCATGTTTAAATTAATGTTGTTGTATTGCTTTGAATAGTTATATGAATTGTATTACGCATAACACAACAAAATTTATGAGTATTTTTTTGTGTTTTCTACCACCACAGAGAAATAGTTAGGGATTAGAAATGCCACCGTGCCTTTTGATTTGTGGCTTGCTCACTAACAGTAAAATCTCTAGTGGTTTGGTGCTTATCTCGGGAAAACTGACAACATGTTAGAATATTGTAGCATTCTTCCTCCTAATCCTGGCCGCACTAGACGCCCCCAGGACATTGCAGAGCCCAGTTATGCACAAATCCACATCCACACAGGGATCAATTAGAAACATAAAACACTTTTACAATCATACTTTTATTATGAACTTACTTGTGAATTACAGTAATCCCTCGTCCATCGCGGGGGTTGCGTTCCAGAACCCCCCGCGAAAGGTGAAAATCCGCGAAGTAGACACCATATGTTTATATGGTTATTTTTATATTGTCATGCTTGGGTCACAGATTTGCACAGAAACACAGGAGGTTGTAGAGAGACAGGAACGTTATTCAAACACTGCAAACAAACATTTGTCTCTTTTTCAAAAGTTTAAACTGTGCTCCATGACAAGACAGAGATGACAGTTCCGTCTCACAATTAAAAGAATGCAAACATATCTTCCTCTTCAAAGGAGTGCGCCTCAGGAGCACAGAATGTCAGAAAGAGAGAGGAAAGCAAACAAATCAATAGGGCTGTTTGGCTTTTAAGTATGCGAAGCACCGCGCGGCACAAAGCTATTGAAGGCGGCAGCTCACATCCCCTCCATCAGGAGCAGAGAGAGAGAGAGACAGACAGAGAAAAACAAACAATCAAAAATCAATACGTGCCCTTCGAGCTTTTAAGTATGCAAAGCACCGTGCAGCATGTCGCTTCACGAAGCAGCTGCACAGAAGGGAGCAACATGAAGATAGTCTTTCAGCATTTTTAGACGAGCGTCCGTATCGTCTAGGTGTGTGAACAGCCCCCCTGCTCAATCCCCCTACGTCAGGATCAGAGAATGTCAGCGCGAGAGAGAGAGAAAAGTACGTTGGGTAGCTTCTCAGCCATTTGCCAATAGCGTCCCTTGTATGAAATCAACTGGGCAAACCAACTGAGGAAGCATGTACCAGAAATTAAAAGACCCATTGTCCGCAGAAATCCGCGAACCAGCAAAAAATCTGCGATATATATTTAAATATGCTTACATATAAAATCCGCGATAGAGTGAAGCCGCGAAAGGCGAAGCACGATATAGCGAGGGATTACTGTATTGCTGCATTATACATCATGCTTTAGCGCCCTGAATATGCCTTACAGTTTTAGTTTTTACATTTCCAAAAAAAAAAAAAAAAAAATTTTAAAATAGTTACTGCAGGCTTAGCTTATGAATGTTAGTTTTGTATTGTTGGTATCTAAAAAATGATTTATTATCAGTAAAATTTGCCTGATAGTGTCTAAAGTTGTATTTAGTTATAGAGAGACAAATAATTAAGCCGGCGGAACTTTACATGACTTGTAGTTGTAGAGGATGTCAAACTTATTAAATCTAGTTGTGAGATCTTGTAAACCTGAGAACAGAAAGCACATCTAGGAATCACTGGGAAGGGTGAGAAGAAAAAAAAAAAAAAAAACATGACTCTATGCAGACATTTCAACACAGTGTCATGTTTCTAGAGTCATTGGAAGCTTGTTGCATTCTGACAGGGCCTGTGCCTGTATGAAGGCATTACAGGTTTGGCGAGATCAACTGCAATCTCTGCTTTTTTTTTCCCATTCTGTTGTGGAAAATAAAATGTAAGGCATCAGACAGATGAGCCTGTCTTAAGTTGGTGAAGTCCAAAACGCCCCTGATCTCATGCGATCAGTACTCCAGCCTTCCACCCCGCATGCATTTTATTTATATCTCTCTATAATAATAAAAAAATGTTCGGTCGAGACGTGATCTTCTTGGAAAGACACTTTGACGTGCTGCGAGACAAGGCAGTGAGACAAAAGGACAGCTGATGTACAGGCTTTTAAATGATCGATGCACAGTGCGACAAGCAGAACACGCAGCCCGACCGCAGCAAGCCAGCAGCTGATCCGACTGCATCTCCTTAGCATGTGCTCAGCCCACCCTTCACAACGCGAGCGGCAGAGACGCAAAGGGGATGGGCAAGCAGGAGGCAAAGTTTAAAAAAAAAAAAAAACTTGCAGTGTTTTTATTTAAGTGGTGTGCATTAACCGAACATATTGAGAATATCATGAGTACTGCCACGGGATATACTCCTATAACACAGATCCTTGTGCAGGCAGCTCAGTGCCATGGCTGATTTGTATATATTATTTGCCATGTGCTGCATGTGCCATGCAAACCAAACCTTAAAGGATCCCTCCCCATGAAATGAAACACCTGCAACTCTTGTTATAATATTATTATTTTACAAAGATTTATTACTGGGTGGCACGGTAGCGCAGTGGGAAACGCTGCTGCCTCGCAGTTGGGAGACCTGGGGACCTGGGTTCACTTCCCGGGTCCTCCCTGCGTGGAGTTTGCATGTTCTCCCTGTGTCTGCGTGGGTTTCCTCCGGGCGCTCCGGTTTCCTCCCACAGTCCAAAGACATGCAGGTTAGGTGGATTGGCGATTCTAAATTGGCCCCAGTGTGTGCTTGGTGTGTGGGTGTGTTTGTGTGTGTCCTGCGGTGGGTTGGCACCCTGCCCAGGATTGGTTCCTGCCTTGTGCCCTGTGTTGGCTGGGATTGGCTCCGGCAGACCCCCGTGACCCTGTGTTCGGATTCAGCGGGTTGGAAAATGGATGGATGGATGGATAGTAATGATGATGTTGAAGGTGACCATTGCTTTCTGCGACCCTTAAAATCTTTGAGTGTCCCAGAAAGAACAGTCTGTCTGAACGTTCTTGACCTACTATACAACACTTCAGAAGTACTGAATACCAAATGTTTTTTTCTGTATTGTGCTTAGTGACAGCAGTATCCCATTATGTTATTTTTTGCGATTTAACCTGGAATCTTTTTTTTTTCTCCTTCATTAGGCTGAAATGTACGATCCATCCTTTTTTTATTCAAAGGCAAATGTTCCTTCTGTGACTATAGGTATGTAAATAAAATTTTAATAAAAGAAATTTTAAGTCCTTCTAAAAATGTAAAGTAACAATTTGTTAAACTTCTACATTTTGTTAGTTTTGTTACTCCTTTCTAGATTTTGCCTAAAATAGCCACTTTAAATCGGTTTTCTGTGAATTAGCTTTCCAGAAGTGAAATGTATTTTCATTTGGTAAACATCAGATCTCGTATGTAGTGTGTAAGTTAACAAATTTAAAAAAAAGCTGCCAGTTTGTAACTATTGCAATTCTTTTACTTGCTTATGCTTTGATGCTGTTTTGAAATGTATATGTATTTAAAGCATACAGTATATATATTTTCTTTTGGTATCAGATCTGTCTTTTGTTGCATGTATTTCTGTTGCAAAGTGCATTATGGTCACATTTAGAATAATGCTGATATTGGCTTTGTGAGGGTTTGTTTATTTTTTAAATGTATTTTAATTGTGGTTCTGCTTTCTCCTTTTGATTAATATTCTTGTGGGTGTAATAAATTATAATTTTTAATTTCAGACAAAACTTTACAGAATCAGATAATACTCCAAGCAAAAAGTAATGCACCTTATGAAAAAGGAGAAATATACAGCCAAAGTAAGAGCTTAATTCTGAAAGCTGATATTGTTGGCATACAGTTGAGTGAACAGAGATGGAATGACAATGAGGTGCTACTAGTACAAGGGGCAATAACAGACTGGACACACCTGGGCATGTGCTGTTGGTTGATTATTATTATTTTTGGTAATGAAATGCAATGAACAATATGTATCCACACCACTTTTTCTGTAATGTATTGTGGCTGCTGAACTGTACTGCCCACGAGTCTTGTGCTCTGGGGTTACAGCCCATGTCATGGCCTGCCATATTTGAATTGCATTTCTTGTACTTAGTTTTCTTCTTTTTTTTTTAAACTAAGGATATTGGAGAGTATTGTGCTTAGTTCAAGATATTATTTGAATTGTTGAGAGAGATGAAAAGTAAAGTTCAAGCAATTGTTCTTAGTTTTATTAATGCATATAGGTTATTTATTCTCCACACTTATCAGCAGTATTTTCATTGTAAGCAGAATGTTATTGCCAAGGAGGCATGATCCATCTTTGATTAACAAAAAAGGAGTCCTGGATAAGTATTCTTGTAATTTTTGAGGTTTCTTCTCCAAGTATGTTCTAAATTCCAGAGCAATTCTTTTCTTAAAACATATGTTTTAAAATTTTTTAACACTGTGCCTTATAACCTTTTTTAATATCCTAAAATGAATTGAATTTGCCTTTGTATTGCATACCTCCTCTTAATTTATTTATTTATTTTTACTATTAAGTACAAGCACAAGTTATTTACGTAACATGTAAACTAACAAATACCAGAAATTGTCAGGCCTGTGCTTAAGGTAGTTATCTCTGTCGAGATTATTTAATCATTTTTTTTGTTCTTTATTTCGCCTTATACAATTTCTTGTATTAGGAATTTGTTAGTTTTTGCATACCCCTTGGGGTCAGAGCGCAGGGTCAGCCATTGTACAGCGCCCCTGGAGCCATTACAGGTTAAGGGTTTTGCTCAAGGGCCCAGCAAAGTAGGATCTCTTTTGGCAGTGACAGGGATTCGAACCGGCAACCTTCTGAATACCAGCACAGATCCTTAGCCTCAGAGCCACTGCCAGGATTTCATTACACCAACCTATCATTTTAGATGTAGAAGAGACTATACTATATACCCGATATCCCTTGCTTCAACAATATGAAAATTTAGGATAAGGGCACAGTAGTTAGCGTTACTACCTCATGAATGAAGTGTCTTAATTAAAATGATGTGGCTGCTCGATGTCGGCGTAGAATTTGCACATAGTCTCCATGTCTGGGTAGACCTGTGTGAGTATGGTCGCGTGTGTGATTAGGCCCTGCAATGGACTTGGTGTCCAGTCAATGACTACTTTCTGACTTGTGCCCAGTGCCGATGGGATAGCCTCCAGTGCCTTACATCCTTGTATTGGATTAAGTGGGTTTGAAAATGTCCTGTTATGTTAAATTTAGATAACCCGAAGTACGCATAGAATTTGAATAGTGAGTTTGTTACGTTTACCTATTTTTACTATTTATAGTCAAGCGAAATATAACCATAGTAATTCTAGCTGTGGAAAACACCCTAACCAAAGTATTAAATAAACATTTTATTGGCCATCTCAATATTTCTTTGTAAGAGCTATTGAAATCTCAGCCCATTTTCCTAATAGCTAATATGGTGTGTCCAGATCTGATTTATTTTCTTTAATGATTTGTCCTTTGACAACCATTTTTTTCATAAATCAAATGATGCTTAATATTCTTTTAAAGCCTTTGATTGACATTACATGTCTAGTATGTCTCTGCTTTATAATAAAGGCAAGAAGTCTTTTCCCCAATGTTTAGCTGATTAACATTTATCACAAATAACATGAAAGGTGGTGTGATATATCACAACTGTTTTATCACTGTATTTTTTCTTTTTCAGTAACAGGGGTGAGTATAAAGATGAACGTTGAACGTGCTGGTTCTCCTCTATTAAAGAGTATTTACATTCAGTATCCTTTCAAAATGATATCCTTTTAAACAGATGAGATACCAAAAAGGCAGTGGATTTTTGTAATATCTGCCAGTTCTTTATAAAGGCTTCACCTATTAATTGTTAATGAGAATATTAAAGTTATTGAGCCAGTGTAGTGTTTTCATTAATATAATTTTCTGTTTTTCTTCTGTAATTGAAATAGATTAATTCAGATGTTGTAATCGACGTCCTGTCAAAAATATTTGCTACTTTATGTTCTATCTAACTTCTGATTGCTAGACATTTAGACTTTTATTTTCATCCTGTCTTTTAGTAAAATAATTGCCAAAACAGCAAATATAAGGCAATTTGGAGGTTGTGTCACAGTTTGTTCAACATGTGCTTCACATTCATGTACATCAGTGTGGGTATAGAGCATTTTAGTTGAAGATATAACTTGTTTCCGATTAATTTTATGTAGCGCACTTCAATTTCCATTTAGATATATAACATGTAACAACACAAAGAGACTCTTGCTTTGCCAAAAAAAAAAATATGATTTTTGATTTATCAGTTTTGTGTGTGTGTTTGTGTGCGCACCCTGCGGTGGGCTGGCGCCCTGCCCGGGGTTTTTTTCCTGCCTTGTGCCCTGTGTTGGCTGGGATTGGCTCCAGCAGACCCCCGTGACCCTGTAGTTAGGATATAGTGGGTTGGATGATGGATGGATGGATTTATCAGTTTTCTGGCTATATACACTGATTACTAAAAACTAGTACTTCAGTAACATTAATACAAAAAATAATACAGAGCTTGTTGATCTAAGGCTAGCTAACAATGGCAAAAAAAAAAAAATCTATTATACACGTTTAATTTGCACTGGTCACCTGGTTTGAGCCCTCACTGAGTCTTCCTCAGTACTGTACTTTTCACACAGATGTCCACCTTTCAGGGTTGATGTGCTAAAGGGCAGCATCTCTTTGCTGGATCACCCATATGCATACCCGCAGGACGCTCTGGGAATTGTAGTCTGGTTGGGCAGCCCTCCTGAGTGCTATTGTTGCGGTCCAAAGGCAGCTGTTAAGATTGGATGTCTTTATTCTGAGGGTGCTTTGCTTGACATGGAAGTGCTTCCTAGTAGCAATGTCATAGGGATGAAAATACTCCCAAGGTCCAACATAAAGGGAGCTGCCTCAGCTCACTCAGGGAGTCAGGAGAGGAGGTGGACAACGCTTGCCTGGGGAGGAGTAGAAGAGAAAGGAAAATAAAGAAAACTAAAATTGTATTGTGAATGAAACCTGTTTAAGGTATTTGTTTTAAAACAAAAGGCCAGTTTGAACCTGGGATTGTCGTTGGCATAGTTGTGTCTGTGGTTTGGGGGTCTGAGATACCCCATACAGGCCATAATATATACATATTTTTGTAAAGGTTTGTGTTGCAGTGTTTCCTGACTTAACCATAGTAGGTCAGTACTAGCACATGTCGATTTTCACAGTATTATCTTCCCTAAAAAAGTTGTTCTCTTCTTACAGATTAATTCATACATACTTGGTGTTTCTTCATTCTCTTAATCCTACCTCTGAATGATTGCGTGTGTTCATAATTGCACTGAAGTCTGCAAATGTCCCAAAATGACCAACTGTTATATTTGTGCTTGAAAATATTATTCAGAAGCAAACATTTCATGCCGTCTTCCTATGTGGAAAGGCTATTTTAAAAAATGGCTTTCGACCCCAGATTCATATATATTAACAAACAATAAAAATGTACTGTTATAGGAGTTTACTTTAAGGTAGGTTTAGAAAATGGCTGAACTGATTTAATAATCTAATACAAGACTTAATCATTGCAGTTTTTTCTAGAAAAAAATAAATGTGTGATGAAAAGGTAAAATCCGTTAATCATTAGATATTCTGGAGGTAGTGAATCTTACTTGCTTACACTCGTAAATAGAATAATAGTACTGCATTAAAGAGTATAAATATTTTGGGAGGTACTTATATTATATTATTCTTGCAAAGTATTTCTTGTTCTGCCTCTTTTTTCTTCTGTGTTTGTAAAGATCTTGCATTTCTGCTACAGGTGAGTATTCTGCATCTCAATCTGAAGTTCCGCAGAATCACAAGCGTGCAATTTGTGACTTGACAGTTGCTGATCGACTCGCAGTTTATGACCATGTTGTGAAAGAGGCAAAGCCTGAAATGCCTAGAGCAGAGGTTGACCCAAATGATGACTTATATGTGGATTTAGCTGCAAAATTGAAAAAAGGTATGAAACATTTTTGTCTTCATTTATTACCTAGACTTCATGGTAGATGTTGTGTATTTTTCTCTTTGTTTTGAATAACAGGAAAAGATATATACGTATGCTTATGCTACGTTTAAATCTGTTAGTTGCTGGTTACCAGTTGTGCTGTTTTGATAAATATGTCTTAAAAAAAAAAAATCTGTATTAATACATTTCTGGGAACTTTGAGAACAGCATTGTGCGCATGAATTCTATGATTTTTGCATTTTTTAAGACTAATTGGATTCTGCCCTGAATCATACATCTTTTAGTCTGTATTGTAAAATCTTGCATTTCAAATGTCAAACATTTAACTTATTGCTAAAGCTTTCTATTTTCGACTCTCCAGAAGTTTGTGACTAGTGAAGAACCCAGCCAACAATTGATGTATGCACAATCTTTACCATTTTAACCATCAAAGGTGAACTCTTTCAGAGTTGTCATAGGTCTCTTGGGAGGCCTCTCTTACTACTTTATTGCACTGTCATACAGTTTTTGAGGATGGCCTGCTCTAGCTATATTTAGAACTGTGCCATTTTCTTTCTATTATTTAATGATGTACTCAACTGTACATTAGAACAGGCCAGTCATCCTAATAAGCTTGCCAATCCTATTCTAATTGATTCTCCAAAATAACATTGAGTCATGGTTTACAGGTTCCCAAAGCCCTACTCTTCTGTCCATCTACCTGACAATGTGTTTCCACATGTCTATGGTTCTTTGTGTGGGAGGGGAAAAATTTTTCTTCCATTTGTTTAAGTTTACTCTTAAGTTTCCAGCATTAACTTTGTGTTCTTAATGAAGAATTTATTTTAAAGTAACCACCGGGATTTTCTAGGTCGTCTATGATAATATCTTAATTGTTGTTTTAACAATGTACGAGCTGAAATTAAAGAGTATTTTCCTCATATTGCAAGAAAAGATCAATAGCACACCTCTTTGTCTGTGTTATGTTACCCAGTGTCCATTTTGTTAACTGTGAGGGGAGGAATTGTACTGGCAGAGTTTGAACACTCAAATGTTTTCTGTTTTAACATTTTACCCAGTTAGATAGATACTTTATTAATAATAAGCCTTAACAGAAAAAAAAGTTCTATATAGTTTCATTACTCCTTTATGACAGTTCACATGAAGTGGCACATCGTGAGTCACAATGCAGAAGCTTCAGAAGTTAACTGGATTCAAAGCCAGAGTGCACTAGTACAGTGTGTGCAGTAAACACCAGTTACAATGGGATAACTTAAAGTCCCATGCGATCGCATTCACTTTCTTTCCTCCCTCATACTGCTTGATCACCTTCATTTTTGTGTCAAGATTAATTGCCTTTTTTTCCTGTAATTGTAACAGAAATGCAACTAAATGTAGTCAAAACCACTGCAGGTAATAAACTGAGATTGAGATGAGTGAGTCATGGCATACGAAACTGTTGTTCTTGTATAAAATGCAAATGTAAGTGAAATTGATCTAGTATGGAGACCCATAGGTGTTGGAACAAATTATCAGTCTGTTTGGACGAATTATTAATCTGTTCAAATTGATTATTTTTATTTCCATAAGAAGCATATGCCTATCGGGTGTGTTTTTATTTTGCGAGCTGTCTTGTTTGGGGTCCTCGATTCCAAAGTACAATTTTTTCTTTCATTATTTACAACACTCGCACAGATCCTCACCCCGCTCCATTCCACCCCTGTGGCTACAGACGTTGGAGCAGGTGATGACAAGGGAGGGAGCAAAAAAAGAAGAAAAGGTTTTTTAGCTGCTATTTCAAAAACACACAGGAATTCAGAGAAGGCTAGTCTCTGCACACTGCCATTGAAAAAGAAATCAAGACTTACTTGATGACACTTGAGGTGGACAGTGATCTAAATCCACTTGAGTGGTAGAAAACAGAATTTTAAGAATTTAATTTCCCTAAACTGGAGAAACTTGCAAAAAAAAGTACCTGTGCATCTCTGCCTCAAGCAGCCCTTCTGAAGGGGCTTTCTGCACCGGAGGAAATGTTGTAACATGTAACTGTGGTGCTCTGAAGCCCGTTGCTGTAGGTAGAATGGTGTTTCTGTCACACAACTTGGAAGTTTCCTCAATATAATTTTACAGTTTTTGTTTTTTCTGATATCTTTGTGCAGTATTGGGCAGAACCTGAAGTTAGTTATTTGTTTAAAATGTTAGTTTTGTTTTGTGTCTTTGTGCCTGCATGACAGAACTTGTTTATAAATGCTATAGTTTTTTTTTTTCCTGTTCAGTATTTGACAGAACTTTGGATTTTTACACTATAGTACAGCTTGCTAGATTTTTGTTCTTGCTTGCTGTACAATTCAGCTTATAGCAGAGCAGTTTATCCAGATTGTAATGTTCATGCTCTATAGTTCAATTCTGATTAGCATTTTATTCCCTTTGGATTCATATCTTGATAACATTAAAGGTTAAGGGGGGTGCTGTCTTTATAATAGTTTTATTGACCTTTTGTGTAAATCCTGTAGGCTGCTTTGAAATGCTTTACTCATACTTGCATGATCTAAGTAATACTTTGACTGGTGATTTTAATGTTTTTGTGTTATTTTACTTCAGTTTTAAGTAAATAAATAAGACCTGTTTTCCTTAACTGTTGTTTGCATTAATTTAATTAGTAAGCTATAATTAATAACCTAGTAATAAGACCAAGCTAGATCAAGAGGACTTTTGCAAACACATTTGTAAAATATTGCCCACTTACTGTTTTTTGTCAAAGTCACAAAAAATATTTAGGTATAACTTTTTTGCAAATGTTGCACACCTCTACTTCATAGTTTTACATACTTCAATTATACTACCTTTAATCTCTGTTTGCTTAAATTGAGAAGGTTTTCAACTTTATCAGTCTTTCTTCAGCTCATATCTCTTTTCTGAATCGGCCTGTTCATTCTCCTCTGGATTTACTTTAGCACTGTTATCTTTTTTGTATGCTTAAAAAATGTATTATCCATATTTTTGCTGAAGCCTCACTACTAGTGTGTTATATAGCTTAAGCATAACTTCCATTAAAGGAGGGTATTCAGTGACTTGGAAATTTTCTGCTATCCATCTTCTTGGTAGTAGTTTTCAATAACTTTGTCATAGATTATTGTGGAGTGCCTCTTTGTGTGTGTTCATACTATAATCAATTGAAACACCTTGGTGTCATCGCAGGGGATCTCCATTTAAGTATTTATGAGACTTCTAAACCAATTGACTACACCTGTGATGACTGAGGTGGGTCACAGTAAAGGGAGTGAATAATTATGCAGTTATGTTGTGTTTAGTAATTTATAATAAACTAGACATTAAGCCCATTACAATAATGGGCGCTAGAAAAGTAGTGCATAAACATTAGTAGGAACAGTCTATATTAAATGGCAACATGCCTGTGGCGTCTCTCCAGCAAGTACTGTGTAGTTCCCCAGCAAGTATTTTAATCTGTGCTGGCGTGCAGCTGATTATTGTATGTGTGGCGTCTCCCCAGCAATGGATTTTATGTGCATGAAAATAAATCTACTTTTAAAAGTCATCCTATTGTAATATCATGAAAATTCGTATATTTAGGAAAACCCCTTAAACGACTGACACTTTACACTTTACCGGGCCAAGCTTCTTAATCGCAAATCTGACGTCTTCAGAGTGAACACTTACACAACAACAAACTTTATTCCCACCTCTTTGGGGAAGCTGGTGTCTGCGTCTCAGTAACCGATTGGATTTTTCGTGCCTTATACTATAGGTCTTACCTCATTTACCGAAATCTGATTGGATTGGCTGCGCGATATTTTATAGGTCCTGCCCTCTCTGTCTTGTAGGACATGTCAGGCGGCCTTTGAAGCATCTGCTAGAGGCCGGTGACTCTGCCACTCATTCTGCCCTTCTGTGTACTTCCGCCTTGTCCGTAATATGCGTTTAATTTTTTATCACAACAGTGGGCAATTAGCAGAGTCTCCCCAGCAACTGATGTAATGTGTGGTGTGCAGCTGATAATCGTGCCTGTGGCGTCTCTCCAGCAAGTACTGTGCAGTTCCCTAGCAAGTATTTTAATCTGTGCTGGTGTGCAGCTGATTATTGTATGTATAAAGAGTGCCCCACGCATGCACACTTCACCAGAAGACACACACACGGACACATGGACGCACACAAGGGTTTTATTAAAGAGGATAGCATTTAAGAGTCATTTCGTGATGAACATTGGCAAAAAAGTGTATTAAACCCAAAGTAATTTAATGTTGCAAAACAGTTAAACATGAGAAAGTCCAAGTGGTGAGTACTTTTTATAGGTAGCATAAATCAGTATCTACTGGCTTATATGTGCTTGAATTTTAACTGTTGTATTGTAAAATGCTTTTAATGCATAGAATATTTCAAAAATATTCTATAAACCATAAATGTGTCTGTCCCTTTTGTGAACTAAATAAAAAAAAAAAAAGTTCCACCTTTCAAAACAGTTTGTCCTGAGTGCACCTGCATATTATGTCATGCTTACATTTTCTGAGCTCTAAAAACTTGCCTTCTGTAATACTGAAGGATCAGAAATCAAGATGTTTAATTAACTAAATGTAGAAGAGAACTAGTTATGCAATTGCTTGTTTTCAACTAAGCATGTACTACATTTCTAACTTTCTATGCAAAAAGAAACCAAATTGTCTTTATAGTCTTAACATTTAAGACAAAACAAAGTTGGCAAGAGAGCTGTAAGAAGGTGGGAGGGTAAAAATGTAATAATGCATTTGCACATGCTTTTGCATAGAGATTTAGATTATTTTGAGCAAGTTAAAGTGGAAAAGATTTGTGTTGGTCATCAAAGCAGAACTGGAAGTTAGGACAAGCAACAGCACCAGAGTAGTTGAGAAAAGGAAATGTCAACTGTCCATCTGTGCTGGAAGTTTGGAAGTTCAGTACATTCAGCTTTGTGGGCTGTATGAAAGGATTAAAAATCTTGTTTGAAACGAGTGGAAATAGAAAGAATTCGGGACAAAGAAAACTAAACTCAAAGTACACAATGATTTCTAAGGCATGCGTGCTTATACAATGCAGTAAAAGGGTATCCCACCCCATTGCACTCTTCACAGAGGTGTGTAACATTCTCATGATTGCAACCCTCACCACTAGGCCTTCACTCCCAACCATAAAAAAATGCCCAAACAGAAGACACATAAAAATCATAAATATAATGTAGAACCCCAGCCAAAATGTTGGGAATCCTAATACGAGTGCCCTTATGCTTGTTTATTTATTTCTCTTGTTAGATTTTTTTATTGTATAAACAATATTTCTGTTGTTTTGTGTAGTTTAATTATTTCAATTTTATTGGGATTATGGGTGTGGGATTTTTGGTTGATCAGCCTGTTTTTTTTGTGATGCTGTATGTCAATATGAAAATAATGATTTTTAAAAAGAGAAGAAATATCCCAAGACACTGTTTTTGCACACCATGCCTTTGGTTGTTTTAATAGACAGTTTTTGACTTAAATTTTTTTTCATTACCTTTGTCTGCTTTTTTTAGATGAACATCTAAATGAACCAAAAACACGTCTTGAAGTTCTTGCAGAAATGAGAGACTATAAGAGGAGGAGGCAATCCTACAGAGCAAAGAATGTTCACATAACAAAGAAGTCATATACAGAGGTTAGAATCAGTAGCTGTTTTATTGTACTGTACATTAGTTAATGAATAATTAATATTGTGACCACTAGGGGGCATTGCAGCACCCCAATCCCCAGACACAAGTCCCAATATAATGAAAGGTTTTATTTGCTTTCAAATACATTGTCACACCAGTCATTTTCCTTCACCTTCCACTCCTCCAGGTAAGCTTTGTCCTCTTCCACCCTACACTGACTCACCTGGCTGAGATCGGGCAGCTTCTTTTATAAGACCCATGAGTACATCTGTGCTAGGGCATAGCCAGTTGGAAGCACTCCTGGGTCAACCGGATGTCCCCGGAAAGTAGGGATTATGAATCCCAGCAGCTCCCACGGAACTCAACAGGGCTGCCCCATGGGATTACAGATCCCAGCATGCCATGTGGGTGTCTGTGTCAGAATTCCCAACCCAAGGATACTGCCATCAGATAAATTGAGGGAGAAAATATTCAGCTGTACTTGGCTCCCCCAGTCCTTCCATTGTACTGGGCTCCCAGATGGATAAGGATCCTTGTTCAATGCCAGTCCACGTGTGCCATCCATTACAATATATTGTACCAGAGTAAAGTGTGTATTTATATACATATTTTAATGAATTAGAAAAGATAAAGTTACCCCTGTGACCTGGGATTAGAGTAAGGTCACCATCCTTCTTTTGTGTTGTAAAAATCAACTAAAGAAGTTTGGTGTTAGGGAGGGCATGTGAACGTAAACTTTAATGCTACTTTACCCTTAGTCTTTTGGGTAAATCCTGCAAACTTGATGGAACCTGGAAAATCGCTGTTAAAATGGCAGAGATGAAGAAAAGATGTGTGTTTATATGAACTTCAGGCAGAAAGGAATTGTGAGGAAATGTCACATGCATTTTTATCATGTGCATATGAGTTTGAGGATTGTTTCCAAAAACATTTAAAGATGTAATGAAATAGCAAATTCTTTTATCTCTTTGGCTCTCTCAGGTAATTCGTGAAGTGATCGATGTACACTCTGAAGAATTATCTCTGCTCTGGCAAGAAGATGGCGATGACACCAAGCAGAAATCGGAAGAACATGGAGATGTGTCTTCTGGCGCTACTGGAAGGTAAGCTTAACACACCTGTGTTTTTTTTTTTTGTTTTTTTAGACACTTTTCATGGTGATCTTTCTTCTGATCACCTGTCTTTTTAAAAATAATACACATTCATAACTTTAGATATGCAATAATAACTGATCTCATTCTGTTGTGTTTTTAACCTGAAAGCATAGTCACAATTTTATTTACAGTATATTTTCATCTTCTGTATTCAGCAAATTAAACTGATTACATTACCACTGTTCCTTAAGAAATCAGAATCATCATCTATCTGTCTATCTTGCATTTTAATGTAAATTTATTTATAGAGCACATTTAAAACAGCATCAGTAATGCTGTAGCCAGGGTGCTCTACATTAAAACATACAATAAAGATAAATTGAATAGAATAAAATACAATAAAACGCAATATAACCAGCAGTAACTAGGAACCATCAGTATCACTGAAAGTCATTGAAAGGTAGAGAATAGAAATGCATCTTCAATCTCGTTTTAAACAGTTCAGTTGAAGGAGACTCCTTAACGTAATAAGATAAAGAATTACACAGATGAGGTACAGCAGCTGCAAAAGCCCTGTCCCCCTTAATTTTGCACTTAGTACGAGGGATCACAAGAAACACCTGACCAGTAGATCCACGCTATCTGGATGGCTGGTGTATAACACACAGTTCAGATAAATAGACATGACCATACCCAAGTAATGACTTTCAAAACCAGCAGCAACATTTTAAAGTCAATTCTGAAGCTAATTGACAGCTAGAGTAAAGAGGCAAAGATTGGACATACAGAGGCAGACTTTTTTGCCCCAACCAAAAAAACGAGCAGCAGCATTCTGAACCAGCTGCAATCTGTGTGTCAGGGATTTGCTGATCCCGGAATACAATGAGTTAAAATAAGCAAGCCGAGAATAGGTAAAAGCATGAGTAACTTTCTCAAGATTCCTAGGTGATTTAAAAAAAGGCTTAACCTTGGCTAAAAGACAAAGCTGGAAAAAGCAGCTCTTGACCACAGAATTAATTCATATTTCAAAAGAGAGGTTACTGTCAAAAGTAACCCCAGTACTCCAAACTTGAGGTTTGCAAAACCTCACCTTTTTTATTTAGCATGTTAGACTTGCCCCTATTCAATTACTCAGTTGGCAGTTTAAAATTGTCACTCTGCTTCATAAGTATGTAATTAATGCATGTAAAGACGCAGGTTTACATAATATTTTCATGATAGCTGCATTATCCATTTCACTAGAAAAACAAAATGGTTTGCAGAATTCAACTTGTATTTACTAGTAGTTTATCTCTAGAGCTATATGCAAGCTGTTCTTTACTTATAAAAAATATTTTAAATGAAATACCTGTATTTTCTGCTTTTAATCCTCTTTGCAAATGTGTTCACAACGATTATTTCAGGAATAGGTGCCTTAAAGTAAAATCTGAGAAAATCTGAATCCTGTTGCACATAAATCTGACCTGTCACCATAGGGCTTTGTTTAACTATATTATTTGGGATCATTTATAGTGCTAATTATCACCCGGTGCTTTCATACTTTCCACACGTCTTTTATTCTTCTCTTTTGCATTTAAATGACCTAGTTATTAATGAGTTAGAAGTGTCTCAGACTTCTCCCATTCAACTTGCAGATCACCATCTGTCGATTCCCATCATTCTTATGGAAGTTCAAAAGGATCTGGACACTCTTCACACCGTTGGAAAAGAAGAAGCAAGGAACGTGAAAGAGACTCGAGAAGGAAAAGGTGAGAATATTTATTGTAAAGGAAAGTCTGCTTCAATTTAAAAATAATTAATATTACATTTTTAAGATTTTAGTTATAATTCTTCAAATGAAAGAAATGACCACTTTAGTCTCAGGTATTAGCCAGCTTCAAAACAACAACAAAATTGAGTCTTAAAAGATGTACTGGAATGGTTTTCTTCAGCATGTTAACCCCAAACCTGACATATATTTGTTTTTAAACATTAGTCATTATAGCTTTGGTTAATGCAGAAAAATAAATACATGCATATTTGGAAATGCTTCAGTTTCTGTGTTCTTAAAGCTAGGGGCTGTGTCAGGTTTGTGTTAATTTAGAAACAGTTGTATATTGAAATATTGTCTTAACAGTTGATTTTTATAATTGTGCCAATCATGAAGAACTAGCTCAGCCCACAGCACACCACCTTACTTTGGAAGTAGATGTATCCACACCACCAGTCAAAAGTTTTATAACATCTCTGTTTTTCCTCCTTTTCTTCAAATTTAATCAGTTGAAATACAACGAATGACTTTAAATGGTAAAAAGATAAGCAGTAAACTGCTGAAGCTGTAAATGTAAAGTTTGTTAGAAAAAAAGGAAAATATCAAAATATTTAAAATGGGCATTTTTCAGGAAACAACTAATTGGTTACATCCTAGAAAATTATGTGCAATTAAAGTAAGTTAAGCCTTGCAAGCAAACAGTTTGTACCTATCACATAAGCTGGTGACCCTCAGAAATTTGTCTTTTGATTGGGTTGTGACTTTGGGTCTGCTAGATCTCTTCCTACAGTATATCAGTTTCTTCCATTTTCCAGTTGCCTTTGGGTTATGTAGGATACCACTGTACTCACTGACACTTAAATTTGTTTTTGTAATAATGCTCTATCTCATTTCATTTGTTAATTGCAATTTTCTTGCTATTATCAGTGGAGGTTACACCTTTCTAGGGTGCAGTAACACAGTATGTTCCAGTTCTGCTTTAAGACACACAGAGGGTTTTTAAGTACTCGGCAGAAGTTGGGCCACCTGTGCAAATTGTTTGCTTCAACTTGTAAGGCTTAATTTACTTTAGTTGCAGAACATCTGTAGATTGTAACCTATTAGTAGTTCACTGCAGAAGGCCCATTTGTAATATTCTGAAAATGTCCATTTTTCAGGTTTTGCTAACCTAAACTTTAAATTTAAACCCCTGGCAGCTTACTCATTGCATTTCAACTGATTACATTTGAAGAAAAACTGAGATATTATAAAACATTTGACTGGTAGTGTATATGCATCAGGTTTTTAAACTGAGAATTTATTTTTCAGTTTATTTTTTTACAGCAGGAAATGCACAAAGGCTAAAATTATTTCAGCATATTAACAGTTTTAAAAATAGTAATACGGTTTACGTTGTTGAGCCGCGGTGATTGCTTCATTTCGACATTGTGTCTTTTCAACTGTGTCATTAGCACAACGTCATTGTTGTGTGGTGGGATTTGCTTTGTCTTTTGTAGCAAGCACCGAAAAAATTTAAAAGTGCATGCATGCGCCATCTAGTGGCTGTGGCTGAGTGTGAGCAGAGAGGACTGCTCCATACACACATACAGTGGTCTTTTGTTTTATACATTTCTAATCTATATCAATGTTTAAGGATTAAACCTCCCCCTATAATAGAAACGCTAAATACAGTGATCCCTCGCTATATCGCGCTTCGCCTTTCGCGGCTTCACTCCATCGCGGATTTTATATGTAAGCATATTTAAATATATATCGCGGATTTTTCGCTGCTTCGTGGGTTTCTGCGGACAATGGGTCTTTTAATTTCTGGTACATGCTTCCTCAGTTGGTTTGCCCAGTTGATTTCATACAAGGGACGCTATTGGCAGATGGCTGAGAAGCTACCCAACTTACTTTCTCTCTCTCTCTCTCTCTCTTGCGCTGACGTAGGGGGGTGTGAGCAGGGGGGCTGTGTGCAGCTGCTTCCTGAAGGACGTGCTGCACGGTGCTTCGCATACTTAAAAGCTCAAAGGGCACGTATTGATTTTTGACTTTGTTTTTCTGTGGCTCTCTCTCTCTCTCTTCCTGCTCCTGACAGAGGGGGTGTGAGCTGCCGTCTTCAACAGCTTTGTACCGGCGGTGCTTCGCATACTTAAAAGCCAAAAAGCCCTATTGATTTTTTTTTGACTGCTTGCTTTTTTCTCTGTCTCCTGACGCGCACTCCTTTGAAAAGGAAGATATATTTGCATTCTTTTAATTGTGAGACAGAACTGTCATCTCTGTCTTGTCATGGAGCACAGTTTAAACTTTTGAAAAAGAGACAAATGTTTGTTTGCAGTGTTTGAATAACGTTCCTGTCTCTCTACAACCTTCTGTGTTTCTGCGCAAATCTGTGACCCAAGCATGACATTCTAAAAATAACCATATAAACATATGGTTTCTACGTCACGGATTTTCCTATTTCGCGGGTGGCTCTGGAACGCAACCCCCGCGATGGAGGAGGGATTACTGTACCCCGAAATCTCAATTTGGTTGAAATTTGGTGATGTTACAGAAAATGAACTGATGTGTTTTTTTTTTTTAATTTATTGCTATTTATTAATGTTATGCTAACATAATGCTCTGTGCTGCACTGAGAGATGGATTCTCCTGTGTCCTTCATTTGCATAAAGCCATTTTTTCCAGTTGAAGCACAGGCAGGTGAAGTTACTTGCTCATGGTCACACTGTGTCCATAGTAGGATTTGAACCCATAACATCTGGGTTTGAAATCCAAGGTCATGAACTCTACAGCACACTATCTGCCAGTTTTATTAGTCCTTGGTTTATTTAAGAAAAGAAAAAACAAATTGTATAGAATAGCACTTAGCTGCATCGTACTTCTGCTACATCTTATTAACTGATGTCATTATAACTTGAGTCTTACAAAATTTTCTGGGCAAAGCTGGGTAACACAGCTAGAGATTAAGTAAAAAGAAAAAAGGTTAAACAAATTTTATAGTTGGTGTCAAAAATTGCATGTCAGTGTGACCATTTTGCTGTGTTTCTTGTGCTTTGTCCCACACACTGGTCTTTTTTACAACAAATTTACTAATCACTGGACTCTTTTGAGAATTTCTATCTTTAACAAGCTTTGTGTATGTTTTGTAATACTTTATAACAGGTATCAATTTTTTCACAGAAGTCCAAACACAAAAAGGTGCTAAAACAAGAAATGCAGTTTTTAACTTTATTTTTTTCTTCCTCATTTTGTTTCAGGGACTCACGATCACCTGAAGGAAGGCACAGAGACCGTAAAAGGCGAAAGTAGAGTTTTTATTTTTTTTGTGCCAGATTGTGTTCGTACATGCTGTCCTCAGGGCAACATACACAGTTAATAATTTGTTTTCATAGTTTATGAAGTGTTTGTTTTCTTACAGTGCATTCATTCCATCAAGATAATTAAACTTGTCTTTATCCAAAACTCTAACCTCATGAAGTCTTATTTTTTTCTTAATATATCAATTGTGGTATTGATTCAGCTGAGAATTGACCAACATGTGGTCAATTCCCTTTAAGATTTTTCTTTTGTTTAACTGACATGTGGAGGTGAGTTTCTTAAATGACATGTAAAATTTGTTTGAAGATGTTTAATAGTTAATGTACATTTTGGTGTGGTTACCTTGAAAAAGATGAAACCGCTGGACAGAGGAGGCTAATGGGTCACATGAAACTAATATAACCAAAAATTACGCTTCTCAATAATGTACAATTTAAAATTCTGAAATTGTTTACAACCTCAATTTTTGTTCTTTTTGTGAGCGTAACATTAGAATTAAAAGTGAAGCGATTAGCTCCTTGTTTGTTTTGTTGAATTTTTGTATCATAATAAAATCATAAACATATCGGAATTGCAGATTGAGTTTTACTTGACGAATGAGGAGGCCTGAGTGTTCTGCAATGTTACATATACTATGCTCAAAGTTATAATTTGTAATTTTTGTTTTTATCCTTTACACATTGAACCCAGAAGAAATACCTATTCATTTATTGTACGTGTTTCTAAATAGCAACCGAACAGAGAAATGCAAGGATCACTCATAGATTGGTGTAGCATATGGAAGCGCAGACCTCAGATAGCATTTTACATTAATTATATATGACAATGGTCTTTGTTGATACCTTGAAAACTAATGATTCATTGGAGGAACGTGATTCTATTATGTGTAAAATTTCCACTTAAACACACTGTAGTGTTAAGCCCATGTCTTGATTGGATTGCTGGTATGTTTAGCTTGTGTATTTTCTGTAGAGATTCAGTCTTCTGACAGATGGTCTCACGTTGTCCTCGAGCACCCTCTGGTACAATGAACAATCATTCATGAATTCTGTGATGGTTTAAATTATTTACTCTAACCAGAGTGAAAGGAATTAGTTTAACATAACTTATTTGAGTTACTGTACTCAGAATTATTTAAAACGAACAGCTGTAAACGTAAAACAGTTTTGTTAAACCAAATTACTAAATGATAACAAAATTTAAATATGTTGATTGCGCACTCATGCATTGCATGCCAATTTCTAACCAAATGAATAAATAAAAATAAAAACAGACCTTTGTTTTTAGAAATTTTATTTTCATGTTTTAATTAAATTGGCAAGTTGTCTAATCATTAACCACAACCACATCATTACATTAAATGACATTACCAAGTATCCGATTACACCAAGGTAATATATTAAATCACCTCCTGTCACCACAAGGAAAAAAAGCCTGCTCATGTTAGGGAGTGCAGTAGATTTGACAAACACGCTCAAAGCCATCATCGTTAGCTGCACAAATCTTTGGCACTTAAATTACTATTTTGTCTAGTCTTCTATGTTTCTCGATGTTTGACACATGGGTGAAGATTGCTAAAACTCTGCAAGATCTTTACCACAAGGGTGGGTCACTCAATGCAAATTAACTCTTCTTCTTTCTAATAAGGCATTTTTGTCCCCAAAAATAACCCAAAACTGCTCACACATTCTGGAGAACTTCACAAAAAAATAGCCCTTTGAAAAATTCTCTACCCCCACAACCCGGAAAATGCAAAAAGAAAATCACCTGACTTGGCAACACTGCATCGTAACATGATTGCCAGGGAAATTCATTTGTTTTTTATTAACATAAAAGTTCTTACGACAACCATATAAATTGTGTCAGTTGTGCTAGAAATAGTTGGGTAAAGCCTATAAAGATGCTCATTTTCATTTGAATCAACTTAAAGTAGCTGCGTGATGACAAATATTCCTAAAAAACACTTTTTAAATCAAAAACCATATTCCTTTTGAGAAAAGTCCACCTAAGAAAATTGGGTAAAGGCAACATTCCCTCAAAATGATTTCTGTAAATGGTGCTTCTCATTAAAGCAATGTAATCCATTCAAATTATACTTCTTAAAGTGACAGCCAATAAATTTGAGTCAGTTGTACTAGGAATGGATGCATAAAGCCTTAAAACCCTGGATCTTTAGTGTGTCGACATAGTTAAGAGGAATTTCTGTTCAGTGCAAACTTATATAGCTCAATCAAAGTAGTACAGGTGCTGGTCGTAAAATTAGAATATCATGACAAAGTTGATTTATTTCAGTAATTCCATTCAAAAAGTGAAACTTGTATATTAGATTCATTCATTACACACAGACTGATGTATTTCAAATGTTTATTTCTTTTAATGTTGATGATTATAACTCACAACAAATGAAAGTCCCAAATTCAGTATCTCGAAAAATTAGAATATCAATTAAGACCAATGCAAAAAAAAGGATTTGTAGAAATGTTGGCCAACTGAAAGGTATGAACATGAAAAGTATGAGCATGTACAGCACTCAATATTTAGTTGGGGCTCCTTTGGCCTGGATTACTGCAGCAATGCGGCGTGGCATGGAGTCGATCAGTCTGTGGCACTGCTCAGGTGTTATGAGAGCCCATGTTGCTCTGATAGTGGCCTTCAGCTCTTCTGAATTGTTGGTTCTGGCGTATTGCATGTTCCTCTTCACAATACCCCATAGATTTTCTATGGGTTTAAGGTCAGGCGAGTTTGCTGGCCAATCAAGAACAGGGATACCATGGTCCTTAAACCAGGTACTGGTAGCTTTGGGACTGTGTGCAGGTGCCAGGTCCTGTTGGAAAATGAAATCTGTATCTCCATAAAGTTCGTCAGCAGCAGGAATCATGAAGTGCTCTAAAACTTCCTGGTAGACGGCCGAGTTGACCTTGGACCTCAGAAAACACAATGAACCAACACCAGCAGATGACATGGCACCCCAAACCATCACTGACTGTGGAAACTTTACACTGGAGCTCACGCAACATGGATTCTGTGCCTCTCCTCTCTTCCTCCAGACTCTGGGACCTTGATTTCCAAAGGAAATGCAAAATTTACTTTCATCAGAGAACATAACTTTGGGCCACTCAGCAGCAGTCCAGTCCTTTTTGTCTTTAGCCCAGGCAAGACGCTTCTGACGCTGTCTCTTGTTCAAGAGTGGCTTGACACAAGGAATGCGACAGCTGAAACCCATGTCTTGCATACGTCTGTGCGTGGTGGTTCTTGAAGCACTGACTCTAGCTGCAGTCCACTCTTTGTGAATCTCCCCCACATTTTTGAACGGGTTTTGGTTCACAATCCTCTCCACGGTGAGGTTATCCCTATTGCTTGTACACTTTTTTCTACCACATCTTGTCCTTCCCTTCGCCTCTCTATTAATGTGCTTGGACACAGAGCTCTGTGAACAGCCAGCCTCTTTAACAATGACCTTTTGTGCCTTGCTCTCCTTGTGCAAGGTGTCAATGGTCGTCTTTTGGACAACTGTCAAGTCAGCAGTCTTCCCCGTGATTGTGTAGCCTACAGAACTAGACTGAGAGACCATTTAAAGGCTTTTGAGTTAATTAGCTGATTAGAGTGTGGCACCAGGTGTCTTCAATATTGAACCTTTTCACAATATTCTAATTTTCCGAGATACTGAATTTGGGACTTTCATTAGTTGTCAGTTATAATCATCAAAATTAAGAGAAATAAACATTTGAAATACATCAGTCTGTGTGTAATGAATGAATCTAATATACAAGTTTCACTTTTTGAATAGAATTACTGAAATAAATCAACTTTGTCATGATATTGTAATTTTATGACCAGCACCTGTATACAAACTACATTTTTTGGCCTAACAACCATATAGATGCTGCTAAGCGTACCTCTTGGGGGTTTTCTTGAATGCATCTTGTTCATTTTTCATGTTTGCTGCCTTTCAAAAGTAAACCTAATTGTAACTTAGTTATGTGTGACTTTCCCTTTTTTGATGGTGAACATTCGTGGAAACCTTTTTTTTTTTTTTTCTTTTTCACCCCCCCCTCTTCCTCCAGGTTTGGAGTAGTGCTGCTCTATTTGGTTCTTCTTCTCAGTATTGAATATATTTATGCATGCATGTATGTTTTAATATTCCTCCCCCCTCCTAAAATTGACCTGGTGCCATTCCACGAGTTACCTACCCTGAACAGAGTGACTGATCTTTGTATTTTTTTTTTTTTGTTTGACTTGCGGACAAATATTTGTTTAATTTTGCCTGTGAAATTCCCCCAGAGAATGCCACAGAGTTCTCAAGTGATCAGAATGCCTAGAAGTGCATTCCCTAACAGTATATTTATTTACTTAGCATTTAGGTTTTACTGGACATGTGGTACTGTGGCGGTTATAGAAAGATTTCTTCATGGGTTAACTTTACCTGTATCTGTGTGTTGTTTAGACTGTAGGTCATCTGTGTTCTATAAGATGTTCAGAATAAAACTAACTTTTGACATGACCCAAAAGTAGGCATCGTGTCGGTGTAGTGGTTGGATTAAAATCTGAGTTTAGGCACTGGCTTTATAGAGTTGGCATGTTTGCCTTTCATCTGTGCTTGTGCAGGTACTCTCCTATTCTGCCACATTTGAAATATGGTGCAACTCGAGGGAGTCAGACTCTGGTCTTGGATGGCTGCAGGTTTTCATTCTAGATATTTCAGTTAATCACCAATTACTGGGTACTGTTGGTTTGACTTTGTTTTGCTCATGGAGTCCCGAATGAGGCACATTACCTGCTTTGTGAGGGAGTGTCAGTTATGGCACTACGGCCATGTGGCGTGATTCCCCGAGGGTGATCCAGCTCATGGGATCCTCATTGTTGAGGACCCAAGCAGCTGGTCCAGGCCAAGGGGTCGCCTAGATAACACCTGTCTGTGGCAGATAGAGGGTCATTTCTGGAGGGTGGGACTGGACCATGTGTCTGCCTGGGGGGTTGCCAACCGGGATGCCGAGCTGTTTCGTCATGTGGTGGGTGTGGCAACACGCTGTACCATTGCATGCTCCCAAACATGACTTGACCAATTACTGCAGCTAATTAATAATGGTAGGTCTTAATAAGATTGAGACCCCTTCATTGTTTTCTTATTTCCTTAAGCGGCAGACAAACAATAAGGAGTTACAAAGAGAGAGAACAGATGACCTGCTGTCATTATCCCATTGTCTACTACTGAATGTGTCCATCATACAAGAACTGTTTCAGTAAAGTATTTGGATAGGAAAAAATTGTTTGAGAAATGTATGCTGTGGGCCATAAAACATCTGGCTGGCAATCTCAGAAAAGAGAGAACCAACAGTTTTTTTTATTAAAAATGTCTGAGTCAGTATGATGGCGTAATCTACACGATGAAAACAAAAGAACAGTCTAAGAAACTCAGTCAAAAGGTGAGTTAAAAACACAACTCAGGGAGGGAGACAGGAAATTATCTAAGTCAGGGGTCCCCAACCACCGGTCCGCGACCCACTACTGGGCCGCAGCCGTCTGACAGCCGGGCCGTGAGAGAACTGCCGGCAACAGCGACTCACTCAGACTTTTCAGAACACTTGGCGGGCGGGGCTTTGCAGCGGCGCAGAGAGAGGAGAGAGACCGAGGTGAGAGACTATTACAACAAAGTATTGTTACGGTCCCGACAGTTTCCCCATATGACACGAGTCTATAGAAATCGCGTTACTACGAAGTACATTCAGCAGATGCTTTCATTACAACGAAGTGACCTTGAAATGCCTGAATGAATCATCCACAGAGCAGTTAGATCTGTGGTCACAGCTCAGATGTGCACGTTTGCACAACGATCCCCAAACAGAAACATTGTAAAAAAAATTCTTTCTTCGAACTTTCCTCGTACTGTTTTTTTTTTTTTTTGCTGTTTTTGTTGTCTGTGGTTTTCATTGATTCCTTTTGCTTATTGCTTGTCAACATTTGAAAAACATCCATTGGAATTTAACTCATTGTCACCCTCCTACAGAAACGGCAGACACGAAAAAAACGATAACAGTGTTAATGTTTGTGATGTGCAATCTGTTGGAATGGCAAATGCAAAGCATATGTCTTTGTTATATGCAAAAAAAGAAGAAAAATCTCAGGTTGCAAACGTATGCGAACTGCTTAATAACTTAATAATAATAAAAATGTTATGTAAATTGTGTATAAAACTGCCCCCCGCCCCCCCACCCGACCGGTCCGTGGAAAAATTTGCATCTAATAAAGTGGCCCTTGCTGTCAAAAAGGTTGGGGACCACTGATCTAAGTCACTGAATTTTCTTTGGGAGTCCAGTGAAATCGGTCATTTAGAAATGGAAAAAGTATTGCAGAGCTGACTAGAGTGGGATGTTAACAAAAGTTAAGTGATCATGCAAGATGACGACTGGTGAAGGAGGTAACCAAGAGACCTCGGTGAATTCTTAAAGAATTACAAGCTACAGTGGCTGAGACTGGAGAAATTGTACAGGCAGTTAACTATTGGCCCTGGTGCTTCACCAGTTGAAGTTTTATGGGAGAGTGGCAAAGGGAAAAAAATGTACATGACATCTTGGCAAGAGTTTGTCAGATGGCATGTGGGATTTTCTGAAGTCAACTGGAAGAAGGTTCTACGGTCCAATGAGGCCAAAATTGAACTTTTCGTTTATCAAAATAAGCACAGTGTTTCAATACTGCACACTACCAAAAAGCATGAAGCAGGCGGGCAGCATCATGTCACTGGGGATGCTTTGCTGCAGCAGACCCTGGGTGGGAGGCTTGTGAGAGTAGAGGAGGAAACAAACTATCAAACGCAGGGAAGTCCTGCAAGAAACCAGCACCTTGGGAGACGTTTTTCTTCCCAGCTAGTCAACGACCCCAAAGTTTAAAGTCACGGCTACGTAGGGATGACTTCAAAACAACAATGTTAACATCCTGGAGTGGCAAAGTCAGAGTCCAGATCTCAATCCAACTGAGAATTTGTGGCTGGACATGAAAAAAGGCTGTTCAACCATGATCACCACGACACCTGTCTGAGCTTGAGCAGTTTCACAAAGAAGTTGGGGGGGAGATGGGAAGACAGAATCCAGATGTGCAAAGCTTGACGGAGAGAGACCGGTGCACACAGACTCAAGGCTGTCATGGTTGCCATCTACTAAATACTGACTTGAAGGGTTAATACAATTAATATTGATTTTTTTTGCATATATGCAATCAATTATTTTTCTTTGTATTTGTAATTAGTTTAGACCACTTTGCAGAGATCTGTTTTCACTTTGGCATTAAAAAGCCTTTTCCTGTTGACCAGTGTCAATAAAGGCAAATGAAAGCCACAGAGATTCAATGTGTTATAACAATAAAATGGGAAAACTTCCCTTAAGGGAGTGAATACTTTAAACAGACACTGTATTTTATTGCTGCATTTTACAATTTAACGTATTCTACTTTTGTTACTAACATTAGGATTTCTAAATCGTGCCAGAAGAACATAAGGTAAGACAGACTTGATGTCAGATTTATAAAAGGTTATGATTGTTGTTTCAGTTTACCACTTTGCAGTGGTATCTGCCTGACTTGTATGTTTTCTGAAGTAATGTTCTCTCACGGTTCAGCAGACTTGGCGTTGTGCACTTACAGAGAATTTAAATGTATGTGTCAATGTAATCTGAATCAAATTGAAGTAAAACATGTTGTAATAGATATCTTTAGGATATGTAAGAGTTCATCATTAAAGGCTCTCACCTCTACTGTTTTTATTCTTCTTCATCACTAGAAAACCACCAATATTTATCAGCTCAAGGCAGGGAATGTGAAAAGTAATTACGTGAATATGGAAAGGTGATGAAGTGATGGTCACTTTCTTGGCAATGTGGTAAGTGTGTCATCCTTCAAGTCAAAATAGTAGTAGCGAGAGATAGATAGAAAGTACTTGTGCCTAATGAGCTTAAGAAAATATTGTGTGTTAGGAGCTGGATAGATAGCAATGAAAAATGTGTAAAGCAAGGTTGTTTAGTGATAAGAATTGTAGTAAATTTGAGGCTCGCCCAGACTAAAGGGTTCACTTCGTTGAAGTGAGATGGCTTTGTGCTATTTACAATAAAGCCTCGTTCTGATTGTTCACCCTAAAAGGTTGCCACCCGCTGCCTGCGCTTGGGAAAGCAGATCATAACCTGGTTCTGCTTCAGCCTCACTACAAACCAAAAGTGAGGGTCCTACCTGCAACCACACGATCATTCAGGAAGTGGACCCCGGAGGCTGAGAATACTCTGAGAGAATGTTTTGGAACAACAGACTGGGATATCCTGCAGGGATCACATAGTGAGAACATTGAGGAAGTTGTTGACTGCACTACTGACTACATCAACTTCTGTGTGGACATTGTAGTTCTAGTAAGAACTGTACGCTGCTATGCTAACAAAAAGCCATGGATTACAAGTGACATCAAGGGCCTTTTGAACCAGAAGAAAAGGGCTTTTAAAGGTGGTGATCAGCATGAGCTCAAGTGCGTGCAGAAGGAACTCCGAGTTCAGCTCAGGGCGGTGAAGGAGCAGTACAGGAGAAAGCTGGAGCAGAAGTTGCAGAATAACAGCATGAAGGAAGTGTGGGATGGGATGAAGATCATCACTGGCTGCAGCTCGAAGCGGGGTACCACCATTGAGAGAGACGTGAAGAGAGCAAACCAAATGAACAACTTCTTTAACAGGTTTGACCACCCTAACCCACTCTCACTCTCACCTCGGAGTACTGCACCCTCCACACATCCTTCTGCTGATACCAGCATAGGAGAGACATCCCTACCCATAATTACAACAGCACAAGTGAGCAGAGAGCTGAGGAGACTTCGTGCCAGCAAAGCAGTGGGTCCAGATGGAGTATCGCCACGACTGTTGAAGGTCTGTGCATCGGAGCTGGGGGGTCCTCTACAGCGCATCTTCAACCTGAGCCTGGAACAGGGGAGAGTCCCGAGGCTTTGGAAAACATCTTGCATCACCCCAGTCCCAAAGGTATCACGCCCTAGTGAGTGGAATGACTTCCGGCCTGTTGCTCTGACATCACATGTGATGAAGACCATGGAGAGGCTGCTGCTTCACCACCTGAGGCCACAGGTTCAACACGCCCTTGACCCTCTGCAGTTTGCATATCAGGAGAAGGTGGGAGCGGAGGATGCCATAATCTATATGCTACATCGATCCCTCTCCCACTTGGACAGAGGAAGTGGTGCTGTAAGAATTATGTTTCTAGACTTCTCTAGCGCCTTCAGCGCAATCCAACCTCTGCTCCTTAGTGACAAGCTGACAGAGATGGGAGTAGATTCATACCTGGTGACATGGATCGTGGACTATCTTAAAGACAGACCTCAATATGTACGTCTTGGGAACTGCAGGTCTGACATTGTGGTCAGCAACACAGGAGCGCCACAAGGGACTGTACTTTCTCCAATCCTGTTCAGCCAATATACATCGGACTTACAATACTACTCGGAGTCCTGCCACATGCAAAAGTTCACTGATGACACTGCTGTCGTGGGCTGCATCAGGAGTGGGCAGGAGGAGGAGTATAGGGACCTAATCAATGACTTTGTTAAATGGTGCGACTCAAACCACCTACACCTGAACACCAGCAAAACCAAGGAGCTGGTGGTGGATTTTAGGAGGCCCAGACTCCTCATGGACCCCGTGATCATCAGAGGTGACTGTGTGCAGATGGTGCAGACCTATAAATACCTGGGAGTGCAGCTGGATGATAAACTGGACTGGACTGCCAATACTGATGCTCTGTGTAAGAGAGGACAGAGCCGGTTATACTTCCTTAGAAGGCTGGCGTCCTTCAACATCTGCAATAAGATGCTGCAGATGTTCTATCAGATGGTTGTGGCGAGCACCCTCTTCTACGCGGTGGTGTTCTGGGGAGGCAGCATTAAGAAGAAAGACGCCTCACGCCTGGACAAACTGGTGAGGAAGGCAGGCTCTATTGTTGGCATGGAGCTGGACAGTCTGACATCTGTGGCAGAGCGATGGGCGCTGAGCAGATTCCTGTCAATCATGGAGAATCCACTGCATCCACTAAACAGGATCATCTCCAGACAGAGGAGCAGCTTCAGCGACAGACTGCTGTCACCGTCCTGCTCCACTGACAGACTGAGGAGATCATTCCTCCCCCATACTATGCGACTCTTCAATTCCACCCGGGGGGGTAAACATTAACATTATACAAAGTTATTGTCTGTTTTTACCTGCATTATTATCAATCTTTAATTTAATATTGTTTTTTGTATCAGTATGCTGCTGCTGGAGTAAGTGAATTTCCCCTTGGGATTCATAAAGTATCTATCTATCTATCTATCTATCTATCTATCTATCTATCTATCTATCTATCTATCTATCTATCTATCTATCTATCTATCTATCTATCTATCTATCTATTATATAGTGCCTTTCATAATCTATCTATCTATCTATCTATCTATCTATCTATCTATCTATCTATCTATCTATCTATCTATCTATCTATGTAAAACTCTTATTTTTTCTTAGACATTAGAATGAGTTTTTCTCCACGACACAGTTGGCATGTTCGTCTTGTGTCGAGTGTATTTCCGCTTTCCTTGGACATCCCAAAGATGAGTTGGTAAGTTTAACAGATTTAATACTGAGAGTGCATTATGGACAGGCATCCCATCCAGGGGTGGGGTTCCTACCTTTTTACCTAATGTTCCCTGTGACCCTGTAATGGCCATGCTAGGTTCTGAAAGTCCCTCCTGTATTTTATGGCTCTCCGCTCATAGTTTTGAGAATTGGCCTTCAAGGTATCTTTAGGGGCTCCTTGCAAACCGCATTCCGTACTTCTAGAATGGCAGCCTGGGAGATCAGCATCTAAAGGCATTTGTGTGACTTATACAGGAGAGCTTATGAGGGTGGGAAATGCCACGTCGTGAGACCTCTGTGTTTGAGGAGACGTGTATACTTAAGAAGGTTTGGTATTTCTCACCAGTCTGGGGAACGCGGCCCTCTGAGATCAGCCTGACTCGGATGGTGAACTGAAGAGACGGATAACATCCTGTCCTCAGCTGGCCGCTTAGCTTGGATCTTGAGTGGGCTTCAGCATTTTGAAGGAAAGCAGAGCTCCAGTGGAGGGGATACCATGTCCTAAAGTCTCCTGAAGGCTGCACGAAATTGAGAATTTTTCCCCAGGGCAGGTGGCGTACATCAGCAGAGATCATGGTGGCATCAAGTGTAAAGGTAAGCCAAATCTGTGTTGTGTGTCTGGGAGTAGAAAGAGACTTTAATGTGGGAACGGTTGGCTGAGGTCCCAATTAAGGCTGATTTTTTAAGTCTGCTTCGGGACACCTCATTTAATTTTTTAGAAGCCTGGAAGGCTCCTCTTTAAGAATCGTTGGACTGAAAACTGCTGCACCTTTCTTAACTTCATGGGACAGGCCACGTCGTCTTTCACTTTGGTCTATTCCCGTTCTTTTCTTCAATTAAAGTTCTTAAATGCTAACGGGGTGGTCTAAAAGTGAAGGGTTAGGTTGACTTGCTTGGGTTCCATCTGCCTAACTGATTCGTTAGCCATTAAAAATGTTCAGCACTGCAGTGAGATGGCACCTATCATGAAAGTGAGTGGCACACTGGTTAGGGGGGTTGCCTTACAGCTACAAGACAGTGGGTTCAAACCACAGTGTGGGCAGTTGGCATTGTTCTCTCTTTGTCTAATAATCCTAAGTGTTCATTTCTTATGGTAAGACAACCAGATGACTCGTATTTTCCCGGACTGTCAGTTTGAATTCCATTGTGGTCAGAAGTTGCGTGCACTCCACATGTTCTCCTTTGGTCTAATATGCCTCAGTGTCTGCTGGTTATGATTGGAGGACCATATGACCCGTATTTGTCCTGCAGGGTCCTGTTTGGCTCCATGGTTGCAGGTTCAAATCTCAGCATGGTCAGGATCTGTGTGGAGTTTGCATGTTCTACCAAGGTTAAGCTTTACCTAACGTGCCAGGATTGTTATAAATGGGAAAGATCATAAGTTTGAGTAGAACATGTCAAATTAACAATGATGAAACTGTGACTGTGACTCAATGTCTGCTGGTTATGGTGGGATGACCAGATGGCCCGTATTTTCCCCTGCAGCATCCTGTTTGGCTCCATGGTTTTGTGTTCAAACCACAGTGTGGGCAGTTGGCATTGTTCTCTCTTTGTCTAATAATCCTTCACTTCCTATGGTAGGACAACCAGATGACTCGTATTTTCCCAGACTGTCAGTTTGAATTCCAGTGTGGTCAGAAGTTGCGTGCACTCTGCATGTTCTCCTTTGGTCTAATATGCCTCAATGTCTGCTGGTTATGGTGGGATGACCATATGACCCGTATTTGTCCCGCAGGGTCCTGTTTGACTTCATGGTTGTGGGTTCAAATCTCGGCATGGGCAGCGTCTGTGTGAGTCTGCATGTTCTCCTAGGCTTTAAGCTTTACCTAACATGCCAAGACAGTTGTAATGGGACGATTCATAAGTTTGAGTAAAAAATAAAAAATCAACGATGATGAAGCAGAATATTACCTCATACTCTTTAGTAGTGGTAGGGCTGCCAGATGGCCCCAATTTTCTCAGACAGTCCCATTTACCTCCTTCATGAATTTGGCTGCATCTGTGTGCAGCTTGCATGTTCTCCCATCATCTAATTTTCCTCAGCATTCACTGCTTATGGTAGGATGACCAGATGACCCTGAGTTCTGCAGGCAGTGCCATTTAGCTGCATGGCTCGGTTCGAATTCCAGTGTGGTCAGCATTTGTGTGCACTTTGCTTGTTATGGTGGGATGACCATATGACTCGTAATTTTCCCCCGCAGAGTCCTCTTTGATCCCATGGTTGTGGGTTCTCAGTGTGGAGTCTGCATGTTCTCCCTTTAACTAATATGCCTCAGTGTTGGCATGTTATGGTGGGGTGACCAGAAGACCCCCTATTTCTCCAGTCAGTTCCACTGACCTCCTTCATAAATTTGGGTTTAAATCTCAGGGGTGGGCAGCTCTCCCTGCATCTTGGTGGGATTCCATTATCCTTGCGCTTCCCAAGTCCATCTTAATTCGACTTGAGGATGTGAGTGTGACTGCCCTGTTGCTCGAATGACAGATGATGACTTGTCTACTGTCTTGGCACTTTGCGATCTGAGGGGTTAGTAGAGGGGGGTCTTTTTAGTTAGTCTTGTTGTACAGTCATGCACTGTAAATGACAGTGACATACCATGACGCTGTGAAACTCCCTCGTGCCATTTTAAAGTTGCCAATCAACCTGCACATCTTTGGGAATGGTGGGACGAAAAGCCAGACAGCCTGGCAGAGAGGGGACCACTAGATGTTGGATTTGAAGCCGGAGTGCTTACTGTAGTGTACTGTAGCAGAGGATTAGGAGCACTGATGCCCTCACGCTGTCGCTCTGCCCTAAGGACCCTTGTGGTCACCCAGCTTATGCATGAGGAGTGGACGGTGCTAATAATGATCAACCTCATCCATCTGTTCATTTTCTAAACCCATTTATCCAGAGCAGGGTCGTGAGGCAGTCGGAGTCTATCTCGGCAAGCATCGGGTACAAGGCAGGATCACTCTGTGGCCCAGGTGTCAGCCCATCACAGCGTGAACACATGCACAAATTGGGGATCCCATCACAGCATGAACACATGCACACATCAGGGGTCCCATCCCAGTGTGAACACACACATAAATCAGGGGTCCCATCCCAGCATGAACACACACACACAAATCGGGGGTCCCATCACAGCATGAACACATGCACACATCAGGGGTCCCATCCCAGTGTGAACACACACATAAATCAGGGGTCCCATCCCAGCATGAACACACACACAAATCGGGGGTCCCATCACAGCATGAACACATGCACACATCAGGGGTCCCATCCCAGTGTGAACACACACATAAATCAGGGGTCCCATCCCAGCATGAACACACACACAAATCGGGGGTCCCATCACAGCATGAACACACACATAAATCAGGGGTCCCATCCCAGCGTGAACACATGCACAAATCGGGGGTCCCATCACAGTGTGAACACACACATAAATCAGGGGTCCCATCCCAGCGTGAACACATGCACAAGTCAGGGGTCCCATCACAGTGTGAACACACACACACACACCAGAGGTTGAAAATTCATCTCACGTGCATGACTTTGGACTGTGGGAGGAAGCCCGACCACCCGGAGGAAATCCAGGCAATCTTGGGAAGAACATGCAACCTGGGGCTCGAAACACCACAACACCCCACCCAAACCAAACCCCAAAGGTGTCATTGTTGCAATGCACCCCACCCCACCCCCCGAAGTCTTAATGTTAAAGCAACTTGAAGAGAATCTGAGTATATGTAAGCAATTAACCAAATCAGACTTCTTGGTTCTACACCCAAAGTCCATCAACCACCGGGGTCTCAGTCAGATGGTGGGACTGTACGACAAAGAGTGGGGTAGAGGAATATGGAGAAACATCCCTTTGGTATACTCGCTGGAACACCACGTACATCAATCAAATGTAAATTTTGATTCCGACCATGGAATGCGTTAAACATTTAGTCCAGCTTGATTTAGCATTACAGCCATAACTTGGACCCTTTTCAAAGATTCATGTTTTTCTTCATCATCTGTCAAATTTTAGCTAAAACAAGAAACTTTCGGCGTGAACTCTAACTTCTCATTTTGCAGTTTCTAGTTGTTGAATTTAATTATTAAAGAGATTGTGTGCTGAAATCACAACTGTGCCCTTTCAAGCCGCGGTCTTTGTAATTGAGCGGGTAACAGCTGACCACCAGGCTGCAGCGCTCAGGCTTCTCCAGAGGTCCACCCTCAAGTCCCTTGAGGCCCGAGGGTCTGCGCTCTTTGAACGAGAGGAAGGAGTGACAGGAGCCTGCGCAAAGGCCCTGGGAGACGCTTCATTAGCAGATCCGGAGGCCTGTCAGTCTGGGAAAAGCGCAAAGAACAAACTCAACCTTTAGGTTAGTGTGTCCGTCCCACCATACAATTGGCAGTCAGGATACGAACAAACTCAAAAGCCGCCCCCGAAGAGTCGCCGTCATTCATTGCTTTACAGAAATTCATCATCACAGCACATTGGCACAAGCAGCACTGCCTCTCTGGACTACTTGAACCCGAGTTCGAATGCTGCTGCTCGAGTTTGTGTGGCTTTCAGGTGTGCTGACCACTCCGTGTCGGCCTGTGCATCGACTTTTGTGAATCTGCATGTGTGCCACTGAGCCTCATTACTGGACACAACACACCTTTTCCTTTTGGTTGGTGAAGTTTCAAAGAAAGCCGATGTTGTCCCCTTGAGGTTGACGGGCCGTCTGTGTTGTGACTTCATGGTCCGAGTTTCACCCTGCAGCTTTTACTCGTGCAGAGGACTCCAAAGCCAAGTGTGCACATTCCCGATCATGACGTTCTCTTTGGGCTCTTTAATTTTTATTTGTCTGTTGGTGTCTTCCTTCCATTTTCTATTATTTTAATTATATGTATTTGTATATATTTTTTGTGAATGGTGACACATTACAGAACCGGGCTTTGATGCTCTAATATGCTGACTCTAAAATAGAAAGAGAACAAGACTGGAACTGAAGCCAGGCTGCTGGAGACGTGAGGCCGTAGCGGTAATCACTGAGCCGCCCTCTTCAGGCCTTTCATATCTCGCTGTCCGCCCGCCTGATATAGCGCCTTTCATAGCCATCTGTCTATCTACCTAAATAGTACCTTTTAATATCTGTCAGTCTACTGCGTTTGACTTCTTTGGAGCCTTTCATATCTATATACCTATATAGTGCCTTTCATATCTGTTGTATCTGTCTAATATGGGGCCTTTCAGATCTATCAGTCTAGCTATATAGTGCCTTTCATATCTGTTGTATCTGTCTAATATGGGGCCTTTCAGATCTATCAGTCTAGCTATATAGTGCCTTTCATATCTATTGTATCTATCTGTCTAACAAGCCACCTATATCTTATCTATCAGTGTACTGTATATGTCTACTTTGGTACTTTTCCTATCTATCTGCCTATATAGTGCCTTTCATATCTGTTATATGTGACTAATATGGTGACTTTCATATCTATCAGTCTACCTATATAGTGCTTTTCATGCCTATTGTATTGGTCTGTTTAACAAACTGCCTGTCATATCTTACCTACTCACCTATATAGTGTCTATCATCTCTCTCAAATAGTCTACTCTGTCTAATTTGGAACCTTTCATATCTATCTACCTATATAGTGCCTTTCTTATCTATTGTATCTGTCTCTCTAATATAGTACCTTTCATATCTATCAGTCTACCTATATAGTCCCTTTCATACCTATTGTATCTATCTAACATGCTGCATTTCATATCTATCTATCTACCTATATAGGTTCTTTCACATCTATCAATTAATCTACTCAATCTGTCTAATTTGGTGTCTTTCATATCTATAATTTTACTATAGCTGTCCAATTTGGTGTCTTATATCTATTAATCTACCTATATAGTGCTTTTCATTATCAGTCTACCACATCTGTCTGTCTAATATGGTACTTTTAAAATTCAATCTACTTATGCAGTGCCTTTCATATCAATCAATCAATGTACTCTATGAATCTGTCTAATATGGTGCCTTTCATGTGTATCTATCTATCTCATGTAGTGCCTTTTATTATCTTGAATATGAATCATTTTCATCGCCATTACAGGTGGTTGATGAGTCTCATATCGTAGTGTATTTATGATCCAAATCTCCATCCTTGCAGGCTCGTCCAATGTCCTCTACAAGCTGCCATCCCCGTTATTCTAACTTCTATTTAAATAGGTCCCAACCTCATTTGGTTTTGTGTATCATTAAGTGTTTCCTTTGGGTCTTCGTGAAAATCGTTTAATGTCTCTAAAGTAAGCTCTCTAAATTTTGAGGTAGCGCTCTATGAAAAGATTCTATTCCTTATAAATGTGTGGGGGAAAAATCAAACCACCAGCTTCCCCCGTGTTAAAATTCCTCTACTGTAGACGCTCGTTTCACAGCTAGAAGTGAACAAACGGCTTTCTCTCCACTCGCCACAGTGGACTGTGTGACCTTTTTATTGGTCTTCCCAGAAGCAGCGCAGAATGAAAGCTCAGAGATCCTCCGAGAGTGTGGAATGTCCAGGCCGTGTGAGAAATCGCCGCAACCGATTGAGCTGGCCATCCCGCCCTCCTCGTCTCGTTATCTCTCGGCTGACGAGCCGCCTTTTTTAGTATCGATGTGGCAGAAACGAAAGGTTCTTTAATGGAACTGCAATAACGAGAGAGAGCAGCAAGAAACTTGGAGATGGTCATCTAACGCGCTCGCCTGCTATCCGTGTGGACTTTGCACGTCTGCCGGTGTGTGCGGAGGCTTCTTCACAAATTATTAAAGACGTGCAGATCCCCTTATAGTGGGCGTGTGCGCGTGCGCGACCGGACACCGCGAAGGAGAACTGCATTGTACCCTTGGCTGGCGTGTTAGGCTCCGGCTCCTTAGTGGATTAAGTTGGTCTTTGAACGCGAAGTGAAAATAAGAAAAACATAAAATGGAGAACTCAAATAGTACTGTATATAACACCTTAGGATAAATGACAATAGTAAAGAGAGGAATTGAACAGGAAGTGGGGAAAGTTGGAAGTTCTCTGAATCGTGAGGCCAACATGCGTAAAATGTCGAATATCGTCATCATTTAGCGGGCCGAAATGTTCAATGGAGGTACTCCCTATTTGTAGGCTTTGTTGATAGAAAGTAATTAAATGAACGTAAAAGAAGTTTGCCACAAAAGGGAAAAAAACTAACATATACCCGAGTGTGTGTGTGTGTTTGTGCGTGTGTATGTGCGCATCACTCTCTCCCTCTCTCATAGATATAGATAGATAGACCACACCAAAAAAATAAATTAGATTTATAAAATCTAGTGCACTCACATTTCTACACAATTTACCGTTTATAAATCACATTCAACTTGTAAATATGAGAGCGTGAACACACCTTGAATGCCGCCCTGAAACATCCATATATGGTCTATGCTAATCAGCCTCATACATATGCAATAAGAATGCTGCCGAACCTTATTGGCTGCTAGAGCAGCTCCCGCCTGATACACTGAGACCCCGCCCACTGTATTCAAGAGTATCAGGCTGCACTCCATAAGTGGGAGCACAAGATCATCCGCAGCATTATAGCGCCTCTCCTCTGTGTTCTGGTGGTCTGGTGTAAGGTGTCAGAATCTGAGCAGGGAGCCACCATCCCCTGGCACATGGAATGACATGATTGCTGGCACAATGATGGACCAGGCCATATGAAACATTGACGGTTCATCCAGTTACCTTACCAACAAGCTAGCCACCATGTCGGGCAGAGCTACTTTGCCTCAAAACAAATGAATCTCCAGCTTTACAGTATAAATGAGGCTCCAGGACCAGAGTTGGAGACCCTTACCCTACACACATCTTGTCCTCTTTGTTTAACTCACCCAGATGGCTAAACAAAGCTATCTGATCTAGCAGGATCATAAATGTGCTCAAAGCACAACTGGTGACACAGCATTCTTCCATTTAAACAATATAGCATTAAAGAGAGAATTTTACAAATAAGGACATACAAAATATTTATTGACCTACATGGTAGATGTTGCTCCTTTGTTTACACTCCACCACTCTCTTTTTAGCCTTTCCCTACATGAGGTTAACAGCTAAAAGCAATGTGGAATATCATGAACATATCCACGTATGAACCAAGCCTGATGCCAGTAAAAGATGAGACCAACAGAGATAACAGTTGGGGCACCACCGTGGTGACCCCGTATCACTGACGAAATAAAAACAACAAAAGGCACACAATAATTGTGGAGATGTCTTCTCAAACGCAAGTTCGTTATTGGACTGGGAACAAGATGGCCCGTTTCCGGGTTAAGTGGTCACGTGGCAGGAAGGGGTGGGTCCAGGTGGACGGACAACAGAAGTGGCTGTCAATCTTCTATTGTGCAGCGGTAATAGAAGAGACGGCATTAGACCACAGCGCCACCCCCTGGTCTGGCGGGTGATTACCGTCACCGGGGCCCTTAAGCTGTCTCCCATGTGCATGCGTTTTTTTGGGATTTCTCTGGTAATAAAGTCACAAGTTTCATGGTGTGATCGTTCTATTGGCCATCATGGTGTTGGAGAGCGGTGACATGTTGCATGTTAATTAGCACATTAAGCTTATTTTCTTTGACATTTTTGTACATTCCTTATGGTGGATTTGGGTTCTGTTTGTGGTTTTATATACTGGAGCACCCACATTTAGCATTTTAATTTTACTGTTAGTGTCTTTTTCTTAGTTATATTTAATTCAAACCACGTCAAGATGTTATTATTGTTTCCTGTGGGATCTTCTTTTTTGTGAAAATTTTGCTATGTTGTTGCTACCCAGGGATTGCTGGGAGTGTGCAGTGTGACGTCATCCGCACGACTGCATGAAGGTTGACACCGTGTACTTCCTTGTTGTCAGAGATTACAGATTGACACTACAAACTGTGGCCTGAGAGTTTGTGGTTGAAATTCCCAATAAAGACTTTAGCGCTACAAAATTGGGGCTATGATTTTCAGTTACGTTCCTTTGGGTTTGATAAGTGATAGGATTAACTCTATGGTGTAATACAGAAGGACGAGGCAAGATGAAGTGTTGGGGTGTCTCTGCAACAAATACAGTTTTAAACAAAGGAGAAAATGATCGTGAAGATGGGTGGGTATCCCAGATGGGATGGGGTACAAGGAAAGGAGATAGAAGAAGAAAGGCAGAATGGAAGTTGGCAGTTTGGTTATCCTGGCATCCCAGTATGGTTGGATCAAGGAACACTACCCAGCCCAGAGGTCAGTGTGGTAGAAGGGCTGGATGGAGACCACCGTTCAGGGCTACATGCTCCCCTGACACATGAGGTGGCAGCATCCCTGGGCAGTTCTACCAGTATGGACACCCAAAAGGCATGCTGGGAAATGTAGTCCTATGGAGCAGCATTGTTGGGATCCAGGGGGTACCGCCAGAGGATGCTGTGGGGATTTGTGATCCCTGATTTCGGAGACTTCTGCTCAACCTGGAAGTGCTTCCATCGGGCTGTGCCCTAGTGCCGGAAATACCCCCAGGTCTAAGATACAAGAAACCTCTCAGCTACATCCAGGCAAGTTAGATTTGGGAGAGGAGCTGGAAACACTCTCCAGGGAGGAGTGGAGGGATAAGAGAGAGAGAAGAGAACATTTGTGGTTACACAACATGTTAGAAGCATTTTGTAAAATATATGTGAAAATAAACCTTTTTTAATTGTACCAGGACTTGTGTTGTTGTGGTTGTATTTGTGGTTTGGGGGGCTGCAATGCTCCCTACTGGTTACAAAGGATAAAACAAAAAGGGTGGACCATCATGGTCTATCTTGGGGGAACCCTTCAGATGCCAGTTCTCTACTGAATGCCTCCTATTGAGTTGGCATGTCTTTAAATACTGGTGGAGATGAAGGGTAGAGGGCTTCAGGGTTCGGACAGGTAGAGATGTCAGTTGTCTTCCGGCTGTACTTTGTCAGATGTACAGGAAAATAAAGGGAGAAGGAGTTAACAAGTGCAGCCTATCTCACTCAGTCAGGTGAACACATGACAACCTCAGAGGACCCCAGAAAACGCTCCTTAATCCCACATGTCTGACAGTGGTTAGAAACTTAGCTAGGCTCTGACGTACGTCTCATCTTTTGGTCCGCTTCTCCTCTTGCTTCAGCTTGGCATTACACAAATAAGAAATTTTCTGTACTTGTGACAATAATGACTCTTGTGGTAGAAATTTAATCGATGTAAATAATCATCCTGAAGAACCAGGCAGGAGGAAGCTTGTCGTCCATCTTTAGTTTTGTGAAAAGGGACATCCCTGCAGCTAACGAGAATCGCAGAATGGATGGTCCCCAACCAAAGGCACAGAGACTTAGTCATATCCTCTCGGCACACATGACAGATTTGCATATCTCTGTTATCTCATACAAAAGAACACATCTTACTGGCTTTAAAAATAAGGCACCTTGATTGCACAGTATAAGGCTTCACTGATTTGTTAAATCACAAAAACTGTGCATTGGCCATGTGGTGCATGCCTCACATTCCTTCCTCTAGTTCAGTGGTTTTCAACCAGTGTGCTGTGGAAATAATAGTGTAGCGCACCTGAGTCTGAACCTGAGGGGGACGAGCTCCGCAGGTGGTCGAGACCTGCCTGAGGAGGACAGGACTACCTGGAAATGCTGGCATGGAAGCAGCTCTGCAATCTCTGTGCTGTAGACACAACACTTAGAGCACTTCAGACGTGTCTCCTGGGTGCTATATTCCATCCGTGTGGGTGTGTGGTTGCCGGCCAGTCTCATACGACTGAAGGATAGTGGGGATACGAGTTGCCTCTGGGGTGGACAAAGGGACGAAGCAGCTGGGAGATGCCAACAAAGTGCTTACTAAGTGCTGTGTCTGCGATTGGTGATCTTCGAGCTGCTTTTTTACCAGTGGCGGAGGGGGGCGGTCAGATTTTTGGGGGTGGCATTATTGGCCAAAAGGCTCAGTACAATTCGTTTTTTTAAGCAGCAGGGTTCGGAAAAATATCACTCATGAATGAAAAAAGTAAAATTCTTTGATTTTTATCCACAAATGCTTCAAAAATAATTTTCAGACTGTCCTTCTGTGACGGCATCAGACACAGCAGTTGAAATTTATGAGGCAATCACAAAAATAAATATAAACATTACACCGGTAATAATTTCTAGGAAGATAAACAACTAATTTACAATTTATAATTTCGTTTCATTATCTATCCGAATGCGTTCTTACTCTGCACAGATAACATCCACACCTATCACCTGTACACTACAGTGGTTCTGGCTTTTGTAGCATAAGTACAGTGCATCCGGAAAGTATTGACAGCGCATCACTTTTTCCACATTTTGTTATGTTACAGCCTTATTTCAAAATGGATTAAATTCATTTTTTTCTTCAGAATTCTACACACGACACCCCATAATAACAACGTGAAAAAAGTTTACTTGAGATTTTTGCAAATTTATTAAAAATAAAAAAAAAGAGAAAGCACATGTACATAAGTATTCACAGCCTTTGCCATGAAGCTCAAAATTGAGCTCAGGTGCATCCTGTTTCCCTTGATCATCCTTGAGATGTTTCTGCAGCTTCATTGGAGTCCACCTGTGGTAAATTCAGTTGACTGGACCTGATTTGGAAAGGCACACACCTGTCTATAGAAGGTCCCACAGTTGACAGTTCATGTCAGAGCACAAACCAAGCATGAAGTCAAAGGAATTGTCTGTAGACCTCCGAGGCAGGATTGTCTCAAGGCACAAATCTGGGAAAGGTTACAGAAAAATTTCTGCTGCTTTGAAGGTCCCAATGAGCACAGTGGCCTCCATCATCCGTAAGTGGAAAAAGTTCGAAACCACCAGGACTCTTCCTAGAGCTGGCCGGCCATCTAAACTGAGTGATCGGGGGAGAAGGGCCTTAGTCAGGGAGGTGACCAAGGACCCGATGGTCACTCTGTCAGAGCTCCAGAGGTCCTCTGTGGAGAGAGGAGAACCTTCCAGAAGGACAACCACCTCTGCAGCAATCCACCAATCAGGCCTGTATGGTAGAGTGGCCAGACGGAAGCCACTTCTTAGTAAAAGGCACATGGCAGCCCGCCTGGAGTTTGCCAAAAGGCACCTGAAGGACTCTCAGACCATGAGAAAGAAAATTCTCTGGTCTGATGAGACAAAGATTGAACTCTTTGGTGTGAATGCCAGGCGTCACGTTTGGAGGAAACCTGGCACCATCCCTACAGTGAAGCATGGTGGTGGCAGCATCGTGCTGTGGGGATGTTTTTCAGTGGCAGGGACTGGGAGACTAATTAGGATAAAGGGAAAGATGACTGCAGCAATGTACAGAGACATCCTGGATGAAAACCTGCTCCAGAGCGTTCTTGACCTCAGACTGGGACAGCGGTTCATCTTTCAGCAGGACAACGACCCTAAGCACACAGCCAAGATATCAAAGGAGTGGCTTCAGGACAACTCTGTGAATGTCCTTGAGTGGCCCAGCCAGAGCCCAGACTTGAATCCGATTGAACATCTCTGGAGAGATCTTAAAATGGCTGTGCACCTACGCTTCTCATCCAACCTGATGGAGCTTGAGAGGTGCTGCAAAGTGGAATGGGCGAAACTGGCCAAGGATAGGTGTGCCAAGCTTGTGGCATCATATTCAAAAAGACTTGAGGCTGGAATTGCTGCCAAAGGTGCATCGACAAAGTATTGAGCAAAGGCTGTGAATACTTATGTACATGGGATTTCTCAGTTTTTTTATTTTTAATAAATTTGCAAAAATCTCAAGTAAACTTTTTTCACGTTGTCATTATGGGGTGTTGTGTGTAGAATTCTGAGGAAAAAAATGAATTTAATCCATTTTGAAATAAGGCTGTAACATAACAAAATGTGGAAAAAGTGATGCACTGTGAATACTTTTCCGGATGCACTGTACGTATATTAAACTAATAATTAGAACACGGCTTATCAGTGTGTCTATACGATATTCTTGTCTAGTTGATGCTTATAAATAATTATAGGTGAAAAATTATTGCTTTTTCTCTATATATGAATAAATCTAAGCAAAAGTTATCTTAATATTTCTCTATGCATCATTTTAATTTTCCATTTAAATAGATTAACATATTCAGATATGTTGAAGGGCGGCAAATTGAAGGACCGGAGTGGCACGAACTCGAGCTATGTCACTGTTTTTTACTGATTGCTCTGGTAGCCCCACCCCTTCGGACAACTGAACACGTGAATGAGATGTGATGTGTTTGTGGTTAGTAGAACAGTGGTGTGTCTTGGGGTGTTTTTACTTAGAAAAAATGTGCCACCACAGAACAAAGGTTGGGTAACACTGCTCTAGTCAGTTAAAGCCTCATTCCCTCACCAACCGTCTGAGGGCAGAGCACGTGGGCACACGCAGCCGCTAGCAGTCACTTGGATGTACCAGTTTCGCTTTGCCTAGTCAGCTTGAAGGCCTGCATGTTTGAGATTTAAAGTCTGTTCTCTCGCTAGAGCTGTTTGAAGCTGTATGTATGTGTGTGTGTGCGCAGTGTCTGGCTTTGTCTGGTCAGACCCTCCTTTCTTTATTGAAGCATGGATTCTAGTCTATCTTTCTGTTTTTAGTCCATCCTGTATAGCTGGCCTCCTTCAGGCAGCCTGGGGCTTGTCATTTATTCCCAAGTGATTACAGAAACATTGACAATCTCTTCAGAGGACTGGGTTTGAATCCCACTGCTGCCACCAAAATGTGACAAACTGTGTTTGTGTTTTCTTTCATACTTTACAAACCTACATCGCTCTTCACCGAGTATAGCCTCTGAATCCTTGCATACTTTTCCAGCTAGAATACAGTCAGTCATGTCAGTCAGTCAGTCAGTCAGTCATTATCCAACCCGCTATATCCTAACACAGGGTCACGGGGGGTCTGCTGGAGCCATTTCCAGCCAGCACAGGGCGCAAGGCAAGAACCTATTCCTGGGCAGGGCACATACACACACCAAGCACACACTAGGGACAATTTAGGATTGCCAATGCACCTAACCTGCATGTCTTTGGACCGTGGGAGGAAACCGGAGCAAATTAGTCCAACACACCACCGTCATATTCTGGCATTTTTGGCGTGTTCCTGATTATTCTCATTCTTACTGTTGTAACCCACAGGCTTTACCGTCCATAAGAATAAGGGCCAGGTCTTGGTTCTACGTCTGGATGCTCACTGCTCTTTGGCCTCTTTCGGCCTACAGTCAAGACTACGTGGGGTACCACTCAGGTGAGTGCTATGAACGTTGGTGATCGTGGTCTGTACCTATGCTGGTGTTACTGGGGGCATCAGTGACAAAACACTTCCCACCTAAAGTAAAACTTTTGAGCAAACCCCAAAGTTGTAGCCATATTGGTCAGTGTCGTCACTAGAAAAGCTCAGTCACCACTGGACATCATCGCATCACAAGCAAACGGTAACATTTCTGCCTGTGGTTACTCTTGAACTTGCATGTTTTTCTCCCGAAGGAGATGATGGCGTGCACAGTCATGAAGGATCTGCAGTGGAAGATCTTAATGGAGAGCCGTCTGCATTTCATCCACCAGGTAACAGAATGAATGGCCCGTGAGAAAGAGAGAGACAGAGAATTTCACACTGTAACCGATTAAGTGCATGTAACTTTAACAACGCAAGGACACCTCCAGGGATTGTGAGGTGTTGGATCTACCAAAAAGTATAAATGCTGTGGCAGATGGCTGGGGATCCTGCCCAGCCGGGACGCCTAGAAGGACCGGGAGAGGGACAATACCTCCCCTGGACCACAAGAGGGCAACCACCACCCTGGTCTACATCGGGGGCCACGGGATCAGAGCTTAGAAGCTGAACCCTGTTGGGGCCCGTGGCCACCGGCAGGGAGCACCCGGAGGAATATGGAGCCCTGGACTGCAGCACGTCTGCCACTCCAAGAAGTGCCACCGGAAGATCATTGCGAAGCACCTGGAGCAATTCTGGGCTGTTATAAAAGGGGCCGCCTCACTCCATTAGGAGAGCCAGAGTCGGGAGGAAGAAGACAGAGCTTGTGAGAGGAGGAGTGAGCACAACAGAGAAAAAGAAAGAGAAAGGAAAGGACTGTGTACTGATTTGTGCAGTGTTTGGAGCTGTGTACAGGAGGCAGCAATAAACGTGTGTGTTTTCATCTGCTGTGCCGGGCCGTTCGCAAAATTATTTTTTCAACAGGTCCCTGCCTCTTAACTGGCAGAGTGTCCCATCTGGGATGCCATTGTGAACTTGAAGCCCAGACACAGACAGACACGGACACCAATTGTCCCAAAGCACACACGTTTATTTTCTTTTCCTTTTTACAGCACACACAGTACACCAATCACCACCTATCCTTTTCTTCTTATTTTTCTTTTCTTCTCCCTTCTGTTCTGCCGCCTCCAATCCTCTCTTGCAAGCTCTGTCTTCTGCCTCCCGACTCCGGCTCGACTAATGGAGTGAGATGGCCCCTTTTATAGTGCACCCGGAAGTGCTCCAGGTGCTTTCCGATTAACCCCTGGCAGCACTTCAGGGTGTGGTGGAAGTGCTGCAGATCTTGCTTCCGGAGCGGTCTGGGCGCCCCCTGGCAGTGGCCACGGATCCCAACAGGTTTGAGCTTCAGAGCCCCAATACTACCCAGGTTGGCTGCTCCCTCATGTCCCAGTGTATAAATTGCCCTCCTCCTGGTTCTCTGCTCCTCCAGGTCTCCTGGTAGGGCACAATCCCCAGCCATCCATCACAATGTCCAAAAGGAAGATTTCTTGGGAATTACAAACAGTAGGAGGGTTTACAAGTAAAGGAAGCCATGAGCGAGTAATTGACATCTCCAAGAAATACTTCTTCCAAGGGGAGCCGCCAGCCCAAGTTTAACTAAAAAATGTATTTGTCCACTCTATGAAGCCATGTCAAGAGTTTTGTCCTTTTTTTTCGTTTAACTTACACTCTAACTCCTTTTCTGTTATGTTTCAGAGGAATATCCTGCCAAACCCACACCCGAATACGAAGAGCCCACCGTTTCACCCTATGACCCCTATCCTCAGCCTACACCCATAGTTACCATGATCACTGAGGAGGTGTACGCCTACCCCACCACAACCGAGTCTTATGTCGCCGCCAAAGAAGAGACCACCATGACGACGAGGGTGCCCTACCGCTACCGGACCACCACGCCGAGTCCATATGAGGACATCTTTCCAGCTCCTGGCATCTCTGATGATGAAGGTGCCTGCTCTCTCTCAGTTTCATCATCGACACCTATTCAGACTTTGATTTGCACACTTTAAGCAGTGAATTGATTTGTATTTTATATATGCTAGGCATGAGGGGTTTTAAGTAAGTTTGTGTTTGAATATCCACAAGTTATATTCAGAGGATATTAAACTCCTTTACCCTCTTCACACTTTAAAAATTAGTTGTGTTACCCATCTAAGATGGGCTCAAATTTAAGTATTTAACGTAGACCCTAGAATTCACGATTACAGTGCACCATCTACTGGAATGGATTTTATAATGCATGTGGTAATGCAACGCATTGAATTTGCCATTCCAACAGATGACGCATCATAAACATTTGTAGCAATTAAATGCCTAAGTAGAAACTGTTAAGAATCCTAAGAAGTAAAAATTACACCATAATGCAATGTGTCTGATGCTTCTGTCTTGACATTCCTGTCAGACCTTCTGATTACTTTTACTTGGAAGCTTAGAGTATTATAAGACACATAAAATACTGCATCTTTACTGTCTTTACTGTCTTATCTTCATAGGGACAGACATCCTGGGAGAGATGAGGCTCCGCACCATGACGGGAGTGAATGTGGTGCCCGGTACTCAAAGAGAAAAGTCAGCTTACCGACTGGGACAGAGAGTGCAGGCCAGCCGGGAGACAAGGTAGGGCATTTAGGTGTCTCTATAATAATAAATAATAATTCATTACATTTATATAGCGCTTTTCTCAGTACTCAAAGCGCTATCTACACAGGGAGGAACCAGGAAGCGAACCCACAATCTTCCACAGTCTCCTTACTGCAAAGCAGCAACACTACCACTGCGCCACTATGGACCCTCAAAACGAAAGTCACTGTCACTTAGAAATGCATGTTGACCCCTAAGGTGTGGGTGTTTGTGAAATGTTTCTATCTATCTATCTATCTATCTATCTATCTATCTATCTATCTATCTATCTATCTATCTATCTATCTATCTATCTATCTATCTATCTATCTATCTATCTATCTATCTATCTATCTATGGTCTTCATCACTTCCACTGACAGACTGAGGAGATCGTTCCTCCCCCAAACAATGTGACTTTTCAATTCCACCCTTTGGGGTAAACGTTAACATTATTCAAAGTTATTGTCTGTTATACCTGCATTTTTATTACTCTTTAATTTAATATTGTTTATCATCAGTATGCTGCTGCTGCAGTATGTGTCTATCTATCTATCTATCTATCTATCTATCTATCTATCTATCTATCTATCTATCTATCTATCTATCTATCTATCTATCTATCTATCTATCTATCCATTTTCCAACCCGCTGAATCCGAACACAGGGTCACGGGGGTCTGCTGGAGCCAATCCCAGCCAACACAGGGCACAAGGCAGGGAACCAATCCCGGGCAGGGTGCCAACCCACCGCAGCCTATCTATCTATCTATCTATACTAATAAAAGGCAAAGCCCTCACTGACTGACTGACTGACTGACTCATCACTAATTCTCCAACTTCCCGTGTAGGTGGAAGGCTGAAATTTGGCAGGCTCATTCCTTACAGCTTACTTACAAAAGTTAGGCAGGTTTCATTTCGAAATTCAAAGCGTAACGGTCATAACTGGAACCTCTTATTTGTCCATATACTGTAATGGAATGCAGCTCGCTGGCCGTGGGAGGCGGAGTTGCGTATCGTGTCATCACGCCTCCCACGTAATCACGTGAACTGACTATGAACGCAGTACGTAGAAAACAAGGAAGAGCCCCAAAGAGCGCTGAAGAAAACATTCATTACACAATTGAGAAGGCAGCGAAACAATAAGAAGCGAGCGAGTGACGAATACAAGCATATTCATAAGTGCAGTTAAGGCGGAAACAAAGCACGGTGTAAACCGTAAGTTTAAATTAAGTTTGGCAAGATTGCTTTTCTCCTGTACAACTATACGTTGCATTCTCAACAGTAAGCTTGCACAACTTGGTCATATTACAACCGGAGTGCTGAACTGACAACGTGGTATACAAAGAGAACTATCCCATGGATTAAATAAAAACGCTGCTTCCTTGGCGAAAAAGGATGGCCTTATATGGCGTTCGTTTATAAAACAGCGGAGAGGCTGTGTAAAGACTGCTTCACAAAAAAACAGCAGAGCGCCTTATATGAGCAAGCAGTCAGCTAAAGAAGGGAATCAATAAATAACTATAATCGAAATAAACGAACAAAAAATAGCGGAGAATCCGCGGATTACATAAAGGAAATAGGTATCTGAACAGAAAAGTGAGTCTCAAGTACCTACACAATAACTATAACAATCGTAATAAACGAACAATAAAACAATACAGAACCGCTAAGCAAGGAGAAAGGACGGCCTTATATGGCGTTTGTTTATAAAACAGCGGACAGGCTGTGTAAAGGCAGCTTCACAAAAAAACAAATCCTTAACAAATTGTTATTGGTATATTTTCCCTCAATTTAAAAAGGTTTTCTTTTCTTCTTAATTAAAATTTAAAAGCAATACTTCACCAATGCGAAGCGCGGGAATTTGGCTATATGCAGTGAGTGTGTATGCCTGATGAGCCCAGAATTAGGGCGAAACACGTGTCGCGTACTCTTTGCATTATTTGACAGTAAACTATTTTCAACCATTCTATGATCTGCTTCTCAAAACTGAGGGCACCGTGGCGGATGTAGGCTGACTTGCTGGCCAACCACAAGTGTTACTTGGTAAGTAACCACCCATACAATCAGATTGTGATTCAGACTACGAATGGCGTGAATGTAATTACCCCGATCTACATGTTGTCAAATAAACGAACCACACGCCGTGGCGCAATGTTAGGGGCTTCGCCTCTAGCGCCGAGGTTCGATTCCTGTAAGGGAGTGCAGTGAGTGTGTACGCCTGATGAGCCAAGAATTAGGGCGAAACACGTGTCGCGTACTCTTTGCATTATTTGACAGTAAACTATTTTCAACCATTCTATGATCTGCTTCTCACAACTGAAGGCACCGTGGCGGATGTTAGCTGACTTGCTGGCCAACCATAAGCGTCACCTGGTAGGTAACCACCCATACAATCAGATTGTGATTCAGACTACGAATGCAGTGAATATATATATATGTATATATATATATATGTGAATGTATGTATGTATGTATATATGTATGTCTAGATTTATATTTATATATGTGCATATGTATATATATATGTGTATATATATATGTAGATATGTATATATTTATATGTATATATATATGTACATATGTGTATATATATATATATATATATATATATATATATATATATATATATATATATATATATATATATATATGTAGATATGTAAATTTGTATATGTGTATATATATATATATATATATATATATATATATATATATATATGTATATGTAGATGTGTATATGTATGTATATATATGTATATGTAGATATGTGTATATGTAGATATGTATATATATGTATATGTATATATATGTTTACATAACCTCTTTAACATACTACTTCTCCGCTGCGAAGCGCGGGTATTTTGCTAGTCTATAATATAGTGCTTTTCTTTATCAATCTATCTATGTAGGCCACCAGAGGGCACCCAAGAGCCTCAAATACAAGATACAATTCTGCTGAACACAATTTCATGCAAAATAAAATGATGGATAATGTGCAATAATTCACTTACAAGATTGCATCAGTCCAGTACAATTATAACACACACAATTGGTCACTCTCTTGAGTGTGTGTCATCCACCTCCCCCTGATTCTGATTCAATGATACAGATTAGATGGCGTCTTTTATGCATGACCCAGGAGTGCTTACACCTCAGAAGCACTTCTGGGCCAGACGGAAGACCCCCAAAATATGTATAGTGTTCCCCTGCAGCTCCCTCTGGACACACCTCTAGGGACTACATCTCCCAATATGCCCTGTGGATATGCAAATGGGAGTTCCACCAGAGAGATGCTGCCACCCTGTGTAATGGGGAAAGTACATGGCCCAGGAAAGCAGTCTCTATCTCTCCTTCCATTATGGCTTGCCAACCAGGAAAGGCACCAGCAGCCACTCCAGCAGGTATTTCCGTCCATCCTCATCCTTCTGTTATGGCCTCCTGGTCGGATATGGAATTTCTATCTATCTATCTGTTGGTTGGTCTTGTCTTGTCTTGTCTTACCTAAACCTAAAAAAAGATGGGCATTGTCACTTAGAAATGTATGTTAACTCCCTAATGTGTGGATATTTGTGAAACTTTTCTTGGCAGTTTCTGTCCCATTTGTCATATCCCCCTCAGTCTGTCTATTATTTCTTTGTCTGTCTTTCATGTCCCTTAAAATACACATGCTGTTCCTTTCAGTATCCCTCAATTTTAGGCTCACTTTGCCTCTTTTATTTTTAACGGAGTAAACTTACAGAGAGGTCTACTGCCTGCCACTACAGGTGTAAGATGCCCATTGTGTAGCCAGGGTGCACTAGTTATTAACTATCTAATTGCTATAAGAAGTTTAAATAAATACATAAACTACTATTTTTAGTGGCATTACATTGAAAGGGTTAGTTTTCTTCTTTTCTCTTTTTTATTTTGGATCTTTTTCCATTAAAATGGAATAAAATGAATGTTTCAGCTATGGCAGAAAACATGTGAGTTGTCTATTGTGTCTGTGCTGACTAAGCAGTCACCGCACATTGCCGATGGGAGGCCTAATGGATTTTCATCATAGGATGTTTGCAGTATCATCGGTTGCCTGTTATCAGCAAGGTGACACAAACAGGATTGGTGTGCTACTTCGGCCAGACTGCCAGCAGTTTTATCTGACACAGGGTACCGGCAGGACAGGGCAGCGTAACTCGGTCTTGTTGATGGTCCAGCATGGCGCTGATCCATATGCTACAAGTACTAAATGAGCAAAGCGTTGGTTTATTTGTTGAGTGTTGTAAGGATGAGATCCTGCCTTCAGGCTTTTATGACTTACATTATAGGCTGCTGAAGCGTGAATGATGGTGGACTGCCAGCCATAGCTGTTGTGCGTCCAGTCAGTCGAAACAGACAAACGCTTCTAAGCAATGACTTCTTGTCTGCTTATTATGCAAAAGTGTACAAAAAAGTAATACTAATAAGAGCCATGAGGTACTGTACTGTTTGTAATTTTTATTTTTACAACATAAATTGATAGCTGTTCCATTCTTTCTATAAATATGTTACAAGCTGTCATGTTCGCGCAATTATTCTAAAGCAACTTAGTTACATTTTTTCTTTTTTTGGTTATAAAATCAGGATCTTCTTAGAGACTTCAACATGACACAACCATCTTTAAGATGGAGGAAGAAAACGGAACACCAGACACAACAAGAACACGAGACAGACAGGCATCAGCAGGAGTTGAGCTCACGATGCCAGATCTGCAAGGCAGCAGTGCATGTGATGGCGTTACCTTTGAAAAAGGATTTTAGTGAGCCATTAATTGTGCTTTTTAAAAGAGCAGGCCACACATTCCCCATCCTGACTATGCGGTTGTGAGTGTTATAATGTTTTATAGGGCAGAACAGAACTTTAAAACGTGAGATTTCAGTTTTATATTATAGCTGCTGTAATGGACGACACACATGGACTGGCATTCCGACCAGGAATGAACAAGAATGCTTACCTGGCCCGCCAGTTCAATGGAAGGATTTGTTGGAGATGAGCACCACTAAATATTTTCTCCCCCAATACACAAGGTGGTAGCCACTTTGGGTTAGGATTCCAATATAGACACCTGCAGGGCATGCTGGGAGCTGTAGTCTGGTGAGGCAGCCTTGTTGGATTCCTTGGGGACCTGATGGGATTTACAGTCCCTACTTTGTGGGACGTCCGATTGAGCCGGAAGTGCTTCCACTGGGCTATGCCCTGGCACTGATAGTACTCCAGGGTCCAAGATAAAAAAGAACACTCAACCTCATCCAGGTGAGTTGGAGTCAGGTGTAAGGAGGGGAAGCTCATCTGGGAGGTGAGAAGGAGAGAAAACAAAGAGAAGAATTGTGTTGTGGTTGGTTTATGCCTTGTTTAAAGCCTTTGTGCAAAGTATTTTATTTAAATGAACCTTTTCTTTATACCAGAACTTATATCTGTAAAGTTGTGTCAGGGGTTTGGGGTGCTGCAACGCCCCTAGGTGGTCACACTGTGTATTGTTTGCTTTTCTTCTTAGAAGTAGTTACACAGAGATTTGGCATTCTGGGTTCAAATCCTGTGCCTTGATGGTTTTGTGTGTGGAGTCTGAATGCTTTCCCTGTGTCAAGGAACTTTTCTCCTGGTACTTCAGTTTTCCTCCGACATCTTAAAAACGTGTGTCTGGTTAATTGGTTCTAAGACAAAGTTATTTTTGTAAAAATACATTGATATGATGGGGATACAATGTGAATTAATACACAAAATATAATAACCATCAATTTGTGTTACACAAATAAACAACAAGAGCACAGGTAAAAGTGAGGTGGAAAGGACTCACCACGGACTTGCCTCCATTATTATGGAATGTTCAGTTGCTTTTAAATAAGTTGGACAAACTTGTATATGTTGTGGTGAGTCATGGAGAGCTTGTGTGCTGTGGATATTCAGCTTAAACATCTTATTTCAAACTCTGTTTTAATGTTGGACGGGTTTCATCAGATGTGATCAGACAGAATTAAAAAGGCAGGGCAGGGGAACTGAACTTCTATATGAAGTAACAATGGTCAGAAAAGGAACAAATTATAATTAAAACTAAAATGTGTAATCCAGACCTTGATCTGCTTTCTGAGTTTGTTCACGTCACTGTTCAGGGAGATAAGCTACATCATCCTTGTTGATCTTTAATAACTCAGTGACCGACACGACTCACTCTGTTACCGACACTCTAATGATGAATCATTCTGACCCTAGAATGCTGGTGACTTTAACCAGGGGAACATCAAAATGAACAAACATCTATTAGCGTGTTCCTCTGGTGGACATAACAAGCTGGGCCTGCTCTGTTCAAATGTTTAGGCATTTAAATGTAAACCTGTGGCACAACTGGGCAGATCTGACCATCTTACTGCCACCTACAAGTCTGTTATTGACAGCCATGGCTCTCTGTTCTTCATATTGTTATTATTTTTTTTAATTTATAATTTTCTTGAGCTTCTGTATCTAAGCCTATCCTTACATTTTTCACTAGATGTTTTATTGTATGTGACATATAAAATTTGTTGGCGCAGTGGTAGCGCTATTACCTCGTAGTAAGGAGATCAAGGTTCGTGTCTTGGGTTCTTCCCGTGTCTACGTGGGTTTCCTCCACGTGCCAAAGACACATTAGGTGGATTGGCAATGTTAAACTGGCCTGAGTGTGTGTTTGTCCTGTGATGGACTGGCGGCCTGTTCAGGGTTTGTTCCTACCTTGCACGCTATGCCAGCTTGGATAGGATCCAGCACCCCACACAACCCTGTTCAGGACTAAACAGGTTAGAAAATGACTGAATGATGAAATTTGATTTGACGACTATTACACCTGTAACAGACTGGTTCACTGTCCAGAGTTGTTTCTCCACAACAACAGTCATGCCACCTGCTCTTCAGAACAGGTTATCCACCTGAAGCTAAGCAGCACTTGAATGGGAGACCAGCTAGGAAATTTGGGTTGCTGCTGCAAGGGGTGACGGCGAGGCCAGCAGGGGGCGCTTACCCTGTGGTCTGAATGTGGACTCCAATACCACAGTGCAGTGACAGGGACACTTTGCTGTAAAAATGGCGCCGTCCTTTGAATGAGATGTAAAACCGAGGTCCCAACTCTTGGTGGTCATTAAAGATCCCTGGACCTCCTTCATAAAGTGCTGGGTGTATCTCGAAATCCTGGCTAAACTGCCCTCCATGGCCTAGTCATTCTGCCTCCCAAATCATCCCCTGTCTCTAAATGGCTCACCACTTAACAGTGGATGTGTGGTGAGCGTACTGGCACCAAAATGGCTGCCATCACAACATCCAGGTGGATGCTACACATTAGCAGTGGTGGAAGGGGCTCACCAATCACTTAGTAAAGCGCTTTGAGTAGTGAGAAAAGTGCGAAATACATGTAAAGAATTATTATTCTAACAATGAACTGGATCAAGTAGCTTTGAGAACGTATGTATGCAGTTGTATATTCAGACAGAAGCCCGCATGCACGCTAACCCAAGCCCATTATTTCACTTTCCCATCGCAGGCTTGTTCAGCCCCATGGCTTCCCTCAGGAATTCTCCATTGTGTCCACCTTGCGCATGAGAGACGAGACTCCTCAGGAGGTGTGGAACCTGTTGAAGGTCAAGGACAGGCAAGGGAGAGATCAGTTTCACCTGAGGCTGTACGGGGAGATCGATGCTGTCGATGTGTACCATGTGGGCGCCGCAGGAGACGAGAAGGTCACCACGTTTGAGAACGTGGAGCGCCTCTTCGATGGAGGCTGGCACAAGCTCGCACTGAGCGCTCAGAGGAATCGGCTCACACTGTTTGTGGACTGCAAGCAGGTGGGCAGCTCCCCCTTCTCCCAGTACGGAACAGTCAGAACAGATGGTCTGACATCCGTGGGTACAAGAACTCGTGATGACGTCACTGTTATGGTAAGTTGGTAGTATTATTATACTGTAGTCATTGTAAGCATGAATATTCATCACTAGTTAGGTTTTTGACAACAGTTGACATGAACCTGGAGTCTAGTTTGAAATGTATAAATCAATCTATGATATTATGAGTAATTTGTATCATTTTATTTTATAAATGTTAAATTCATGCTGTCTCATGGGTTCACATTTACTAATTTACACATTTATTGCTATATTTAACATTGCAGCATTTTTTTTATTACGGACACACTGTGACATTCATGTCTAGGGTGACTCTTCCTATGAAGTCATTTAATAGATTGGGAGAGCATGGGGGGGTCATGAGGTCACTGGAAAGGGGTGTGTGGTGCTCCCGATATCTCTACAAAAGGACGAAGGTCCAAGTCTTTAGAGTCCTGGTGCTTCCTGTCTTGCTATACGGTTGTGAGACATGGACACTATGCAGTGACCTGAGATGAATACTGGACTCGTTCATTACTGTGCCTCTTCGAAGAATCCTTGGGTACCGTTGGTTTGACTTTGTGTTGCTCATGGAGTCCCAAATGAGGCACATTACCTGCATTGTGAGGGAGCGTCAGTTACGACACTACAGCCATGTGGTGCGATTCACTGAGCGTGATCCAGCTCACAGGATCCTCATTGTTGAGGACCCGACTGCCTGGGCCAGGCCAAAAGGACGCCCACGTAACACCTGACTGCGGCAGATAGGAGGTCATTTCTGAAGGGTGGGACTGGGCTGCATGTCTGCCTTGGGGGGTTGCCAGCCAGGATCCCAAGCTGTTTTGTCATGTGGTGGGTGCAGCAACGTGCTGTACCAGTGCATGCTCCCCAACTTGACCTGACCTGGTACACACTGTCGTAAAATGTAAATATTGCAAACATAACATCCCCCCACTCCCCACCAAATATACAGAGTCTCAGAATAAACATAACATGAGTCTTGAACTTTTATAGAAATAATTGAAACCGTAGAGAACAGCCCTTTTTTCAATGTGTGCTTCTTCCAAAAGTCAAATATTATTCCAAAGTCTACTCCAGTGCCTTGGAGCCGCTGGCTGGAGTCTTTTGAAACTTACCTCCTGGCTGTTGATTTGGAAAATGTAAAGTGATGCGTGCAAGAGAGCTTTGCTCCTACACTGTCTGGAAATGGATGGACAGTGAGTGTTTAAGACTTTGGGGAACGCAGCCACAAACTCCGCTGCTGTGACTGGCTTGGAGACGCACTTCTCCTATTCACAAAGTGTTATCCTCTGGCAAATCCCGTCCTCGTCGCCAAAATGTTGCACACAATAAGAGAGCGGACTGGTGTAGTTTGTCTCAGAGAGGCGCTTATTATAGAATTCCCAATCCCGCCAAAAATTGCCCTCTAACACCAAGCACTTTACAGCAAACAAGCACATGCTATCGTAAAATGTAAATATTGGAAACATAACACAATCTTCATCTACAATAGCATTTTCACATTATTTATGAATGTATATCTATCCACACTAAAATGGCTGAAAACGCATACGAAGCCGACGTTCACCAACACTGGGCATGTGTACAGTGGTGGAAAAATCCTTGAAGGGATTGTAACGTTGCTGGCCATTGGATTTATTGCAGAACTGTAGGGACTGGAAAATGATTTGGCTTTTGTGCATTGTAAAATGATACCAGGAACACAGATGAAGAGTTGGGGTACCAGATTGTAAACCTGTTTAATTTGAAAGGTTTGAAGAAAATAAACACGCAATTAATTGTGGAGATGTCTCTGCAGACACAATTCTGAAACAGAACTGAAGTAGGTAGGTGGTTTTCTGGGTTATGAAGATAGACAACAGGAAGGGGCGGGCCCAGGGAGACAGACACCGTAGATGACATCAGGGATGAAAGAGCCATCAGTCAGCCAGTGTGCAGAGGGAGAAAAAGAGAAAGGATTGGAAAACGGGGCCAACCCCTGGCTCAGTGGGTAACTGCATTCACTAGAGACCTCAAGCTGCCCCGCCATGTGCACGTGGGTGACAGCATGCATGCAGCATTCAAACTGCCCATAAAGAAATTTAGATGCATACAAGTAAGTGACACAAGTGCCATGGAAGGCAACTCTTCTGTGCCCATGATGTTGGAATATGGCTTTAGTCAATAAAAGGCGACCAATCAGAGAATGAGATGTAATGAGCAGCAACCAATCGGGGAAGGGCAACGTAATAAGCACTAACAAATCAGAATGTGATTAGAGGCTGCTTTTTAAAAAGTGTTCGTTTTTCCTCGTCAACATTGCAACACCAAGCCAATATTTCTGTGAAATCTATGGCTCTGGAGAGTGGTTTTGAAAGTCTCCGTTTTCAGGGGTTAAAATGCAGGACTACTGTAGAGGAGATGAAAGGCAAAAATGGAGACTAATTTCTGCATTTTAAAACAAAAGTGTAATAGTGTGGATGAAGCCTAAAGTGTAAGTGAAAATAAGTTTCAGAAGACACGGCCAACATTAGGGCAGCCCAGGGGGGATCAACTGAGAAGATATTGTAAGTAATGCAGGACGTTTTCTTTTTCCTACAGGTTGACTTACAAGAACTCCAGATCCATAGCACTGCGGCCAAAGCTGCAGATGCTCTCTGTTGTGACATCCCCGGAGTGGTCAGTATCCCATCCATACATTAAGCCGGACATATTGCCATCTAATTAGACCATTAATGTGTATTTTTGTTAATTTCTTTTTATGCAGGAAGATGAAAGGGTAAGTTTCAACAACCTCCTCATCATCTACAGGGTTAAAGTCTAATGCTGCACTAATCACTTGTTGCCTTTTTGCGGATTCTCTTTCCTTCTAGTGTGCCCTGATGGGGTTGACGGCTGACCCAACCGATTGTGACTGTATGCCTGGGGAGCCTGGTTTTGCTGGTTTCACTGGGCCAAAGGTAATTCATCTATCGGTAGAATGCAGGATAGATGTTTATTACAAAAATGAGCATTTTGTGTAATAAGGATGTTGAAACCATTAGATACCTATAACGTAACCTGGCTTGGAGCTGATTTTTCCAACAGAGTGTAATTGCCGACCACAGAACCAATGAAGTCAGTCATGTAATGCCCCAACATCATGAAACACCCTCATTGTCAATGATGAAACACCCATCACTTAAGACTATGGTTAAGATTAGGGCCCCGTTACACTGTAGTTAAGATTAGGGCCCCGTTATAATATGGTTAAGATTAGGGTTATGGGCTTGTTTCCTCAGCTTTTATAGGAAATGATGGAAAAGGATACATACAAATAACATTATAAATTAAATTAATTAAAAAAAAATGCCAAGGGGCATTTCGTGACAGATATGGTTGGCATTACCTGACCTGTGTCCTAATTATTGCAGGCTTCAGTTAGACCCTTCTCAATTTTTCTGCCATAATGTCATACATTTCAGCGGTGCAGTTTGTTGCTGGCTGTGTTAAGTCCAAGTAAACTGAAACCCGAATTTATTCTAGATTGTAGAGTAAATTATGTGTATACGACTAATAACTCCAGCATGAAATTTAGGACATATGAGAGCAATGGTTAAGAAGGCTAAAAGACAACAGGAGATAAATAAAAAGTCAAAGATGACCCAAAGAGATTCTTTCAGTATTTTAGTAGTAAAACAACAGTCAAGGAGGACGTGAAGAGTATTCAGAACAGTAAAGGTGAGCTACAAAAGTGTATGTCAACCACTGGGTTATGACTCAAGTGGGTCGTGGGATGCCGCCAGTTGGCCACGAGTTGCTATTGAGTAACAGTCATGCTCGATGGTGGGTTGCGAAGACACTTATATGGGAAAAAGTGGGTCGTGGCACCAAAGAGGTTGAGAAACACTGAGCCAGAATATACGGACAGTGAAATAGCAGATGCTTTGAACTTGCTTATATGTGAGAAGAAGTCGGTAACCTTCCAAAAGTATAAGCGGCTACTAATAAGGTACCTAGTGACTGTGGAGGGAAGGAAAGCTCACTCAACCTACCACACCAACTCCAGCTGCTCCATTCACGACAGGGTCTTAGTAAAATAAACAGATATTCCAGGAAGGCCTTTTTCGAACAGTCACGAAAGAAGTAAAGACCAGACGCATCATTTTTAGTATCCTTTATTGAAGACTCGTGTTTGTATTCAGATTTAATAAACTTAATGTAACTTGGCCTTGCTGTGCTGCTCTACACCGCCCGCTAAAACCCCTGGCACACTTCCTGAACATCCATAGACCCACCAGAGCAGCAACCATTGTGCGCAAATTAGATTGGCTCTGTTTTTCTTACAGTGACTTAGAAATTATAGAGAGAGAAGTACTGTTTGGATTAAATAAGCTAAAAACTAGCAGGACCAGATAACATTTATCCTTGAGTGCTTAAGGAAGTTAGTGAGAACATATATAAACCCCTGAGATATATTTTTTCAAAAGTTTCTGCGCAGTAGGGCAATTCCTAAATAATGGAGGCCAGCAGATCTTATCCATCTATACTGAAATGGTGATCAAGCTGATTCATGTAAATATAGTCCAGTAAGCTCAACGTGCATCACCGATAAATAAATGGAAGGAATTATTAAGGAAAAAAAATTTGAGCAGCACATGTGTAGGCCAGGAGTGTTAGCAGATACTCAGCATGGGTTCAGACGAGGAAGGTCGTGTTTCATTAATATGCTGGAATGCTATGAGGAAGTAACAAAATAGAGAGGTGCATATGGCATTATTTTATTTATCTTGATTTTCAGAAGGCTTTTGGTAAGGTCCAACATGACAGGTTTGGCGTCAAATTAAAAGAAGTGGGAAGTGGTGGATGAAAAATTGGGTCAAGCACAGGAAGGAAAGGGGAATGGTGAGGAGAACATGTTCAGAATTAGGTGATGTTAAAAGTAGTGTCCCTTGGGGTCGGTGATGGTCCTGCTGCTCGTTTTTTGTATATATAAAAAGGATCCAGAGAAGAATTTAACCAATAAGGTGACAACATTTGCAGATGATACCAAACTAGGTGGAAGAGCAAATCAAGTAGAATCAGCTAAATTCTTGCAGTGGGACTTGCACCGCATACAGGATTGGGAAATGAAACTTAATGTAACTAAATATAAAGTATTACATGTAGGAATCTGAGTACGCAATGGGAGATCTGAAACTTTAAAGTACATGTTGTGAGGAGTACACAAGAGACATAGACATAGATAGATAGATAGATAGATAGATAGATAGATAGATAGATAGATAGATAGATAGATAGATAGATAGATAGACTAGATGTGACAGATAGGGGGCGCTATCACTCCCTTGAACCCTCTGATCAGACACCAGATAAAAGTACAATAATTATTTATTTTATAATAATACTGTGCACCAAGCACCTTCCACTCCACAATACTCATAAACACTACAATTCTCAATAACAATAAACAATCCTCCACTCCCAGACGCATTGCCACCCTCCCTTCTAACTCAGCTCCCCGTCTGGGATTTCCCACAGTCTTTTATAGTCCATGACCCGGAAGTGCTTCTGATCCTTCAGTCCATGTGATTACCCAGCACTTCCGGGTCAGATGAAAACTCTTCTTCTTTATCCCGGAAGTACGTCATTTCCTCTGTTGCTGTGACATATTTCTTAGGGTTATAGGGCAAATAACAGTCCCTGGGCCTCCCTGCAGCGACTCCTGGTGGCCCCCATGGTATCCAGCAGGGCTGGGCATTAAAACTCCATTGTCCGTGATTCCCTGCTGGCATTTGGGGCACCTCCATGCTGCAAGGAGGGCTCCATCTGGCGGCCTGGGGGTATTGGCCAGGATGAATGGCCGGCCATATCTCACAATAGATAGATAGATAGATAGATAGATAGATTTTCTCACAATAGATAGACAGATATATACTTTATAATCTATCTATCTATCTATCTATCTATCTATCTATCTATCTATCTATCTATCTATCTATCTATCTATCTATCTATCTATCTATCTATCTATCTATCTATCTATCTATCTATCTATCTATCTATCTATCTAGTGGAATGGTCATTGTCTATATCCAGTCAATATGCAGAAACGATCAAGAAAGTTAACAGGTTTTATATCACAATGTGTGAAGTACAATTTAATAGAGATTAAGTTGTATAACATACTAGTGAGGCCTCGCCTGGACAACTTTGTGCAGTCTTGGGTTTCCATATTACAATTAAAGGACATAGCAGCACTACAGAAAGTCCAGAAAAGAGTGATCAAGCTGACTCTGGGATTGAGTGGTATGAGCTATTATGAGAGACAAAAGAGCTGAGTCTTTTCAATTTAAACAAATGGAAATTAAGAGTGGACACGGTTGAAGAGTGTAAAATTATGAAAGGAATCAGTACAGTGGATACAGTTGTTACTTTAAAATAAACTCTGCTGGAAGAACATGAGGACACGGTTGAATAAAGACGTTAAGGGCAGATTTGCACAAATGTTAAAAAGTTTTTCTTCACACAAAGAATCACAGACACATGGAATAAGTGATCAGCTAGTGTGGTGGAGAGTAGGACTTTAGGGACCTTCAAGTCTCGACTTGATATTCTTTTGGACAATCCAGATCAGGGGTCTACACCTCTGGTCCTGGAGTGCTACTGTGGTGGTAGGTTTTTATTCTAACTCCTTTTCTTAATTAGTGACCAGTTTTTGCTGCTAATTAACTTCTTTCCCCTTCATTTTAATTGACTTGTTTTTTAAGACTCAGTCCTCTGAATTGCTTTATTGTTTTTCCTTCTATCATCCTCCAGTTTTGGAAGAGTTTTTGTGTTCCCATTTTCATTGTCTTGGCTGTCGGTATTGCACTCTTGTCACTAGCTCCATTGTACTGCGAGCCGATGACGATAAACTTGAACGTAACATTATAATCAGAGACATTTAAAACTGACGGTCTGTGCTTCTTGTATGGTTGCTGCTTATGAAACAGGGTTCACTTTCCAGTTTTAAGTGTTTATTTAGTACAAGAACTGTTCTTTGTGGTCTGCTTTATTTGTTAATTGAGCTCCATTTTCATGGTTGTATGACTTTTTAAAAGTATCAACTGCAAAAACATTTCAATGAGTTTGTGATTTTGGTGAATTGTGAATTTCAACCCATTTCATGGTATCCCAAGATTTTGGTATGGTACGATATAGTATAATATAGTACCATATAGTAATACAGTATAATTTTCAAGCAAATTTCATTAATTAAATTGATTTCTATACCTGTAAATTGGGAATTTAAATAAAAATTGTGCCATGTAGTCATTTTTGGAAAAATTGTCAGTTTTTGGCCCCTTTCTTTTAGTCCTGTTATTTATGTAACTTAGGACTTGAAGACAAATCTCAGCCACTTCTATAATTTTGGTGTATTAATATTTAAAGGCGTGTATGATGCACACTGTGATTCACATGGCGTGTGTAGGACAGGATAACAGTAGAACACTCTAGACGAGAACAGGTCATTCACCCCAACAAAGCTCACCAGTCCTATCCACTTATTTCTCCCAAAAAAACATCAAGTCGACTTTTGAAAGTCCCTAAATTCTTACTGTCTACCACACTACTTGGTCGTGTCTATCGTTCTTTGTGTAAAGAAAAGCTTCCTAATGTTTGTGCAAAATTTACCCTTAACAAGTTTCCAACTGTGTCCCCGTGTTCTTGATGAACTTATTTTAAAGTCACCGTTCCTAAGTACAAAGTCCTAAAATAAACTTAACAAAAAGCCCATTCAGCCTTCACCTTGGAGCAAAAAGTGTCAAACAAAGAATCTTTATAAGTAAAAATATTTATTTTCCAAAAATACTTTTGTATCAATCAAAGCTCTAAGGAGCACAAAAAGGCCCGGAAGAAGTTACCTGAAATAGGGAATCCAGTAGCAAACAAGTCCCAAAAAACACAAATTCAAAGACAGGTTGAAAAAACAGCAAGAGGTCAAAATCCATTAAATCCACAAAAAACAATCAATAATCAAAAATCATGCAAACTCCCCGGTGCCAGTGCATTCAATGAACCGCAAGGGACTGCTTGTTTCCTCAGCCTTTATAGGGCTGTATGGCAGGTCCTTGTTGGAAATGGACAGGTGGCCCCACCTCTTGGGGAACCACCCACAAAATACATGAAACATAGTAACACCGGTATGGATACATAGAAATAACATTATACATGAAATTAAAAAAAAAAACACCAAATAATGCAAATAAACAATAAAATTAACAATATTAACATAGATAAAAGAAATGGACAAAGAAGACATAAAACAGGAATTTGAACCCCCAGTCCAGTGGAGAAACCCTGGCTAAAACATTAAATGTTTGTGGGCTGAATATTTTTTCCAAAAAGCTTTCTGAAAATCACACAAAGCAATGGTTTCACATCTGAATCAACATAAACCACCTGTTGCTGTGTGCTGTGGCTGCTGTCGATGCCTGTTCCAGCTTCATGGCTGTCTTCACGCGGCAGATAAGCAGCAGCAGTGGTGGTTGCAATGCAACGCAATCTGGTCTGTACCTCTTGTCGTCGTAAGTGGTGGTCCTCCAAGGTGAATGTTACTGTAGGAGCATCAGCTACATGAACGTGTTCAGCACTATGATCAGCTGGGGACCGATCAGCTGATGCTCATACCTAACTTTCATTTTTGATCTCCATCTCCAGATCACTTGTATCAAAATTGGAAGTCCGACAAATCAGAGTCCGATTCAATGATAATACGCAAAATGTCCCTCACAGAGTATTGTGGTTTGCGCATTCGCTTTGGTCTCTCATCAGATGTCGATGCCATTTTAGAGGTTATTTGCACTTCGCTACTCATACATGCGTAGGAAATCTCAGTCAAACCAACGAAGCTGACTTTCCTTCTAGCAAAGAGACTCGAACTAAAACATAATTGTGAGTTTTATTGCAGTTTACAGCTGACTATCGTCCTCTACCCATGAATTTCGACCAAAGGTGACATGCGCCCTGAAAGAGTTAAGATCTTTGTTAAGTTGTCAGTTGTAGGCTAATTTGACTCAGCCTTAGCTTTTTGGTAAGTTATGAATTATGTTCATTAATTATACTTAATTTTGTCATACAGGGTGACAAGGGAGAACAAGGACCAGGTGGATTTCCTGGAACTCAAGGAAGACAGGTAATCACAGAAAGAATATGGAGATGCTGGCTAAAAGAAGGCTTGCCACTGGTGTGAATGGTGTGAATGTCTCTGACCAAACAATCAGAGACAAACTTCATGAGGGTGGCCTGAGGGCCTGATGTCCTCTAGTGGGCCCTGTGCTCATTACCTGCCTGGCACAGTGGAGCTCGATTGGCATTTGCTATAGAATACCAGAATTGGCAGGTCCACCACTGGTGTCCTGTGCTTTTCACAGATGAGAGCAGGTTCACCCTGAGCACATGTGACAGACGTGAAGGGGTCTGGAGAAGCCGTGGAGAACGTTATGCTGCCTGTAACATCGGTTTGGTGGTGGGTCAGTGATGGTCTGGGGAGGCATATCCATGGAGGGACACACAGACCTCTACAGGCTAGACAAAGGCACCTTGACTTCCATTAGGTTTCGGGATGAAATTCTTGGACCCATTGTCAGACCCTATGCTGGTGCAATTGGTCCTGGGTTACTGCTGGTGCACGACAATGCCCAGCCTCATGTGTCGAGAGCATACAGGCAGTTCCTGCTGGATGAAGGAATTGATACCATTGACTGGCCCCCATGCTCACCTGACCTAAATCCAATAGAACACCTCTGGGTGGGACATTATGTTTCGGTCTATCTGACACCGCCAGGCTGCACCTCAAACTGTCCAGTAGCTCAGTGATGCCCTGGTCCAGGTCTGGGAGGAGATCCCCCAGGACACCATCCAACTTCTCATTAGGACATTGTCAGGCATGCATACAAGCACATGGTGGGGGGCCATACAAACTACTGAATATGATTTGGAGTTACTGCAATGAAATTTCGGCAAAATAGACTAGCCAGCTGCATCATTTTTTCACTTTGATTTTCAGAGTGTCTTTTGAATTCATCCCTCTGAAGATTGATCATTTTCATTTCCATCAAACGATATGGCCTCCTTTCATTCCTAACACATTACCGTATCAGTCCATATCAGTAGAGATAGCCAGCAGGATTATTTTTCCTATTGAGATCTGATTTGTTTTCAAAGTGTTCCTTTAATTTTTTTGAGCAGTTTACATCTGTTTTATTCATTTTGAACAGCAAGCTTGTACTATGAAAGTAAAATTAAAAGCCAGTATGTTATTACAGCATATTGCACAAAGTTAACTATATTTTGAATGAGGATCTCAAATGTCAAATATGTATCAGCACAGCTGTTTGCTGTCTCTGTTTTACATTCTAGAAGGGTGCATATCGGGGAGTGAATGTCAGCCAAATCCAGTGGTGTGATTCTAACAACTTTATATTTTTCAGGGTTACAAGGGGATCAAAGGAGTCCTGGGAAGAGGAGGCGATCCCGGCCCAGTAGTAAGTTTGTGTTTTACAAATGCCAAAAGGCCTCATGAGGGCTGAAGGTCGAACTGCTAGTTAACCATTACCCTCAGTGCACTTACAGTATGTTTTAGTTGTGGGAGGCTAAATGGCGAGTAGGAACTGCCAAATCATTTAGCTGGCACAAGGACAAAGAGTGTTTTTGTTTAAGATGGAAATCTCTGCCACTGTGCAAATTAAACCTTAAATTACAACCATGTTTACAGCATTGCTCAGCACTACATCTTCATCCCGGGTCAAAAACTCAATAAACTGTCCAGGAATTCACATAAACCAAGCTACAACTCCCTCCATGTGTTTCATTGATAGGAAATCAATGTAATCGTTATGATGTGTTTAAAGAAAAATATAGTTTATGTTTCGCCGACACCGAATAATGTCAATTCTGTTTCATAAAGAGCCAGCTAACTCACAATGGTTATGATTACCACCTCCTCTCCAGACCCTCAGAAACCAAACTGACAGAGAGATACTTGAGATCCGCTCAGGCGTGCAGAGATACACCGAGAACCTGGAAGGCAGGACTCCTGGAAAATGGGGTCTGTTTCAGTCATGGCAGATATAATTCTTTTGGTTAAGTTCTTGTGGTTTTCTCCTGCAAAACGGCTTTGATTAAACCTAAAAACTTCTGAGTCTGCGGCCGACTTCAGTGTTATTCCTCTCGACCTTCTGTTTCTTGAGTTTTCAGAGCAACCACTCAGGCAGAGCTGCTGTTGCCTTAGGGGGATTATGTAGTTTAATTAAGTTTTAGTTCACCAGAGTTTTATTTATCCTGGGGACTATAAGAAGGATGTATGCTCAAAGTCGTAGTTAATGCCTTTTAAAAAAAATGCTAATAAGTTCTAAAGGGTAATAGGTGGGAAAGATATTTATAATTTTATTTGTTAAAATGAAGATTTTGATATTCTGCTCTAAACGTAACCAAACAGCAGACTGTTACGATGTGTATTTTTTTATTCTGCAGAATTTATTGATATGCTTATTTTTATTAGTCTATACAGTGCATCCGGAAAGTATTCACAGCGCATCACTTTTTCCACATTTTGTTATGTTACAGCCTTATTGCAAAATGGATTAAATTCTTTTTTTTCCTCAGAATTCTACACACAACACCCCATAATGACAACGTGAAAAAAGTTTACTTGAGGTTTTTGCAAATTTATTAAAAATAAAAAACTGAGAAATCCCATGTCCATAAGTATTCACAGCCTTTGCTCAATACTTTGGTGATGCACCTTTGGCAGCAATTACAGCCTCAAGTCTTTTTGAATATGATGCCACAAGCTTGGCACACCTATCCTTGGCCAGTTTCGCCCATTCCTCTTTGCAGCACCTCTCAAGCTCCATCAGGTTGGATGGGAAGCGTCGGTGCACAGCCATTTTAAGATCTCTCCAGAGATGTTCAATCGGATTCAAGTCTGGGCTCTGGCTGGGCCACTCAAGAACATTCACAGAGTTGTCCTGAAGCCACTCCTTTGATATCTTGGCTGTGTGCTTAGGGTCGTTGTCCTGATGAAAGATGAACCGTCGCCCCAGTCTGAGGTCAAGAGCGCTCTGGAGCAGGTTTTCATCCAGGATGTCTCTGTACATTGCTGCAGTCATCTTTCCCTTTATCCTGACTAGTCTTCCAGTCCCTGCCGCTGAAAAACATCCCCACAGCATGATGCTGCCACCACCATGCTTCACTGTAGGGATGGTATTGGCCTGGTGATGAGCGGTGCCTGGTTTCCTCCAAACGTGAGTTCAATCTTTGTCTCATCAGACCAGAGAATTGTCTTTCTCATGGTCTGAGAGTCCTTCAGGTGCCTTTTGGCAAACTCCAGGCGGGCTGCCATGTGCCTTTTACTAAGGAGTGACTTCCGTCTGGCCACTCTACCATACAGGTCTGATTGGTGGATTGCTACAGAGATGGTTGTCCTTCTGGAAGGTTCTCCTCTCTCCACAGAGGACCTCTGGAGCTATGACAGAGTGACCATCAGGTTCTTGGTCACCTCCCTGACTAAGGCCCTTCTCCCCCGATCGCTCAGTTTAGATGGCCGGCCAGCTCTAGGAAGAGTCCTGGTGGTTTCGAACTTCTTCCACATATGGATGATGGAGGCCACTGTGCTCATTGGGACCTTCAAAGCAGCAGAAATTTTTCTGTAACCTTCCCCAGATTTGTGCCTTGAGACAATCCTGTCTCAGAGGTCTACAGACAATTCCTTTGACTTCATGCTTGGTTTGTGCTCTGACATGAATTGTCAACTGTGGGACCTTATATAGACAGGTGTGTGCCTTTCCAAATCATGTCCAGTCAACTGAATTTATCACAGGTGGACTCCCATTAAGCTGCAGAAACATCTCAAGGATGATCAGGGGAAGCAGGATGCACCTGAGCTCAATTTTGAGCTTCATGGCAAAGGCTGTGAATACTTATGTACATGTGATTTCTCAATTTTTTTATTTTTAATAAATTTGCAAAAATCTCAAATAAACTTTTTTCACGTTGTCATTATGGGGTGTTGTGTGTAGAATTCTGAGGAAAAAAATGAATTTAATCCATTTTGGAATAAGGCTGTAACATAACAAAATGTGGAAAAAGTGATGCGCTGTGAAAACTTTCTGGATGCACTGTAATATTTTAATAATAATTTATTGTCATGTTCATAACATTATTGCATCTCCATTTTGTATGTTGACTTGTTTTCATGAGTGCCACCATTTGCATATTTTTGAATGGCCACCACTACCCTGTTTCTTATGGCGGGCTGTGTGATGTATTAAGTCATCAGTGCCTGCTTATATAAATAGTGGTGCCTTACTGTCAGTGTCCAAGTTTCCGGATAACCACAATAAATTCTCATTTGTTAGGTATTTCAATATCTTTTAGGGTGTTGAGACTTTTGCATATTAATTATGATTCTTTGATTCTGGTTTATGTACAGTATTGCTCTTTAGAGTTTGGTTTAATTTTTGTCTTTGATCAAAAGGGGCTTTGATTCCTTTTGTTTTTATGCTCTTAATAAAGTATGGACTTATTTTTATAAGCAGCCATGCAAATATATTGATTGAAGTAATTGTAAATCATATGCTCTCCTATGTAGCAAGCATTTTACTCTATCTATCTATCTATCTATCTATCTATCTATCTATCTATCTATCTATCTATCTATCTATCTATCTATCTATCTATCTATCTATCTATCTGTCTGTCTGTCTGTCTGTCTGTCTGTCTGTCTGTCTGTCTGTCTGTCTGTCTGTCTGTCTGTCTGTCTGTCTACAGTAATCCCTTGCTATATCACGCTTCTACTTCGTGGATTTTATATGTAAGCATATTTAAATATATATTGTGGATTTTTCGCTGGTGGAACAGTGGGTCTTTTAATTTCTGGTACATGCTTCCTCAGTTGATTTGCCCTTGTAGCGTTCATACAAGGGACGCTATTGGCAGATGGCTGAGAAGCTACCCAATCAGAGCACGTATTACATATTAAATAAAACTCCTCAAATATATTGTGAGCATGGGGGGCTGTTCGCAACCCTAGAGGATACGGCCGCTCCTCAAAAAACGCTGAAAGATTACCTTCACATTGCTCCCTTCCTTGCTGGGCTTACTTGTGGTTGCTTTGTTGCGTGATATGCTTCCCGCACGGTACTTCACATACTTAAAAGATCAAACAGCACCTATTGATTTTTGATTGTTTGCTTTTCTCTCTCTCTCGCTCTCTTGCTCTGACATTCTCTGCTCCTGACGGAGGGGGTGTGAGCAGGGGGGCTGTTCGCACCCATAGAGGATACAGACGCTCGTCTAAAAAATGTTGAAAGACTACCTTCACATTGCTTCCTTGCAGCTGCTTTATCAAGCGATATGCTTCCCGCACGGTGCTTCGCATACTTAAAAGCTTGAACAGCACCTATCGGTTTTTGATTGTTTGCTTTTCTCTCTCTCTCTCTCTCTGACATTCTCTGCTCCTGACGTGCACTCCTTTGAAGAGGAAGATATGTTTGCATTCTTTTACTTGTGATACTGAACTGTCATCTCTGTCTTGTCATGGAGCACAGTTTAAACTTTTGAAAAAGAGACAAATGTTTGTTTGCAGTGTTTGAATAAAATTCCTGTCTCTCTACAACCTCTTGTGTTTCTGTGCAAATCTGTGACCCAAGCATGACAATATAAAAATAACCATATAAACATATGGTTTCTATTTCGCGAATTTTCACCTTTCGCATGGGGTTCTGGAATGCAACCCCTACGATCGAGGAGGAATCACTGTATCCTGCCTACTATACTAAAATTAGGATCTATCTACCTCTCATTTAGTGCCTTTTCTATCTATCTATCTATCTATATCTGTCTGTCTGTCTGTCTGTCTATGTAAAAAATGTTGCGGTATCAAGAGGACATCCTATTTAGATTCTGTAGTCACAATTTTTGATGGACAAGCCAGTTTTAATTTTATCAGGAACCATAAAGACCAGGGCAGAGGAGAATAGTGAGGTGAGGTGAGGGGCCATACTTCTGAGATTTGGTCCTTTCTTCTGGCCAAGTGGCGGATTTTACATTTAAATTAATCTGAAGTGTGTGCTTTAAACTGGGCGCGATAAGAGGTACATTAAGCCCATGTATTGACAATATGTAAAGGATGTAAACTATGATTGCATTTCATAATCAGGCAGCATGGTGGTGCAGTGCAGTAAGGAGACCAGGGTGTGTGTCCTGCGTCCTTCCTGCATGGAGTTTGCATGTTCTCTCCATATCTGCGTGGGTTTCCTCTGGGTGCTCCGGTTTCCTCAAACTGTCCAAAAACGTGCAGGTTAAGTGGATTTGTGATGTTAAATTGGCCTGTGTGTGTGTGTTCACTGTGTAATGAGCTGGCGCCCTGTCCAGAGTGTATTTCCGCTTTGTGCCGTTTGCTATTAGGGATAGGCATCAGCACCCCCCACAACCCTGGTCTGGATTGAGTGGGTAAGAAAATGACATGACATTTCATTACCGATGGTCCAGTCCCCTTTGATTGATTAATAACCCTTGCTTGCTAACATCACAATCTGCCTCTTTACATTATTTAAGCACATTTTATGTGTTTTTGGTTAGAATTTGGAGCACATCATTGTGCCTGGTAGTCAGTTTTATGCCCAGCCTGTTAATTTCCCAGGCCGACAGCTCCAGGTATGCTCAGGTAACTTCTTACCACAGTTAAGATGGACGTTAAGTCCATAACGCACAGTTTGCTTTCTTGTATGTCACACCTTTGTTTAAAATGCTCCCAAATGGAGCTACGTTTAGCACGCTTCACTTTCACTGAATTTATTTTTATTTGACTCAGAGCTGGTCAACCCACTGGGTGACATAGGTGGCTTCCTAGGGCACCATCATCTGAGAAAGTTAAGGGGCGTGCTCTCCAAACGCAGAGGGGGACAAACAAAAGGTCTTTGAAATCTGGTGATACTGAGTGGCTGCTGCTATCTGCCGGGTGCCATTTCTGAAAGTGAAAGTGTGTACGCTCTGTACAGCAAGGGGCGCTCGGCCCTTAAAGTTCACAATGCGCACCACTTGTGCTACTGAAGGGGAGGGCACCTAGGACACCAAGGGGGACCCCCCCCAAAAATAGGTTATCAAAATCTAATAATACCGACTGTCTTACTATGGACAATCAGGGGAGACGTCTGACCACCCGACGTAGGGCACCAAATGGACTTCGACTGGCACTGATTTGACAGCCAGTTTAAGTTCTGCTCTGATGAGTCTGTATAAATGAACACTGCATCTCAACACAAGCATATCAGGCATTGCAACCCAAATGGAACTTAATCATAAAAAGATAACAGCGTTCATAATAATGATACAATAATGAACAACAACATCAAGGCAATTTACAGTAGTTGAAAAATGTTTGTTAACATTCATAATATAAATGCAGTCACCTAAAGTCAGAGTGTCAGGGAATGTAAGCCAATGCTCTCATTTGGCTTTAAACACGTAAACTATTGTACATTAGTCATAAACAGTATTTAGAACAGCACCTTATTTGTTGGTCAAATATTTGGAGTCACATAAAACTTTGAGGTAAAAAATAAATGTGTTAAATTCCACAATCTCGAGAGTCAGGCTAATTCTCTTTGACTTTTTCAGGGTGACTCTGGACCTACAGGCTCCGATGGTGAATCTGGCTTTTCTGGGGCCATGGTAAGAGGAGCACCGATTACATTCTCCTTCTTTCTTCTACTTCTTAGTTTTTTATTATTTGGAGAAAGTAACATGAGTTGTATACTTTGCTAGGGAATTCCAGGACCACCAGGAGACAGTGGAGTGGTTGGAGGCTCAGGTACCAAGGTGAGTTGAAAAAATTCATATGATAATCTTCTTCTTTGTAATGTCTATGATTTTTAGTGTTTTAGATCAGGAAGCAAAATGAAACCTTCAAAAGCATTCAGCAGATGTACCGTTCTGGTCTAAAATGCAGATCATCACTGGCTACAAAGGCTAACAGTGAACCCTGCAGCATTACACACTTCAGGATAAAAGAGCTGAAATTGTATTTAGTCACAATATTGCTTCGTGCCTCTTAGTGGATCAAAATGTTAAAGAGAGACTGGCAGCACAAGACCTCAAGAACAGAGACAAATGGCAGCCATATTAGCTGCAACATCATCACCTGCTAAGAGATGGTATGTCTTACATGCGTGTTAGGAGTCCACGAAAGAGACAAAGTGACAGGTGAGCAAGAAACATGGGGAAGAAGCAGCCCACATTTGCCCCAGGACAGTAGAAGACATGTGACAGAGCACTTACCAATTTTAAGGGACAAAGTATGGATAAGGAAGGTGTGCGAGATATTGCATGAGGCCGCTGACTAGACTTGGGTTCAGGGACACGTCCAAGGAAGACTGGCATGTGGCCAGCACTCTCCCATCCATAGATGCTAGAAGGGCATACAATCCCACAAAAAGAAAGTATACCACTCTGCTGTAACACTAAAGAAATATGGGCAGCTGGGAGGCATCATGCAAGATCTGACCTTTTTAAAAGCAACTGAAGCTTCACAGGCGGCAATGCACCAGCAGTCAATGTAGGGACTTTTAGTCTGGAATCTCTGCAGTAAATAAAGGAACTCCTAGGAGCTAGAAGTGACTGTAATGTTAACACATGGCTAGACAGTGGAGTTAGGAAGATGGTCTGGAACAAAGAGAGTGGAAGAAATGGTGGAAAAGGAAAAATAAACAGAAAGAGGGGATTATATAAGGTAGATAATTAGGTGGAAAATGAGCCACAGGACAGAGTAGATAGGTAGGAAAGGCACTATATAACAGATAGATAGATAGATAGATAGATAGATAGATAGATAGATAGATAGATAGATAGATAGATAGATAGATAGATAGATAGATAGATAGATAGATAGGAAGGACACTACATGATAGATAGATAGATAGATAGATAGATAGATAGATAGATAGATAGATAGATAGGAAGGACACTACATGATAGATAGATAGATAGATAGATAGATAGATAGATAGATAGATAGATAGATAGGAAGGACACTACATGATAGATAGATAGATAGATAGATAGATAGGAAGGACACTACATGATAGATAGATAGATAGATAGATAGATAGATAGATAGATAGATAGATAGATAGATAGGAAAGACACTATATAACAGATAGATATGAAAGGCACTATATAACATAGATAGATAGATATGAAAGGCACTATATAACATAGATAGATATTAATTTTAGTATAGTTGGCAGGATAAGATAGATAGATAGTGTAGAAGATAGCCCGGCTACAGACAGACACACAGACCCAGAATTTACAGAACACACACGTTTATTTATTTCAATGCCCTGCACGCAACACCGTGCTTCCAGTATACTCAACTCAAGTCAACTCAACTCGGTCCTTTCTTCTGCCACCTCCACTCCTCACTCGCAACCTCATCCTTCTCCACCCAACTCTGGCCGTCTTGCTGGAGTGAGGTGGCCCCTTTTATATGGCACCCGGAAGTGCTCCAGGTGCTCCTCGATCATGTTCCGGGTGTGACAGAAGTGCTGCAAGGGAATCCAGCTCCTCTAGTGGTAGCACTTCCAGGTGTGGCGGAAGTGCTGCAGACCACAGCTCTGGAACTGTCCAGGCGCCCCCAGTGGTGGTCAAGGGCCCGCGCAAGGTCGAGCATCTACGCTCCGGTCGCATGGCCCCGACATGCCCCAGGGGGGAAGCCCCCTCGTGTCCCAGGGGAGGTATTGCCGGTGATATGTCCACTCCCCCGCTCCTCTCCTCTAAAGGGCGTGCCAACTGGTCAAAGTTCCTGGCCATCTATCACACTAGATAGATAGATAGATATGAAAGGAAATATATAACAGACAGCTAGATAGATATGAAAGGCACTATATGATTGATAGATGGATGGATGGATGAGAGGTGTAAAATGTTTGCTGACACCCTGGAGGCCAAGTAGACAAGTCAGCTGCAACTGATAAATGGCAAAACTGGAGGAGGGCGGCCCAAAGAGGGTGTTGATCTATTTGCCTTGTTTCTCACATACTGTATGTAAACCCTCCATACAGTGTTTTATGAGTGTTTTAGATTAATAAATGTGCCATTTTTGCTTATGCTTGGCCTTCATTGGCTTCCATAAGGGTTCCCATAGCTTACATATGGGGGTCACTGCTCAAGACTCCTGACTGGAACTCTTAAAATAAGAATGTGTTCAATGCTGGGGATGAGGTGCTAGGATGGTGCGTATGGGGAGATGCCACCACCCTTGCTGGACTGAGTTGGCTTTAGTTTTTTTTTTTTTTTTGCTTTACTGTGGCAAACTAGACACAGAATGACATTGTCTTCACAAGTTAATGACCTCTAACTTGGCTGGAATTCCAGTTGTCTTAGAGACACTGACTTTCCTTTGTAAAATTCCTGTCAAATCAAATGCTAACTGTATAACATTTATCTTTATAAAATAACATCTTTATAAAATAATCCAAAATTTCAATTTGAGAAGGCGTTAAGCAGCAAGATAAATGATCTGGTGTAGCTTGGAAATTGACAGAATAGTAAATCAAAAGCCAAGTAGATCCAGCCTGATGGCCAAAAAGTGAAAAAAATGTCCACCATTGCAAGTCTTGATAGATGACTCTCTCCACCGGTAACCACCCAGCTGAGGAGACCACCTGTGACCTTCGGAGTTACGCAGTCACCCCATACACATCCACTTCACGAGACAATCGGAAGACTCTTCTGTAACAATGACCTATTGTTCATGACAGTGGGTGGGATCAGCCTGGAACGCCATTCTGCTACTTCTAAAATGTTTCATTTATGCATTCCCTCATACCCAATTACATCTTAAGCATTAATACATTCTTATTTGTCGTGGCTCTGGTGAGTTGGTTAGACTGTACTCTTCACCCTTGACAGTCTGCCACTAACACGACTACCAGTTATACTGCAGATACTCCATAAATATAAAAAAAACAGTCCAATGCTACAGAATTAAGAGAGTTAAAATAGAAGCAAGTAGAAAATGCTCACTAAATGTAAATGTGGACTTTACCTAATTATTAACATTTGTATTTCTTATTTTAGAAATATACTTTTGTGGAGATACACAATTAATCAGGTGCCATGATATCGAGTTTGTACATTTAACGCACTGCAGATTTTGTTTTTTTTCTCCATTCTTTTTGTTTTTTCTGTCGTCCTGGCCATCCAACCTTATCTTTTTCTTTGTTACATAGTGTATAATATTATTGCCTAATCTTGTTTTTTATTTTTTATACTAACTTTCTTAAAAATTCATCTTGTAGAGCACTTTGAGCTGTATTGTTTGTATGAAAATGTGCTGTATAAATAAATATTGTTTAATGCAATCAGTATTTTTCCAAGTTTACGTACGGTGCATACACTTCTCTTTACTTTCTCTGTGATCATTTGGTAAATAAGTTTGCATTTACAATGGGTATTTTGTTTTTCACGCCAGGGTGGAGTTGGACTGACTGGTCCGATTGGAGGTGTTGGACCCAAAGGAGAGACTGTAAGTGACATGTCAGCAAGTCACAAATGACATCTTTGGACTGCCTGTAGATTCATTTTATATTTTTCTGTAATCTGAAACAACGAGGAGATGTAGTCGGCCTACCTGGAAAGGCAGCACCCCTCCGGTGCAGATGACACGCTTTGTTATGACTTGTTCTCTGCCTTGCAGGCCACTATATAGAATAAGCATTGATACGTATTATTTTTTTAAATTTTACTTGATAACATCAGTTTGATATAGATATTGAACAGTTGCCATGTACATATTGCTTCATTTATAGGCCAGCAAAGTGAGAAGAAAATGTGAGCCAGGGATCAAACCCTATCTCTAGCATAGAAGATCCCTCGCTCTGCTTTCTTCTCCCACTCTTTAACTCCTGCTTCAGAACGTTTTTAACAATTGTTCAGCTCCTTAACCTATCATGGAAAATTTTGTTCATTTTGTTATTTATTTTGCCTTATATAATTTCTTGTATTAGGAATTTGTTATTTTTTGCATACCCCTTGGGTACAACACCCCTGGAGCAATTACAGGCCTTTCCCAAAGGCCCAACAGAGTAGGATCCCCTTTGGCAGTAACCGGGATTTGAACCAGCAGCCTTCTGAATACCAGAGCAGATCCTTAGCCTCAGAGCCGCCAATCCGCCCAATGAGCCTGACACTCTGTTGGATTAGCCAACACAGAAAGAGGCCTGACAAAAAGATAGTCAGTTTAGCTGTTTTAATAAACACTTCCATGTTCCATAGCAGGTACAAGGTAGTGTACGGTAGCAATAAGGGGCAAAAATACCAAGAAAGTGCAAAGACAGGTACAGGGTCAGAACAGGAAGAAAAGCACAACACAAAGCAAAATCTACTCATCCAAAGGAGCCAAAAAAAACCCCAAAAACATCCGAGGAACGCTAGGTGATGGTTGTCACAGAAGTAGAATAACTCGGTGCTCACGCAGCACCACCATTTAAACTCCATAGTTTTATGTCCCTTCATGTGAGTCTCGTTTAACAAACATAACAACAGACATGGATATGAGGAATAATGGCAAACAGCAGACAGAAGGATGTGCTAATGGCAAAGCGTCAGCTCCTGTCTAATATAAAAGCGGCAACTGCAATCATTGGCAAAAGCAAAGCATGTGACGTAATTTACTTACGCTTTGATAAAAGGCTTTAAAAATGGAAGATGTATTCTGAAACTAGAAGCTCTAGACATCAGAGGTAAACTACAAAACTGGAACTCAAGGCAAAGAGATAACAGATAAGAGGAGAATGAGGTCATTAGTGGAGGCCCTCCTGGGACCATTACTTGTTCTGATTTCTATTAATGACATAAATCTGGGTATAGATTAGTTAGTTAGTTAAAATTGGAGGAAAGGCAGATGAGAGGAGCATGGGTCCTGGCCATCCGCCACATTGCTTTAAAGGACTCATTTATACTTCACGTTCAGAACGCGTACGTGCCCGCATCATGGCCGCCACGCATTCTGAGTGTTCATCTGAGCAGGTCCTCAGAAATTAACGTGACGCGTACGCGTGTTGCAGTACCAGCAAAAAGTAAGGGGGCGCAGTGTGCTAAAAGTTGGAAAATGACGTCAGAGTCACTGTTTACTATTTACATGTGACAGAAAGCCGCTTTCCGGCTCCTATGAGATCGGTGTGCGCGCTTCGATATTTGATAAATGGTTCGATGTGGTGAAGCAAAATGCCGACATACAGATGTATTCACGGTGCTTTTATATTCAAGCGTCGCATATTCCCGATCGTAATGACATGATACGTTTTAAAATTTTCACATACCGTCTTCTGTGCCGTCTTTTTTTCTAGGGCTTCCTCTGCACCTGACAACAGCGAATTGCCAGCACTAGATCGCCACACTGAGCACATTAAATGTATGATATTCCAACTCTTTGCACATTTAGAATCCTTAGATTTATACTTTATCACTTTCATGATGAAAAGCATTAAAGTATGTAGATTACATTTTATAAATAAATCGGTAATTTCGTTTAAATAATGAATACAGTTAATAATCACACACATGGGGTGACACAGTGGCGGAGCGTTAGTGCTGCTGTCTTGCAGGGAGTCGCGTCGCTGATATTCCCTGCCTGGAGTTTACACGTTTTCCTGCTGGGTTTCCTCAGTGTGCTCCAGTTTCCTTCCAAAGATATGGAGATATGGGGATTTGGTGCCACTAAAATGACGTTAGTGTATGTGTGTGCTTATATTCACCTTGCCGAGGCATCTTCCAGGGATTGTTTCTCGCTTGTGCCCAATGCTTGCTGGAATGGACACATCCCTGGATTTAATCAATAAACATCCTTTTCAGAGATATTATGGTAAGGTGTCATCGGAATTTAATGGGTGTTCCAGGCAATTCACAACACAGAGAAGCTGAACATGTTCTCACCGTGATAATATCTCGCACTGCCACCTGGCGGATTCCTCCAGATTTACGTAAAGTACGCGCGCAAGTATAAACACTTCAACGCTTGCGTAGCAGGAGCGTCCGCTGCAGCATGCGTCGCGTCACGTGAAGTATAACTCTGGCCTAAGAATCTTCCAGAACCTTCCCGTATATGGAAGTGAGCTAAAGGTCCATAGTGTCCAACAAGATGAAATGGACTATTTCTAATTTTTAGCATTACAAAATATATTTTAATTTCTTAAGATCATGACAAAAATTAAATACATTAAAAAAAAAGAAATACAAGATGGGAGACAATGACAGGAAGTGACCTCTGAAAAGGATTTGGGGGATTATGTTGACACAATAGCTTTATCATCTAAGCCACAATGGCGGTCCTGGAGGGTTGCAGTGGCTGCATATTTTTGTTCCAACTCAGTTTCTTAATGAGACGTCAATTATTGCTGATGATGCACTTACTGCTCAAGTGACATTTTGATGCTTCATTTTAGTGGTCTCACTTGTTAAGGTTGCCCACCCTTAATTGCTCATTTCAGTCTTAATCAGCTGCATTCACTGTTTTTAATGGCTCCTTATTAGCAATGAGATGTAAATAACAAAGGAGCCAGTAGTTCTCCTCTAACTTGTTTCCATTTACATTTGTGTGGATTCATCACGCACTATTTGGTCCAATAAAACACTTAAGAGAAAAATGTGACAGACTGAAAATGATCCGTTTGAGGCTTCAAATCATTTGGATGATATCCTTGGAAAGGAAAAAATCTACGATATAAGAACCTAACATTGCAGACTAACAAGCCATAAAATTAAATAAGGTCTGAGGTTGGCAAGGATTGGTTTCAAATTATGTAACTGGGTTGGAACGAAAACCTACAGCCACTGCAGCCCTCCAGGACTGACATTGCCCACCCCTGATCTAAGCAATGCGCATAAATGATTTAAAAGTAAAATAAAATGTTAGGTTATATCATAAAAACTGTTTGAATTTAAATCGAGGGACGTTACGGTCGGACTGCATAAGGCATTAGTGAGATCTCATGTGGAGTATTGAGTGCAGTTCTGGTCACCACCTTACAAGAAAGACACTTGAAGCAACCATGTCCATCTCAGGACTTAAGGACATGTCCTACCCTGACAGAATCAGAAAAATAAACCTGTTTAGTCTCAAGCAGAGAAGACTGCATGGGGACCTGATTCAGGTCTTCAAAAATCTCAAAAGCATTGATAAGGTAGGTCTTGAAATATTCTTTTAACTTAATGGTGAATCGTGTCCTCAAAGACATCAATGGAAATTAAGGGGAAGTGCATTTAGGGCTGAAGCTAGGAAGCTCTGCTTTATGCAAAGAGTTGTTGAAATATGACACAAACTACCGAGACATGGAGTTGAAGCAGAAACCTTGACAACTTTTAAGAAGAATCTGGATGAGATACTGGAAGAGCTTAGCTTTTAGTTAAACAAATGAGCCTGATGGACTGAATGGTCTCCTCTTGTTTGTCAGATTTCTTATGTTCTGATGTAAGGCCTGTGGGCTGAACCCCTGCCTACTCTTGACAAGGTGAGGAGGGGAATGTGGACTAACTGATGAACTGCTAGCTTCATCTGAGGACCTAACTTTAGCTTTACCACCAGAATCTCTTTAAATTTGAAACTGTCAAATGGCATTTGGATGCACTAATTATTATTTTATTTTTCATTTAGGGGAAATTGGGCTTACCAGGAACAAGAGGAACTGGTGGAGTAAAGGGCTTGAAGGTACAAGAAGCAGTTGTTTAACCGATTTGATTTTACTAACTTCAGCATCCTAAATTGTTGCTGCCTGAATCCCATTCAGGTTGCTGCTACTATATCTTCCTCTGACCCCGCCTACATCCATGCTTCAGCCCCTCCCCCTTAATGCTGCCTGCAGCTGACCACACCCATCCCATTCTACCCTTCCTTGACTCCGCCTCTCTGTTGACATTAATTATCAGACTGTCTCATGATGTGGAAAGAAGGGTGTGCAGTTTAGATAGAAATTCTAAGTACTCTCACTGGCCCTGGTATTGTGCGTTAATCTCTGGTCAGTCCCTTGTGCTTTCATTTAGCTCTGCTTGTTCTTCTGTTTGAACTTTTGAACATTCTGTGCCTTCTCATTCTGCCTCTGTTTAGTGTTTGTGTCTCTCCTGTTAGCCTTACCATCTACAGTACATGTTTACTGGTTATGCTGCTGTCTTTTGAAAATAAGTTCTTTCCATTTTGCCTTAGAGTTTGCTTATTTTTAAAAACTGGTGCCCATTTCTTCTGTAGTGAGCATCCACACATTTGCACACACCCTTTAATCTTATCCCATTGGTTTATGCTATCACTGCATATATATATATATATATATATATATATATATATATATATATATATATATATATATATATATATATATATATATATATCAGCGGGGCGGCACGGTGGCGCAGTGGGTAGCGCTGCTGCCTCGCAGTTGGGGGACCTGGGTTCGCTTCCCAGGTCCTCCCTGCGTGGAGTTTGCATGTTCTCCCCGTGTCTGCGTGGGTTTCCTCCGGGCGCTCCGGTTTCCTCCCACAGTCCAAAGACATGCAGGTTAGGTGGATTGGCGATTCTAAATTGGCCCTAGTGTGTGCTTGGTGTGTGGGTGTGTTTGTGTGTGTCCTGCGGTGGGTTTGCACCCTGCCCAGGATTGGTTCCTGCCTTGTGCCCTGTGTTGGCTGGGATTGGCTCCAGCAGACCCCCGTGACCCTGTGTTCGGATTCAACGGGTTGGAAAATGGATGGATGGATATATATCAGCGCTTCCCGATTCATTTTACCCTCGCACCCCTTGTGACGGACAAGGCCGATTTCGCACCCCCTTGGGAAATGTTCACTGAACTTTGATGGCTTCAAGTTGGAATTGGAAAATATTGCATTGCAAAGCACGCACTGCAGTCTGTCTATTCCATCAATAATTGTTTTGGTAAAACCATACTCGGTGTAATCCTCCTTCCATTTTCTAATTTTTTCACGACTAGCCATGATTAAATGAATGGTAAAAAAGTAAGAGCGAAGCGACGGTGACTTATTGAGGCAGGCAGGCGAGAGCACAATAGCACGCGGGCTCGATGTAGTGTGCGTCTAGTCGAACTAAAATGCGCGGTCAGATTCGAAAAAATATATCTTTTCAAGTTCTATTTGGATATAAGTAGGTTCTATTTAGTCGACAGAAATCTCTTTGTTAGGAATGTAAGTTGAATTTAGTCTTTAAATTTCTATGGTGAAGAAAAATTTATGCAATGATGACTAAATTTAACTTACATTCCTACCAAAGATATTTCAGTCGATTAAATGAAACTTACTTATATTTAAAATTTAAATAGAACTTGAACAGATACGATAGTTCATAATACCCACGCAGCACTAAGTATGCATAAGAGCGGAAGTCATCCGTTTTAACAAGCAGCGTATTGCACTGATACAAAATGGCCTGCCCATTTAATTATTTAGGAATGGATAGATAAATTAAGATTTTGAACAAATAATGTTTTTCATTTTTCTTCCTCGATGGATTCTGGCACCCCCAGCAACAGTTGCGGATGCGCGCACCCCCAATCGGGAAGCGCTGATATATATATATTTATATATATATATATATATATATATTGTGGCAATCGGCTGGAGGTGGTACCCAGCCGGGACGCCCGGAAGGACCAGAGGAGGGATTACGCCTCCTCCAGACCACGAGGGAGTGACCGCCCTGGTGGCTATGGGGACCACGGGAATGGAGCTTGGAAGCTCCACCCTATAGGGGCCCGTGGTCACCGCCGGGGAGCGCCCAAATGCCAGAGGAGCCCTGGCCTTCAGCACTCCAGCCACACCCGGGTGCACAGCCGGCACTTCCGCCACACTGGGGAGTGCCGGCAGGCACTCATTGGGAGGCACCTGGAGCACGTCTGGGTGGGTTTAAAAGGGGCCACCTCCATCCATTCGATGGCTGGAGTCAGGAAGAAGAAAGACAGAGCTTGGGACCTGAAGAGAGGCATTGTAGAGAGGCCTGGACTTTGGGAGTGAAAGTGGGTTGCTGTATATAATAATGAATAAACGTGTGTTGAGTTTTGTACCTATGATGTCTGCCTGTCTGTGTCCGGGTCATCATCCACAATATATATATATGTTTATATAATATATACTAGCTGTCCCCTGTGGCTCCACCCGTGTAGAAGTGAAACAAGACAGTGAGGCAGGCCCTGCCCGGCTCCCCACTCCTGACATTACACTTCCTCCTCCTCTCAGCCCGCAGCCTCTGTCTTGAATTAGCACGAATATATCCCTCCTGTAAGTGAACTATGATTCTTAGTGTGATGAAAGAAGTCACAAAATCAACCCAAATGTTCAAGCAAATTCCTGAAAAACCCTGATCTAAATCTGTTAAGTAGTTCTCTCATTCGCTAGCTAAGCGGAGGTAAGGTACACCCCGAGGCTGGCGTGTAAGTGAGGAGGGCCCTGCCCCACTCCCCTTGGCCCGCTGCGTGTTTCTCAGATTCGCGCAAATAAATCGGTACCACAAGCGAACTATGATACTTAGTGTCATGAGAGAAGTCACAAAATCAACCCAGAATGTTCAAGTAAATTATAGAAAAAACCCCAATCTAAATCCGTTAAGTAGTTCTTTTGTGAAAAGCGGACAGACACACAGACATAGGATTTTATTTATATATATATATATATATATATATATATATATATATATATATATATATATATATATATATATATACACACACACACACACTTGTATAGCTGTGTTCTGCTTTGCACAACTGATAGGAAATGGCGGATGTTTGCCGACTGGCTGGCCAACCACAAGCGTTACCTGGTAGGTAACCATCCAAAATAATCAGATTACGACTCAGACCTAAGAATGTAATACTCCGATCTTCATCCTGTCAGTGAAGCAAACGAGCTGCTGTGGTGCAATGTCAGGGGTTTCGTCTCAGGTGCCGACATCCAAGATTCGATCCCCGTAAGGGGGAACAAAAGTGCGTACACCTGAGAAGCCCCACGTGTCGTGTACTCTTTGTATTATTTGGCAGGTACTTTATCAGTGATTTGACAGCTAGAATGTCAGGCACACTGTGAATTGTGACATGTACAGTAAATGATTTTGAAGTTCATGTTTTGTTTTGTTTTTTTAAAGAACTGCTCCAAATACAGGTGCTCACAAACTCCATCAACACCCCACCCTTAGGGTGCTGTTTCCACACTCAGAGCATTGAACTTGCGGTGTGCATATAATGCCACAGGCAAGACGTACTGTATGGTATATAAGCAAATAATTTCCCTGGCATTTAAAAGGTTTTCTCCATCTTAACGGACATTCAAAAAAACTCTTCCTAGCAACCCTGTGACTTGTTTTCAGAAATCCCAAGAGAAGCCTGTTCTCTCCATTTATAGCAGCCCTCTCTGAGTCACATAAAGTCAGATAGAGAACATGAAAGGTAAAGTGAACACCATGAGCGCACTGAACGTTTTCCTTTTCCTCCTCACTTTTTACAGTCTGATATCCGCTTAGGACATAAGGGTACAAAGGTTGCTGTTCATGAGTATTAATGATAAATTCATCTTTTAAATTCAAATTTATTATCTTGTGTACATAGTGAAAGATTAAGAGACGACTACTCAAGATGAAGTACTGGGAAGTGTAAAATTTAAAAACAGGAACGGCATTGACCTTTAGGTAATGAAAATGGAAATGCATGTAAAACAAATTGAAAAAGTCCAAGCCCTTGTGACGATGGCTGTGTGGCAAACATATTCAGTAGCATTTTATACAAAGATTTGGGAGTGCTAAGTCACCCTGAAACGTCACCTGCTCATCCAGGCATAGAAATAATAATAATATGTTTATTGTAGACCTCTGTTATGCTTGAATAGACACACTAATGACTTGGCAGTTACTTTGGATCAAAAGTCTAATAAATATTTGCAAAAAACTATACACATTACTTGAAATGAAAAATGAAAAAAATAAGGGGATCGGAGTTCATGTCCCAGGTCCTCCCTGTATGGAGTTTGCATGTTCTCCACATGTCTGTGTGGGTCTCATCTTGCAGTCCAAAGACATGCAGGTTACATGGATTGGCAGGACCAAAGCTCCAGAGTGTGTGTTCACCCTGTGATGAGCTGGCGCCCTGTCCGGGTTTTGCTCCTGCCTTGTTCCCTATGCTACCTGGGATAGGCTCCAGCACCCACCGTGACCCTGTACAGGACTGAGGGAGTTAGAAAATGACTTATTTTTTTTTATCTTATCCAAAAGGGTGGCCAAGGAAAAACAGGAATACAGGGACCCCAAGGACCTGATGGAGAAAAGGTAAAATAAAGAACGCCTCAGTTTTACAGAAATATTAGTATTGTTGTAAAATTTAAAAACATCACAGATAGGCCAGCCTTTCTAAAGTTTGAAATACCTTTATTTTTAATTCAGTTTTTTTTTTAATATTTATTATAATGTTTTCTCTTTTAGGGTCAAATTGGAGCCCCAGGATTCTCTGGAGACACTGGCGAGCGAGGATACATTGTAAGTTAGGGTTTGGCATTTGTTTTAAAAGTCTTTTAAAATGGCAAAACACACACACAAACACACACATATAAATAAACGAGTAAACAAATAAAAGCTATCAAGTACAATGTGAATAGACAAATAAATAAATAGATATAAGAAAACTGGCAGAAACCAGCATCTATTCATTTAACAGATGATTTGTAAATAGTATACAGAACAGTAAGTAGATATGGAAATAAATATATGAAAGGCACCATATAATGGGTATTACAGTAAATGCACTCCTATATACTATAGATAGATACATTTGCTGCTTTCAACAGGAATCTTAACATACTTTCAAACTGTATTCATCTGTTTTGGGAAACCTGACAAGGTGCTCGTAAATGGCTGTTAGCCTGGCAGCCCTACAACACTGAGAACCCTTCACTGTTGTCTGCAGGAAGTCCCTAAACCCACACAATTCCTTGAATATGCACTGGTAGACCCGCAACCACAGAAGCAAGCCATTTCCACTTACAGTAATCTTTGTGGGATGTGAGCTGGAAGTAAATAAAAGTACAATGCAACATCTGACTTGAGCAAACAAAGAAAGAAATTATTAAAAAAACAATATGCTGACAAACGTGCAGAAATTAAAAGAAAAACAAACAAGTAAACAGAAATGGACTGGTAGGTAAGTGGGAAGATAGATAGATAGATAGATAGATAGATAGATAGATAGATAGATAGATAGATAGATAGATAGATAGATAGATAGATAGATATTAATTTTAGTATAGTTGGCAGAGATAGATAGATAGATAGATAGATAGATAGATAGATAGATAGATAGATAGATAGATAGATAGATATTAATTTTAGTATAGTTGGCAGAGATAGATAGATAGATAGATAGATAGATAGATAGATAGATAGATAGATAGATAGATAGATACTAATTTTAGTATAGATAGATAGATAGACAGATAGATAGATATTAATTTTAGTATAGTTGGCAGAATAAGATGATTGATAGATAGATAGATAGATAGATAGATAGATAGATAGATAGATAGATAGATAGATAGATAGATAGATAGATAGATAGATAGATAGATAGATATTAATTTTAGTATAGTTGGCAGGATAAGATAATGGATAGATAGATAGAGGCATCATATAATTTATAGATGTGAAAGGCACAATATAAAATAGATGTGAAGGGAGCAATAAGATAGATATATAAAGAAAACTGAGCAAATAAACAAAAAATGGACTGGTAGGTAAGTGGGAAGATAAAGGAAGTGATGGATAAATAGATATAAAAGAGTTACATGGATGGATAGATATTAATTTTAGTATAGTTGGCTAGATAGATAGATAGATAGATAGATAGATAGATAGATAGATAGATAGATAGATAGATAGATATTAATTTTAGTATAGTTGGTATGATAGAAAGAAATAGATAAACAAATGGACCGATAGGTAAGTGGAAAAATAAAGGAAGTGATAGATACGTAGATAAATAGATATCAAGGAGTTAGATAGAAATATATAAAGGCACCTTATAATAAATAGAAAATAGATAGATAGATGTGAAAAATATAAAATGTATAAAACATACATAGATAGACAGGTGTGCCAAGTATTACATGACAGATTTAGATTTAGATTTATTTAAAAAAATATGAAGAATTTCAATTGTCCCATGGTTAGCAGGAGATTTTGACTAATACAGTAGCATTATAATTGCTGGGGCCAATGAGGGCCACTCCAACACCAATATTTGTGTATTTCAGACTGAGTGAATATTATTTGATTATATTCTCTTTTTTATTAGGGATATCCTGGTATTACAGGAGAAAGAGGAGATGCGGGAGAAAAGGTTTGTGTCCACTAATCCTATGTATCAGAAATTCCAGAGAGGATTGCTTTGTAAAAATGTTGTTATGTAAACCGCACTTAAAGTGAATTAAATTTGAAAATATCCCAGTATAGTCACTGGCTTCATTATGGTTGGTATTGTTCCTTGACTTAAAGCCTTGAGGTGTCCCTGACTGATTCTGAAGAGCTTCACGTGATAATCTAATAACCTTCAGCATTTTCTGGGTTTAATTTCATAGCCCATTCAAACAATCTAAAGCAGCCCCTATCACTGGGCCTAAACAGAGTAGAAAGCACAATTGCCACCTTGTTACCACTTCTGAGACTCTATTGGTTTCATTTTCACCAGGGTCCCCCCTGACTTTTGAGCCAGCTCTGCAGATTCATGGATCCAGTATCCTAGACTTGAACGCCGTATCCAGTTGTCATCTGTTTTTTCACATTTTCTTACCAAATTCATGAACATGGATGTTAGTTAATTAGTGATTCTTTGTGAGAGTGTGGGCGAGCAGCATGGATTTGACGCTGTGATGAGCTCAGATACTGTATATCACGTCCTGTTGTTTCATTTGAGAATGGGATAGCCATATTAAAGAGCCTCATTACATTAAAAACATTTGACTTCTCCCTAAGTATTTTGTTCCAGGGCACACAAACCACTAGTAGAGCCAACCAAAAATTAAGGTGGAGTGGTGACTCTGAGGCTAAGGATCTGTACTATTGTCCAGAAGGTTGCCAATTCAAATCCCATTACTACTTGAAGGGATGCTACTCCGTTGAGCCCTTGAGCAAGGCCTTTAACCTGAAAATGACTCCAGAGGCACCGTACGATGGCTGACACTGCGCTCTGACCCCCAAAGGTCATGCGAAAAGACAATTTCAATTCGGGAATTATTACAGTGTTCCAAATAGCACAAGAAAAAAAATAACCGATGTCAAGATTCAGGAAGACATTTTTGTTGGTCCACAAATCAGACATGTCATCGATGACAAATAGTTAAAATATCTGATAGTGTGGGCCAGAAGAAGTCCCACAGAAGGCTTTCAAAGATGTTGTCGAGAATTTTGTAGGCGGCAGCAGAGTGCAAAACTACACCCAGCTGGTTGACAACATGCTTCAAGCAGACAAAACCATGAAACACAACATGTTGCTAAAGATTCTCAATTCACACTTGGACTTCTTCCCTGCTAATTTTGATTTTGTCAGTGATGAACATGGTGAAAGGTTTCATCAGGGTGCTGCAACAATGGAAAAGCTGTTTCCCGGCAAGTGGAGTCACATCAACACTGGACAACTATTGATGGACACTGAAGCGAGAATCATCAGATGCTGAATACAAACGATAATCAGCAGCGAAACATTTTTTAGCTCAGTTGAACTAACACAATGTGTCAGCATCATTAAGTGATTAAACACACTAAATTCAATAAAAGCTCATTTCCTGTTTCTCCAAATTCCTATGTCATACCGTCAATCTGTGATTATATTTTTGTCCAGTTTGGACCCATCTACCATAATCACCAAGCATAACATTTGAAGAAATTTGTTGTCCCATGTGATTGTGAAACACAAACGACACTACAGCAGGTAGCAGTGTGGAAATGTCAACCTGATTGTTGCTTAATCCTTCCAAGTGGTTTGCTTAGAAAATTAGTTGAATATCATTGGTTTTGAAATTTCCACCACATTTTATTAATAATTAAAAAAAAATGACTTAGGGATTTCAGTTTTGTATATAACTTGTGTTTTTGGGGAACCTGAGTGGGATTGACCAAACATCCCATTGCCCAACAACAGAATTCAGGCTTCTCATAGGGGATTTCCAGGCCAGTGGCACAATATAATAATCCGTTAATGGTGCCCTAGGTTCTCCCTCCAGTGAACTGCATCTGCTAGATCTACAACAGGAGACACCCAAGAGGGACGCTCATTAAATTTCCAAACATCTCCATTTGGTCTAGTGGAGAAGTGGCTCCAACACTGGTAGCCTGCCCTTGGTTGGTTCCTGTCTTGTTCTATTTAATGCAGAAATAGGTTTTGGATTGATTCATTTTTTTGGAAGTTAATGTATGAATGAATACTTTCTTGGCATGAATATTGGGATAAGTGAGCTTTAGACATAATTAAAATACATTTTAACGTATAATGCACACCAGTTTTATAGTGTATGAAGTAGCTGAAGATCTTACAGCTCGTAGGGTTTGACTGTAAATGTGCTAATGTGAATTTATGTCATGTGCATGCAGGGAGATGAAGGCTTGGGTGGCATCCCCGGCATTGATGGTGAACCAGGAGAAGATGTAAGTGAACCAGCTGATAATACCTAAGATGATCAACTGCATGTGTGTGAATGTAAAGCTGAACAAGAACATGTTGATGTATTAAAATGTCTGTGTTTCCAGGGTCCAATAGGAGTACCTGGATTTGAGGGTGAACCTGGACCATTTGGACACAAGGTAGGTAAATTAGTCTATTTACTGTAAATATCACACACTGTAAGTTCACCAAATCTACTTTTGTCACCTAGTCAGATCTACTGAGCCTAGCTTTTTCATTTTTAAATTATGATGATTCCTTAAAAACATTAAGAATGTTTTTTGTAAATACTCCTTGTACGTCATATGAAAGAACGTCACTGAACCCACAATGAAGAGATGGAGACGTTTCCCAATCTGAAAGGAAGGAGGATGCTTCTTGTGTGAGATGGTTGTCTGATCATCGTTTTCTCTTGAAAATCTGCAGTGGTGCCCTGGAGAAAAGAAAAATCACCCAATTCATGTGTTAAATAAATGGCAGAAATACACACTCGATCAACACAGCACGATGTCTCTCGGCCAACTGATTAACCAGACTGTAGGCAAAAAATACAATAGTAGCATATTCAATAATTACACCCTACTCCCGAGCTATCAGAAGATTCTGAGAATTTTTGGTGTGTGGCGAACCGTGGTTTTAAATAAATAAGCATGAGTCCCAGAGTGTGTAGGGGCTCCCAACGTCTGAATGTGTATGCGCTGCTCTGAGGTTGATTGGGGTGCTTGGCTGATTCACATGCAAATATGAGTGGGTCAGTCAATTAGGTATTTCATTCATACCTTAGAGCAGGTGGAGGACAGCACCAGCATACAATCGGGGCTATCAAGGGAACTTACACGGCACAGAGGGGAGATAATTGGACGAGAAGAAAAAAAAGACGTCCTGGAGTAGAGCTGGAGGGGCGAATGGTTGAGAAGTAAACCAGATGGCAACAAAAGCATCAGAGAGCGTGAGAGAGGAGACTAAGGCCCCAAAGTGAATGGCACTCTGTGGGGTGTCCCCATTGATCAGTGTAAGAGCAGGGGTGGCAACAGACCTTGCAAGAAACCATGTTAGCACCGCACTGGTGTATGGGATGATGAAGGTTTGGCTGTGCGCGTCATGGAGGATGCCAGTTGAGGCAGGCAGAGCTAGAGTCAGGAGAGGCGGTCTTAGCTGTCGGCATCTCTGCCAGTTGGGTTGAGTTGGAGAGATGGGTGGTGAAGCATGCATTGGGCTTGCTGAGGAGGAACTTACTGACAATGTGGTTTTACTTGGAATTGAGCAACTGTTTAATCTGGATTTCCAAATTGGTTTTTAACTTCTATGTTACTCTGGATTTTATGAATTATTTATTGATGCCTGTGGTGGGTTGGCACCCTGCCTGGGATTGGTTCCTGCCTTGTGCCCTGTGTTGGCTGGGATTGGCTCCAGCAGACCCCTGTGACCCTGTGTTCGGATTCAGCGGGTTGGAAAATGGATGGATGGATGGATTTATTGATGCACAGCACTTTTTGGAACTCCTGTCTTTTGTTTGGTTTTTAATGAAAACACTGATTTGCTCTGCAGCAATCCCTTGCCGAACGTGTATGTCCTCATTCACCCGGCTCATCTCGGTTTATGACTAATTGCCAGTTTTGGGTTTTAGAGGCCTCTGGAAGCAACTAGGGAGTGTGGAGCTGACCCAGTACGTCACACATCTGGAATACATGAAAAGATTTACCTTGAAATTAGAAACAAACACAAAAATCCTAGGAAAAAATGAACCCTAATAAATTTCTGAGATGGTATAGAAATGAAACAGCAGCGAGACTAGACATTTTCTTCACAGTAATCAATGAAAACTTTGAAATTGTGACCGCCTCTTAGACCCGAATGCTTCTGGTTCATTTCACATCTTTATTCATGACTTCAATATTTAATATGATTGCAACTTGGAGAAACACTTAGAGTTTGAATCAAATACCTGAATATTTCCATTTCAGTCCTTAATTTAAATAATGAAAAGGGCTCATTTTTCAAAATGGGTTTTGGGTAAAGGGGATACTGATGGATTAATGCAGCTTCTTTTTTCTTAACAGGGTGAGAAGGGAGACCCAGGACTTAGAGGACCTCAGGGACGACAGGGTGCGCAGGTGAGCATTTCTTTTTTGTGCCTCATAGGCAGTCATTATACCTTTTTAGGTTACTGCTGGGGTGGTCACAGCTATTTTATAGCAGTTATCACCTCTGTCACACAGCTCTGGGGTCTTGGGTTTGTTGTCCTGCTAAGTCACTATGTACAGCAGGGGTCCCCAACTCTGGTTCTAGAGGGCTGCAGTGGCTGCAGGCTTTCATTTTAACCCTTTTCTTAATTATTGACCTGTTTTGCTGCTAATTAATTTCTTTTGAATTAATTTTGTTTGACTTGCTCTTGAAGACTCAGACACTTTAATTGTTTATTTTTCCTTAATCAGCTGCCCAACAATTATGAGATACAAAATGAGCCAAAAAATGACTAACAAACTGTGTCCATCATGCAATATCTGAAAATAAAGAAAGGTGAAGGTCTCAGCAATGCTGATCTGCTCAGGCCCATGAAACATTTTAACGGTGATATTAGAAAAGAGAAAAATCAGCAATTTTAGAGATGTATGCTATTGCATAATGAGAGCAGCAACAAGCCATGGAACTAAAGTAAAGGAACGGGTATAATGAACAACTAGAATAAACCTAATTGAGCAACTGGTTGGTGTGAAATTGGTTGGAGTTTGAGGCCCTGACTTAGTTGGTCTTCTGTTGGCTCACTCACTTCATGTTTCATTTCTGTTTGTGTGCCATTTAAGGAAAGAAATTAAGCAAGTCAGAGAAACGTTGAAGAAATTCAGTGGAACAAATCTTAAAAACCAAGTCAAAATTAAAGGAAAAGTAGTTAATTAGCAGCAAAAACAGGTCACTAATTAAAAAAATGGTTAGAATGAAAACCTGCAGCGACTGCAACCTTCCAGGACTGGAGTTGGAGGCCACTGATGTACAGGTTGGATGCTTTCTGCACATTCATCTGAGTCTTCTCTAGGTAGTTTTGGTTTACTCCCATAGCCTGCCTCTAGGTGAGTTCTTGAATTGGTTTGTCCTTTATCTAACAACAGATTCAATCTTCTCCTAGGGGATTTCTAGGCCAGTGGCACAATCTAATAATTCATCTTCACTGATACCTCTCCAAAGTCCAAGCTACTAACAGATCTGCAAGACGGCACCGGTGCTTGTGGTCAACCAATCAGCAGAAGTCATCACCCGAGCCCCACCCACAATAGTTCCTGGTTGAACAAAAAAGTGCATACCCTGGAGTAAGAGCTAAAAAATAAAAACCCAAACCTACCTACCAATAACTACAAATGACCCGAGTTCCTACAGTGGGAACCAAAAAGAACCCTAGTTCTAAAAAAGTTTTCCTACAGTGTGAAAGAGCCTAATAACATGACGATGAGTTAGTTAAGTTAGAGAGCCACACTTCCATCATCTTCGATGTTGTGTCCCTGCCTGTTTTCTAGTTAAAAATATAAACGCTAAACTAAACCACTAGGTGAATTTATTTTTCACAACATAAATGGATGTATCCTTTAATTTTAGGGACCTAAAGGAGACCCAGGAGATCCAGGCTTGGTTGGAAAACCGGGGACTTTAGGGTTGAAAGGTCAACCAGTAAGTATGCATCTCCTCTCCATGTCATTTGGGTTCAGTAACGTTTCTTTTGGGACTCAAATTTTTCTTTTTCATTTTTTAAACAGGGAGCCCAAGGAGAGACGGGACCAGATGGTGACAAGGTGAGTTTGCCATACATAGCGCATTTCATTGTCTTTTAGTTTGCTTTTATATCCCCTTTAAGCATAGCGGGAGCACAATTTGAAATGTCCATCTCAGAAATACTCCATGCCATCACTTTAGCTGATGTGCTTCGAAAGCTTTTTCCTTCTTCAGGACCTAATGGTCAAATCGCCTTTAAAAACAGGATGACATTTTTAACAAATCTATTACAAACAAATGCTTATAAAAGGTACTTACATTTCTAAATGTGCTCCCTGTGTACAACTTGATTTTTAAGCATTGAAATCTCTCCAGATGTTTGTGTCCCCAATGTGACAAGAAAATAATCTACCTTTCCTATGTGTTATGGAAGAAACCAAACAGACCCAGCCTGTGACGGCTCAAGGGTGCTGGGATTTTATGCGCCACTAGAGGGAGGCCTAGAGTAGCATGCAAGCAGCCAGACCTCAGTTAGGAACAGAGAAAGAGCCTGCAACTGTGAGAGAGATGGACGTGAGGTGAGAAGGTGGTGTGGTTTAGCGATAAGAGGTCCTGTTAGGTAGGCACCACGTGGAACCTTCAGTTTCATGCTGCCTTTTTGTGTTCTCCCTATGAGTGACCCTCCCTAATGTGTTTTATATAATAAAAAGATCATCTCTCTGTTATAAAACAAAAAACAACTTGGGATGAGACTGCAACAAGACGTGATCTTTTGAAGAGAGACAGAGACACTTTCATGTCCCGCGAGATGGTCAAGTCACATCATACTTACAACCTTTGGAAGCAAGTTACGTGATACACATGCAGAGCCTGCTGTACAGGCTTTTAAATGTTAGAAGCTCCGCACGAGATGCAGATCATGTAGCAGCAAGCCAGCAGCTGATCGAGCAAAGAGGAGGTAAAAAAAAAAAAAAAAAAAACACCTGTTATTTGTTTCCTATTGTATCACCGTTTTAAGAGGGGTTTTGTAGGAGTGAATACATCTCCTTGGGGTGCGTTCAGCCCCCCTCTTCACAACGGCACGTAGCCATAGAGTAAAGATCGCATTATCGCAAACAAACGGAAAATATTACTCGGTGAAATAACGGGACAGCATAAAGAGATCGCATAGTGTTTGAGGATGTCTGAGGGAGAAGAGAGACAAGGCAGTGACTTTAAAATGTTTGAAGTGCTGTACGAAATGCAGATCACACCGCACAGGAGCAGCAGCAAGCCAGCAGCTGATTGAGCAAAGAGGAGGTAAAAAAAAAAAGGAATTTGTTTCTCATTGTATCACCATTTAAGAGGGGGTTTGGAGGAGCGACCGCTTCTCCTTGGGGTGCCTCGTTCAGCCCCCCTCTTCACAACAGTGTGTAGCGCTTGGCAGGGGGAAGGGGTTGGCGAACAAAGCGAGCAGGGGGAAAAGCCCCCTAGTTCTATATACTTTAATCCGGGTGTGGAGAGATTCCACAGGAGTGTCCAAATCTGTTACCGTATAGCCATCACTGTAGATAATCAACAACTAACTGCCTGATAGTCCAGTTAACAGAAAGTCATGTATTATCTATTTTAAACAGCACCTTTCCTGTTCAATATCTTGACACGCCACTTCATCAAAAGGAAGTGGAAAGTGAAATAAACCATGTAGATCAAAGCGAAGATATCCATGAACCCTATAACTGTTGTGTTTTACTATGTGCAAATCTCCAAAGATTAGCAGGTCTTTGTAGGCTTCTAGTATGAACACAATGGCCACTGAGCATATCAGTGACAAGGACAATGAAGATGTCACTCAAACCTTTAAAAAAAAAAAGTAGAGGTAGTCAGTAAGACAGTCGGTCAGGCATAACCGTTAAGTGTGTAGGTGCAGAGTTTATCTTTGACTAAAGAACACCTCTGCCTTAGTCTGAAAAGTAATGACGTGCATTGTGTCTTCATGCATTTATATTTGGACAGTGTGATAACGTTCGGTAAACGTTGGAGTATTACACATAAAATAAAAATGTTAAATTTGAAGACCCAATGGGAGGCCTGAAACTTGAAAGTAACCCTAATGAGGAGGACCTGGGTGTCATATTGGAATTATCTGTTGGGATTCTTGAGAGTAATTCCCAAGGACATAACTTCCAAAAATAGGGGGGATTTGCCATTAAACCCCAGCTAGTAATAAGGGCAAACAGTATCTTTATAAAATACTAGCTGTGTAAGCCTGTGCTGTAAAAAGCCCAGGCTCCTAGAAACCATGGATTCTGGGACTTCAATCAATCAATCACATCACTTGTGTAGCAGCAGCTAAGCGAGTTTCTCTTTTGCCGGCAGTTTCACTTTGGCGACAGAGTCACTTTCTTTGAGCTTCATGCTGTAGCCTCGCACTTCCGGGCTGGACAGACAGACACACACACACTTCCACGTGTACACGTTTGTTTATATATATATATATATATATATATATATATATATATATATATATATATATATATACAAACTAGGGGGCTCTGCCCCCTACTCGCTTCACCTGCCAACCCCTGGGCGGGCGCTATGCACTACCCACTTTGCAGCTCTGCCACTCGTGTATGGGGAAGTGGATGTACAATTTAAACGGATTGTTATTTTCAGGGGAATTGTTACATATGCATAATAGACCTAACTATTTTACATTACAGCGAGTAATTAACCATAGTAAAAAATAGTAAAACGTAATAAATTGAAAGAAAACTATGTTTCATGTTGCGTTGGAGGTATTCGTTGCGTTATACATTTTCATTCTGTTTGGCTTTGAAATTAACACACAAATACTTTTTAAAGTTACACTTTCACTGTAAAACTTAAGTAAAAGCAATATTTGGAATTAACTTTTCATCAATATCACATTTAATTTTGATTCCGTGTTTGGAGTTATATCGTGACAATTCAACATATAACTGCCTGTGAGTGAATTTCGTTTCTTTCTCTCTAATAAATAAATCGACTTTTTCGAATGTTTGTCCCTGTGATTTGTTAATTGTCTTTGCAAAATCTATTCTAACGGGAAACTGTTAATGTTTTAATATGAATGGCATATCAAGATCTCCTTTGGTGTCTCATGTTATCCCCTGAAGATGTACTACATTACCTATCTTGTCGCCTGTTAAAATTTTACATGTCAGAATTGTTTGACCAATTTTGAATACAACTAATCTTGTCCTATTGCACAGCCCATCACTCAGACTTTAATTACGTCATAACATTACGATACATCCTTCTTTCAACAGTAATTCGGCTGGTGGGAGCCTGGACGGTGTTAATGGTTGTAGATATTCTTTGTGATATTGTAATTTGTTGTTTTCATCTTCCGCACCATCACCACCAACTGTTTCAGCCGAGTCTATTGCTACGCATTTTAACCAATTTGCCAATTTGATCATAAAAATTTATAAGAGCACAGGAACTGTGCCTGACAAAAGCATTCACACGAATGAGAGGTGAGAGGACCGCAGGCGTGGGCTGTTAACCTGAAATGGTTAAGAGGGGGACGGGACTTGAAAAAATCTCTTGGCAATAGTCTTGTCTCAAGATTTTCTTTTATAATAGAAATAAAACAAAATATACAATTTACAGAAAATGCTCTGAATAAAAAATAAGCTATAGTCATGGCCGAAATTATCGGCACCCCTGGAATTTTCCCAGAAAATGCACCATTTCTCCCAGAAAATTGTTGCAATTACAAATGTTGTTGTATATACATGTTTATTTCCTTTATGTGCATTGGAACAACATGAAAAAGCAGAGAAAAAAAGCCAAATCTGACATCATGTCACACAGAACTCCAAAAATGGGCCGGACAAAATTATTGGCACCCTTTCAAAATTGTGGGTAAATCGTTTTATTTCAAGCATATGATACTCGTTTGAACTCACCTGTGGCAAGAAACAGGTGCTGACAATATAGTAATCACACCTGAAGCCAGTTAAAATGGAGAAAAGTTGACTCAACCTTTCTGTTGTGTGTCTGAGTGTGCCACACTAAGCATGGAGAACAGAAAGAAGAGCAGAGAATTGTCTGAGGACTTGAGAACAAAAATTGTAGAAAAATATCAACAATCTTAACTCTACAAGTCCATCTCCAGAGATCTTCATGTTCCTTTGTCCACATAACATAATCAAGAAGTTCACAAAACATGGCACTGTAGCTAATCTACCTGGACGTGGACGGAAGAGAAAAATTGATAAAAGACTGCAACGAAGGATAGTCTGAATGGTGGATAATCAACCTCAATCAACTTCAAAACGTATTCAAGCTGTTCTGCAGACTCAGGTGCAACAGTGTCAGCTTGAACTATCCATCGACATCTGAACGAAATGAAACGCTATGGCAGGAGAGCCAGGAGGACCCCACTGCTGACACAGAAACATAAAAAGGCCAGACTGGAGTTTGCCAAAATGTACTTGAGGAAGCCAAAATCCTTCTGGGCGAACGTCTTGTGGACAGATGAGACCAAGGCAGAGCTTTTTGGTAAAGCTCATCATTCTGTTTACAGAAAACGGAATGAGCCTACGAAGAAAAGAACACAGTCAAACATGGTGGAGGTTCTAAGATGTTTTGGGGATGTTTTGCTGCCTCTGGCACTGGATGCCTTGACTGTGTGCAAAGCATCATGAAATCTGAAGACTACCAAAAGATATTGGGGCGCAATGTAGGGCCCAGTGTCGGAAAGCTGGGTCTGCATCAGAGGTCATGGGTGTTCCAGCAGGACAATGACCCCAAGCATACCTCTAAAAGCACTCAAATGGTTGAAGACAAAGTGCTGGAGAGTTCTGAAGTGACCAGCAATGAGTCCAGATCTAAATCCGATTGAACACTTATGGAGAGATCTCAAAATTGATTTTGGGAGAAGGCGCCCCTCAAATCTGAGAGACCTTGAGCAGTTTGCAAAAGAAGAGTGGTCGGAAATTCCAGTTGAGAGGTGTAACAAGCTTGTTGATGGTTATAGGAAGTGCTTGATTTCAGTTATTTTTTCCAAAGGGCGTGCAACCAAATATTAAGTAGAGGGTGCCAATAATTTTGTCCAGCCCGGTTTTTGAGTTTTGTGTGAAATTATATCAGATTTGGCTTTTTTTCTCTGTTTTTTTGTGTTGTTCCAATGCACATAAAGGAAATAAACATGTGTATACCAAAACATTTGTAATTGCAACAATTTTCTGGGAGAAATGGTGCATTTTCAAGGAAAATTCCAGGGGTGCCGATAATTTCGGCCATGACTGTATGTGCAGCACAAAAGGCAAAATTGAGATGTCTGACAAGCGAAAGGGCAATCCAAGTAAACTAAGTCTCAACACAGAATTCTGAAGGTGTGCGCTTTAATCACAATGTCTGAATTGTTTGTAATTTTAAACTGTGGAGCAGAGGGAGAAATCAAGGACAAAATGGGTCTTTGTCCCAAACATTATGGAAGGCGCTGAAAATTGTCCCCATGTCAATGTGAGTGTGGACCCTGTGATGGACTGGCACCCCGTCCAGAGTTGGTCCGTGCCCTGTGTATGATGCTGTCGAGATGTGGTCCAGTGCCCCCTAAGTGAGCCTGAATTGGATGAGTCAACCTTGCTATGTCATTTCATTCCTCTCATTAACGTATTGGAAGAAGTTGGGTGAAGGCAGGTCATTTAAGGCAGTATATACGAGGGGGGGGGGGGTGGTCAACCTAAAGTTAGAAAATGGAACAAACCTTAACAAAACTGATGCTGTCATTTCTCAATGTTGTCTCCAATCTTCTCAGTGCACCTGTGCCACCTGCCTGGATGCCAGCAGAATAAAAGGTTTTGTCTTGTCCTCGCCAACACTCGTGTACACGAGATTTATAGACGAACACTACATGCTGAGGGGTACTCCGGTCACTAGTGCACGTTACTGTGACTTCCTGGAGACCAATGTGAAACCTGCTATTCAATCTAACCGGTGGGAACTGCTGTCTCAAGGAGTCCGTTTGCTGCAAGACAATGAGCTAAGACCCTGCTAAGATCACCAAGGCTTGTCTGGGGAAACTGAATTCTGAGGTATTGCCACATCCTTCGTATTCGCCAGATTTGGCACCGTGTGATTTCCATCTTTTTGGACTGCTAAAAAAACATCTGGGTGGTATTCAAGACAGATGGTGACATGAAGAACGTGGTACACGAGTGTTGGCGAGGACGAGACAAAACCTTTTATTCTGCTGGAATCCAGGCCATTCCAGGCAGGTGGCGCAAGTGCATTGAGAAGGGTGGAAACGACATTGAGAAATGACAGTTTTGTTAAGGTTCATTCCATAATCTAATAAATCCCATTTTCTAACTTTAGCTTGACTCCCCCTCGTATAATAGTGAGGTTACATAAGAGGTTTATCCAAGGGGAGGCCGTTAAAATGAGGAAGTTATGAAAAAGAATTGTGTTGCTTGTTCTCCTTATAAGAGTCAACTGACGATTATATAACACCCTTGCAGAAATCAGTAACAGCCAGGGGCTACCTGCTGCCATTCTTATTTTGTTACTTGGCAAGTCAGTCCTGATGTTGTAGAGCAGTTTTAACTGAGAACACACTGGGCGTCAGGAACTGTGTAGGGATAAAACACATCGAAAAAAGGAGTTAATGAGGTCAGTTGAGATAAAGACCTCACTTAACGGATGTCATCCAGGCAGAGGTGGCTTTGACTAAAAAGTTTCTACTTCTGTAGTGACACATGAAGGAAATCGTTAGTTGAGAGCATGGGAAAGAGGTGCATGACTCGGTCTCAGGCCGCAGTGAGGGAGTGTGTGTTTCAACCACATATCACGTTTATGGCTTTGTTCACTTTTAGCGTTAGAATATTAGTGTACGCTGCTCCGCTTCACACTGCAGGGTCTCCTGCTGTTGGCATTGGGCTGGAAAGCAGCACTAAAATAAATGCTGTCATGCTACTGAAATTATCGATATAGCAACAGAAATGCCTGCAGACACGAAGACACCACGCTGACCCTGATGCCATCTCAGCTCCTGTATAGTAGTAGCCCCACTTGGCATAGGGCACCCCGTCAGCCCCTAGGCTCTGAGGCCACTTCTGTGAAGACCCTCATTAGGGGGAGCACCTCTGGATTCAGTGCGCAGGACTCTGTAAGGGGCCCGGACTCATATTTCATGTTCAAGTTATATACATTTTAGATTAAAATTGTTGCTTGCATGTCTCCCTCACACAAATGTAGGTGATATTATTTATCTTGATTTCCAGGGGGCATCTGATACGTTATCACATCAGGGGTTAGAAATCGAGGGCAATGGCTCAGACAAACAAAGCAAAAAGTTATGGTGAGATGTCCTTTTTCAGAATTAGGTGATGTTAAAAGTGTTGTCTATCAGGGTCAGTGCAGCCCCTCTGACCTTTTTTATATACATAAATGATCTGGACAAGAATATAATCAAGATGTTAATGTAACGTAACTAGATGGAAAGGCAGATCATGTAGAAGCAGCTAAATTGTTACAGAGGGGCTTGGATAGCATAGTGACTTGGCCAGATTTGTGCAGGATATGTAAAGTATGTGGCCACTAGGGGGCAGACCAGAGCCCCAAACTCTTGACACAATTGCTAACAACACAGACCCAGGTTCAAATAAACTCCTTTATTAAACAAATGCCTTACTACCAGGCTCCTTTAATGACCAGTTCTACTTCCAGGAATAACCCATGATTCTTCTCTGTTCATTATCTCCTCCTCCTCCCCTCTCTAGTGAGCTTTGCCTGACTCTTCTCCCAAGTCCCTGGGCCAAGTGGAGGGCTTTCGTTTAACACCCTGCCCAGGAGTGCTTCTGGTACTTAATTAATAACTTCCAGGTTGGGCAGGATCACACTGGTCCCTGGGCAGTCAATATCTGACACCTCCTCCTGGTGGCCCCCACAGAAACCGACAAGGAATCCCCAAGCGACCACAACTAATGTGGTCATCCATATTGGGGCACGCCAGATGGGATGCTGAGGCCTAGTGTACTGGGGGGGGGGGGGGTGCTCTGCTCATAAAGCAGGCGGTCTCCCACTGCTCTGTCCTCTTAGTTCCTCCCACGTCCAACCAGGGAGTCCCTTGGGGGCTGCTGAGACACCAGCCTTGATGTAATTGCTGCTGCATCATATTTCCATGTCCATATTTTGGCATGGAAGGGGAATATCACAGCTCACTTGTTGACTTTTATAATGGCCTCCTGGCCAGACAAGAGAACAGGGTCCATCCCTACTGGGACGCCTGTTCACCCCTCACAAATATTACATGTAGGAAGTAAAAATTGTAGATCTGAATACAAAGTGGGAGGTCAGAGACCTGAAAGTACACCTTCTGAGAAGGAGCTAGAAATCAAAATGGACTCATCACTATCTACATCAAGCCAGTGTACAGAAGCGACCAAGAAGGGCTAACGGGGTATTAGGTTATGATGTGTGGAGTACATGGCAGGGGAGGTCATACTTACAGTAGCCACCCCAAGGGCTACAACTTAACAAAAGAAAAAGGACTGTGACACCCCTAATTTAGTGGAGATAGGGGACCTCCTAAAAACCAAACTCTCTCCCCACACAGGTCTTAATCATCCATCCATTATCCAACCCGCTATATCCTAACTACAGGGTCACGGGGGTCTGCTGGAGCCAATCCCAGCCAACACAGGGTGCAAGGCAGGAAACAAACCCTGGGCACAGCATGCATGCACACACACACACACATATACACACACCAAGCACACACTAGGGACAGCTTAGGATCGCCAATGCACCTAACCTGCATGTCTTTGGACTGTGGGAGGAAACCGGAGCACCCGGAGGGAACCCACACAGACACGGGAAGAACATGCAAACTCCACGCAGGGAGGACCCGGGTCTCCTAACTGTGAGGCAGCAGCGCTACCCACTGCGCCACCGTGCCGCCCTAGGTCTTAATCAGTTCAGATAATTTTAATACAGATGCTTTAATTACTGGGTTGATTAAAATGCAATTACAATTTTCTAAAATGCACAAATAGTTTAGTTAAGCTAAGAAAAGTGTAGTCAATTATAACATGCTTGACCCCTACCCTTGGGGTCAGATCAGCCAGGGCTATTAGTATAATTAAATGTTTCGATCCCGACATCACCAGGCAAGCACAGACTAGGTGAATAAAAAAAGTGTTTAGCGAAATAGCAAAAAAACACAAACAAATGTAACAGTAAAAGAAAACCGAGAAAAACTTTGCAAACCACATAACATACCACACAACAGAATACTTGAAACAGTATGACCCATATTATGTTAGTAGGTCCGGAGGAGGGCGACCAGGCTGATTCTGTGTACTATTACTGTTACTGTTATTAACACTAAAAGAAGCTCTAGTTGAGGTCTTCTTACATGACAGTATGGGACTCATAGATGCATTATAGGTTGTGCCTAATATAAGATGTTAGGGTTGTGGCCTCCAGGCGGCACACCAGCTTTCCACTAGGCACAAGTCCATCAGTTCACACGGCTTTACTGTATTTACATGGGAAACACTTCCCCTTTCGTTCCCCACCAAGCACCATAAACAGAATCCATAGCACTTTGTCTTCTTCTCCTCTCTTTCTGCCACCACTCCTCATTCAGCAAGCTTCACCCTCCTCCTCCTGAGTCCAGCTCCCCGAATGAAGGCAGGCAGCTCCTTTTATGATGCACCTGGGAGTACTCCAGGTGGCTCGTGAGTGAGGTCCGGAAACCCGACCAAAGTAGGGCTCTCCAGCACCCCCAAGAGGGCTGTGTCAAACTCCAACTCCTATGGAGCCCTGTGGGTGTCCGAGGCACCACTGCAACCCATCTAGCACTCCGTGGGAGGCAGTGCTCTCTGCATGTGTGCGGGGGGGTCCTTCCTTTAAGAAGGCGTCCCAGACAAGTAAGGGGCCTGGCTGCCCATTACAGGGGTATATAGCTTGATGTGAAGAGTTCAAGTCAAGACAAGTTATATTCAACTTATCTAGCGAGGCCTAACCTGGAGTTCTGTGTTCAGTTTTAGTCTCCATATTACAAGATAAAAAGACATAGCAGCACTAGAGTAAACCCAGAGAAGAGCGACCAGGCTGATATTCCTTCTCAGGTTAAGAAAATGCACATTAAGAAGGGGGCAAAATTGTACTGTGGATTCAAGCTAATTAATTTAACAAGAACACACATGGAAACTTGTTAGGGGTAAAGTTTGCACAAACATTAGAATGTTTTTCTTCACATACAAAGTGACCAAGTATTGTGGTAGACAGTGGGACTTTAGGGACTTTCAAAACTCGACTTGATGTTGTTTTGGAGGAATTTGGTGGCTAGGATTGGCCTGTTCTCGTCAAAATTTTTCTAATTTTCTAATAAGCATTTTTCTGCCTCATTCCGCGCTGTCTGTGCAACGCGGTCGCAGAGAGCTTAAACAATAAAAAAATGACAAGGGTGAGCTTTCTTGAAGGCGTTTACTGGACGTACCTCGTTGTAAACTGACATATATACAAAAGGAACATACAGGCATTTACAGGTGTAGAACCAAAGACAATAAAGAATGATTTACAAAGCAATACATAGCAGACAGTATACATTAAACAATAAATCTTTAAAAGACACTTACAAGGTGAGTGATTTCCAAGGTTGGATCAAGACAAAGAGAAGCGCGTAGACAGAGGTTCAAATTGCTGCGTACCAGAACTAACCAGACCCAGGGGTTTATATACCTTAAAGATACGCTTCAGACGCGACCGAAACAAGAGATAAAAGGGTGCCTACATGAGACACATGGGGTGCATTGTATTTAAATGTTTATTATGTGACCTACATACTTTACGTGAGCTTCATAGACATTTATGACACCACTGGTACTGTGGGACGTGACTGACAGGTGTGTTAATAAATGACAAGACGTGTCTGCGTGGGTTTCCTCCCACAGTCCAAAGACATGCAGGTTATGTGCATTAGCGATCCTAAATTGTCCCTTGTGTGTGTGCTTGGTGTGTGGGTGTGTGTGTGTGTGTGTGCGCCCTGTGGTGGGCTGGTGCCCTGCCCAGAATTTGTTTCTGCCTTGGACACTTTGCTGGCTGGGTTTGGCTCCAGCAGACCCCCGTGACCCTGTGTTAGGTTATAGCGGGTTGGGTAATGACCGACTAACTGAATGACAAACGGGGGTTTACAGCTCAAAAAATAACAGTAACAGCTAACAGCATGTGGGGCAGAACAAGCATACAAGGCAGAACAGTGATGCTCGCAGCTCTCTGTTCAAACCCCATCCCAGCGGGTCACTATTTTTATAAAGTTTGACACGAGTGTGTCCTGCAGTGAATGGACACCACGTCCAAGTGTGGCTCCTGCTTTTCAACCAATGCTACTGAAACAGGTTGCAGCACTTCAGGATTGATAATGCATGGATAAACTGATGAATGCCCAGATAATTATGTCTGTGTGTTAATGAAGCAAAGCGTGGGTATAAAAAGGGCAAGCAATGCCAGCAGTAGAGTGAAGCTTGCAGTGCTGATCATTCTTGTAGTGGAAAAAGAGAGATGCAGTGGCAGATACATAGAAACCACAAACTAATTCATGTGTTAAAGACATAAACATATCATATGAAGAAAAGGTTTGACTTGACCCTTACTGTTAATTTTGGGACAAAGGGAGGCTTTTGCTTTGCATTACCTGCAGACATTCCTGAGAGATGTGAACTAACATGCCCTTCTCCTTCTTTATCTTACTGTGAGTTTGAAAGATACCAGCTTGTTAATAAACTGCCGTTTCAATTCTTTCTATCATAGGGTGAAATAGGCAGACAAGGTGTTAAAGGAGTACACGGGGACAAGGTAAGAGCACCGGCCTCGTGGACATCATTAGCTGTAATAATAATAATAATGAGCTTGTTACTGAACGTGTTTATTCTGTTTTATCATAGGGTGTGACGGGCTTCAGAGGAGACAAAGGAAAGGTTTGTAATTTTCTCAAGAGTTCTGTTCACTGCGGACATTTTATACGGATTGGGTCTTTAGACTGAGTGAGGAGTCTGAGTGTCTGGGCTTGCGAGTGTCCTGGATAAAAACCAACATCCAGGCCTTTAATGGGCACAGCCATCAGCAGTGTGTCTGTTTGCGGAGAGAGTGTCGACCTTGTCGTGAGGTTTACTTGCCTTGGCAGTGACATTCATGTCTCTGACGACTCTTCCTATGAAGTCAGTAGACGGATTGGGAGAACATGGGGGTTCCTGAGGTCACTGGGGTGTGTGGCGCTCCCTATATCTATGCAAAAGGACGAAGGTCCAAGTCTTTAGAGTCCTGGTGCTTCCTGTCTTGCTATATTGTTGCGAGACATGGACGCTACCCAGTGACCCGAGACAAAGAACGGACTCCTTTGGTACTGTGTCTCTCTGGAAAATCCTTGGGTACCATTGGTTTGATTTTGTGTTGAATGAGCGGTTGCTCATGGAGTCCCGAATGAGGCACATTACCTGCATTGTGAGGGAGCGTCAGTTATGGCACTACGGCCATGTGGCGCGTTTCTCCGAGGGTGATCCAGCTTGTAAGATCCTCATTGTTGGGGATCCGAGTGGCTGGACCAGACCAAGGGGTTGCCCACGTAACACCTGGCTGTGGCAGATAGAGGGTCATTTCTGAAGGGTGAGACTGGACCACATGTCTGCCTGGGGAGTTGCCAACTGTTGATCCCGAGTTGTTTCGTTGTGTAGTGGGTGCAGCAATGCACTGCACCAGTGCATGCTCCCCAACTTGACTTGACATGACTTTACTTGACTTGGGTCTTTAAGTTGAGCCTATATGGGTGAGTTTGGATGTGTGCGTGAAACTGGCCTGGATTGGCAACCTGGCCAGGGTGGGTTTCTCTCTTGCATCTAATGCTGCAGGCATGGGCTCCAGTCCTGAATTGGATTTAAGTGAGTTTTGTAATTAATGGAGGGCTGGGAGAAGTTTTGTCTGCCAGAGACAGACCTTTAATACATACATCTGGAGACAAATATAAGTGATTTGTGCTTAGAAGTGGGTGGGAACAATAGATGAGTCATTGAGTGTCACATTTCTAAACCAATCCAACACCTCATGAAGGCGACATCCAAAGTAGGGGAGGTGATTTTGCACTGCAAAGAGCCATGGCGACCTTGCTAACCTGGACTGACAGAGACCAAGCTTCTGACCACAATGAACTGTCTACAGTCACAAAGACCCCTATGAAACATACAAGCCGTATCACATGTGAAGAGAGTACATGGCATGTGTTAAAAAGAAAAATAACCTGTTTGTTGCAGGGGAAAAAACTTTAGGTAAAACCAGACTATACATTGGAATTTGAAGACATCAATGGAATAGTGGTAAAAGTGAATGATACGTTATTGCAGGTACTGTGCATGCTCTCTGTGGTGCACAGTTACGACAGCAGTGTAAGAGTTGACATAAGGCTGAATGAGTCGGTAGCTGTGCTCATGAAAATATGAATTGCAAAATATGCAGTTGAAATGGAAGTGAAAAGGACTGCCGTTAAGAGAGCTAACCACGAAAAGCCACAAGAGATGCAGATTTCAGTACTTAACACACGCAATGTGCCTAACGACACTGACATGACACTGCAGCTGAACTGACAACTGTGGCAACAACCGGCTGAATATATATATGTGCATGCGTGTGTGTGTATATGTATGTGTGTGTGTGTGTGTGTGTGTGTGTATATATATATATATATATATAATATGGAGGTAAATCAAAAAGTAAAGACAATTTGAAACTTACATGGTACCACAACAGATAAAAGCTGACGCACTCCAACATGCTCATGATGGCTTATGGGTAGCACTCCGCCGTTAGTCAGTTGAAGCCAAGGTCAAACGAATATGGACACTTCACTGCAGGATTGTACCATTGTTGAACAATGCACCATAGTGAGATGTCTCTGGGCACAGGGAGTGAAACCTACTGAAAAGTCACTGATGTTTTGGTAACCATCTTGCGCAAACTTTACGATCCCCCAAGTCATCATGCACTATGGCATGTGCAGATCCATAGCTGATATCTACATGTGCAGCAACAACATAATCTGTCAGCCTTCTCAGATGTATGTATTTTCCATGTAAATGTGGACTTGTGTGTGTGATGTTGAGGTCAACCAGTTCAAACTTTATTGGTTACACTTGATGTTCCCACCTTAAATCTTTCTACCCGTTCATTAACTTTTCAGTTCTGTACTGGGCCAACATCCTTCAGTGAATTTCTACAGGTTTCACTCCCTCTGCCCAAAGTAATCTCACTATGGCGTGGTGTTCAACAATGGTGCGATCCTGCAGTGGAGCATCCACGTTCCTTTGACCTTGGCTTCATCTACTCTAATGGCAGAGCACTGTACAGTTTGTATTCGAACTACCCATCAGCCATTGCAAATATGTTGTACTGCGTCAGTTGCTATCCATTGTGTATACAGTACTGAATAATTTTCAATTCGCCTTTACTTTTTGATTTACCCTTATGTGTATATGTGTGTGTTTGTGTAATATAAATATATACAGTACTGTGCAAAACTTTTAGGCAGGTGTGAAAAAATGCTGTAAACAAAGAATGCTTTCAGAAATATAAATAACGATTGTTTATTGTTATAAGTTTACAAAATGCAAAGTGAGCGAACAAAAGAAAAATCTAAATCAAATCAATATTTGGTGTTACTACCTTTTGCCTTCAAACCAGCATCAATTCTTAGAGGTCCACTTGCACAAAGTCAGGGATTTTGTAGGATTCTAGTCAGGTGTCTGATCAACCAAATCTACCAAACAGGTGCTAATGATCATCAATGTCACACGTAGGTTGAAACACAGTCATGAACTGAAACAGAAACAGCTGTGTAGGAGGCTTAAAACTGGGCGAGGAACAGCCAAACTCTGCTACCAAGGTGAGGTTGTGGAAGACAGTTTCATGTCATGGCAAGATTGAGCACAGCAACAAGACACAAGGTAGTTCTACTGCATCAGCAAGGTCTCTCCCAGACAAAGATTTCAAAGCAGACTGGGGTTTGAAGATGTGCTGTTCAAGCTCTTTTGAAGAAGCACAAAGAAACGGGCAACGTTGAGGATCGTAGACGCAGTGGTCGGCCAAGGAAACTTAGTGCAGCAGATGAAAGACACATCAAGCTTATTACCCTTCGAAATTGGAAGATGTCCAGCAGTGCCATCAGCTCAGAACTGGCAGAAACCAGTAGGACCCAGGTACACCCATCTACTGTCCGGAGAAGTCTGGTCTTCATGGAAGAGTTGCAGCCAAAAAGCCATACCTCCGAAGTGGAAACAAGGGAACAAGTGGAACTGGGGTGCAGAAAAATGGCAGCAGGTGCTCTGGACTGAGGAGTCAAAATTTGAAATATTTGGCTGTAGCAGAAGGCAGTTTGTTCATCGAAGGGCTGGAGAGCGGTACAATAATGAGTGTCTGCAGGCAACAGTGAAGCATGGTGGAGGTTCCTTGAACGTTTGGGGCTGCATTTCTGCAAATGGAGTTGGAGATTTGGTCAGGATTAATGGTGTTCTCAATGCTGAGAAATACAGGCAGATACTTATCCATCATGCAGTACCATCAGGGAGGCGTATGATTGGCCAAATTTATTCTGCAGCAGGACAACGACCCCAAACATACAGCCAAAGTCATTAAGAACTATCGTCAGCGTAAAGAAGAACAAGAAGTCCTGGAAGTGATGGTATGGCCCCCACAGATCCCTGATCTCCACATCATCGAGTGTGTCTGGGATTACATGAAGAGACAGAAGGATGTGAGGAAGCCTACATCCACAGAAGATCTGTGGTTAGTTCTCCAAGGTGTTAGGAACAACCTACCAGCCGAGTTCCTTCAAAAACTGTGTGCAAGTGTACCTAGAAGAATTGATGCTGTTGTGAAGGCAAAGGGTGGTCACACCAAATATTGATTTGATTTAGATTTCTCTTTTGTTCATTCACTGCATTTTGTTGTTTGATGAAAATAAATGATTAACACTTCCATTTTTGAAAGCATTCTTTGTTTACAGCATTTTTTCACACCTGCCTAAAACTTTTGCACAGTACTGTATATACAGTATGTGTATATATTTGATGGACTGTAGGGGTGGTCTTGAGCTGCCTCCAAATCCAAACACCAACACAAGAATTCAAAATGATAAAAAAAAAAAAAAATATTCTTTATTGACAAAAGACTGAATAAACAATACAGAGGAACACCAAAGTACAACAAAGCAGAAAATAACAAACACCTCTGCCCTGTGAGCCTAAATAGACACCAGTAACCTCAAGTTACTCTGTCACTTATTTCCCACCTCACCTTCCCATGTTCTGACCTTCCTTCCTCCATATGGCCAGGAGAGGCCGTGTCACCAGCTGCCCTCCCATCAATGAACCAAAAGAATCGAGGGCCTTTGATATTGTGCTCCAGAATTCTTCCATGGTTCCACCTGACATCATCAATCTCTAGTGTTGTATGGGTACCAGATATTCCTGCATGTTAGAATTTTTGCAGGGGAGTACAGGAGAGGACCAGATTAGTTGTCCTTCACAGTACTCTTGTGAAGCAACTCTGTCTCCACATGTAGCTAATTATATATAGGTTTCTGTGTAAATATATAGGCTATATACATACACTGTTGGATGTTTTCCTTCCGACCTCCAAAGATGGATAATTTTTATGGAATGACAGCTCTGCATGAGTGGATCCTGTAATGGACTGGTGCCACGTCCAAGGTTGGTTTTCAAATTGTGCCTAATGTTGACAAGATCAGCACCATCTCACCAGAGATCCTGACCCATATAAGCAGGTTTGAAGACAGAGAAACTAATAAATAGTATAATATTAAGAGTCTTACCGAAGGATGGAGCCCACTGAGGCTTTTCCAGGAGCGCCTCTTCTTAGGGGAGTCCAGGTGAGGGTCAATCCATGCCAAATTCAGTCAGTCTCCCCTCAGCAGGGTCTACTCTTAACAGTTCACTTGTGTGATTTATTTTTATATACTTTTTTTTTCATACATCATTAAAAGAGTTTGTGTGCCTACAGGTAGGTCAGATGTGACTGACGACTATGATAAATACTGTATAATCACTGAGTGCAAGCTTTCAACTTGTTAATATTATCCATTATAAAATGTGTTTATTTTTACTTCCAGCTTGGTGAACGTGGTTTTCGGGGAACAGATGGGGTAGTTGGACGGAGGGGACCTCCTGGAATTCCTGGCTCAAGAGGACCCACAGGTGCCTCAGGAGATGTTGGCGATACAGGAGCTCAAGGACCAAAGGGAGTCCAGGGACCTCCGGTAAGTGAGGAGAACAGATTTCAGACTTTGACCACATTCTAACTTCTGACTTGTTAGTGAGCAAACTTCAAGGGGGCAGGATGACAAAGTTTAAAGTGAACATGAACCTCAATGATAATCTAAGTAGGAAGAAAGGTGAAAAACAAACGTTGGAAGCCACAGTCACAGGTGGAGCTGCCAGACTGTGGGAAGGCTTGTGGCTGAAGACCTCCACCCTAACTTCTGAAAGTAAACAAATAAACCTCCAATCGTTGTGCGCCAGTTCCTTTTTTTGGGGTTTAATCTGATTTTGAAGTGGTAGGTGGAGTACAAATAGGTTAACCAACCTGTCTGGTAACGCCCAGGATGTTAAGAATCTGATGGCCGCTTCCACTGTCAGTTGTCAGCAGTTTAGTGTTGTTATTGTAGGCTGTGGTTTGACAGGGTTAAATTTTGATGTTTGTTAAAATAATTGCCCTTAATATATTTATAAAAAAGTTTCAACTTCTGTGGAATAGTTGATAGGAGCTACATTAATGTATAAGTCAATTTTTGTAAAATACTATAAAATGTGTAGGCCACTTCGGAGTCCCGGAGGCAGTTTTTGACCCGATCACTCTTTGTCATTAATTGCATGTTCTCAGTTGTCCTCAGATATCTCAGATATGTGGCTGACAGGTAATTAGCAACTCTAAATTGACCTGTGCTGTTGCCAAGATGGACAGACTGGCATCCCGACCAGGAGGAAGGGTGCTTCCTTACCTGGATGGGAGGCCATAAAGGAAGGATATGGGTGGACAGGGTAGTTGTGGATACATAAATATTTGGACAGAGACAACTTTTTTCTAATTTTGGTTCTGTACATTACCACAATGAATTTTAAATGAAACAACTCAGAAGCAGTTGAAGTGCAGACTTTCAGCTTTAATTCAGTGGGGTGAACAAAACGATTGCATAAAAATGTGAGGCAACTAAAGCATTTTTTGAACACAGTCCCTTCATTTCAGGGACTCAAAAGTAATTGGACAAATTAAATAACTGGAAATAAAATGTTCATTTCTAATACTTGGTTGAAAACCCTTTGCTGGCAAAGACAGCCTGAAGTCTTGAACTTCTGGACATCACCAGATGCTAGGTTTCCTCCTTTTTAATGCTCTGCCAGGCCTTTACTGCAGCGGCTTTCAGTTGCTGTTTGTTTGTGGGCCTTTCTGTCTGAAGTTTAGTCTTCAACAAGTGAACTGCATGCTCAGTTGGGTTAAGATCAGGTGACTGACTTGGCCATTCAAGAATTTTCCACTTCTTTGCTTTAATAAACTCCTGGGGTGCTTTGGCTGTATGTTTTGGGTCATTGTCCATCTGTATCATGAAACGCCGCCCAATCAATTTGACTGCTGTATTTAGCTGGATTTGAGCAGACAGTATGTCTCTGAACACCTCAGAATTCATTCAGCTGCTTCTGTCCTGTGTCACATCATCAATAAACACTAGTGTCCCAGTGCCACTGGCAGCCATGCACGCCCAAGCCATCACACTGCCTCCACCGTGTTTTACAGATGATGTGGTATGCTTTGGATAATGAGCTGTTCCACGCCTTCTCCGTACATTTTTCTTGCCATCATTCTGGTAGAGGTTGATCTTGGTTTCATCTGTCCAAAGAATGTTTCTCCAGAACTGTGCTGGCTTTTTTAGATGTTCTTTAGCAAAGTCCAATCTAGCCTTTCTATTCTTGAGGCTTATGAGTGGCTTGCACCTTGCAGTGCACCCTCTGTATTTACTTTCATGCAGTCTTCTCTTTATGGTAGACTTGGATATCGATACGCCTACCCCCTGGAGAGTGTTGTTCACTTGGTTGGCTGTTGTGAAGGGGTTTCTCTTAACCATGGAAATGATTCTGCGATCATCCACCACTGTTGTCTTCCTTGGACGTCCAGGTCCTTTTGCGTTGCTAAGTTCACCAGTGCTTGCTTTCTTTCTCAGGATGTACCAAACTGTAGATTTTGCCACTCTTAATATTGTAGCAATTTCTCGGATGGGTTTATTCTGTTTTCGCAGCTTAAGGATGGCTTCTTTCACCTTCATGGAGAGTTCCTTTGACCGCATGTTGTCTGTTCACAGCAAAATCTTCCACATGCAAGCACCACACCTCAAATCAACTCCATGCCTTTTATCTGCTTAATTGATAATGACATAACGACGGACTTGACCACACCTGCCCGTGAAATAGCCTTTGAGTCAATTGTCCAATTACTTTTGAGCCCCTGAAATGAAGGGATTGTGTTCAAAAATGCTTTAGTTGCCTCACATTTTTGTGCAATCGTTTTGTTCACCCCATTGAATTAAAGCTGAAAGTCTGCACTTCAACTGCATCTGAGTTGTTTCATTTAAAATTCATTGTGGTAATGTACAGAACCAAAATTAGAAAAAAGTTGTCTCTGTCCAAATATTTATGGACCTAACTGTACCTTTCCTAGCTGGGAACATATAACAGAAGGACAGGGAAGGGCTGTCTCTTGGGGCTATGGAGTACCCCAGTATGTCAAATGGCAGCATCACTCAGGTAGAGCTCCCGTTTGTACACCCGCAGGCCACCTTTGGAGTTGTGGTCCTGATGGACAGCCCTGTCAGGGTACACGGGTGCCACCAGAGGGAGCTGTGGGGAGAGGACTCAGACCCTTTAAGGAGGCTCCGTCTGACCCAGAGGTGCTTCCAGAGTGTAATCATGTGACACCGGAAGTACTCCTGGGACTGGCATAAAAGAACCGCTCAACCTCATCCAGGTGAGTTGGACTCAGTTGGTGGAAGACAATGCTTGTGTGGAGGAGAGTTGAGGAGATTTAATGTATGAACTGTGCTTGTGAGTATGTTTGCAACGAAAAGACCTGAAAAAGGTATTTGTTGTATAATAAAATTCACTTTATTTTTAACCCTTGGCTGTGTACATGCACTGTGTCTGGAATCTGGGGCTTAATAACACCCCCTTTTCTGTCATACCTGGGAATAATACAATGTAGGTGTTGGGGGTGAGAATCACCATTAATGGACTGGTGCCCCATCTGGGCTAGGCTCCTGTCTTGTGCCCAGTGCTACAGGGGTAGGCGCCAGGCTCCTGAACCTTGCATTATTGTTCTAAGTGACTTAGACAAAAAGGGAGATTAAATTGTGTCAATATTTATTCTTAACTTGCTGGAATGCCTGGCATTTCCTGGGCATATTTGTATAATGGGCTAAGTTAAGAAAGCAGATAGATAGATTTGAAAGATGGTATACAATAAATAGATACAGTGCCCTCCATAACGTATGGAATCAAAGACCCATTTTTCCTTGATTTCCCCCATTCTAACCCAAAGCTTAAAATTACAAATCAAACAATTCAGATGTGACCAATGTGTACATTGCAGACTTTAATTTAAGGGGATTTGCATATGTTTTGGTTACACCGTATAGAAATGGCAACACTTTTTCAACATGGTCCCCCCATTTCAGGGCAGCATAATGTTTGGACAAATGGCATCACAAGTGTTTGTGATTCCTCAGGTGGGTTTCATTGCTTCGTAAGATACCTCTGCCTGTTTCTACCCTTTGGAGTTTGTAGTTGCTGTTGTTCAACATGAGGACCAGAGCTGTGCCAATGAAAGTCAAAGAAGCCGTTAGGAGGCTGAAAAATGAGAATAAAACCATTTGAGACATCAGTAAAACCTTAGGATGACCAAAATCAACTGTCTGGAATATCTTGAAGAAGAAAGAACACACTGGTGAGCTCAGCAATTGCAAAGGGACTGGTAGGCCAAGGAAGACCTTCAGATGACAGAAGAATCCTCACTATGGTGAAGAAAAAGGCCCAAATGCCTGTGCAACAGATCAGAGACAGTCTTCAGGAGGCCGATGTGTGTGTGTCAGAAACAACTATCAGCAGAAGACTTCATGAACAGAAATACAGAGGCCACACTGCAAGATGTTAGCCACAAAAACAGGATGTCCAGATTGTTTGCTAAAAAGCCTGCAAAGGATCCTGCAGAATTCAGGAAGAAGGTCTTGTGGACAGATGAGACAAAGATGAACCTCATCAGGGTGATGGTGAGAGCAAAGTGTGGAGACGAAAATGAATTGCCCAAAGCAGATCACCTCATCTGTTAAACATGGTGCTGGAGGTGTTATGGCTTGGGCATGTATGGCTGCCACAGGTCCTGGCACACTTCTCTTCATTGATGATGGAATTGCTGACGGCACAATGAACTCTGAGGTGTAGAGAAACATCTGATCTGCTCAAGTTCAAACTCATTGGACGGCGCTTCAGCTTACAACAAGATAATGATCCAATCAGACTACAAAGGCAACACAGGAGTCTTTCAAAGCTAAAAAATGGAAAATTCATGAATGATCAAGCCAGTCACTCAATTTAAATTCAATTGAACAGGCCTTCCATGTGCTGAAGAGAAAATTTAAGGGGTCAAGCCCCCTGAAAGAAACAGGAACTGAAGATGGCTGCATTAGCCGCTTAGCAGAGCATCACCATAGAAGACCCTCAGCACCTGGTGATATCTGTGAATCGCAGACTACAAGAAGTCATCACAGGCAAGAGATACGTGACAAAGTCGTAAATATGGCAGCTTTAATAGACCTGCCATTGCTGTGCCCCAAACATTAACGTGGGAGACCATGTAGAAAAAATGCTGTGTGACCAAAATGTATGCAAATAACCTTAAATGAAAGTCTGCAATGCCCCTTTAATCACATCTGAACTGATTTGTAATTTTAAACTGTGGAACAGAGGGGGAAATCAAGGAAAAATGTGCATTTGTCTGAAATATTATGGAAGGTATCTTAGATTGATAGATATATAGAAAAGGCACTATATGATAGATAGATAGATAGATAGATAGATAGATAGATAGATAGATAGATAGATAGATAGATAGATAGATAGATAGATAGATAGAAAAGGTGCTATTTGATAGATAGATAGATAGATAGATAGATAGATAGATAGATAGATAGATAGATAGATAGATAGATAGATAGATAGATAGATAGATAGAGACTTTATTTGTCTAAAGAGAAAATGTATGTATTGTAAATATTTGACCCTTTTGAAATGCAAGTGTCCCATCTGTCTTCTACACTACCTTTCTGATCATCAGTGTCTCTGCTCTTATGAGTTGAGAATGTGTTCCTTTTGTGAATGATTGGATTCCATAATTGTTGTAACATCTTACTGGGTTGGAATCTTTGTATTGTGACTGTGGCTTCATCAGTAGATATTTAATGCCACTTTAATGAACTGGGTGGCTTGTTATGTAAGCAGGGCAAAACTACCGATTTTGTTGTTGTTCCCTTTATTGAACCCCTGTTTAGGATGGCATTTTTGTAACTCTGTATGTTAAATTGGATTAATTATAATATACATGCAAAATTTCATGAACATCCACGTGTGTGGCTTTTGTAGTGTTGGCTTTCCCATTAACTCCCATGCTGCATCTGGAGCCGTGATCTTGGAAGGACTGGAGGCCCTCATGTTTCCTAGTGTATTCATAAATGAGAGTAGTTCATTTTTTCTTGTATGTATTTATTTACTCATGTTACTTTATTTTGTCATCCAAGGGTATTTCAAAATTGTTCATACCATGTTTGGCATTTTTTTGATCATCAGCCTTTTTTGGTGCTGAACTTCCTGGCTTTGCTGTCTTCTTAAACTGTCAATTACTGGGACAATGTTCAGGTGTAATGAATTTTTGATAAAAAAAATTTAAATATTTAACAAAATTGTTTTTTTTTTTCCTCTTTCTTTTGATTCTGACCAGGGTCCAGGATTAAGTGATGCACAGATCTATGAATTGTGTCGTGGAGTTGTAACAGCCCAGATATCTCAGCATGCAGCTGCAATTCGATCCAAGTGTGCCAGTGGCTGCCCCATTAATAACATGACACTGATTGGACCTCCAGGCAAAAGGGGACTACCTGGTCCACCAGGAAAACCAGTAAGTCAAAGGAAGTCATAGCCCTGAAATCTTTAATTGCCTACATAGTATAAAACCAACTGTTTTTGGAGTATGGAACATAAAAAAGTGAAAATGATGATTGCTATGTCAGTGGAGGAAGGGCCTTAGTTGTTTGCTGTACTCATTACAACCATTTTACTCTTGTGCAATAGGTCAGACTTAAAGGAAGTAAGCAAAACTGTGGTGAATGAAATATAAATATAAAGTCAGGGTATCTTTTGTCAGGAAAATTGGTGGCACAGTCATTAATGCTGTGGCCTCACAACTCCAGAGTTCTGGATTCCTATTCCAGCCTAATCATCATCTGTCATATCTCAGCCAGGTTTTCTCCCATGGATGGGGATCAAAGGCTTATGTCTTTGTTGTACATTTTTGCTTTATTTGTATATGTTCTTTACGTTTTGTGTATCTGTATCTAAGCTTGTGTTATGTTCCAAGTGTTTTGTGTGTGGTCCCCAAAGAGGCGGAGCCACTTACTAATCACCGAAAGGGACTTCCCTCCACCCTTTAAATCTGGAGAGCCTTCCATAGTTCCTGGCAGTTCATTGTGAATGTGCTAGGGAGTTGGTGAGTTTACTTGTGTTTATTGTTCTTCTGTGTTTTATTGGATTTTATTGGCTCTGTGTTTTGACATTGCTGTTGGAATCAGTGTTGGTACGACTTTTTATAGGCAAATCCATTTTGCCTTTGCATTCCAGTGAGTTTTGTTATGATTGAGAAAACATTTTTTTTGTTGAGAGTAAATCTGTGTCTCACCTGGGTTTTTGATGGGATTTCCCCCTCTAGTCTGTATTTTTCCAAGTGTTTTCAGGACTCCAAGTTCACAGCACCATCTGTGGAGGTTGTTTGAGTATTTTTTTCTCTGATCTCCTACATTCCAAAGACATCCGAGTTAATTGGCTACTGTAAAATGGCACAGCATGAATGAGTATGTTGGGAGTACGTGCATGTGCGTGCCCTACAATGAAGTTACACCCCGTTCAGGGCTGATTCTCACATGTTGTCAACTCCCTGTGACCATGAATTGGCCACACTAAGTTAGAAGACACCATTAATTTCACTATCTTCAAATTAGGAGCTTTGTTAAACAGAACCTGCTCGATTTTCCTCATCTTGCACCCTTGTTCATGCTGGAAAAAATATTGCTCAATTTCAAGGACTTAGACACCATCGCTGCAATATATAAAATTATTTTACAGTACCTCCCTTTCAAAAATCCAAGAGGACAATGGGAAAAAGATCTCTTAATCAATATATCAGAAAGGGAGTGGAAAGTAGCAATGCAGAGACTTCACTCAAGCTCCATATTCAGAAAGCATACAATTATTCAACTCAAAATTATATATTGAGCACATCTGTCTCGCCTAAAACTGTCCAAAATGTTTCCAGGGCAAGATCCAACCTGCGAACGCTGCAATCAAGTCCCAGCCTCACTGGGTCACATGTTTTGGGCCTGCACCAAATTAACATCATTTTGGACCAAAATTTTTAAGTGCCTCTCAGACAGCCTTGGTGTCCCAATCCCTCCTAACCCATTAACAGCTGTGTTCGGTGTTCTTCCAGATGGACTTGAAGTGGAGAAGGAAAAGCAAACGATGATTGCATTCACTACACTTTTGGCACGCAGATTTATTTTGTTAAATTGGAAGAATCCTAACTCTCCTCTTTTAAGTCAGTGGGTAACCGATGTTTTATACTATTTGAAATTGGAAAAAATCAAATATTCAGTTAGAGGATCTGTACAGAATTTTTTTTAAACCTGACAGGATATAATCAATAAAATTTTAGAATAAGCTCTTAAAGCACAGAGGAGGTAATTATCTCCGCATTTCTTTTTATCTTCGCATCTCTACTGGCCTATTAAACTCATCAATTTAGGTATGTCTACAAGCCTTAAGCGTTACCCCGTTGGCCATGTTGTCTCTCTCAGGGGTGGGGGTCGACTTGTTTTTCAATCCTATTTTTTGTAAAAATTGATTGATTTGTATGAATGAATACAATAAAATTATAAAAAAAAAGACACCATTAATAACATATCAGTCAATAATTATATTTCATCGTGCAATTAAGAGCATGCAGCATCACACATTGATTTACGGAGCTAACAATTGCAACAAAGCAAGAAATATGTAAATTGAACAGTTTAAGCAAATCGACACAGCACAAACAAAGAATAACATTGCACCAACAGGAACCAGAAAAAAAAAAACACATAAAAGAAGGTGTTGAACCTTAATGAGATTTGACATCGAAAAGAAAATGAAGGTCCAATTTATGAAAGCAAGCCCTGTCAGGACTCCATCAATTCTCTCACCCTGTCCTAATTTTGTTTCTTGGTCCCTCACTTTGCTAATTTCTTCCAGTTTACATCATCTACAACATGCAGGGTAGGGGTCTCATACTAAATTAGGGTCCTCAGATGCCATGGTCATTAGCACTGCAGTTACCTGAAAGGGCTATAAAAGACTTTTTGCTATGGCATTTGTTAGGTTTGCAGGTCTGTTTTTTTCCCCCTGTTAATATTCTTCATTCCTGCAGACCAATAGTTTTGTTCCTTGTGCTTATCTCTCCCATGAGGCATGTAGTTTTGGTTCAAAGTGTCGTTCCTCTGAGTGTCTCTATATTGGTTTGAGGTTCTTGGCTATTTCTCAGCTTCTTTGTGGCTTGTCTCTCTGGAGACCCTTTGTATCCTGGATCGACTGGTTTTGATCCTAGCTTTAGTTTAGAGGAACACTTCTTTTGGATTTGTTATAATTTCTTAGTAATATTAGCTTCGCAGTTCGATCACGGCAGATCCTAGATGACCTCCCCAACTCCTGCTCTGACTATCGTGCTTGATTCAAACTAGTAGCTTCGCAGTTTGATCACGGCCGATCCTAGATAACCTCCCCAACACCTGCTGTGACGATCATGCTTGATTCAAACTAGTAGCTTCGCAGTTCGATCACGGCCGATCCTAGATGACCTCCCCAACTCCTGCTCTGGCGATCGTGCTTGATTCAAACTAGTAGCTTCGCAGTTTGATCACAGCCAATCCTAGATGACCTCCCCAACTCCTGCTCTGATGATCATGCTTGATTCAAACTAGTAGCTTCGCAGTTCGATCACAGCCAATTCTAAATGGCCTCCCCAACCCCTGCTCTGACGATCGTGCCCGATTCACCAAGGAGGGAAAGCATTGATGATTGTGCTTGAAATCCTCTAATGCTGTGACGCTCTGATGATCGCGCAGGATTCCCCCCCCTCCTTTGACAATCGTGCCTGTTTCATCAATGGAGACCACCCCACTACCCTGCTTAGATGGTCTCAGTAACTTCACAGAGGGGGGATGGGCCCATGTGGGTCCTGCTAAATTCACAGGGTGGGGATCCCCATGGGTCGTAAACACACTGCCAAGTGAAAAACTGGGTCCTGACACCACAAAGGTTGGGGAAAAAGTAGGTTAATATTTTGGACTAGTGTTTATTAATATCTTGTTTCTTTTTATTGTTATTAGCCTTACCCTACCTCCATATGTTTATTTTTTGTTCCTTCGTTAATTGGTTTTGATCACTCTTATTAATTTCATTGTTTTACATTTGTTTTTTGGTGTATTACAATTGAAGAGCTCAGTTCCAAAATCAGCTAAGTACAAAGGATACATTTTGGAGATAAATAGGAATATCTGGGTCCGTAAGCAAATTTTGAAACTAAATCCCTAAAACTATAGCGCTACACTGTTGCAATTAGCAGGTTTTGAAGCTCAAACATATTTTCGGCGCATGACCAACTGCATGAAAAGTCACAATCACGTGTTCACTAAATTTTACCAAATGGTGTAATCAGCAGATTTTGGAACTCACATCTTCAATTGTTGAAATTCTTTTAGTTATTTAGTCTTTGTTATTTAGATTAAAGTTTTGACAAATTTAATGAATTCATTTCTTGTTCCGTCTATTAAATGAGTTTCTTTCGGATGAATAATTCCTTGCTTTAAGTTATGTTGTGGAGTTTTTTGAGGATTCTTTTTCGGTTTTGGCATCCACTTAGGGGTTTTCACAGCCGCTTGCTCTAGTGGTTGGCTTCATCAGTGGTATTCTGAAGAAGTTTCTGGTACTACAAGAAAAAAAAAAACTTCCTTTTAAAAAGAAAAAAGAAACACATTTCCTCACCAAACCTTCAAATTCTTTTGTAATGCTGACTATAAACATTTTCTACAAGATGAATACAATGTTGTTAATTCTTAACAGGGCAAAGGTGGACTGTCTGGTGCTAAAGGAAAACAAGGTCCAAGAGGGCCATTAGGAGTAAAGGGGCAGAAAGGAGCAACGGGGGTACAAGGTAGGCATGACTTTTGAGTCTCTAATTCCTAAATTCTTGATTTGTCCAATAACATTGATATATTTTTTTTTCAAACTAGGCAAACACGGCAGAAAAGGACAGAGAGGAGACCCAGGAACTGGGCTGCGGGGTCATGATGGACCCCAAGGACCTCGAGGTATTCCATCTTTTTTTTTTTTTTGACAAAATCAGTGGGTCTGTTATTCTGTTTTGGAAACGCTTTCCAGATTCTTCAGGGTAATTTACAGAGATTCCCAGCCTTGTCATGTGGGTTCAGGTAGACCAAGAAGTTGGTTTTGTATTGGCAGGGAGCCGAGAGAAAGGGAAATTAATTAGGGGAATTCCCTCTGTGATGAAGATATACACATGGCAATTCGGTGGCTTTCAGTTCTCAAACAGACATTAACTTATCAAAAATTTCAAATCAGAAAGTAATTATCTTCACTGCACAATACGGCCGGCAAGTGAAGAGTTGCTGCCGATGCAAACAGAGTGTGTATTCAGCTTTACGGCTTCCTTTCCAAGTCAGCCATTGTCAAAATGAATTTACAGTTCTGAGAAACTTTCTGTGGGTGAAGTTCTGTTTTGTCTGGGAAATTCAGTCAGAAATACGAATCAGCTTGATCAAAGGCCATAAGTGGGCTGTTTGCGTGGATTAGGATAGTTTAATGTATACTTTACATCAACAACAACATTTACTCGTATAGCACATTTTCATACATTCAAAGTGCTTTACACTAAAGATAATGGCTAAACCGAGATACAAAAGACAGTAAAAACTAAAGAACAGTTATTTATAACTGGTTGCATAAAACAGTAGAGAATCAAAATGTCCATCCTAGTAACAAAAAGTATGGACAGATGGCCAGGAGAGGAGAAGAGACGAAACACTGCTGTTGGTGAGATGCTACAGAAAATAAACCTTCAGGGGATCCAAAGTGAAAAGACCACCGGGACATGAATGTGACACCATTAACAGGAAACCCTCAGGTGGCTACAGCATATTTAGGCAATGCCCACATTGCTGCATTGCCTTTTAAAAACACAAACAGTCTCTGCTTTTGCCTTTCATACACTCTACCCCGGTGTTTTTAACCTCTGAACATGGGGACTTTTGAAAATGCTCTTCAGAGCACATACAGTACTTCTAAAAAGTTTGACTCATTGTGGCAATGTGGACTCTCATTACACTCTGATTGGCTTGTGCTCATTGTGGCGTAGCCCTTCCCGGATTGGATGCCGCTCATTACAATGTCTAATTCCCTGATTGGTCAGCATTCACAGAAGAAAGCCGTATTCTGACATAGCGGACATCGAAGAGTTGCTTTCCATGGCACTTGTTGTATCACTTACCTGTATGTATCTGAAATATATTTTGCACAGTTTAAATGCTGCCTATACACACAAAAGCCAAATAATTTACTGGTTGCTACAGTTCTGGGATACATTCCATGCCTGGTTGGCATTGCCATCTTTCAAAAGGATTTTTCCACCGATGTGCGCAATCCCAGTGTAGGTAAGCATCCACGTCGCATGCATTTTTGGTTGTTTTATTGTGGACAGAGATACTTGTAAATGATGTGAAAACACAAGAATGGATGGCGATCATTTTTATTTAAAAATGCCGTTTTTATATGAAAATGTAGCTGTGTACATGTAGCCTTATTCCAGGGGACAGTGGAACATAGGGCCACCACAGTGCTTTGCTTCACCCCCCACACATGACAAAACAACTCGGGATCCTGGTTGGCAACTCCCAAGGCAGACCCACTCCCACTCTCTGGAAATGACCCTTTATCTGCTGCAGCCAGGTGTTATGTGGGCAACTCCTCTGCCAGGTCCAGCCACTTGGTGTCCCCAACAATGAGGATCCAGTAAGCCAGATCACCCTCGGCCACCCACATGGCCATAGTGCCGTAACTGACACTCCCTCACAATGCAGGTGATGTGTCTCATTTGGGACTCCGTGAGCAACCAGTCATTCGACACAAAATCAAACCAGCGGTACCCAAGGATTCTCCGGAGAGACACAGTACCAAAGGAGTCCAGTCTTAATCTCATGTCTCATGTCTCGCAACCATATAGAAAGACAGGAAGCACCAGGACTCTAAAGACTTGGACCTTCGTCCTTTTCCATAGTTATTGGGAGTGCCACACACTCCTTTCTAGCGACCTTATGACCACCCCATGCTCTCCCAATCTGTCTACTGACTTCATAGGAAGAGTCACCAGAGTCATGAGTGTCACTGCCGAGGTAAATAAACCTCTCAATGACGAGGTCGACACTCTCTCCGCAGACAGACACACTGCTGATGGCTGTGCCCAAGAGGTCATTAAAGGTCTGGCTGTTGGTTTTTATCACAAGCCCAGGCATTCAGACTCCTCACTCAGTCTCCTGAGAGCCCTGATCAGAGCCTCCATTGACTCTGCAAAGATCACAGCATCGTCAGCAAAGTCGAGATCAGGGAATCTCTCTTCACCAAAAGATGCCCCACAGTACGAAAAACACACAAAAGTATTGTGTGACGAGTCTATAAAACAACAAATACAGTCAAATTGCATTAGGCTGGCACTTTAACCTTAACCTAATCCTCCATTGATCACTGAAACAGGAACCTTTCAGACCTTTTTGAATCTGCAGTGCCTATAAAAAGTATTCATCCCGTGAACATTCTCACATTTTATTGTTATACTACATTGAAACACAGTGGATTTAATTTTTGACATTGGTCTCTGCCAAGGGATCTGCATTGACTAAAACTGTAAAACACAAAATAATTGATCTCATAAATATTTTCCCCCTTTAAAATGACACACCTAAATCATCACTGGTGCAGCAACTGGTTTTAGAATTCACAGAATTAGTTCAATGGAGACCACCTGTCTGTGGTTTCAATTGATTGTAGTCTTAATGCACCTGCATGTGGAAGGTCCAACTGGTGAGTCAGTATGGTGGTTTAACTGGCACAATGAACACCAAAGAGCACTCCAAGCAGCTCTATGAAAAGGGAATTGAAAAGAACAAGTCAGGGAGATGGAGATGAGAAAATATCCAAGTCATAAATCAGTCTTTAAGAAATGGCAGGAGTATGGCACGGTTGTCAATCTGTCTCAGAGCATCTCGGCTAGAGTTTACAATATGGCATATTAAAGACTCTGAAGTCATCTGGAAGAAGGTTCTTTGTTGTCTGATGTGACCAAAATCAAGCTTGTTGGCCATCAGACAGAACACCAGTTTAAAGTGCACATTACCAAAAACACAATGGCCACCGTGAAACACGATGATGGCAGAATCAGGCTGTGGGGGGGATGCCTCTCTGCAGCAGGTTCTGGAGGGCTTATGAGAGTAAAATGAATGCAGCAAAATTCATGGAAATCCTGAAGGAAAACCTGATGCTGTCTTCAAGAAACTTGAGCCTTTGGAGAAAATTTGTTTTCTAGCAAGACAACGACCTCAAGCATAAAGCCAAAGTTACACAGGAATGGCTTCAAAACAACAATGTGGGTCCCCTGGATGACTCAGAGTCCAGATCTCAAGCAACGTGAAAATTTGTGGCTTGAGTTGATCAAGGCTGCTCACTCCGGTCACCATTTAAACTGACAGAGCTTGTGCACTTTTACAAAGAAGAAGAATGGGGACCAATGGCAGAATGGATAGAGAAAAAGACCTGTACATACAGAATCAGGACTGTCATAGCTGCCAAAGGTGCATCTGCTAAATACTAATGTAAAGGAGACAAATACTTATGCAATCACATGAACAAGCTGTGGCGTTTGTCACATTCATGTTGACAAGCCACAGACCTTCCGATAGAATGTCCTTTGGACAGATAAACCAAAACAAGAGCTTTATGGTAAATCACACCAGCTATGTGGTCATAGTGAAAGAAAACAAAAGGAGCGCCCACCTTACTGTGAAACTTGGAGGAGGCTAAGTGATGTTTTGAGATTGCTTTGCTGCCTCTTTGAAGCGGTATGGAAAACAATAAAATCAGAAGATGGTCAGGGCATTCTGGGCATGAAACATCCATCCATCCATTTTCCCACCCACTATATCCTAACGCAGGGTCACGGGGGTCTGCTGGAGCCAATCCCAGCCAGCACAGGGCACAAGACAGGAACCAATCCCGGGTAGGGTGCCAACCCACCGCAGGACACACATCCACACACCAAGCACACAACTAGGGACAATTTAGAATCGCCAATTCACCTAACCTGCACATCTCTGGACCGTGGAAGGAAACCGGAGCACCCGGAGAAAACCCACGCAGACATGAGGAGAACATGCAAACTCCACGCAGGGAGGACCTGGGAAGCGGACCCGGGTCTCCTTACTGCGAGGCAGCAGCGCTACCCACTGTGCCGCCTGAAACAAACATCCCTGTTTTAGAAAGGTGGCAAGTCCTCCAGCTAGATAACAACCTGAAAACATACCTCAAAAAAAGCACCCATGAATGAAGGAGAGGAAAACATTAGACGGTTCTGAAGTGGCCAGCTATGAGTCCTGATCTGAAAATCCACTGAACATCTGTGGAAAGAGCTGAAAGTCACAGTTTGGGAAAGGCAGCCATTAAACCTGAGAGAACTGAAGAAGAGTGGGCCAAACATCCAGTCGAGAAGTGTCGAAATGTCACACAGAGCTACAGAAAGTGCTTGATGGCCGTCTCCAAAGGCAGTACTAAGAAATATTATATTAAGAGTACCAATGTTTTTCTCCGTGGCATTTTCTTTTGTTTAATTTTTTAAAAAAGAGATTCTTAAAGTTGCAGTTCGCCAGCTTTTGTGTTGCAGAGAGTTGCAAATTATCATTATATTCACCGGGACAGGGCTGTGTACGGTTTGTGAAATGTATCACGATGTGTCACTGCAGGCATTTTAAGCAGTCAACCCCTCTCCCCCCAGAAAAATATCAGCAGCGATTCTCTAAGGTGGACCTTCCACCCAAATGACTGTGGCCTGCAATTCTCTAAGGTGGACTTTTCCCCCTTGGATTACTGTCCATGGTGATTCTCCAAGATGGGGACCCCAGCCTCATCCAGGATGACTGTCAGTGGCGATTCTCCAAGGGAGGAAACCCTCTCCCGATAACTAGCTGTGGTGATTCTCCATATCATCATGGACTGGGTCTCAAAGACACAAAGCAGTGCAAGATTGGGTCGGAGGGGGAAATAAGTTTAAGATACACTAATTAAAGTAATATGTTCAGTTATAATTCAAAAGTAAAGTTCCTGTTCTGTTAAATGTGATATAAAGAATCACGGAAGCCAAATACTTTTATCAGTTTCAGCTCAGTTCATAGAAAACTGTGAGTTTTGTTTTTTGTTTCCTGAGTGGTAGGGTACCCATATTTTCAGTCACATCTGTTTGTTACGGTAGGTTTCATTCCACGCACACATTAAGAAGTAAGTCTACCAACATGAGAGATTTCCGCACCTAATTTATATTTTTGCATTTGCCTCTAGGATATCCTGGCTATGAAGGTGTTACAAAAGATGGCATTCCAGGGCTGGAAGGACCTCGTGGTTACTCTGGTGCTGTAGGACAACCGGGAATTGCTGGTCCTATTGGAGTACCTGGAGTATGTGAAGCTCGGGACTGCAGCATCCACGCTCCCGCACTACGAGCTGAACAGGGCTTAGTGAAAGGACCATTGATTAACTGAGTTGACAGTACCCATGGGGAACAAACTTCAAGCAATGGCGGCACAATTGGGAGTGGGTGCCCTCATTCATTCATGACTTTTGAAATTGCTTAAATGCATGAGCTTTTGGTCCAATGTCTTATATGTATTTATACAAGTGTCCAATTCTTAATTTGTTTACAAAAATATTTTTTTTATTGTATATCTGCAAATGTTCCATTTTTTTTTTTTTTATAGTCGAGTTCAGAAGATAAAATGAAACTCATCTCAGTCTAACGGCCAAAATCCCTGGAGTCCAAACTATGCCTTTGTTTCCCGATCCATTCTAGAAGAAACCAATTAATTTCTACTCTTTAAAAAGACAAGTGTCTTTGTAAGTCTAAACATCAGATGAATGTCTTAGTCTTAAGTCCATCAGCAGGAGAACATCTCCTTTTAGATCTACGCTGTACACAGAATATGTATTCCAAATCCAAACAAAAAATGTGAACTTCCAATGTCAAATAAATGTCTTTTTGATTTCCAAAACAGCTGGTGGACTTCTGATTTCAAATTAAAGCCCATATGAACTCAAATCCAAGTGTCAAATACCTGAACATTCACAAACTGGAGAAACTTCTACTTGCAGACTCAGACGTCTGGTTTTAACATCCCAAGGATTCTGTGATCATTCTAAATCCATCCATGCCATCCATTATCCAACCCGCTATGTCCTAACTAAAGGGTCACGGGGGTCTGCTGGAACCTTTAAATATCAAATATAGCAAACAGCGCCAGTACACCCAGGTTTCTCATTTCAAATACAAGCAACAAATAGATTCCTTCGTGCAAATTCAGACATAAAGACCAAACATAAAATAAATGGCACTTCAGGATCTAAACATCTAGCAGACTTCATATTGCAAATCCAAACATCTGGCCACCAAAAATCTGCACATAAAATGACCATAAATTAATGTTACTCCATGTATGTTATATGCTGGATGATGATAGTTTTTATTATGGAGAATCCACTTTGCGGGGTTTTCAACTCCCCTCAACCCACTGCGTGTGTCTCGGATTTGTGTAAATAAATCGGTACCACAAGCGAACTGTGATACTTACCGGAATGTTCAAGCAAATTATCTAAATCCGTTTAGTCGTTCTCTCGTGAAATGCGGACAGACAGGCAGACACTGGATTTTATATATAGAGAGGTGTAGCACACAGTTAGGTGTATTGTGACCTCGAGCAGCATTTCGATGACGTATGTGGAAATCCCACGATAAATACGGTAGCTCTGCAACGTTTTATAATCCCTTAGTGGATAAATTCAAAATCAAAAACAGTGATTAGTTTATTTATCACGTTGGGGTAGTGTTCGGCTTCATTGTGTTTCATTCCTTCTGTTTCGGACTTCACTTTCAATTCACTCTTGTGGTTTTTTCACCTTTGTTGATTAGATAGATAGATAGATAGATAGATAGATAGATAGATAGATAGATAGATAGATAGATAGATAGATAGATACTTTATTAATCCCAAGGGGAAATTCACATACTCCAGCAGCACCTTACTGATACAAAAAACAATATTAAATTAAAGATTGATAATAATGCAGGTAAAAACGGACAATAACTTTATATAATATTAACGTTTACCCCCCCGGGTGGAATTGAAGAATCGCATAGTTTGGGGGAGGAACGATCTCCTCAGTCTGTCAGTGGAGCAGGATGGTGACAGCAGTCTGTTGCTGAAGTTGCTCCTCTGTCTGGAGATGATACTATTAAGTGGATGCAGTGGATTTTCCATAATTGACAGGAGTCTGCTCAGCGCCCGTCGCTCTGCCACAGATGTCAAACTGTCTAGCTCCATGCCAACAACAGAGCCTGCCTTCCTCACCAGTTTGTCCAGGTGTGAGGTGTCCCTCTTCTTTATGCTGCCTCCCCAGCACACCACCGCGTAGAAGAGGGTGCTCGCCACAACCTTCTGATAGAACATCTGCAGCATCTTATTGCAGATGTTGAAGGACGCCAGCCTTCTACGGAAGTATAGTCGGCTCTGTCCTTTCTTACACAGCGCATCAGTATTGGCAGTCCAGTCTAATTTATCATCCAGCTGCACTCCCAGGTATTTATAGGTCTGCACCCTCTGCACACAGTCACCTCTGATGATCACGGGGTCCATGAGGAGTCTGGGCCTCCTAAAATCCACCACCAGCTCCTTGGTTTTGCTGGTGTTCAGTTGTAGGTGGTTTGAGTCGCACCATTTAACAAAGTCATTGATTAGGTTCCTATACTCCTCCTCCAGCCCATTTCTGATGCAGCCCACGATAGCAGTGTCATCAGCAAACTTTTGCACATGGCAGGACTCCGAGTTGTATTGGAAGTCCGATGTATATCGGCTGAACAGGACCGGAGAAAGTACAGTCCCTTGTGGCGCTCCTGCATTGCTGACCACAATGTCAGACCTGCAGTTCCCAAGACGCACATACTGAGGTCTGTCTGTAAGATAGTCCACAATCCATGCCACTAGGTATGAATCTAATCCCATCTCTATCAGCTTGTCCCTAAGGAGCAGAGGTTAGATTGTGTTGAAGGCGCTAGAGAAGTCTAGAAACATAATTCTTACAGCACCACTGCCTCTGTCCAAGTGGGAGAGGGATCGGTGTAGCATATACATGATGGCATCCTCCGCTCCCACCTTTTCTTGATATGCAAACTGCAGAGCGTCGAGGGCGTGTTGAACCTGTGGCTTCAGGTGGTGAAGCAGCAGCCTCTCCATGGTCTTCATCACATGTGATGTCAGAGCAACAGGCCGAAAGTCATTCAGCTCACAAGGACGTGATACATCTGCCTAAAACTTTTGCACAGTACTGTATTTCAAAGATAACAAAAAAAAAAATCTAAACATTTAGTTAAATGAAATGATTTTCTGGTGGTCTTAACATGTTGACATACTGTTCTTGCTCCTGTCTATGTCCATAATTATGACTTAATCGGTTATTAAAATATACGGTAAACTGCTGAGTGATGACGTTATGTCTTGATTTCTCAAGGCACTTTAAATTGTAAATTATTATATTTAAAAAAAATATCCCTTCTACTTTAAAGAAGTGTTATTTTACTTCTATTTTCACAGTCCTCATAAAACAATGGCCTGCTTTGTTTGACCAAAATGGAGAGATAGTACCTTTTATTCCCTAAATGACATAACTGGGATTTCTGTTTGATTTCAGTTCTTCTAATTTTCTGCTTTTGTTCTTCGCAATAGTGACCTGCTGGAAAATGAAAAAAAAAACACACAATAATTAAGTATAATTCAATAAGGAGTAGCAGTCTGAAAATGAAAACTACTGTACTGTGTAATCTATACAAGTAAAATCATAAGCTGTATGTTTTACAAATCACGTAAAAATGGCTGAACTGATTTTCATGACATTTTGCATGTGTGTTGCCGTTAAAATGTATGCTATGTGACATATCATAAAGAGGGGTTGTAAAGGTGGGGGGCACCCAAAAACCAATGGGGACATGGAGAGTGCAGTTCCCATCAGCCATCACGAATGCCCTGGGGCGATGGGAGGACACCACCATCAACATGCACAAAATTTTGTCTCAGCCAAAGTGGGATTTCATCTAAGGCCACCGGTATGGCATTTTAGCTCCTAACCAAAGTCAATGTCACATTACGTAACTTCTAGTCCTGGGGTTTGTCACATTAGCTAACCACAGTGGCTGATCTTGTCAAGTTTAACTGCCCATGTCAAATTTAGTGATTGCGTGACGACCATCCAGCACAGTCGTGTTTGCCTCGTTTTCTGATCGCTAATTGCATGTTGCTTGATTTTATTGTTGCGATTGGCAAACTAGTTGGTCTCAGTTGTTGGGGACATCACATTAAGGCAGTGTTTTTTAAACTCTGGGTCGCCATCCATTTTGGGTCACGTGATGTCTGAATTTTGGTCGTGCTGAGTCGTGAATCACAATAGTACTAAACGGGGAAGAAGTTCGCTAACAGCTTGCAGGATGTCTTGCAGTGGGTCACTGAGGGTTTGAAGTACAATGCAGTAATGAGGAATATGGAATGTCTGTGTTTGGACAGACTCATCTGTCTAGTGTCTCGTGTTTTATGTACAAAGATAGAATGGAAAATTGAATTAAAAAGAGCTGAGATTGCAGCTGAACTCTGAACTCTCCCCAACCTAGGACGGCAATTCTCCAAGGGAGATAGGGTCGATGATCAGCAGCGATTCTCCAAGGCGGACCTGGGGACGCCGATCATCGGCGATTCTACAATGGGGATGGATCCCCTGGATGACACTCTGTGGCATTTGTGGGTTGAGAAGTAAACTGTGATCACCGGTCATGTAATTTGACATCCCCTTTGACTCGGTCCAACCAGTCTGTGACAATTTAAATCAAGCCGTTAAATTTTGTCTTTGGTTGCTGGGGTGGGCTTGTGTGCATGTGGGAGCTAACAACCAATGACAATGCATTTAATGCAATAATGAGGAAATGGAACGTGGGTGTTTTGGACCAGGAAAAGAGAAGAAAGATTCATCTGTCCGATGTCTCGTGTTTTATGTACCACGATAGAATGAAAAATTGATCAAAAAAGAGCTGAGATTGCGGACCTTTGCACGGACACTGGCTCTGTCTGGCAGCACGTTGTTGACTGTCAAAAAAAAAGGGGTAAGCTAGCGTCACTTTGGAAATGTGAAACTGTGCCGGAAATTCATTAAACAGTCGTCTAATTTTACATACCGTGTAATCTGACACACTCTGGAGATGAGACAAGTCGTCAAGTTTGACATCCCCTCTGACTAGAAGTCGAGTAATGTGACATCAGCTTTAACCTTCATTCATAACAGCTGGTAGAAAGAGTTTTAAGGGAAACTAGCCAACCCGCAAACGCCGCATAATTATTTATTGATGGGTGAGCACTTCCTGAACGACACAGTTGTCCAGATGGGGTGGGTTTGAGGATACGACTGTGAGTGAATGAAAAGATGGAACTCTGGAGAGAGCAGCATACAATTGTCCGTGACTGAACACTGGTTTTGGCAGATACAGGTGTCAGAAGGGGACCTTGTTTTTCGATTTCCTGGATAATCCAGTTACTGATTGTGTCAGGGTTGTCTGTGTAGGTATTTGCTGTCTTGCAAAGGAGTCACCACTTTGAAGTCTGGGTGGTTGAGCATACAAACAATACCACGTGTGATAAAAGAACTGCTGCTTCCTTGGAGGATGTCTGTATTTACCTGAAATGAACATGTTTGACAATATTGGTTTCTAATCAGCAGATCTGTACTCATTAATGGTTGGTAACAATACATTTTGTTAACTTGTGTTTTCATTAATTGTTAAACCCAGGAAATTTAGATGTGCCATTGATTAAACTGATTGTCCAGGACTGACAACAGCAGGGACTGAAGGAAATTTAAACTCCTGGGCAGCAGAAGGCAGAGGGGACAGTCCACAGAAAATGCTACCAAGACATTTGGACAGAGCACAGGGGCTCGCAGGCAGACAAGGGTACGTGGTTGGCACGACGTGAGGCACAAGAATGGCAACACTTCCAGGGAGGAAGAGACAGCTCCACAAGGAGACGCCAGTTGTGGGTCCAGCGAGAGAGGGAAGCCGCATGAAAGGACCAAGCAAAGCTGACAGATGAGAAATGAGGCGTGTCGAGGTCACAGCAACACAAGGAGCCCAGAGTTGGAAAAAAAAGGAACGACGAAGAGACGCTGACAGGGATTCAATGTTTTGACAAAACTTCTGTTGGGAAACGAGTGTCCGGTGAACAGAGTGTATCCGTGAACAGTTGAACGATTAAGTGTTGGGGTAACACAGTGAGCAACTTGGACTCTGCACCACTAAAGGTTGTATCCTCCAATTCTTGTTTTTAACGGACTTTTAGAGTGTGGACTGTGTGTTTTCCTTTTTAAAAAAGGAAATTCGTTCCTGATATGTTTAGATTTTGTTATGTTTGTTTATCTTTTTAATGTACTTCATGATTGTCTTGTGTAATAGAACTTACTGTGTTTTTTTTTCTGAAATTACTGTTGTGTCTTTCATTGTGTGTTTACTCACCGCCCAATTTAAAGAAACCTGTGTGCTATTATCAGTAAATTTCAAGAGTTCCCAGTCTCTTGAATAAAACTGGGTGGCGTAGTCGGATATTTAAATGGTGTCTAAGTTAGATTACCTGTAAGTGTGACCAGACACCTGTTACATAGGCATATCTTTTTGAAAGTTTGGCCCTGTGCCTTATTAATTGTCATTGCAAAGGCCAATCTAACAGGAAATTGTCTGCGTGTAAAAGTAAAAGGCAAATTTGAATCTGATGGGGTCAGGGAAATCTGGGGAATAAGGACAGTTTGTGAGGTGGCAGCTGTGATAGTTTTACACTCCAGTACATTGCAGTGAATGCTGGTAACAGTCAGTCTAGTGCCTTTACAGAGACTTCTTGCTGGCATGATGTTTCTGAGAAGCATGACGACTGAGCCAATTTTAATTTTGAGGTTAGGCGGAGGCATGCCAGTGGGAGTAAGACTGTTAAGAAATTCTTCGGGGAATGAAACTTGATCTGCGGGATCGTCTGTGACGCTGGTGAAAGTTACTTCATCAGTAGGGATAAGTTTCAGTACTTGTTCATTAAGGTGTAGCGAGTCTTCGTTGGTGACGCTTAATATACTGTAGCTCGCGCACTGAGTTGTTCTGGAGTCACACTTTTTAATGAGTTTTAAGCACAGGGGAAAAAATGAACATTTGAAACATCCGTAATGTAATAAACCACCAAGAAAAGTAACATTGCAACAATGCACGCTACGAACCAATCGCTGTAAACAGAAGTGAAAACAAAATCAAGCCCAGTGCATTCTTTAACTGCCTTCTCTGCCTTATGCGTCCAGCCCCATCTCTCTCGCGCGCCTGTGTGTGTCGCTGTCTCTCTCTGACTCGCTCGCTCACCGCACAGGGACTGCACAGGGAGAGACTGAACACGTGCGGAAATCATCGGTGCGCACGGCTGCTTAGTGAATTATTGTTGGTGGGCGGAGCTCTGTGAGTTGCGCTGTCTTGTATGTGTCTTGCTTGCCATGGATGGTTTCTGAGAAGTATGACGACTGAACCAATTTTAATTTTGAGTTTATGCGGAGGCATGCCAGTGGGAGTAAGACTGTTAAGAAATTCTTCGGGGAATGAAACTTGATCTGCGGGATCGTCTGTGACGATGGAGGCAACGCTGGTGAAAGTTACTTCATCGGTAGGGATAAGTTTCAGTACTTGTTCATTACGGTGTAGCGAGTCTTCATTGGTGACGCTAAATATAGCTCGCGTACTGAGTTGTTCCGGAGTCACAGTTGAGAAGTCGATGTCGCCATATAGTTGTTGAACGGGATCAGAAATAAAAGGAAAACAATGTGAAGGTAATGGACGTGGGAGGAGTGTTAGAGTTGGCGGGCGGGGCTCTGTTGTGCGTGCCATGGTCGGCTGCTTAGTGAATTGTTGGTGGGCGAGGCTCTGTCTTGCGTGCGTCTTGCTTGCCATGGACTTACTGAATTATATATATAGATTATTAAGGTACGGCCCGACAGCTGGAGTTTATTCATCTGTCTATTTACTTTTTGTGTTGTCTCTGTAATTAGAGTTTGTTTAATTAAGACGCCATTTTAATTAATTTTTGCCTGTTTGGTGTTATCCTTGGTGTGGAGAACTCCCATATGGCTCCTTCCTTTAACAAGTTGTCATGTGTGTTGCACACAGAGCTGTGGAGTCAGAACACTAAACCTTTGATTCCAGATCTTCAATTTATGGGACCACCAACTCCCACTCCTCTATTTATAATTAGACCGATAGATTTACTATGTTGATTGAAAGCACACAACATACAAGATCCAGGACAATTTCATTACTGCCAACGTCCATCACCCAGCTACTTTTTAGCTCTGTAATCTGTTAAAGTTCGAGTTAAAGGTTGTAGCGATGATGCTGTTGCTTTTTATTAAAGAAGTTACAAACACTGAGTAGCATTAAACATAAGACAACACTTACGACATTAAAAAAGGGGCTATATTTTTATCAAAAGACCAGAAAAACAACAGTTTCATTGAATTAGTGTATGTTACGTCATGTCATTTTTCAACCCACTTAATCTCAACCAGGGTTGTAGGAAGTGCCGGGCCTGTCTCAGCTAGCATAGGGCGCAAGTCGGGAACAAAGCTAGTTAGTATATGTGGTGTGGCGGGTCCACAGCTCACGTCAAAAGGGCCAGTTTTAAATAAATAATCGTTTAGCGAGGGGGTGTGGTGTGTGTGTGGCCCGAGCAGTTCCTGGGGTGATTCGTGATGCGGACGATTCTCGCTTAAGTGCACCAGGTGAGGAGTCGTCCGCATCCGTAATTGTTCCCGGGAGCTGTTGATTGGCACAGCTGATCCACGTCCCCGTAATATACAGTAGCGCGAGGCGGCCCCGTTTGTACACGATCTCTCAAATACATAATGGCTTTTGATTTGTGTTCCAAGTGAATTCATTCCATTCTCCATTACTGTCTTCCCCACAGCCTCCATCATGAGGTAAGTATTGAATGGTTTAGTAAAGATTTGAGGATCACACGGTGTTATGGCCAGGGATAGAGAGGGCAATCTGATCAGTTGCATATCTGCTAGTTTACCTGATTTAAAGGGCATTCTAGAAAGATAATAACCAAATTCAGAAAATGTCAAACTTCAACACAATATGTGGTTAAATATAGTTTAAGGAAATAAGTCTGAGAAATCTCATGTCCATGTTGATGGTTTCAGTTCTGTTGTAGCTCAAATAAAAATAGACCTAAGCACATTTTATTTAAAGCACAAAGGCTACGCGTTTCAGTTGGGTGGCCTTCACATCATATGAGGAGTGCCAATGGTGGTCAGCTACAGTGGACTGGGTTCAAATCCTGGCCCGGTCACTATGCACATGGAGACACTGGAAGACATTGTCCTATGGGAAGCAACCTCTGAAGAGTATTTAAGGGTTCATGTTGACACGTTTTCATCATCTAAGAAGTGCATAGAAGCAATTAAAAAGGCAAATAAAATGTTAGGTTATATCATAAAAATGGCTGAATATAAATCAGGGGACTTTGTCAGACAGTCAGTCAGTTTATTTCCAACCAGCTATATCCTAACTACAGGGTCACGGGGGTCTACTGGAGCCAATCCCAGCCAGCACAGGGCGCAAGGCAGGAAACAAACCCCGGGCAGGGCGCCAGCCCACCGCAGTGGGACATTGTTCTCTCTCTATATAAAGCGCTAGTGAGACCACATCTGGAGTATTGTGTGCAGGTCTGGTCACCACGGTACAAGAAAGACAAAGCAGCACATGAAGCTGTGCAGATAGGGTTGCCAGATTAGAAAATTAGAAATACGGGACACTCTTAAAATCTCTCTCTATATTACTATATACAGTGTACTGTATATATATATAAATTTCTGTGGTGGGCTGGCGCCCTGCCCAGGGTTTGTTTCCTGCCTTGTGCCCTGTGTTGGCTGGGATTGGCTCCAGCAGACCTTCGTGATCGTCAGAGGTGACTGTGTGCAGAGGGTGCAGACCTATAAATACCTGGGAGTGCAGCTGGATGATAAACTGGACTGGACTGCCAATACTGATGCTCTGTGCAAGAGAGGACAGAGCTGACTATACTTCCTCAGAAGGCTGGCGTCCTTCAACATCTGCAATAAGATGCTGCAGATGTTCTATCAAACGGTTGTGACGAGCGCCCTCTTCTACGCGGTGGTGTGCTGAGGAGGCAGCATAAAGAAGAGGGACGCCTCACACCTGGACAAACTGGTGAGGAAGGCAGGCTCTATTGTAGGCAAGGAGCTGGACAGTTTGACATCTGTGGCGGAGCGATGGGTGCTGAGCAGACTCCTGTCAATCATGAAGAATCCACTGCATCCACTGAACAGGATCATCTCCAGACAGAGGAGCAGCTTCAGCGACAGACTGTTGGGGTAAACGTTAACATTATACAAAGTATTATTATATATTGTTTTTGTATTAGTATGCTGCTGCTGGAGTATGTGAATTTCCCCTTGGGATTAATAAAGTATCTATCTATCTATCTATCTATCTATCTATCTATCTATCTATCTATCTATCTATCTATCTATCTATCTATCTATCTATCTATCTATCTATCTATCTATCTATCTATCTATCTATCTGTCACCCCCCAGTGATGGATCCCTGTTCCAAACCGGTGAGAACTCCAGCCCATGCGTGCTGAGACGTCTTAGGAGCTCTAGATTATTCAGCAAGCTATTTGTCTTAGATGGTTATTTTATGTCTTCTGGATTAGTGTGTCAATAGAAAAGAGCTTGTTTTAGAGTTCCAGGTATTCATTTTGCAAAATGTAAGGCAATACAATAAGAAGTTTGAACATCCTTAAAAATAATAGAGCACCTGCTAGATAAAACCGTGAGATCTTTGTAGGCAAGCAGGCCAGAACTGATTAAGGGGCTAATGATCCATGACATCATGTGTAGGTTGAACCAAAGTGATGAACTGAAACAGAAACTGCGAAGAGGAATTACAACTAGGGAGGGACAACCCGACTGAAAAGGTGAGGCTGTAGTAAATGTGACAGTTTAATCTGCAAATCTTTCACCATGTCAGAAGTAAGGATGGGGACAAGATACAATTTCTATCATCAAGGTCTCTCCCAAGCTGACAGGTGTTTCCAGATGTGCTGTCCAAGCTCCTCTGAAGAAGTATAAACAAACTGGAAATGTTGAGGACCAGAAACGTGTTGGTTGGCTACAGAAACTGAGTGTAGAAAAGAAGAAATACATCAATCTTACATCCCTTCAGAATTGAAAGATGTTGTATATAGCACTGCTATCAGCTCAGAAGTGTCATAAACATTTTGGAACCCCGGTAAACCCATTTACAGTCTGCAGAAGTCTAATCAATTGTGGTTTGCGGGGAAGAGTTTTGACCAAATAGCCATTCCACTGAGGTGAAAATAAAGCCAAATGATCAGCCAATGCATTAAAACACAATGACTGGGGTGCAGAAAAACGGTAGATGGTGCTCTGGACTGATGAGTCAAAATTGGAAAGTTTCATCTCTAACAGTCTGTCCATCAGAGGTGCTGGATGAAGGTCTGCAGATAACGGTGAGGTATGGTGGAGGTTCCACGTAGGTTTGGTTTTGCATTCCAGTGTTGGGAGATTTGATCAAGACTGATGGTCCACTTAGAGGCAGATTTGTTTTCGTCATGAAGTCCCATCAAGGAAGTGTCTGATCTGCCCCAGCTTCATTGTGCACAATGGCAATGACCCCAAACACAGTGTAGGAGGAGAACGGGCATCCTGGATGAGACAGGGAAAAATACAATACCTGGACAATATGCTGGAGTGACGGCAAATTAGCCAGCGGAACAGAGAAATAACTTTGTGTCCAGAAGGCAATAGATAATAGATGGACCAACAGATGCTGAGAATCGGGAGAGGTTCCAGGCCCCATACGTAAGGTGGCAGTGGTCCTCATATCAGAGCCCAGTTGGGACACACGCAGGGGTGCTTGGGATACGGAGTCTGAAAGTGCAATCCTGTTGGGGTCCCTATGTTCCAACGGAGGGTGCTGTCAGGGGAGAACCTCCCTACTTTCATTATGTGCTTCCTGGAAGATGTGGCAGGACACTGGAAGCATTCCCCGGTCCGGCATAGAAGGAAGCCCAGTGCCACACACGGACAATTCAGAGTCAGGAAGCAGTGGGCGAAACTCAATGGAGGCAGAGAAGGAGGAAGAATTGGCATTTGATTACATTCATGTTTTGTATAATTGTGGCTTGCTATTGGGAGGATTGTGAAGAGGTGCCTGGGAAAGAAAGAAAAATCCTTTATGTTATCCTATCAACGTGTGGTGCGTTACTGTGTCTGTGGTTGGGGGCTTTCTGATGGCCCCTTGTGGTCACAACAGGAAGAGCAGGGAATCCAGGAACAGATGTTAATGGTCATCACAGAGCCCTGATCTCAACATCGTCGAGCAAGCCTGAAATTATTTGGAGAGACAGAAGCAAGTCAGACAGCCAAAGAGGCAGCCATGCAAGTTTCTTCAGAATCTGCAATGAGGGTCTCTCGATACATGTGTCAATGTGACATTTCAGGATTTTATTTTTTAAAAAATCTGCAAAAATGTCTAAAATTCAGTCTTTGCTCTGTCGTTCTGGGGCACTGAGTGTTGCTTGATGTGGGGAAAAAAATTAATTTTAAACATTTTAGCACAAGGCTGTCTTCTTCTTCTTCTTCTTTCGGCTGCTCCCGTTAGGGGTTTCCACAGCGGATCATCTTCTTCCATATCATTCTGCACTGGGCTGTAACATAACAAAATGTGAAAAAAGTGACGGGGTCTAAATACTTTATACTGTATGTTGTTCATAAGACAGCAGGCCTGCCCCAATTATAGCTGTGTAATGTGCTATTATATGCCACGGGTGGCAAACGCCAGTCCTGGTGGGCCGTAGTGGCTACAGGTTTTCATTCTAACCCTTTTTCTAATCAGTTTTCACTGCTAATTAACTTCTTTGTCCTTTCATTTTAATAGCCCTGTTTTTAAGGATTCAGTCCTCTGAATTAATTATTTTCTTCATTAAATGACAGTGTGATGGACGGCCGGGGATCCTGCCCGGACGGGATGCCCTTTTCAGGAGAAGACCGGGGGGATGGGCATACTACCAGGAGTACCTACCCCGGGACACGAGAGGGCAGCCCCCTTGGTTTACATCAGGGCCACAGAACTGGAGCTTAGAAGCTCAACCCGGTGGGGGTTCGTGGACACCGCCAGGGGGCACCTGGGCAGCTCTAGAGTCTGGACATGCAGCACTTCCGCCACACCGGATGTTAATCTAGGGACACCTGGAGCACTTCCGGGTGCACTATAAAGGAGGCCGCCTCACTCCATTCGAAAGCCAGAGTCGGGAGGAGGAGGACGAAGCTTGGGAAGAGAGGAGTAGAGGCGGCGAAAGAGAGAGAAGGACTGAATACTGTGTTGGAGCACTGTGTCGATGGCAGGACCGTTAGTGATAAAAACGTGTGCATTTTGGACATACGGTGTCTGTCTGTCTGTGTCTGCGGTCTATCTTCTACAACAGCCAAATAGAAATCAAATGTGAAACAAGTCAACAGTTGACCTGCTAAGTTGGGGCTTCAAACTCCAACTAATTTCACTCCAACCAGTTTCTTAATGAGAAGCCCATTCTCGCTGTTAATAAAACTCGTTATTTAATTCCATGGCCTGTTGCTCCTCTCATTCTGACACAGCAGACATTTCCATAACTGCTGATTTTCTGTTTTTTCTATGCACATTGTCAAAATGTTTTGGAGACCGGAGAGATCCACCTTACTGGGACCTTCAGCGTTCTTTATTTTCAGATATTGTGTGATGGGCACTGTGAGCTGGTGTTGTTTTGTGCCTCATTATTGTTTGGCAGCTAATTAAAGAAAAAGAAACAACTAAGGGGCCGGAATCAAGTTAATTAAAATTAAGGCAAAAGAAGTTAATTAGCAGCAAAAACTAATGAAGAAGATAGTTAGAATGAAAACCTGCAGCCACTGCGGCCCTCCAGGACTGGAGTTTGACACCCCTGGCGTAAGCCAACCTAACCCGGGGTGTTCATAAGATTTAACTGTTGTATCAGATATATGAAATATTAAAATATGTGCCTCAATTTAAATGTTTAAAGCCTAAATAGTCTTGATTGTCATAGAAACTGGTTATTTTTCACCCTTTGATAGAGAACCATAGAGGGTTAAACCCCTAGAAAAGGATTAAATATCAAAAATGACACCATATTCGTAATTGCTGACTGTGAAATAGTTTAAAACTAGCAAAATACCCGCGCTTCGCAGCGGAGAAGTAGTGTGTTAAAGAGGTTATGTAAACATATATATACATATACATATAAACATATATATACATATCTACATATACAAATTTACACATCTACATATATATATACATATGAACAAATATATACATATAAATATATACATATCTACATATATATACACATATATATACATATGCACATATATATATATATATATATATATATATATATATATATATATATATATATATAAATATAGACATACAATATATACATACATACATACATTCACATATATATATATATATACATATACATATCTACTTATATATATATATATATATATATATATATATTCACGGCATTCGTAGTCTGAATCACAATCTGATTGTATGGGTGGTTACCTACCAGGTAACGCTTATGGTTGGCCAGCAAGTCAGCTAACATCCGCCACGGTGCCTTCAGTTGTGAGAAGCAGATAATAGAATGGTTGAAAATAGTTTACTGTCAAATAATGCAAAGAGTACGCAACACGTGTTTCTCCCTAATTCTTGGCTCATCAGGCGTACACACTCACTGCACTCCCTTACGGGAATCGGACCTCGGACGTCAGCGCTAGAGGGGCTTCGCAGCGGCGAAGTACTGCTTTTAAATTTTAATTAAGAAGAAAAGAAAACCTTTTTAAATTGAGGGAAAATATACCAATAACAATTTGTTAAGGATCTGTTTTTTTGTGAAGCTGCCTTTACACAGCCTGTCCGCTGTTTTATAAATGAATGCCATATAAGGCCATCCTTTCTCCTTGCTTAGCAGTTCTGTATTGTTTTATTGTTCGTTTATTACGATTGTTATAGTTCTCTTTGTATACCACATTTTCAGTTCAGCACTCCGGTTGTAATATGACCAAGTCGTGCAAGTTTACTGTTGAGAATGCAACGTATAGTTGTACAGGAGAAAAGCAATCTTGCCAAACTTAATTTAAACTTACGGTTTACACCGTGCTTTGTTTCCGCCTTAGCTGCACTTATGAATATGCTTGTATGCGTCACTTGCTCGCTTCTTATTGTTTCGCTGCCTTCTCAGTTGTGTAATGAATGTTTTCTTCAGTGCTCTTTCAGGCTCTTCCTTGTTTTCTACGTACTGCGTTCACAGTCAGTTCACGTGATTACGTGGGAGGCGTGATGACGCGATACGCAACCCCGCCTCCCATGGCCAGCGAGCTGCAGTCCATTACAGTATATGGACAAAAAAGAGGTTCCAGTAATGACTGTTACGCTTTGAATTTCGAAATGAAACCTGCCTAACTTTTGTAAGTAAGCTGTAAGGAATGAGCCTGCCAAATTTCAGCCTTCCACCTACACGGGAAGTTGGAGAATTAGTGATGAGTGAGTGAGTGAGTCAGTCAGTCAGTCAGTGAGTGAGTGAGTGAGTGAGGGCTTTGCCTTTTATTAGTATAGATTATACCCCACATTCTCATGTTTAAAATGCTTAACCTTCTGGGAGTGGCTGTTAGAAGGCTAGGACCACCAGTAAAGAATCAAATACCAAAAATATTATCATAATCGTGATCAGCAACCTTGAAATACAACACAACGTCACTCCACCTGCCTATATTTCCAATCCCCAGGAGGGGAAAAGGAGTAACTTTGACTCCTCGTATTTCATTAAGGGGGTGAACTCATGGGATCAGTTGATGTGCCATGCTCAACTTTAAGTCCTGATCATTTTAGCTGAAGACACCTATCAACTTACTCTTTATCATGAGGGTTCAATTTCCTGCGCAAAACATGGCCATAAAATGATATAAAAATAAGGGTTTAGAGAGCCAAAAATGGAGAGGGCTGATCCCAAAAGCTCAATGTTTTGTATAACTGGGGGCTTTGCCCCCTGCTCACTTTGCTTGCCAACCCCCTGCCAAGCGCTACAAGTTAGCCTCTTTGCGGTTCTGCCACTCGCGTATGGGGATGTGGATGTACAATTTAAACAGATTTTAATTTTCATGTGAACTATTACATTCGCATCCACACGACGTATAACTGCCCGTGATTGAATTTCGTTTCTTTCGCTCTATTAAATGAAACGACTTTTTCGAATGTTTGGCTCTGAGATTTGTAAATTGTCTTTGCAAAAGCTATTCTAATGGAAAACTGTTAAGGTTTTAATACAAATGGCATATCAAAATCTCCTTTGTTGTGTAACATTATCTGCGGAAGATGTCCTACATTACCTTTCTTTGATATATCCTTCTTTCTACAGTAATTCGGCCGGTGGAAGACCAGATGGTGTTAACGGTTGTAGATATTCTTCGTGATATTGTAAGCTGATGTTTTCATCTTCCGCACAATCACGACCAACTGTTTCAGCAGAGTCTATTGAAATGCATTTAACCATTTTGCTGTGTTACCAATCAACATTTTTGGCGTTAATTCGTTTGACTTCCTTGTTTCTCGATGCTAGGATTGCCCGTGTACTCATTTTTTCCGTTGATAATCCTTTGTGATGAAATTCTTCAATAAGATTTGGACGTACAGTGGTACCTCTGGTCACGACCATAATTCGTTCCAAAACTCTGGACGCGACCCGATTGTAATTTCCCCATAAGATTGTATGTAAATACAATTAATCCGTTCCAGATCATATGAACTGTATGTAAATATATATATTTTTTAAGCACAAAAATAATTAATTATACCATAGAATGCACGGTGTAATAGTAAACTAAATGTAAAAACATTGAATAACACTGAGAAAACCTTGAACAACAGAGAAAAGTAACATTGTAAGAGTTGGCGCTAGACCTTTACGAACTGCTCGCTGTAAACACTTTTTAATAAGTTTTAAGCACAGGGAAAAAAAAATTAAATGCACTTCTCTTGCGAAACTTTTCACACCATCCTCTACTGGCTTTAAATTCCTCACCTTCGTCACTCGAAGAAGGATCTTTTAAGCAAATCACCATGAATCTTCCTGGCTTTCTCGCATATGATCGCCTCTCTTACGCCATCCCATGCAAGTTGCTTCTCGTTCAGCCACACTAGCAACAGTTTTTCCGCCTCTTCCAGCACTCGAGGCCTCTGCTTGGTTAACATTGTAACTTCTTTTGCAACATCAGCTGCGTTGTTAGGCCCTGTATACGCAAACAAAAAATGGGAAACGGAGAATGGCAAATCATTGGCGCACACAAACGCGCGTAGGGAAACTGGCCGCCAGTGTTTTTGTTCGCCACCAGAGCGTGTGGTCGTTAACAAAATTTTGGCAAACTTTTTGATTGTAACCCAATTTGTACGTGTTCGGAAACGTTTGTGACCAGAGGTTCTACTGTAATATGTCTTCTTTAATTGGGAACTTAAGGTGAGGAAAACGTTAAAATTTCTAAGAGCTGAGAGCGCAGGAAGTGTGTCTGACAAAAGCATTCACAAGACTGAGAGGTGAGAGTGGCGTGGTCTTGTTTGAAAATGGTTGTTAGGAGGGCGTGACTTTTAAAAATATCATGCCAATATTGTTGTCTCATGGGACTTGAAAAAATCTTTCCCAAAAGGTCTAGCCTCATAAAAAGTCTTGTCGCGTCAAAAGATTTTTTTTTATATAATAGAGAGACTAGACAGTACGACAAGTTGAACAGTATATCATACGTGGAGTTTTTCTCATACCGGTGAGTCAGGAGGTGCTGGAAACAAAAAAACTGATGTCATTTCAAACTATTCTTAAGTAACTCTTCTTCTTCTTCTTCTTCTTCTGAGTTTTTCTGGCAGTTGGCAGACCAATGTAAAGGTGTATTACTGCCACCTATTGAGCTGGAATGTGGAGCAGGGATTGAGGATGCATACTCATCCGGGACTCTGGGGTGGGTGGGGGGATTCTTATTAACACAATAAAGAAAATACTTGTTAGAGAATAACAAAACAAAAAGAAGAATAAATACAGAAAAGAAAAACCCACAACCTGAGTATAAGAAGTCCAAATGAGTCCCACGCCTCCAGAAGTGAAAGATTCACCTGAAGAAATCCAACAGAGCAAAACATAATACATGAAGCAGGACTTTAAGGATTAAAAAAAGGCAAAAATGACCTATCAACCTCTTCAAAAATCATCAGGTAAACAATTGATGGGATTATGATAGAAACGAAACGATTCCAATACAGACGAAGACCTCCAAATTGTTGCCTTTTATTTCACCTTCTGTCTCAGGCTTGTAATTAAGCACATACGATCAACTGATACTGAAAGGTATTAGGAACACACACGGATTGGACCAAATTCTAGTAAAACTATCTATATTACTCACCATTTCAAAATATTACATAAAGCAATGAAAACCAGCACACTAAACAAATTCTTATGAAAACCTTTGAAGAAAAAAATGAAAACTGTCTTAATGTTTTAATCTTCCAAAACAGGAATAGAAACTGGAAGTAAAACAAGATGCTGTCTGAGTCATCACCCCTCAGGAAATTACAGCAATTGTTTGTATCAAAATTAAAAAAAATTCCAAGCTGTTTGAAAAACAATATACTTTATAATTAACTTATAATGTTCATGGAAATATTTACAATTTGATTACCTCCTGAATGTATGAAATCAGGTTAGTAGTAGGGTAATATTTGATTCTACTTCATTGTCACCTCTCATCTTTTTAAATTATTGATATGCTATGTCACACCATAAAAATAAAAGAGGCTGTGTGTGTTTGTGGTAGTAGCACCTGAGAAAGTACTAAAAATATGATATACAAAATTGTGGCTATATTCAGAGAGATTGTGGGCAATAAAGAAGCTAAAGAGATGATAGCTGAGGTCACCCCAATCATTGGAAACTGAGTGTTCCAATGTCCTTTAAAGTTGTGTGTCACAATATTATCCATCTTACTAACCGAAGGTTGTAAACCGGATATGGACGCAGGGCGCATCGAGGCGCACGCGCACTGCCGCACTGCACAGAAAACACAGAAACGAGAAGGTTGTAAACCGGATATCACGCGCACTGCCGCACTGCAACGAGCCCGCAACCTGTAAACTAGACTTGCTCTAATCCACTGTGCCAGTAATGTAGATCACATAACGGTCATTCAGTTTGGCGCCCGCCCCAGAGTCCAGAGTCAAAACAAAGAGAGAAAACAAAAACGAGAGGATTCAGCGCATATGTGAATCACATTACAGTATTACAGTACAGAATCCCCAGACGTCCAAACTACATGGCGTAAACCGGATATGGACGCAGGGCGCAGGGCTGAACTTGCTGTGCTCCACTCTGCCAGCAGTCGGTGTCAGCAAAGGCAACGGAATCACGTCTCCACAAAACGAGACCGCTTTATTACAGATATGCGTATGTAATTAAATGACATTTCCCCAGACGCACGCACCCTCCATGATATGTCATCCATCCAGATATCGGACGGAACAGAAACTGATTGCCATTCTTGGATTTCCGATTCGCTGGCGAATCGCGGGCTTACTAGTAGGAAAGAATACGGTAGTCTTATCACTCAGTTAATTATTAATTTTGCCTTTGGCAATGACGGTAATTAATTAAAACAATTTACGAGACACCCACACCATTGATGCCAAATTAACATAGGCTGAGTGAAGGATCACTGTTTCACTTTCCAGTTGGCATGTGTGGCATTTGGGGGTGGCAAGTGGGGCGACCGCCCCAGGCCCTGGGCCTAAGGTGGTCCCGCTTTTGATGTCTGCGTGTCCCGTTCGAGCAGATTTGTCAAGTTATATTCTCCAATATAGATCAACCATGTCTCAAGACAGGCTTTGCGGTCTCGTGATCCTATCTATAGAAAAAGACAAGATATCCAGATTAGATTATGAAGATGTGATCAACGACTATTCCAATCGGAAGGCAAGAAAAGTGGATTTTGGTCTCTGAACCTGGAAACCGGCAAGAGATTTCATGATGATACCTCTACGTTAATTTCACACTTCCCATTGAAACACTGAAATTCACATTTTATTTGTAGGCCATAACCATGTCCAAATATAAAAGCACAAAAACAGGCGTTGCTAATGATAACCGGCTGACATGACATGAACGTGAGTTATGACGATGACATCCTGCATATTGAGACTCAAGAGTATACTTGCAATTTGGGCAATTTCTAGATTTCTAATTTCCGCATGACACCACATCGCATTTCGCACTGTCGTAGTATTGCCAGGAATTATGAATTGCACTTTTTTAATAGATTACTAGGGGGCTCTGCCCCCTGGTGGTTTCGCTTGCCCACCCCTGGGTTTGGTTTACTGGATTTACAATTTAAAGAGATTTTTACATATGCATTATTTTCACTTTTACTTTAAAACTTTTGTAAAAACAATACTTGTCTTTATTTCCGGCCCAGGGTGTGGTTACATTTCTTTCTCACAGAACGTATAGCGCTGCTCACGTTGTGAAGGGGGGGGCGGCTGAACGCACGCTAAGGAGAATCGATCGGATCATCTGCTGGCTTCTTGCTGGTGATGGGCTGCCTGTTCTGCTTGTCGCACTGCCCATCGATCATTTTAAAGCCTGTATAGCAGCTGTCCTTTTGCCACTTCACGTCTCTGCCGCTCGCGTTGTGGTGGGGGGGAGGTGGGTTGGGTTAGGGTGGCTGAACGCACGCAAGGAGAAGCGGTCGGATCATCTGCTGGTTTTCTGCTGCTGACGAGCTGCTTGTTTGTGATGATGCGGGTTCTGCTCCACGCCCCCATCTTGCTTTTGGGAGCCCTTGATCCCGACACCATCAGTAATGCCACCGATGAGCTTGGCAGTGAGGCATAACAATGAAACAAGGGGATGGTGTAAAAGTGACAAGTGCTTTTATTAAAACCAATAAAACAAAACAGTGTCCAAATAAATAAAGTGCAGTGCATCACAGTTTCTTAAATAAATAATCTCATAAAAATTAAAATGTGGAGGTTAAAAAAAAACAACAAATAAATCCTTTAAAATGAGGTTAAAACAATGGCTGGAAGCAGTCCTTTAAAAACACAAAGCTCAGTGTCTTCTTTTTACCTGGCGGCTTCCCTGCTTCTCCCATCGGGCTTTGCAACAGGAGAGTTGCCCTACCTGCAGCTGACCTTCTCTCTACTCGACGGATCTGGAGGCTTCCCGATCCCTGGCTTCGGTTCCGCTCTCTCCACACCGAGACCGACGACCAGGACGCTCACGTTGGGGAATCCATCTTCCAAGCCTCCCAACTCCCGCTGTCTTCTGCGGCGAGCCATCCTCCTTCCGGTCACTCCTGCTCCTCACAATGCTCAGCGGGAGTGACCACTACCAACGGCCCAAGGTGTCGGCCAAACACCCTGCTAGGGCTCACTGTCCAGCTGCCTGCGAGCACTCACTCGCTCTTTCTCTCTCTTACACACCGGCTTTCTCCACACTGCTTCCTGCTTTCTTCCTCTGCAACCTCTGTCTTTCTTTTCTTTGATTTCCCCCCCTGCTAGCCGCTTCATGCTTTTATATATCATGGGGACGTGGAACAGTGATGGCAATCAGCAGCTCCCGGTAACAATTACGGATGCGGACGACTCCTCACCTGTGCACTTAAATGAGAATCGCCCGCATCACAAATTCCCCTAGAACCGCTCGGCCACACACCACTACGCCCCCTCACTAAGCCACAAGTGTGGCGATTATTTATTTTTAAAACTGCCCTTTTGACATGAGCTGTGGACCCACTATACCACATTCCACCCCCCATAAGCCTCCAGCTGCATGGGAAGGGTCTATGCCACTGCCAACCCTGTGCAACTGGCGGCCCAGGTCCACAGCTCGGCCACACTACCCCGCACTAAAAAAAAAATAACCCTGCACTAAAACCAACCCAAGCCCCCCTTGCAAAAAATAAGGACACAAAAAAATAAGATCTTTTAAAAGACAATAAAACCAAACAATAAATAAATGTCCATTAAAAAGCTCTGTCCTTTAAAATGTCCTCCTCCGGCTTGGGTCTGTCAGTTCTTTTGTAAAAAAAAAGTCTGGCACCAATCCCACCTGCTGCTCTGTCTCCTCTTCTGACCCCACTGCCAGCTCATCCCACTGTTGCCTGAGAGGCTGGCAGCAAGTTAAAGTGTCTCTCGCGGGACTTCAAACTGTCTTCCGAGAAGATCACGTCTCGTCTCCCTGTCTCCCTCCCCAAGATATTGTTATATTTTGATAAAGTCCACATTATCTTGCAAAAATGTACCTGAATACTGTAATGAGAAGATACTGCAGCATCAGAGCCAGATCTGCCAGGCTGCTGGATAGTTCTTCCACACGGACTCAACCTCCTCTAAAAGCAGAACTTTTATAATGCGAGTCACTGTCCTGCAAAGATGAGTGTGCAGGTAGAGAAGAACTGAAAATCTCATACTGACCTTTAAGTATTTTGACACTCTTTGATATCCTTCTGCTGTGAAACATTCTGACCTGTCATTGTTTAAACACGTCTTAAACAACTATCATCATACACTGATCATTTCTGTATTATCTATATCTATTATTTATTTATTATATTACATACAGTTAGGTCCATAAATATTTGGACAGAGACAACTTTTTTCTCATTTTGGTTCTGTACATTACCACAATGAATTTTAAATGAAACAACTCAGATGCAGTTGAAGTGCAGACTTTCAGCTTTAATTCAGTGGGGTGAACAAAACGATTGCATAAAAATGTGAGGCAACTAAAGCATTTTGTTAACACAATCCCTTCATTTCAGGGGCTCAAAAGTAATTGGACAATTGACTCAAAGGCTATTTCATGGGCAGGTGTGGGCAAGTCTGTCGTTAAGTCATTATCAATTAAGCGGATAAAAGGCCTGGAGTTGATTTGAGGTGTGGTGCTTGCATGTGGAAGATTTTGCTGTGAACAGACAACATGCGGTCAAAGGAGCTCTCCATGCAGGTGAAAGAAGCCATCCTTAAGCTGCGAAAACAGAAAAAAACCCATCCGAGAAATTGCTACAATATTATGAGTTACAAAATCTACAGTTTGGTACATCCTGAGAAAGAAAGCAAGCACTGGTGAACTCAGAAACGCAAAAAGACCTGGACGTCCACGGAAGACAACAGTGGTGGATGATCGCAGAATCATTTCCATGGTGAAGAGAAACCCCTTCACAACAGCCAACCAAGTGAACAACACTCTCCAGGGGGTCGGCGTATCGATATCCAAGTCTACCATAAAGAGAAGACTGCTTGAAAGTAAATACAGAGGGTGCACTGCAAGGTGCAAGCCACTCATAAGCCTCAAGAATAGAAAGGCTAGATTGGACTTTGCTAAAGAACATCTAAAAAAGCCAGCACAGTTCTGGAAAAACATTCTTTGGATAGATGAAACCAAGATCAACCTCTACCAGAATGATGGCAAGAAAAAAGTATGGAGAAGGCGTGGAACAGCTCATTATCCAAAGCATAGCACATCATCTGTAAAACACGGTGGAGGGAGGCAGTGTGATGGCTTGGGCATGCATGGCTGCCAGTGGCACTGGGACACTAGTGTTTATTGATGATGTGACACAGGACAGAAGCAGCCAAATGAATTCTGAGGTGTTCAGAGACATACTGTCTGCTCAAATCCAGCTCAATGCAGTCAAATTGTTTCATAATACAGATGGACAATGACCCAAAACATACAGCCAAAGCACCCAGGAGTTTATTAAAGCACAGAAGTGGAAAATTCTTGAATGGCCAAGTCAGTCACCTGATCTTAACCCAACTGAGCAGGCATTTCACTTGTTGAAGACTAAACTTCAGACAGAAAGGCCCACAAACAAACAGCAACTGAAAGCTGCTGCAGTAAAGGCCTGGCAGAGCATTAAAAAGTAGGAAACCCAGCATCTGGTGATGTCCAGGAGTCCAAGACTTCAGGCTGTCATTGCCAGCAAAGGGTTTTCAACCAAGTATTAGAAAGGAACATTTTATTTCCAGTTATTTCACTTGTCCAATTACTTTTGAGCCCCTGAAATGAAGGGATTGTGTTCAAAAAATGCTTTAGTTGCCTCACATTTTTATGCAATCGTTTTGTTCACCCCACTGAATTAAAGCTGAAAGTCTGCACTTCAACTGCATCTGAGTTGTTTCATTTAAAATTCATTGTGGTAATGTACAGAACCAAAATTAGAAAAAAGTTGTCTCTGTCCAAATATTTATGGACCTAACTGCATCTATTGACTATATTTATGTATCTAAATTGCAAATACCAGACATTGCATCAATGTTTATATTGCTTACTACACGTCAATATTGCTGCTACTTCTTTGTCTTGTCTTGTGTTTTAATTTTAAATTTTAATTCAATTTTTAATTTATTATTGCACTTCATGTTGTTACACTGTGGACCCTGAGCTTTGCAATTTTGTCTATCTGTATACTTTTATATGGTTGAGATGGCAATAAAGTTCGCTTTGACTTTGACAATCCAGTGTATGTTAACATTATTTTTATTAAATTCGTACGGAAGTTTATACAGTCCACATATACCGGTAATAGCGTTTGACGTAATTGGCCCTGCGTGGGGTTGGTCAGCCCTAGGCCCCACACACCCCTAAGGCTGCCTCTGCCAGTTGAGAGTCCAGAAATATGAAGCGTTCTGAGCAATTTATGAATGAGATTCATAAATTGGCGAAATTCTACATTAAACACTTTCACTTTCTCTATTTTAGTTCAGCAAGGCGATAGACTACTTTTCAACAAATAACCCAGACACGCTTGCTGCAATAAATAAAATAACGCAATTTATTTATAACATAAGAATAATAGAAGATGGATATATGCAAGTATATATACATACAGTAGTTACGTGTGTATATAGTGTGAGACTTTCCCGGACACCACTATAAAATGCACACGTTTATTTTTCATTAAATAAACACAGTTCTTCACTCCACACAAAGCACACAGCAATAATCACCCTTAAATCAAGTCTTTTCAATGTCCTTGGCCGCCTTTACTCCTCCAGGGAGCTTCATCCTTCTCCCACTCCCGACTCTGGCTCACTGACTGCAAGGAGGTGGCCCCTTTTATTCCCACCCGGATGTGTTCCAGGTGGCTGATGATGTCCATCCGGCAGCACTTCCTGGTGTGGCGGAAGTGCTGCCCTTTGAACCGGAAGCACTCCGGGCGTCCCTGGTCGATCCATCCGCCATCTTGCCAAGTGTGGCGGAAATCATCACATCCGGGTCTCCTGAGGCTTAGAGCGCCCCCTGGCGGTGGCCACGGTTCCAGGTAGGTCAAATCATCTTTGTCCCTTTCCCGTGGTCCTCTTTTAATCCAGGGTGGCTGCCCCCTTATGCCCCGGAAGCTATTAATGTCTCTTTCCGATCCCTCCAGGCATCCCGGCCAGGTAATGACCGCAGTCGTCTGCGACAATAGATAATATAGACGAAAGACAGTAGCAAACAATACAAAAACACTAAATTTTGACAGCTTGATTGAACATTCTTTCTCCCATAGAAAAGGGCACATAACTTATGAATTCTATCTCTTGGCTTAGACAGGCCGTTTTCGCTTGCATAGAAAAAGGCACACAACTTATGAATTCTGATCGTTCAACTCATGTGATCAAGATGGATAGTTTCTTTAGCTTGTTGTTAAGTTTCTAGTGCTGCACCATAGCATTCATTAACTCACAGCTAGTCTACACTGGATTACCTCCTCCCACACAGAGTTTCAGTGTGTGCTTGTGTGAGATGCATCTCTGCAGTTTCTTACTGGATTTAGGAAGAAATTATAAGTGCAAGAACTTATCCTCCTCAGAGGTTTTACCTTTCAGTCACGGTGACACCAATTCCATGATATAACTGCTGGTTTTGTCTGAACTATTCAGATACAATTAATAGTTTTTTGGAAGCAAAATATGGTGTACTTATGCTTTAGGCAATGTTTTGTTTCTTTCCTGGTCAGCTTTCTCCAGACATGTAGAAGGATCTTCAGCATACTTTTCTTTCTTTGTTTTAGGGGTTTGTCTCCTTATTTACCTTCTTGTTGTGGCCAGTACTGCAGTTTTGCCCTTTGTGCGTCACAGAATTACTTTTTGTTTATAGAGCCCTTTCAGAAGAGTAAATCTTTAATTTTACAAAGATCCTGTGTTTGTCCTTGTTACTAGCTGGGTTTGATGGTTTTCCCTTCTAGTGGCCATTTCTAGTGGCCAATGACAAAGCGAACGAAGAAGAGCAAAGTGTGAGGCAAAGAGAGTCAGACAGTCCCATGAAGAATATGACCACACATACAACATAGATAACAGTGCAACGAATGCATTAATTAATTCAGTCATTCATTAATTCTCCACCACTTATCCAAAGCGGGTTGCAGGTGCAACAATCTTAGCAGTGCGGCCCATACTTTCCTGTTCCCAGCCACATTTTGCATTGTGGGATCCAAAAGCGTTCCCAGACCATGTGGGCGATATAAGAATGTGAATTTCCCATTGGGATTAATAAAGTATCTATCTATCTATCTATCTATCTAACCCTCCTAACGAGCTCTGGGTCTTTCCCAGGGTCTACTCCTAGCTGGTCGTGCCTGTAAAACCTCCACAGGGAGGCATCCAGGAAGCATCAGTACCAGATGTCTGAACCACTTCAATTGGGTCCTCTTCATGAGGAGGGTCAGTGGCTCTAGTCCGAGTCTCTCCCAGATGTCTGCACTCCTCGCCCTATCTCTAAGGAAGAGCCTATCTACCGTGCAGAGAAAGCTCATTTTAGCTGCTTGTACCCGTAAACTCTTTCTTTCGGTCATTACCCAAAGCTCATGACCATAGGTGAGGGTAGAGATGTAGCTCAAGTGGTAAATCAAGAGCTTCAACTTCTGACTGAGGTCCTTCTTCACCAATATGGATAGGTATAGCGACTGCATAACTGTGCAAACTGCCCCGGTCCATCTATTGATGTCACCATCCCCGAACTACTTCCTCCTCTTGAGCCAGTAACTCACCTCTCACTCAGAGAGGACAGTCCACCTTTATCCTACAGAGAACCATTGCCTCAAATTTGGAGGTACTGATCCTCAACCCTGCCTCTTCACACTCAGTCACATGCCATCCCAAATATGTTCTAAGGCCATCAAACTGGACATACTCTCTTCCCTGGCTGTCTCTTGATATCCTGTCCATGAAAATCACAAACAGGGCAGGAGACAAAGCACGGCCCTGTTGGAGAACCACACCCATTAGAAACAGTGTTGATGATACAGATGAAAACTTTAGTAGTGAATTGTAGCAAGTGATGGAAATGACAGTTTCAGTAGCACATCACAATATTATGAGTGCTGGCAATGCTAACTTTCCACCCTCATTTAGGTTTAACCACTCAAAAAAGAAACCACCATGTCACCAGTTTTTAAATCTTCTCATACTGATTGCATTCATTGGCTTGATGCAAGTTAAGATTATGCTTACTGTGTAAATCACTTTTCAGTGGTGCTAGGTGTGAATAGTAATACAATAAGTGGTACTTGCATGATTTCAACAAAAATCAAATATGAAACTAGTCTAAGTGCACGATGCATTTTTCCTAGGTGAGCAGAAAGTACAGAATGACTCATCCTTGTAAAATGAGGGATTATTTTTTGCTTCTCCTAAATCATAGTACTGCAAGAATACTTTCTGAATGTGGAAAAAGAAAAGTAAACAATAACCCGGGAAAGTCCCCGCCTCGAGTGTGTCTGCCTGGTGGTTGTGTGTTATTAATACAAAGATAAAAGGCACCATTAGGATTGTTTGACGGAACTGAATGATCGAAAATGTCCCTTCAGGCACTGAGGAGAAGGAACTAAAAACCTCGTCTGAGTTGTCAGCCAACTTGAGACCAATTATAATGCATTCATGTAAAAGAGAACCAAATTTACATTAAAACCTTCATTTATTACTTTTTTTTTGATATATCACTGTATTTTTGATGAAGACATACATAATAAAACCAATGTAAAACTTTGAAATGAAGACAAGAAGTATTACAACCTGGTTTGGGAACAGCATGCATCAGGACCACCAGGGTCTGCAGAGAGTGATGTGGTCAGCTAAACGCATCACCGATTGTGCTCTCCCTAACTTTGAGGACATTTACAACAAGCGATGTAAGACCAGGGCAAAGAAAATCATCCATCCCAACAGCGGCCTACTACTGTGGTCAGACAGACAGCTGCCTAAAGTCCAGTTCAGAGAGACTGAGGAGGAGCTTCTGTCCACAGTTCATCCTCATCTCGAATAGGAAACGTGTCTAGAAATACACAATTCTCTAATGTTATGTAAGTTATTAAGTCTTCTATTTAGTTATTATTTATTATCACATACTTAAAATTCTATTAACGACTTTTTGATATTTATAAAGTCATGTACTTTTGTTATTGTCCTTTTATACTTTTCTTAAATGCACAATCATTGCAGTTAAGCAACTAGGCATTTCACTACATATTGTATTGTATCTATAATAATAATCATAATAATCTCCATCTCCATCTAATCTGACAAAGCTTGACAGGATCTGCAGAGAAGAATGGCTGGAACCACCACATCCATTTGAGTGAAGCTTTTCATGTCAGACCCAAAACTCCAGGCTGTAATTGTTGACAATGGGGCTTTAACAAAGTACGGAGTAAAGGGTCTGAATACTTGTGGCAATGGGATATTTCAGGCTTTTTTTTATCTTCAATAAATTTACAAAAATTCCTAAAATCATATTTTACTTTGGAGTAGTCAGTGTTGGTTGATGTGGGGGAAAAATTAATCTAAACCACTTTAGAACAAGGATGGAACATAACAAAATGTGTAAAAGTAAAGGGGTTTGAATACTTTTTTGCAGGCAATGAATATACCACACCAGTGTTACCCAACTACCAGTCCAGAAATGGCACCAGTCTATAGACATTTTTGGCCAGTCCACAAAAATCAGTTATGGCATGAATACTAACACTGTTATTACCTACTGCCGGTCTGCAAAAAGCTTGCTAGGTAAGGAGACTGTGGAAGATTGTGGGTTCGCTTCCCGGTTCCTCCCCTGTGTGGATAGCGCTTTGAGTACTGAGAAAAGCGCTACATAAATATAATGAATTATGAAATATTATTATTATTAATAAATCTGGAAGCAACACGCTTACCAATCTAATGTTGTGATTGTTGGTGCTTGGGTCAAGTACCCCAACAATCCCCGCTCTCCGCATTAGGCAATTTCCCTGTCAATGTCTGCAAAGAGATTCTCAAACTAATACTGGTCCACTAATCAAATAAGGTGGAAAACTACTGCATGAGGCATCTGGGTGGTCTGTGAATTTACCTCCTACATTCCTAAAGATGTGTATATTTTGTTAATTAGGAACTCTAATTTGAACATGCGTGAAGAAGCTCTACAACAAACTGGTCCATCACTGCATTGCAGCCCATTACACTGGCCCACCATGAACATCATAGAATTAGGCATTCCTGCCCTTTACACCAGCCAATCACAACCATAATGGAATTAGACAGACTTAATAACATAATGTTATATTAGTTTACTGTATATTGGGTCTGCGGTGGGTTGGCACCCTGCCCGGGATTGGTTCCCTGCCTTGTGCCCTGTGTTGGCTGGGATTGGCTCCAGCAGACCCCCGTGACCCTGTGTTTGGATTCAGCGGGTTGGAAAATGGATGGATGGATGTATATTGGGTTCAGACCTGAAAAGGACATGCCCTGAAAAGGACATACACCCCAGGTGCATTCAGTAACCTTGAGGGAGCTCAGAGCCAGCACTTAAAATTGTGTCTCCAGGCTGCCTATGCCCATCAGCTCAGATGTGTAGTTTGGGTTTAGGTCGGCTCATATAGAGTCGGCAGTGTGTCGGACGAGTTGTTTCTGGCCCAAAAGGAGTGACATTTAGCTGGGGGCGCATGTCACTTCTGAAGACCTGAGAGATGTCAGCGGAAGCGGCGTTGAAGAAGCCAGTGGTCCTTTTAAGTGGCCACTCACCACAAATGAGCCTAAAGTGGCTCATTCCATTCCTCCGTCTCTCGCACCCTCCGGGTTGTTACATATAAAAGATGGTGATACATCAGTCCTGACTTTCACATTTTAAAAGCGATATTGAGCTGTCAGTAAAGTTAAAGACAGTTTATTTGAACAGACACCCTCGAGAACGTACAAACACCAGTTAATACGTATCCCGGCTGAGATTAATAACATAACGTCGTGTAACGAGAACGAGTAGATCGCCACAAATTCTTCCATCTTTTCCCCCTTCTATGTGGGGTCGATCGTTCCATCCTCTCCATACGGCTCGGCTCTGCGCCTCCTACTCCTCAGTCTAATCCTTTTCCTTCAGAGTGCGCCACATAGGGTTAAAAATCCTAAACATAACATGGGTGATTCCTAGCTTGTTTCCGATTATTCCTACCCTGCGACCCTTCCTTGGATAAGCGGGTTATGAAGACAGATGGATGACGCGGCACGTATTGAAGGCAACATAAGGGCTCCGTCGCATCTGAATTGCAGGGATCTGTTAAGCGGTGAAAACCTGCCCTCCCTGATTGTAGCTGCACACTTCTCCAAAACCGTCCTGGCTGCTCTGACGTCACTGGTAGTTATATTTATTTCCGCGAGAATTGCCAGGCCCGCTTCGGTGATTCCCCGCGAGACACGTGACCTCTCCGTCACGCGTTCTGTTCCACTTTAAAACTGCCGTAGTTTTCCTCATCTTTAGTTGCCCGCGGTTCATCTTTACTTGTTGTTTGAGCTCCGAGGAAAAGTAAATAAATAAAATGTTCACCTTCGTGTTCTGCCTGCTATTGAACAGTAAGTGCTAACTAGCTCTACGCGAGTCTCTTTAAAGTTTATCCGCTGATAATTAGTCACTGACTTTGGTTTGTTTTGTTTCTCGACGTTTGCAGTCGCAGGGGTTCTGAGTCTCCAACCCGACCTTCTGTATGTGACTGCGCAGTGTGGCCAGGATGCGGTGCTGCCCTGTAGGGCGAACTCGGAGAAGAGTGTCCGCTACAGAACTGTGACCTGGTACAAGGTGAGTGCCCCGGCCGGACGGGCTTTGTGTCACACGAGCAAGAGGACTGGAGGTTAGCTTGAAGACATTTGGAAAGCCCACGTCAGCTCCAGCTGCCCACCTTGTGACGCGGGGGCTGAATCGCATTGGTTCACCTGCCGCTCGGCAAATGTATTATTTTACACAAGCGTTTAACGCCTTTAACGGCACACGTCCCTGAATCTACAAAGCATTTAAGAATGACGCAGTAATTATGATTACAATCTGGAAGTGTTATATAGAATAACATTTAGGCCTACCATACTTTTTGTTCAGATAGAAAGAATCGCAGTTTTAAGCAGCTGTTAACTGACAAATTTAAGTTGGTCATTCCGTCCAGTGTCTGTTCATGCCTTGCGCCCCTCATAGACTCTGAACCGAATAAGAGGGTTTAGAAAATGGGATGATGAACCTTTAACTTTATTACACAATGGATCAAGATGATTACAATGCAGTGCCAGAAAAATTCAGTGCTAAAATATTAACAGATAGTGCAATTAGAAACTGCAGATTTAAGAGATACTAAAAGAATATTAAGATATAATAATTAACAAAAAAAATATTGAAGACCTCACAAGTCAGTCAACTAAGCAGTCATTCAGTTTTAATGCCAGCAGTGTGGCCAAGGTTGGCCCACACCTTGTACTGAGTGCTGCCTGGATAAGCACCCGTTACAGTGAATTGGATAAGTGGGTTAAAAAAATGCATTGATGGGCCGTTAACTTGGATGGCGCAGTGGTAGTGCTGCTGCCTGGCTACAAGGTGGTGGGGGTTCCCAAGTCCCCCCACTGTGGAGCTTGCATGTTCTTCCCCTGTTCACATGGGTTTCCTTCTGGTGCTTAAACAAAAGCACAAAGGATATTGGGATAAAAAGTAATACAATCATCCATCCATTATCCAACCCGCTGAATCCGAACACAGGGTCACGGGGGTCTGCTGGAGCCAATCCCAGCCAACACAGGGCACAAGGCAGGAACCAATCCCGGACAGGGTGCCAACCCACCGCAGGACACACACAAACACACCCACAATTAAAGAATAAATAAATCAATGTATATTTTGCAGGAATAGCATAAGCAACGTTAGAGTTTAAACATTTATTCTGGGACGTTCGTTTTGTGGTTCGCAAAAAAAAGAAAAACACCCAAATGTCAGGTTAAATGAATGTTTGTAGTAATAACCTTTAGGCTGAAGTCCCTCGCCATTCACAATCACCTCCTGTTAGCTGTTTCTCTCATTGGGTTCTATTTACTGATTGATGTGATTTTAATTATGATTGAATAATCAAATGCGTGCTGAAATTAGAAAACCTCAAGTTAACAAGGCTTCTGAGTGCAAAGTTCAGGGTGTGTGTGTGTATTTTTTTTAACTGAGTGAATTTTTTTATTTTGTCATGTGGTGGTTCGACTCCTCCCACAAAATAGTAAGCTTCTGAAGTGTAGCTGATGATAGACTGGAATATTTTCATTGTCTGTGTATTTTGTTTTGCCTGAAATTTGGCGTATTTATCTGATAAACAGATGTGTACTGAAGATGTTCTGCTCTTCTCAACAAAGCTTTCCTTATTAACTGTTTGTAATTACTACTACTACTACTACATTTGGCTTCACTCCACACACATAATACTTTAGTACCTGACAAGTAAGCAGTATTTGAACATTTCCCTTTATGTATATAATCAGGAGAATTAAAATTGGTAGTTTGTTTAACCATGTTTTATTTGTAACTGTACTATTAAGATTATTATAGATAGTAACCCATAATAACTTCTCATTCTCCATAAGTGGTCACATTGCAGTTACTCTTAAATATAAGCTTTACTTTCCTTCATTTTATTTGGCTAAAATGTAGAATTCATTATTAATCCCAGCAGCAGTGCATTGAAGAACCATTGTATGCTTTGTATAGTGTCTTCTTGTGTTGTTGTCTGTGAAGGGCACAGTATACAATAAAAATTGATTTAATAACATATTGCTTATTTATGATGATGATGATATGAATTTGTTTTTTCACATTGTTTAAACAAAAGCTGTATTCCAGTATAGTGCCTTTTGGAATATCCTTCATGGGCATTTTATAATGTAATTCTTTACTTATTTCTCAAGTTACGCACTATTTTTCTTCAGTCATGCAGTGGTGGTGATTATTGGGCATACAGCCTCACTGATTTTTGGATCAGTGCTTTTAGTTGATGGGCGGTGTTTCAGTTGTATATTCTTTCTTATCACTGCACTGCACTTTCTGCATGCATAACATAATCAGATCTAATAGTATGTTTTCAAGGTTTTTTAAAGAAAATTATATCATGTTGTATAAAAATAGCTAGTCTATTTCCTGTATCACATAATTATTTCCCTAATGAAATTTTATTATTGGACAGTTGGATAGTAAGTGTGTGAGTGTGCTTATGTGATTATTTAAAATGGCTTTTTAGTATATTATGTACTTGAAGTATAGTTGAATCAAATATTCTACATTTGTTATCAATGCATTTATTTTGCAACATTTATTTTTTCCATTGTAAGCTAATGATTGTACATTATAAGGCAGATGTCATTTAATGAGTTTTGTCGTCCAGAAATCTCTGAGAGAAAAAACAGAGAAATGGAAATTTTTAATAGTGATTTTTTTTTTTTTTTTTTTGGTCATGCATTGTTAGAAGCCAACCATGTGAAACTAAAAAGAGAGAACACTGAAGGAGTGTCGTCAATTTTTGAATGTGGTATCGTAGGAAACATCTTTGAAAAGGCCACGCTATATATACCGTGATGTATGAACTTTCAGCGTGGTGGTTGGTATATGTCACAAGCTTATTAAAGAAGTAAACTTGGGGAAGTGGCCCTCCTACACTAACGAAAATGTACTATCCAAGGCCATTTGGTATAGTATTTAGTTTTGAAAATGTGAATTTTTTTTTTTTTATTATTAAATATGGCCTGTACCAGTTGTGACTTATTTGACAGTCTAATTAGGTTAGACTCTGCATGTAAGCCAAGTTCACTGTCCATACAACTACAGTACAAATAATAGCAAAATGTAATGAGGAATTGTTAAACATATACTTGATTATTTGATAATTTATAAAAAGTTGTCCACTATTAGATGCAATTAAAAATAAATTAAAATGGGAAAGATGTTTCTCATTGTCACATTTTTATTCCCAAATATAAATAAAACTTCTAGAAAACTGGGAGTTCCACCTTATCTCTTCTTACACCACATCAAATAAAATTGCAGCTCAATATCCACATGATGGTGGGAGGGACTAAGACTTTTGCAAGTAAGCCATCATTTGGGCAGCAATGAAATCTATTAGGTGGAAATGTCACCAGCTGTGCTGATATTATGTTTTATCAGAATAAGATGTTTTCTCATTTTGCAGTACATTAAGAATGGCACTGAAGTCCTCCTTGTAAGCTCTGTGTAGGAGTTTTTGACGAATGTGCATTGATACATTACATTTTCTGCAGTACCATGTGTACAGAATTCAGTGGCATTTAGGAAAGAGTGCTGTGGTTTTTAATATTGCGTAAATACTTAAACGCATGCAATTGGGTAAATATTGAAATATTATGGTTTTAGACAGTGGGGGGGGGGGGAAGAGTGTGTGTGTGTGTGTATAATTTTTTTTTTTTTTTTTAAATGTTAACTCTCATTCTAGAGGAGGAGCAATCCAATATTTGGTCAGTAGCCTGCAGAGATGAGTTACCTTAAGCTGTGCATGCTACATGTGCCATCTGGTAGTTTCAAGTATGGCAGTATCGGGGGAACAGTCCGTGTGCTCTGCTAGGCCCAGAATTACAAATAAAAATGTTAACTAAAAAGATGGGAAGGTGAGGCTGTACTACATGTTATATTTTTATTCACTTCAGGCTTGGACCATGTGCTTTGTAGGCCCCTTGAGCGTGGGAAATACCCTTTTAATGCTATCTGAACAGTTTCAGTTTGGATAGTGAAAAGCCCTTAATGACACCATTTGGCTGGGTCTGCCCCTATTAGCTGTATTTGAATTCTGTGTTTTATTCAACACTTGCATTTTGTGGTTTATTTAAAAAAAAAAAAAAACTTCGTTGAATGTCTAATGATACAGAGGCCTAAAATTCTGGAGGCCAAACCTTGTGTGTGGCAGAATATACTTTTTCACCCCAATTAAAAAAGCTGATTGTAAAAGACCAAGCTTAATATTTTTTTAGCACTAATTGATTGAAATACAGAAATAAACTCATTCATTGCCTAAAAGTAATTTTTTTTTTTCTTTTCAGGAAATTCATCAAAATCTCACTGGAATTTTGTTTAGTGACCTAAAGTCGAATGTGACCAAAAGGTATCAACTCTTCATTCGAGAAGCAGAAATACAAACTATGAGTCCTTATAATCTGGTGTTAAAAAATGCAACAGCCAGTGACTCTGCACGATACTATTGTCATTATTCAGCTCCACTGGGAAGACGGAATAAATCTTCATATATCACATTGAAAGTTCTTGGTGAGTATAATGAACGAGAACTGGGAGAACTGACTAGCTTGAACAAGACTTGTGTTCCTATTGCAGACCATTTTGGTTGTTCTAAGCTGTTAACTGCTGCTGCTTTGGATGCATTTGTTTTATGAGTATGCTGAGAAATTTAGCAACACATTTTGCACAGCTACATTTGTAACATCAATGTTTGCTTGGAAGAAGTATTTTCAGTTTTTTTTTATTTGATGGAATATGTATGCATTTCTTGCAGTGTATTATTCAGGGGCGGGTGTGAGGGAATTCAGAACCTTTTTTTTTTTTTTTTTTTTTTTTTAAAATTTTTTTTTTTATATTAAAACAAATTTTATACAATGCATTTTGAGTTGTAAAGAAAATAATATAAAAATACCTTTTTATTTGCACATTTTGTATGAAGGATTTTGTACAGTGAACATTTTTTCCCCTCCTTAGACTGTCCTAGAGAAAACAAAGATGAGATCAAAGAGAATCTGTCAAAGAAAGTATTTTATGGAGGCAGTTACTGGGATTGTATCCTTGTGTCGCTGCTGATAATCGTATCATTGGTGATCTGTTTCCTCTGCTGGGTAAGTCCTTGCCCAACTTTACTTTTCACTGAACAATGTAATTTGACAGCATTATATAGGTTGTTTTGTGGTTTAGTCATTTACTCTCTGACAGATTCACTTATGTATACTTTAAGATTTCTGATTGAGTTATATTATCCATTTATTGAGTACAGTGTTGGTTAATGCTAATAAAATAATAAGTAAGCGTTGAAATCATTCCTTATTACTGAACAGCAAGTCAAGTGTTGAGGTCATTGAACTGTTAGATAGTACTTTTAAGTTTCCCTGTAGGACAAATGGCATCCAGTAAGTCGCAAAGGTAGATTTCAAAGTGTTTAACAAGATAATTGACAACAACTAAAACTATTACATTATCTTCAAAGAGGATAGAAAATTGAACAACTACTATGATCCGCTTGGTTGGATGTGTTAGGCAATAAAGAAAAAAAATACAGCTTGTGAGATTCAGTAAGGAGGGGAATTACAAATGCCAAAAAAAAAAAAAAGGAGCTATAATGGGGGGGGGGGTCTCCGCTCCGGTCCTGGAGTGTTTACTTCGGTGACATTTTCATTCTAACCCTTTCATTACTTAGTGACCTGTTTTTGCTGCTAATGAACTCTTTTGGCTTAATTTTAAAATACTTAGCTATTTTAAGACTTTTATTAAGCAACAGACAACAAAAACATCACATATTCCAGTAATTAATTAAACATTAAAATAACATCATAAGGGCTTAATAGGCCATACTTTTTGATGATGATTTTCCCCTCTGAAGAGAGGTGAGGAACAAGACATTATCTGTGGTCATATTCAGATTAAATAGGATCTGGAGATTAACAGAGCCGACAAACACTAATAAATATGTATATTGCATACTCCATATAATGAATGCAACTGAAAGTGCTTCAGAAAAATAATTTTAAGATATACCAAGCTATTTTAATCTTTCTAAGAAACAGTATGCTTAAAACGAAAATATTGCAATGAGGAAACATTTATATTTGAAGACACTAATGGATTAATGATGATGTATAAATCCATGTAAAAAGGGGAAATGATTAAAGTATGACAAAATTGGCTGTCCCCGCTCACCAGTTGAAGTATCAAGTGACAGACACGAAAACTGAGATTGCAGTGCATTTTATAAGGAGAAGAATTCATATTTGACTGACTGGATGAACAAACCGGATCAGTTGAGTTAGAAGTGTAAATTTGAAGTAAAAGGCAGTGGAAGGCACATCTGTAGTGCAGTGGAATTGCATTTGCAAATTGCTTTAGAACAATCATTTTTGAATATTTTTATATATGGATTATGGATTGGTATATTCATTTTGTTACAGAAATGCTTGGAAACTGTACTCCGAGAAGGTCTGGAAGAGAGGAGGGAACAAATAAAACAGAAACTGAAGGATATTCAAATGAAGGCAAATCTGTCCCTTCTGCAGAAAAGCACAATAAGTGCAGGTGTACCACAGCCTTCTGTGAACAGTTCTTTAGTTTCTTAAGTGACAGTGAGTGTGCTCAAATGGAAAGCATTTGTGTGTATTTTAAATAGCAGCTGCAGCCCAGAGAATATGGAGAAGAAAAAAAATGAAGCTGTTGAAGGAGAACGACAGAAGAAACATGGAAATTTTTAAGGTGCATTGTTATAAGGTGGCTGTGTTTGCCAAGTTATCAGAGTGGAAAGATACCGAGAAGAATTCATCTTTGCAAACAATGTGCACCATTCTTGCTAATTAAGCACTGTTTGACTTTTATTAAAAAAAAAAATGTATTGTGCATACTGTGCATAAAGCTTCTGAGTAGATGATATGGATTAATGCTTTTGCATTAACTGAGAGCCATCAAACCATTTCCAAAACGTTTGAATTTGTGAATAATAAATCAAGCTACAGACTTTTAAGCACCCTGAAGTGGATCACCCCAATGTTGTTATATGAAGATCTTTAATACTACTGATATTTTCTGTGTTTTGATGCAGTCTTGACGCCTTTTTGTGTTTTCATGCACCACGTACCCTTTCAACTTTTGGAGTTGATTCACTGTGATGTGACTCGGGTGCCAAGTGCACACATTTCAGAAATGACAGAAGCTGCTTAGCAATGTATAATAACCTATACTATGTATAGATCTCGATGAAGCTTTCACACGTGCAGTTTGATTAAACAAGATATTTCAAATTGTTTCAATGTCTAATTCACCTTTTCTGCAATATTGAATGTTGAAATTGCATGTGTTTTTTCATTTTGAGGTGCCTATTCATATAGAAGATTAGGGGGCTTTGCTCCCTGTTCGCTTTGCTCGCCTATCATGGGGTACGCTATACGCAAGCCACTTCGCATCTCTGCCACTCGCGTGTTCTGCTTGTCACGCTGCGCGTCGATCATTTAAAAGCCTGTACAGCAGCTGGCCTTTTCTCTCACTGCCTTGTCTCGAGGGACGTTGCGCGATTTTCTCAGAGACACTTTATCGTCTCCTAAGATTTTTTTTTTTTTTTTTTAATAATAGAGAGATGGTGAAGATTGGTATTTTAATCTTGTGCACAATTTTGCATGGTTGTTTAAAAGTCTGTTTGCTGCTGTGATGCCTTACCTCCTTTATGGGTAGACTGTTTCCTCCTAAAATGAACTCTAAATGAGACTTGATGCCCTGGAAATAACAATAATAAAAGTTTTAAAAGTAAAAGTATATTTTATAATAACAGTATACTTCCACCATCAAATCTTGAACTGGTCACACTAACATATTTTGTATTGAACGGACGTGGCTAACAATTTAGTTGTCAAATGCAACAGAATTGTCCTTCACTTTGATATTATGGTTTGATAAATTAAACAGAAAATGCATATGACGGCTCTGTTTAAGGGAAATAATTTGAATGTTTTGTTTTAAAGATCTTTAAGCAAGTATAATAATATTCCTCCCCAATGATAAAACCTTTAAATCCTTAACAAAAATCCAAACAGCAATATTTATATAGCACATTTTCCCATATGCTGGGTTTCAGTACTGATAGCTTAATAGTTTACTCTTTTTTAGTGTTCTATATTATTTGTAATTAAAAAAAAAAAAGGTTATTTATGAAAGGTTAGTTGAACAGTAGGAATGAGAAATGGTATGTCCAGGTTAATAACAAATGCCATAGTCAGATGTCCAGGGATGAAAGGAAAACAAAAATGCTGGTTGGCAGGATCTTCCTCTGGGCATTGTATGGTGCATAATGTCTTTGTGGAGCTTTATCTTCCCAGCATCAAAACTGGCTTCTCAGAGGCCCACCACAGAGTACGGGGCAGGGGGGGATTTGGGTTTGGGGAGAATGTAATGATTACACAAACATCACGTTATTTATTTTCTGGAATAGCTTCCACAGTTGAGCATTTCAGGGACTGGGGTCCACTCCCTGATTCATTATGCAAGTAGCATAAGGTAAAATTTTTTATAAGGTAAAATAGGTCCACATTATTAAATTAACATACTGGAGTTTATCCTCATTTTTTTTTTTTTTCCACAAAGTTTCGGGAGCTGGAATCATAACTGAACAGGTAAGGAGTATGTGCGGTAAACAGATTTGTGTTTTCTATTAACTAAAAATGTATATTAATATCTTCTTTGATAATGTCAGTGGAGAGTGGTGATGTACAGTATGTTGATTGGACATGCAAGTAAGAATTACTCTGAAGATGTGACAATATTACTGCTAGTAGTACTGGCCCAGTATAACTGGAGACAAGATTGGAACCAGTCCTGGATGGGACATTGGTATATTGTAGGGGCAACTACATACTTCACCTTCTCATTTTAAAATGCTAAGGCTAAAATCAAATGAAAAATAAATGACCTTTTTTGTATCAGCTTTACCATATTTTTTACATGGTATAAAGTAATTTTAATATTTTTTTCAGTTTATTTTCTTGGCACATTTAGATTCAAAACGTATTCAGGCCCCTTCAGTTTCTGCACACTTTAATAGGTTGAAGATTTCATTTTAAATGGATACATTTGTGACTTTTACCAGGCAATCTGCACTCAATAACCCATAATGATGAAGTGAAAACGTTGAGAAAGGTTTGCAGATTTATTAAAAATCAAGAAGTTAAATCTGCCATTCATGTGAGTATTCAGAACTTTAATTCAATACTTTATAGAAGACTCTTTGGCTGCCATTACACTGCCAGGTTTTCTTGGGTACATTTCTGCAAGAATGGATTTGGGCAGTTTAATCCATTCATCCTGGCGGACTGGATGGTAAATGTGTGTGAAATGCCATCTTCAGGTCTTCTCCACACGTCTAGGTGGACCTCTCAAGGACATTCACTGACTTGTCCCAAAGCCACTGCAGCGTTGTCCTGGCTGTATGATTCTTGTCAATGTTGTGCTGAAAGGTGAACAGTAGGCCCAGTCTGAGGTCACTTGCATTCATCCTTTCCTCAATTCTGACAAGTTTTCCTGGCCCTGCTACCGAGAAGCCACCCCTGCAGGATGATGCTGCTGCCACGCTTCACCATAAGGGGATGATATTAGGCAGGTGATGAACAGTCATTGATCTTTGCCAGACATCATGCTTGGAGTTCTGCCTAGAGCGTTCAGTTTTTGTCTAATCAGACCACAGAATCTTTTTCCTTGTACCCTCAGTCCTTAAAAAGCCATTTGTCATACTCTAGGCTTTCTGTCATATTTGCCTGGTTGATGCAGTGCTGCCTATATGGTTTTCCTTCCAACAGCTTCTCCCATCTCCGCAGGGACTTCTAAAACTCTGTTAGAGTGACCATTGGGTTTTTAGTCACCCCTCTGACCGAGGCCTTTCTCGCTCGGTTTCTCAGGCCAAATTATTGAGACCATTGAACTCAACAATGTGGTGTGCCTCAAGTTTTAGAAACCTCTCCAGGAAAATTCAAGCAAACACGATGCACCTGAGCACAATTTGCAGTGGCCCAGCAAAGGGTCTGAATACTTGTATGATTTATTTATTTTTTTTTTTTCCAGTTTTTGCTTTTTAATAAATTTGCAGACCTTTCTGAAGACACATTTTCACTTTGTCATTACGGGTTATTGAGTGTTGATTGATGATCAAAATGAACTATCTGTTTAAAATGAAATCTACAATACAATAGAGTGTGCAGAAAGTGATGGGGTCTGAATACTTTATGAAGGCACTACTTATTGATGAAGATTGAAACCCATAAATAACATAAAGGTCACTTTTTTTTAACCCATGTATTTCATCTACAAGGTTTTGGATGGAAGGAACAATGCCCAACCTCTGTTAGTATCGGTCGTGATCCATTCATGTTCACAACAAGCCGGACAGGCTTTATTTAAATATCAGATGCCTTTAAATGTAAATCTGTGGCAAAGCTGGGCAGATATGACCACAGTCTAATCCATCATACTGCCTCCTTCGAGACTGTTGTTAGATGGCATCAGATCTCTTAGTATTAGCAAAGCCAGACTGTGTTTGGTGGGTTTCAGTTTGTTATAATTATATTTTTTCTTGAACTTTTGTAAAGTCTTCATTTCCTCTTGGGGACAAATATCTATCTATCTATCTATCTATCTATCTATCTATCTATCTACAGTATCTAGTAGCATAATGCATTATCTATCCTATAGTCCAGGGTAATATAATACCTTTCACATCTCTTTATATCAGTCTGTTATATAGTGTCCTACATAGCATACTGTCATATAGCACCTTTCATATCCACCTATCATATAACACATTTCATTATTTATCTTTCATTTCTATCTAACTATGATATAGTGTCCTATAATATCTGTTGATCAATCGAGCCATCATATAGCACCTTTTATATATATATCTATCTAAATTTCAATTCAGGCTCACCAAGGGCAGCATCACATGTAAGGCAGGAGCGCCTTTGACTATGGTGGCAAACCGTTGCAGGGACCATTTGTTAGACTCATTAAACACTGCGTCAGTTTAGTGTCTCCAGTTTACCCAACATCTGTGTCTTTTGGAATGTGAAAGGAAATGACAGTACCAGGACAATAATTCAGACTTGACAAAGGAAAGCAGCATTTCAGATCTGTGAGGCAGCAGGACTCGCCACTGTGCCATCCATATAATTAAAAAGGCTGGCATGTTAATTGTACAGAAAACTGATAAGAACACCCAAGTGTGATTTTAACCTTCACGCATTTGTGCTCGGCTTGAGTTACTAATCACTGAATGACTTTACAATCCTCTTGTGAGTTTCCTGGAGAACTCAATATGCAAAGGTTCTTAAGTGTTATTTTGTTCATCAGTCTGACTAATCCAGCTACTTGACCTTGGTCTTTCAATGTACTTCCATTTAATTCTAAAGGGGAAAATTTCACTTTTTTTTCTTCTTATCTTTCAATAGCATAAAGTACTCTTAAATGTGGGTGCTTGGAAAGAAATAGCTGAGTGAAGTGATTCAGCCGTTTTTGTATAAATAGCCAGTGACATCACTGTTCTAGTAATGAGCTGGTGGAAGAACTCAAAATCCCACAAATCAACCTGACAAGCATGAGCTATGATAGATAGATAGATAGATAGATACTTTATTAATCCCAATGGGAAATTCACTATGTTTTTCATGGGAAGTCCATCCTCCTACTCGAACTCTCTTCCTTCTTGATTCCTGGGATTTTGAGTTCTTCCACCTGCCCAGTACTTGATGTCACTGCTCCACATTTCTTATTATAGACATCCATTTATTGACTCACGTGGTTAAGGCTGTTCTGAGTTGCAAAGGCCTAAATCTTTCCTGGGAAACAAGACATGGAGAGGCCACCAGTCCAATACAGGACACACTCAGAATTTAAATCAGCCTAACAAACACGAACAAAACAAGGTTATGCAGAGAAGAGGGAAAGCAGACACAGGAGAATATAGACAAATTCCACCCAGACCAGGACCAGGGCAGGGTTTACAGGGTATCTCCTCCATGCTTTTGAGACTGAGCTAAACTTCTTGAGATGGCACATATGGATGTGCCATCTTGGATGGGTTAGACCACCTGTACAATCTGAATCGGCCGCAGGTACGACCTCATGCTACCAGTAGTGACAAAGACACTAGCAAAACACAAAGCTAGAGAAGAATCAGTCAGGTAGGATAAGGAAAAAGCAACTGTCTGTGGCCACCATTCCCTTTTTGGGGCTGTCTTGCTGTTGCCTCTCCAGGTCGCCTGTTATCACTTTCATTTGCACCAAAGCAGGTGAAGTTGATTCACAATCAGTTCTGCTTCCTATCTGGACAGATTGATATCCCTGAAGCTTCATTAACTTGGCATTAGACTCTGTTTAGTGTTGCCTTAATTTTTTTGAGCCGTATCCTGGAGCACTTTCAGCCACAGCCTCATTCCACCACTGTGTGGTAAGGAGTGCCTCTGGGGGTCTTTTCTGCCCACTGCTATCAAGAAATTCAATGCTTCCTTCCCACATCCCAGACTGAATGTTGATACTCTTGAAAGTTAATTTTGCTATTTCTGCACAACATATATATATATTTATCTATCTGTCTATTAACCATAATGTAACCAGGTGTTATCACTGACGCGTAATATAAAGACACAACCTCCTCAATGAAGGGACGCTCTGGATGTCCACAGCTAGAGTCCATTGAAAGATATGGAGGAACTCAAGTGGCCTGCGCAGAGCCCTGACCTCAAGTCTAGTGAATACCTTTGGGATGAATTGAAATGCTGATTGTGAGCCAGGTCATCTCCTCCAACATCAGTACCTGACCTCACAAATGTTCTGCTTTTGCTAAATGGGAACAAATTCTTACGGAAACAAACACTCAAATCTTGTGGAAAGCCTTTCTCAATAGATTGGGGACTGTTAATAGCCCCAAACTGGGGGCCAACTTCTTATTGTTTTGGAATGGGATATTCCAACAAACTAATATAGTTGTGATGGTCAGGTGTCCACAAACTTTTCACTGTATAGTATGGGTTGGAGACGGTGGCACTGACCAGAAAGCAGGAGACAGAGCTGGAGGTGGCAGAGTTAAAGATGCTAAGATTTGCTTTGGGTGTGACGAGGATGGATAGGATTAGAAATTAGGACATTAGAGGGTCAGCTTAAATTGGACGGTTGGGAGACAAAGTCAGAGAGGTGAGATTGTGTTGGTTTGGACATGTGCAGAGGAGAGATGCTGGGTATATTGGGAGAAGGATGCTAAGGATAGAGTTGCCAGAGAAGAGGAAAAGAGGAAGGCCTAAGAGAAGGTTTATGGATGTGGTGAGAAAGGACATGCAGGTGATGGGTGTAACAGAACAAGATGACGAGGACAGAAAGATATGGAAGAAGATGATCCGCTGTGGCAACCCCTAACGGGAGCAGCCGAAAGAAGAAGAAGAAGTGTATGTCAAAGGGTCAACAACTATAAAAAGGAGCAACTCTACAGTTCAGTTTAACTTTTCAAGTGAACCACTGCGTCTGAGGAGCTGAGACTACGGGCCAATGCTGCCATCTACAGGCTAAAATTAAAAGTACAGTTGTGGGCCAATGCTGCCATTTACAGGCTAAAATTTAAAGTACAGTTGTCAATTTGTTTCTCTTATTTCATAGAGTCTATCCAACAATCCGTCCATTTGTGGAACTGTTTAAATGTGGAATGAGCTTGTTTCTTTTATACACAGGTATATATTTAACATAAGGAAATTGTATTTATTTAATGAACAACCACTTATTGTATCAATCAAACATAACTTTGTTAATAGATAGATAGATAGATAGATAGATAGATAGATAGATAGATAGATAGATAGATAGATACTTTATTAATCCCAATGGGAAATTCACATTCTTCAGCAGCAGCATACTGATACAATAAATAATATTAAATTAAAGAATGATAATAATACAGGTGAAAAAAACAGACAATAACTATGTATAATGTTAAATATTAACGTTTACCCCCCCCTGGTGGAATTAAAGAGTCGCATAGTTTGGGGGAGGAACGATCTCCTCAATCTGTCTGTGGAGCAGGACAGTGACAGCAGTCTGTCGCTGAAGCTGCTCTTCTGTCTGGAGATGACATAATTTAGTGGATGCAGTGGATTCTCCATAATTGATAGGAGCCTGCTGAGCGCCCTTCGCTCTGCCACAGATGTTAAACTGTCCAGCTCCATGCCAACAATAGAGCCTGCCTTCCTCACCAGTTTGTCCAGGCGTGAGGCGTCTTTCCTCTTAATGCTGCCTCCCCAGCACACCACTGCGTAGAAGAGGGCGCTCGCCACAACTGTTTGATAGAACATCTGCAGCATCTTATTGCAGATGTTGAAGGAAGCCAGCCTTCTAAGGAAGTATAACCGGCTTTGTCCTTTCTTGCACAGAGCATCAGTATTGGCAGTCCAGTCTAATTTATCATCCAGCTGCACTCCCAGATATTTATAGGTCTGCACCATCTGCACACAGTCACCTTTGATGATCACGGGGTCCATGAGGGGTCTGGGCCTCCTAAAATCCACCACCAGCTCCTTGGTTTTGCTGGTGTTCAGGTGTAGGTGGTTTGAGTCGGACCATTTAACAAAGTCATTGATTAGGTCCCTATACTCCTCCTCCAACCCATTCCTGATACAGCCCACGATAGCAGTGTCATCAGCGAACTTTTGCACATGGCAGGACTCCGAGTTGTATTGGAAGTCCGATGTATATAGGCTGAACAGGACCGGAGAAAGTACAGTCCCTTGTGGCGCTCCTGTGTTGCTGACCACAATGTCAGACGTGCAGTTCCCAAGACGCACATACTGAGGTCTGTCTTTAAGATAGTCCACGATCCATGCCACTAGGTATGAATCTAATCCCATCTTTGTCAGCTTGTCCCTAAGGAGCAGAGGTTGGATTGTGTTGAAGGCGCTAGAAAAGTCTAGAAACATAATTCTTACAGCACCCCTGCCTCTGTCCAAGTGAGAGAGGGATCGGTGTAGCATATAGATGATGGCATCTTCCGCTCCCACCTTCTCCTGATATGCAAACTGCAGAGGGTCAAGGGCGTGTTGAACCTGTGGCCTAAGGTGGTGAAGCAGCAGCCTCTCCATGGTCTTCATCACATGTGATGTCAGAGCAACAGGCCGAAAGTCATTCAGCTCACTAGGACGTGATACCTTTGGGACTGGGGGTGATACAAGATGTTTTCCAAAGCCTCGGGACTCTCCCCTGTTCCAGGCTCAGGTTGAAGATGCGCTGTAGAGGACCCCCCAGCTCCGATGCACAGACCTTCAGCAGTCGTGGCGATACTCCATCTGGACCCGCTGCTTTGCTGGCACGAAGTCTCCTCAGCTCTCTGCTCACTTGCGCTGTTGTTATTATGGGTGGGGATGTTTTTCCTATGCTGGTATCAGCAGAAGGATGTGTGGAGGGTGCAATACTCCGAGGTGAGAGTGAGAGTGGGTTAGGGTGGTTAAACCTGTTAAAGAAGTTGTTCATTTGGTTTGCTCTCTTCACGTCTCTCTCAATGGTGGTACCCCGCTTCGAGCTGCAGCCAGTGATGATCTTCATCCCATCCCACACTTCCTTCATGCTGTTATTCTGCAACTTCTGCTCCAGCTTTCTCCTGTACTGCTCCTTCGCCGCCCTGAGTTGGACTCGGAGTTCCTTCTGCACGCGCTTGAGCTCATGCTGATCACCGTCTTTAAAAGCCCTTTTCTTCTGATTCAAAAGGCCCTTGATGTCACTTGTAATCCATGGCTTGTTGTTAGCATAGCAGCGTACTGTTCTTACTGGAACTACAATGTCCATACAGAAGTTGATGTAGTCAGTAGTGCAGTCAACAACTTCCTCAATGTTCTCATTATGAGATCCCTGCAGGATATCCCAGTCTGTAGTTCCAAAAAGTTCTCTCAGAGTATTCTCAGCCTCCGGGGTCCACTTCCTGAATGATCGTGTGGTTACAGGTAGGACTCTAACTTTTGGTTTATAGTGAGGCTGAAGGTGAACCAGGTTATGATCTCCTTTCCCAAGCGCAGGCAGCGGGGTGGCGCTGTATGCGTCTTTAACGTTTGCATACAGTAAATCAATAGTCTTATTTCCCCGGGTGTTACAGTCCACATACTGGGAGAATGCAGGCAATGTTTTGTCCAGCGTCACATGGTTAAAGTCTCCAGCGATTAGCACAAGTGCCTCAGGGTGCTGCGTTTGTAACTTAGCAACAGCGGAATGGATGATGTCACTCGCTGACTCCACGTCTGCCCGAGGAGGAATGTATACAATAACAACAATGACATGTCCAAACTCTCTGGGCAAGTAGTAGGGACGTAAACTTACGGCCAACAGTTCGATATCCCTGCAGCAAGTGGAGATTTTGACGTTAACATGTCCAGAGTGACACCACCGTGTATTAACATAGAGAGCGAGTCCTCCTCCTTTGTGCTTACCACAGGCACTTGCATCTCTGTCCGCTCTAACTGTGCTAAACCCGGGTAGCTCCACGTTGGCATCTGGGATGGTGTTATTTAGCCACGTTTCGCAGAAACACAACCAACTGCATTCTCTGTAGGTCCTTACATTTTTCACCAGCGCAGCCAGTTCGTCGATCTTATTTGAGATTGAGTTTACATTCCCCAGAATGACAGAAGGCACCGAAGGCTTGAAACGGCACTTTCTCGCAAGCCGCTTCTTTTTTAGCTTAGTGCCGGCTCTGCTGCCACGATACCGCCTTCTTACCTCGTCGGGTAAATATGGAACCACACCGACACTTGCATTTGTAATAAACAAATTAAGAATTAACTCAGGCCTAAGAAGGGGCCTGAGTTGCCTCGAAAGCTTGCATATTGTAATCTTTCTAGTTAGCCAATAAAAGGTGTCATTTTGCTTGGCTTTTCTCTACATTAATAAACAAATGATAGGCAAGTAAAAAATGTTCACATGACGGCATAACATTCAGGCGCGTCCAGAAACCAGTATAAAAGTTGGAGCATTTTAAAATTTTCTTGTCACTTCATGAGAATTTATCACAATTTTGTCAATTACAAAAATAATATAGAATAAGACATTTTACAAGAAGTGTTTTTAAGACGTCTCGAAATTAATTTTAGGTATCTTGAAATGCATTAAAGGTTAATTTGAGATATTCCACAATGTATGTCACATATTAAAAAGTAAAATATATTTTGAAACATATATCCGGAAACGAGTTTCAGATACCCTAAAACGTGTACTGCACTTTAATATATCTGGCAGGGGAGTTGCCATTGATAAACTGACCCATGTGTGTGAGTGTGTTTGTGTGTAATGGCCAGCCCACCCTGCCCAGTGATTGTTCCTGTCTCGTGCCCTCTGATTGCTGAGATTGGCTTCTGCTTCCTTGCAACCCTGCCCTGGATAAGCAGATTAAGAAAATAAACGGATGGATGGAATTCAACATTATAAATATGTTAATTTATCAAGTACCTTAATACTGTTTATCTCAGCAGCTTGAAGCCTCCACCCTGGAGCTCCAAGTAGGTGGAGTTAACTTACTCGACTGTAATTGGTATTATTCGAGTCAGACACTAATCTTAACCACAGTGTGACCACTCGGAGGTCTGCAGCTAAACTCCATTGGCACCCCTTAGAATCATCTCCACCGACGTGGACCGGCCTGAGACAACGTCACCTACAAAGAACTCCAAGGTGGAGGCTCCGGGCTTCGGAGTTTGAGGCGATCTTACTACTTATTTAAATGTTGCTCAACGGCGTCCTCTGCTGGGAGATGAATGGGACGCATTGCCTTATTTCCCTAATTGAAGTTCACTGCAGTTGATGACAGACCCATCCAGGTTTGGTTTACACATAGTGCTGAAGGTAAGAAAACGGATAAAATAATCTAATACTGACTTTAATTTAGCGTGTACGCGTGCCCTACGTTAAAGTGACACCCCTCCAAGTGTTAGTCCCCGCCCCTGCGAATGATACTGCGATAGGCTCCTCCTCCCAAATGGCCTAGAAAAATGGAAAGCTGAACAATGTTTAACTTTTTGAAAGCGCGCAGATTTGCCTCTCTTGGGTCTCTCCTGTGCGCGAGCCCGCGAACTCCCCCCTCGACTTCGAGTCACGTGCACCGTCTGGGGCGCGCGTTCGGGCTCTCACATCGCCGGCTGCACGCGGCAGGGTGAGTCAGCGGAGGCGGTGCCTGTGTGAAGTTGTTCGTTGGTTTTGTTCTCGCGGACATATTTTTTAATTAATATAGTAATGGTGAACAGATTACACAGCAATACGTTATGGTATTTTGAAATACAAATGGCAACGCGTGGCGAAGCTTTGGCGGGGCCTCGGACTAGCGCTATCGTTCACACTTCCTGAAATGCAGCGACCGAGGCGGTGCGTTTAAACGTCGCGGTACCTCATTGCACGTTTTGAGGGTAGCGTTTCGGGGTATCTCGCTGGCGCTCTCTGTCTTTCTGTCTCGATCAGTAAGTGTTGTCATGTTGCCTGAAGTACGAAGCCCACTCCGTGTACTTCTTCTAAGGTTAATTTCACTTTGACAGGAAGCGTTTGTCGGCCCGTCAGATTTTCCCCTTATTGTTTCCATAGTAAACAAGCGGCGCAGACTAACTTCGTGAAACCCGCAGGTTTTTTATTCAAGCATTATTGCTGTTTATGGAACATATTATTTTTTTCCTTGATTTTAATTGACCCACTTTTTAAAATTTCGAAACTGATCATTTTTTTCTTTAAGGAGCTGCCTGTTATCAATAAGGATTGAGTTGAGAAATGTGCTTAGGAAAAAGAAACGCTGTTCTGACATTTCAGCATACCTATCAGAATGGCATACTGTGTGCTAATGCGCATGCGCAGAAACTGTCCCTTTGTTGTATTGCTAGTTTGAGAGCAGTTCACTCATAAAAAACGTGGTTTGAAAGTGAAGTTTTATTATAGTTTTCTGAAGTTGTTTCTTGCGAGTTCAGCAAGATACTTCACGCACATTGGGTGTCTGCTCCAAACAGAAACATCTAATGTTTTCTTATTTTTATTAAATCCAACACATCAGGGAAGTTGTTGAACATTATCATTACTATTGTTGCCATGCATCTTTTATTTAAATATTTTGAGTAAATCTGACCACAGATATCAGTTTGCACTACCGGTATGCTATTCTGACAGAGTATGCTGAAATGTCAGAACAACGCAAACAATACTAGAAACTTTTGAGCAAGAGCTCTGCTTTTATTAAATACACTTGTATACTGTCTATCATTAACTTGCATTAACTAAACAAATTATTAGAAACATCATTATAATAAGGAAATATGCACGGGTTCTGAAGGGAAGAATCTGTGCGATGGTTCATCCAAAGATAATGAAGGAACAATTGTGCATTGTGCAGGGCCATCTTAACGTATGGGCACAGTGGGCACTGGTCCAGTATATGTTTCTCTTTTGCTATCATAACAGGTGCCCCCAGCACACTACTTTGCCCAGGGGCCTATGATGCTGTTAAGACGACCCTGGTCATTGTGTTGTGGTTGTGGAACAGTAGACCAGCTCTTCTCCTTGGCACAGTTGCTGGATGGTGTACGGGAGTATGATAACCTAATCTACATGTGCCTTGTAGATTTGACAGAAGCATACCATGATGTCCTGTGGCATGTGTCGCGTGAGGTGCTGGAGCAGGGGTGTCGAACTCCAGTCCTGGAGGGCTGCAGTGGCTTCAGGTTTTCATTCTAACCATCTTCTTAATTAGTGACCAGTTTTTGCTGCTAATTCTTTTAATTAACTTGACTCAGGCCCTTTAGTTGTTTCTTTTTCCTTAATTAGCAGCCAAACAATAAAGAGACACAAAACAAGCCACCACATCACATATCATCTGAAAATAAAGAAAGGTGAAGGTCTCAGTAAGGTTGATATCTCAACTCACCAAAACACTTTGATGATGTTCTTATAAAAAACAGAAAATCAACAGTTTTGGAAATGTCTGCTGTTGCAGAATGAGAGCAGCAACAAGCTCTGGAATTAAATAACGGGTTTAATTAACAGTAGGCATCGGCTTCTCATTAAGAAACTGGCTGGAGTTTGAAGCTCCAATTTAGCTGGTCATCTCTTGGCTCGTTTCACGTCTCATTTCTGTTTGGCTGTCATTTAATGAGGAAACGAATCAATTCAGAGGACTGAATCCTTCTAACATGGCGGTTAAAATAAAGGGGAAAAAAGTGAATTAGCAGTGAAAACTGGTCACTGATTAGGAAAAGGGTTAGAATGAAAGCCTGTAGCCACCGCGGCCCTCCAGGCCTGGAGTTTGACACCCGTGTGCTGGAGGAATATGGGGTAACAGGGCTGCTATTGGGTGGTATTCGTCCCCAACAAAAATATGGTGAGAGCTGTGACTGAATGCTTGCTGTTAAATCAAATTCATTCACTGTGGATATCCAGTTCCATCAAAGCCTTATCTTATCACTACTCCTGTTTGTGGTTTTCATGGACAGGGCCTCAAGGTGCATGTTTCTCACGTGTCCAGTTGGGGTTCGCAACATGTATTGTTGTTGCTTTATGTAGATGGCGTTTATTTCTTTGCCTGATCTGACTGTGATCTTAGGCATGCATTGGAGTAATTTGCTGAAGAGTGTGAAGTGGCTAGGATAAAGATCATCACCTTCAAATCCAAGGTCGCGGTTCTCTCTCGGAAAAGAGTGGATTGCTTTCTCCAGGTGGAACAACTGCCCTTAGTAGAGGAGTTCAAGTATCTCAGGATCTTGTTCATGAGTGATGGAAAAAGGGAACGTGAAATCTCCAAGTGGATTAGAGCAGTGACAGCTGTTCTGTGGGTGCTGTACCGGTCCCTGGTGTTGAAGTGGAGGCTGATTCTAAAGTCAAAATTCTTGGTTTACTGGTTGATCTACATCCCTGTCCTCACTTGTGATTATGAGTAATTGCAAGTACAAGCAGCAGAAACTATTATTTTTTTTTTGCAGGGTGGCTGGGCTGACACTCCATGATAGGGTGATAGGTTCAGAAATTTGTGAGAACCTCCGAGTAGAGTGCTGTTCCCCTGGATCAAGCAGAGCCGGTTGAGGTGGTTTGGGCATATCATAAGTTTGTCCTCCCCATCCCAAATGGGCAACTTTTCATAAAGCTGTTTCGAGCACATCATACTGGGCAAAGATTCTGTATCAGACCCAGGGCATGCTGAAGGAACTATATCTCTGTGCTGGCTTGGGAATGCCTGGAAATTCCTCAGAAATGGCTGAAATATATAGCTAGGGATGGAGAAGTCTGGGCTGACCTGCTTGGCGTAATGCCTACCATGAGCCTCATCAAGAGAACCAGTTAAAAAATCAGTTGAGATGAGGTTATGCTAATGCTGGGTAGGACATATTTTTGCCCTCAAAATATCCTCAATTATTCATAGCATGGATTCCATAAGATTTTGGAAACATATATTTGGATTACATCTTGCCTGAAGAAGGGGCCTGAGTTGCCCCGAAAGCTTGCATATTGTAATCTTTTTAGTTAGCCAATAAAAGGTGTCATTTTGCTTGGCTTTTCTCTAGAAACATTTATTTGAAATTCTGGTCCATGTTAACATGATTGCTTCCTATAATTTCTGCAGATTAGTCACCTGCACATTAATGCCCTGAACCTTCTGGTCCTTCACATCGTAGAGGGGATTCTACTGGATTTATATCTGATGACTAGGAAGGCCACTAAAGAACACTGAACTCGTTGTCACGTTCATGAAACCAGTTTGAGATGACGTTTGCTTTGTGACATGACACATTATCATATTGACAGTGGCCATTAAAAGATGAGTAAATTGTGGCCATGAAGGGATGCACATAGTCAGCAACAATACTCAAATTGGCCAAAGCATTAAAGCAATGAGTGATTGGTATTAATGGGCTCAGAGTGTTCCAAGAAAACATTCCCCATGCCATTACACCACCACCACCACCACCTCCAGCTGGGACTGTGGACACAAAGCAGGTTGGGTGCATGGATTCATGCTGTTGGCACCAAATTCTGACCTGCGTTATATAATGCTGCCTGAGGCATGGCAAATATTTGTGGCACCAACCCCCTTATAACCTTACTAGGCTTAAAATGATACACTTAATCCACATACAGTTCATATTGTGATACGGGCTTCACAATTCAATAATCGTGCAGGATAACAGAAAAATAATAAATTGTGAAATTGCCAGGTTTCATTTTACTTTAGGTATCGCTCCTCCTGCACACTTTTCTAATTCCCTTGGCAGTTTCAAACTGTCAGGAAAGCTTTAAGGCACCAAACTGCCCTTTTTAACTTTTAACTAAGCACACATGGTGCAAACATTAAGAGACATTTAACAGACATTGTACATGCGACTGACACCTTAATAACATTCCAGAAATTAACAGAATTTGACAAAATTACATCTAAGTACATATACAGTATGATATTTGAAAATCAGGTAATGAAACACCAATATTATGCACTGTGTAAGTGTGGGTGGGACTTCGGGAAACACCCAGGAAAGGTTAACCCCTTTTAATAATTAGAACTGAAAAGATAGCCATCAAAACGACTCAAAAACAACAACACAAAAAGAAAGTAACGTTCTGTTCACTCTCTATGGAGGCAAGAAAGTGCTAGGAGTTCTATCCTTGTCAAACATCTGATGCCACTTTTTGGGGGTGGGTAGGCATCATGTGGCTGGGACCGGAAAGGGTGTAGCCATCTCTGGAAGTGTAGGCGGGGTTAGGTGTTCTCATTGGGCATCCTTTCCTGGCTCCAAATGAGAAAGGAGAAGACAATGTTAGCATTAGCAGTCCTTCTCGTCCCGGTGTGGACGTGCTTACCTTACCAGAGCTAGGAAGGTGGTCACCAAGTGCGCACGCCTGACAATTGATATTATATAGCTTCAAAAAGCGCTTATGCCATTTTGATTCTTGGAAACTTATGGTGTGGAGAGGCTGTGCAAATTGTGCTAAGTGAAATTTGAAACTTTTGTAATTTAAAATAATCTCAGTAGTATATAAATAAGGAACTGGATATGTATGTAATTTTCAAGGTTCATACTTAACTCTCATTTTTTTTTTTGTATTCTTATTTCGTAAGGTTAAAATATATCTAATTGCATGAAAATACCATCCTTACCAAAGTGCCGCCTGAGGTGATTGCCTTGCCGCCTCACCCCTTGCACCAGCGCTGAGGCTGACTCCCTCACACCTCCATCATCTCACTGGTAACCCCAGTGGAATGTTTCTAACCTTTAAGTGAGTGGCATTTGCTGTGTTTACATTTGGTGCCGCCCAAGTGTACACCCCTGTAAATCACTTGTGTAAAAAATACTTTTAGTTTCAGTTTTTATATAGGAATTATATAAAGCAACTACATCTATGTTTTTATTGGCACATTACTGAAACATTATTATTGTATTGAAAAAGTATTGTATTCCACAATAGCATTGTGAAACTACCCAGGTGACATTCCCAGTGTGGTGTGAATGTTTAAAGTGCAGGCCATTGGAAATATTTAATTTAAGCAATGTTTTCCTGCCTTCCTTCACCATTTTTTTTTATCTCATTGGTGTGTTACTGGATCTCTTAAGTATATGAAGCAAGTCAAAGAATCCACTGACGGTGCCGGGGATTTTCTGTCTCAGTAAAAATATGAAGGACCCATCATCTGATTATGTTTGGTGCAGGATTGTTGAAGTAGTTAGATGATCAGGTTTTCCACATCAAATTATAAAGGACAGATCTCTTCATCCTGTGTTGTGGTAACACGTCAACTGGACACTACACATTTTTGGCTGTGCACAGCAGTGCCCTTCAGGTGACCATTAATACAATTTGGTTTTCCATTACCTTTAGGGTAGTTTGTTCACAAACTACAAAAATGGCCTACCGTATATACTCAATAATAAGACAGGTCTTGAACCCGAAAAATCGATCATAAAATTGGACCCCGTCTTGTGCGTCTGTTCAAAGATGTGACGCTTCATTTTATTTTTTTACATCTTCTTTCCTCCTCTGATCTCGCATCAGTTTCTCAGACGCATCAAATTTTGTTGCAGCAGTGCAGTTACCAATTTCTGTCGTTACTTCAACAACGTTTAATTTAAAACCAGCTTCATATTTTCTTCTGATCGAACACTCCATCGTAGATAAGGGATGCTCTTATGATAAAGGTGTATGAGGGTGTGATATACAAAAAACACAAATCAGTGCAAACATTGCTTCGGAATAGTTCGGGTATTACCGTGTGGTCACGTGGGCACAATTGAGAGACAGAGAGAATGAGGTTAGGAGCACATGCTGATACAGCGCATTGCTGCACCCATATAGAAAAAAGGCCATGTGCTCCGTGGTTACTCTCTCAGGTGGTTGTTAGCATATAATCTCTTGGACCAACAGCGTGAGTTTTCCACATTCGACTTATATGACCGACATTATAAAATACCAGAAATTATACAGTAAAATCAAGCCCCGACTCATCCGTGAGTATATACAGTATATGCCATCTTTTCATCTGAGATGTTAAAAGTTTCAAATAAAGTGCCCTAACTTTACAAAAAAGCAAAAGGTGTGGAAATGTTACATTTTGATATAGCTTATACACCTTTTTAACACTGACATGTCCTTCGGGTTAATTTTGAACCGCCATATTTGCATATTTTTTGAGTTTCTGTAAAAGCTAAAATTCCCATTGGGCCAAATATCTATCTGTCTGTCTGTCTGTCTGTCTGTCAGTTATCCTGCCAACTATACTAAAATTAGTATCCATCTGTTATCCTGCCAACTATACTAAAATTAGATAGATAGATAGATAGACTCTATCTATCTATCTATCTATCTATCTATCTATCTATCTATCTATCTATCTATCTATCTATCTATCTATCTATCTATCTATCTATCTATCTATCTATCTAAAATGAATTATATTCTCCATTTTAGTGGATTGTAGTCCCCATTTAGGGTGCTGTTTGAACACATCATATAAAAAAAATCCTAAATGTCATCAGTTCTGAAACTTAACATCATCACTAGTACAGGTTAAGATGTTCAAGCAATATGAAATAAGTTTAGGATGACAAATCTGATATCCAAGGTACGTAAAAAAAAAAAGGGAGTCAGAATTTGGTCAAAACAGACCCAGAAGGCACAGCATTGAGTCAGCACTTGAGGGCATTGTAAGAGTAATCAATGTAAGAGTTTTAATTAAAACAAAATAGTTTATTCCTTTGTAGCAGGGATATTTCACTTTGGTCTTGGAGGTCCACACTAGTGAGTGCAGGTTTTTATTCTAACCAGCTTTTGCAATTAGAAGCCAAGCCTAGCAGATAATGAAACTTGGTATTTAATTTATTTGTTAGTGCTTTCATTCTTCCAAGACAAATATTTGTCACTTTGTGGATTTTTTGTTTTCTGAGAATATTATCGAAATGTTTGGTGGTCCGGAACAGATCTCTTCCTCTTGGTCCTTCCTTTGGCTCTCATTTATTTCAAAACATTATATTAATACAGATACATCACGATGCATGTACACAGGTTAACATAGAAGCATGTTAGCTGGAGAGCTGGCGGTTCCTTTGTCATTTACTGATGGCTCCTTAAGAAAATGGGCAACAATTACAACTTTAATGCAGCTGTGTACAACTAAAATAGGCAATTAAGGGTTCTAAATCGCAACAATCAAGTTAACAAAAAGTAAACTTGCAAAAAATTTGGCTTTAGTAGTAAATGAATGGGTTCTAATTAAACATATGGTTAAAGCAAAAACCTGCAGCCACTGCGGAATCAAGTACCCCAGCTATTTAAGAAAATACCCAAAAGTCAGATGAGCAGCTGTAGGAATTCCATCATTTAAAAAGTAAAGTAACCCTTAGCATAAATTTAATTCCATGGGAAATGGAATCATATGTAACGTAACATTATATACTTTAACGCAATTTATACAATACATGTAACTGGACAGAGCATGTCCTAGCAGCCAAGACCCACTCATACACAGTGGGACAGATTTGGAATTGTCCATCAATCGAGCTTGCAAATCTTTTTCAGATGTGAAAGGAGAACTAAGAGTGTGAATACTCCATACAACCAACTTGGGTGCAGAATCGTAGAATTCAAACCCGGGACACTCAGTGCACGAGGCAGCATAATTGGGATCATTTTGTTTTTATTTTACACCGTATGAGAAGGGTCAGTCAATGTGTAAGTTACTTTAAAGTTCATGTTATTGTTTCATTGTTTACTCAAAGAAACCACTTTCAAAGGACAGAATGGAAAAGCAGTATAAAATGCAGCTTACCAGAACAGAACACTGGTCTTAATGTTGAAGGTTTTGATTTGAACCAAGGGCTTAATGTAATGTGGTTCTTTGGACTGCAGTTCACACCTCTTTTGTCCAGATTGTTTAGTCATTCTGTGAGTGTCAGAGCATTGTTGTACAGTTACAGTTTAACCTTAGGCCACTGATTTTTTTTTTTTTTTTTTTTTTTTAATGTGTCAGCAGCCCTTCTTTGTGTATGGGTGGAGTCTGGGTAGACAAGCTTAGTCTGGATCCTTTAAGAGGAAGAATATCTAAGCTTCTCCACACACCATTGCAGGCGCTTGAAAACCAATCTTCTCTCCTGCTTTTTCTTCCAGGTTTCTGTCCAGCAGCATAACAAGAGGAACAATGTCTGCCCTTTCAACCCTTTTCAAGTATATCGATGAACATCAAGACGTATATGTGGAGGTACTGTAAAACGTTTTTATTTATCAGTGACTTTAAATATTACGCAGGTGTCTTTGTTGAGGCAAATTATAATACTGTTAGATATCTTGTAAAACTATTTTTAAAGCATTGTATCAGTATTTCCTGAGGGCAATTATTAATATTGAAAATAGGTAAAAATGAAGTTCTTAACCTGTCATCTGGTCTTGTTAAATATGAGCTACTTTGTTTTCTTTAAAAGGAAACCCACATTATTTTTTTATGCTTAAACATGAAATGTATACAGTACCTATTGTAATAATGTGTACAGTGGGCTACTATATGTCAAAACTGCAGCAACTCTCTGTGGCTTTAAAGCTCAAAGTGTGAAGAAATAAAAACCACATTACCTGAGTTTTTGCATACTTAGCAGAATAGGGCAACTGACTCATCACACAATCAGTGGGCTTTCGGTTTTATTCATCAGAGTTTACGTTTGCTTGAGTGTTTAGTCAACTTTGCCTTTCTATTTAGTTTGTTTTTCTTTTTTAACTCGGTATGCCAACATAATTGTGTTTGCTTTTTAACTGCAGAACTTCCTGCAAGATTCATTGCATTACTTCTTTTCTTAAAGTTATATCTATAAATGGGGTGGCATGGTGGCACAGTGCCTCCTCACAACAAGAAAGCCAGAGGTTCACATCCCAGGTCCCCTCTGTTTGGAGCTGACATGCTCTTCCCAGGTCCATGTTCCTCCCCTAGGGGGGGGATTGGCGATGCTGAATTAGCACTAGTTTATGTGTGTGTTCACCGCGTACGATGGCGAGGGTCCAGGGATTCTTGCCAGTAAATACTAATAAATGTACTTAAAACCTTGTACCTCCTCAGACAGCTACACATAGAAAATTATGCCGTTGAGAATAAAGATCCATTATGATCTCAACAATATTTAATTTGGGTGGGAATTCAAATAAGTGAAATCTGTATGAATTTTTTTTTTTTTTTAAAATATGGATTTATTTTTTTTTACTGAAACAGCTAGACAATATGAGACTAGTATAACTAATTTGTTTTTGAATTAGGGTGAAACAAAATTTAAAAAGGTCTCTAGCCAATAGATTCAAATACAAAAGTTCTGATTCTTCCTTATCGCATATCTTCATTTTTTTGTCATGGTTACAGAAGAAATCATCCGTCCATTTTCAGAACAGCTTAATACAGTCTTAGGGTTGTTGGAGGTGCAGCCGTGGCAGCATCAAGTGCAAGGTCAGCCCATCGCAGAGCAGACTTACACACAAATAACATAGACCAGTTTAAGGCCATGTCACATCAGACATCTTTTCCAGCGATTTTCATTTTCACAGTTTTAGCAAGTCAGATGCATTTGGCGTCACATTCCCTTTAAGGCAGTAGGGTAATGTGACATACCCAGCGACTCACTCCCAATTGTTCACGACTCGCTCTGATAAAATCTAACAGGTTTGATTTTTGCCTTCAGTTGTAGAGGTGGATTATTTGTGCATGAGAGCTGACAATCAATGAATGCTAATCTGGAAGTACAATGCATATAATGCAGCAATGAGGAATAAGGCACGTGTGTATTTTGGACCTCATAAATAGAAGAGAGGCTTGCCTGTCTGATGTCTCATGTTTCACATACCACGACAGAATGACGGAGAAAAAGAAAAAAATGACAGAGGTTGTGGCTGTACTCACCGTACCTGTTAAACCTTCGTATGACACTTCGTGGTTATCAGCTGTCATGCCCACACAGAACCCATCCCAGCGACTAAAGACAAATTCAAGCCTGTTTGATGTTGTTGGGGTGAGTGGCGTACTTGTTGGAGTAAGTCGCTGTAAGTCGTATGTCACATTACACAATGACATTCATTCACCGGCAACTGGCTCCAACTTGCTAAGCTTACGTAAAAATGAAGGCTACGGCTGAGAAATCATCTAATGTGATATGGCCTTAAAGGACATGGAAAATGAAAGAGTTGAGTGTTAGAATGTTCTTAATAGACAATTTAACTCTTAATCCATATGAGGATGATAGAATAAAAAAGGCCACTTTTTATATTTTCAATCTACTGCGTTGCATTTATCTTTTTGTTTAGTAGCCTATTGAAGGCAGCCAATTAATTTAACTGATTTTGTTGTCTCTGATTATTGCAAAAACTTCTAGAGCACATAGAAGTCCTAAAACACATGAAACTGTCTGATAAGTTTGCTTAATAATCTAAACTAAAGGTGGATAGTCTAATGCATCTACTGTATAATCTAAATTTTAAAGTATAGTGTTTCCCACCTGTGAATGGCCAATGTTTATATTTCACTTTTCTTTAGCGGCTTGCAGAATGGGTTGCAGTACAGAGTGTGTCTGCTTGGCCAGAGAAGAGGGGTGAAATCAAACGGATGATGCAGATTGCTGCAAAGGAGGTCGAACGACTTGGTGGTACAGTGGAGCTTGTCGATATTGGGATGCAACAGGTAACGGAAACACTGAGACATCGAACACAGGTGGCACAAAATGTGTGCATTTAATGAAATTTGCAAATGTATTAGGCTTTTATTGGATTCAGTCTTTTTCAAGCAAAGAGAATATCTGAAATTGAAACAGAAAATAAGAAAATACAAAATATTTTGGTGCCATTTGACAAGGAATGTTAAAATTTATTGTCATGCTGGGGATTTCAGCAAGTAATGATGTCTTGGGTGACAGCATACGCCAAGATGGATAGCTGGAATTCTTGGAAAAACTCTCTGCTTATATAGTTTAAATATATTGCATTATGTCAAAACTTTTTTCTGTATATTTTTCACCAATATGTTTTATGTTTATACTATATTAGATAGATAGATACTTTATTCATCCCCTCAGGGAAATTCAGGTGTCTAGTAATTGGTATTGGTGTTAATCCAGTTTCAGTAATTCTTGTATAGCATGCTGGCCTTATATGTGAAAGTGGGCCAAGAATGTTGAATGTAAACTATCTGTAAATAAAATATCTTTCTTTTCTTCAAATATAATTGCAAAAATAAATTTGTATCAAATCTGCTTGCATCATATTTTTAGGCTTATTTGATAAACAGCTATTTTCATTGCAGAGAAAAGCTGAAAATTCATTCTCTTTTATTGGCAAATAATGAGTAAACACATAAGAATCTAATTTGGCACATTTTTTTTCTCAAATCTAATTTATAAGATTTTGTTTTGTGTATTTCATTTTGTTAGATAACAAAGCCCCATTCTTGTGCTTTTTTACTTTTTGAAGTAAAATTTAAAAGGATTACACTATTTCTGCTATATATTGTACATATTTCATATGACATTAAACAGTATATTAGGCATTTCATGTGGACTAAAAATTTCATTTTTAAACACATCAATGTGGCATGTAGATTTCATTGTTAACAAAAATAGGTGAATTTTGTCTGTGATTTGATTGGTTAATACAGTGCATGTCAAAGGAATTGCTGCCAAAATGTTAAACATTCTTTTTAATGTTGTCCTAACAGAGTACCACGTAATGTGTACACCGAGCAAGTTACCAAAGTATTAAAGAGAGTCAGTAATATTGATGATATATCAAAACTCAAGGGACGAACGTAAAGAGAAAAGCAAAATGTCAAAAAGTAAATGCTAAACAAAGTCTTTCTTTATTACTGGTCCAGGTTGTCATTAAGTAAACCTTTAACTGCCTGGATTTAGTGACTAACAGACACCACATATCAACCCTCACTTTCTTCATAACTCTTAATTACTATTCCTACCAGCCAGGTGAGACTTTGTCCCTTCTTGTCTTCTAGAATTTAGTTTCACTTTCCTTCTGGCAGGGAGCAGGTTTTAAAACCCATCCTGGAATTACTTACGAGATGTCCTCAGAATCACATTAGCAACATTGTCCACTATTGCTGATAATGATTTGGAGAAGCAGATAGATTGATAGAGAGATGTTCAAATTAAAGAAAAAAAAACAATGTGTAAAAAAATGTATTTATATCTATTTATGTAGCTCCCTGATGGCACAGAGATTCCTCTACCACCTATAATCCTTGGTCAGCTTGGTTCTGATCCTAAGAAGAAGACCGTATGCATCTATGGCCATTTGGATGTGCAGCCAGCCAGCATTGATGATGGTTGGGATTCTGAGCCTTTCACTTTGGTGGAAAGAGATGGTAAGCAAAAATGAGATGTTGTGTTAATATGCAGTACTTATCAAGTCCTTGCCTCATGTAAGTAGGAGAGAACATCCCTTGATACACTTGATTTTTTAAAAAATTTTTTGGGGGGCAAGCCTAGTTTAGAAAGTACCACAAGAAGAATTTAAGTGTGTTTCAAAATTAGATAAAAAACAGTGTAAAGTGTGACAGACGTGATTTTAAAGATTTCAGATGCTGGTCAAATGGAATCTTATAATGAGGAATGAAACTAGATTGAGCTTTTGCAGGGTTTCATATTTCATCCAGGTAAATATAAGAAGTTGGAAAGTCTGTTTTATTGGGCTGTCTTGGAACTGCTAGTAATTCACAAATCCAGCACCCTGTGTTCAAGTCCCATGCTCGGATGTTGTCTGTGTGGAGACTGCATCATGTTCTTGCCTTATATTCGTGTCAGCTTTCCTCTGGGTATTGTGGTCTTCCTTCCACATTACCCCAGACATTCAGGTTAGGTTAACTGGCATGTGTGAGTGGGCCCTACAAAGAACAGCTGCCCTGTCCAGGGCTGTTTACCCAGTGTGTAAGGACAGGCTCTGGTCTCCTGTGAGACAGAATTGACTTAAGTGGAACTGGGAATGACTTAATGTACTTTAACAAAGTTATTCAGACACGTGATATTAGGCAGTTCCTGAAGAATTTATGAATAGCAACTGTAAATATAATTTCAAAAGAGGTTATCAGTAAATATCTAGAGTGTGTTTAGGCTGTTAATAATGAAACACATTCTTTTAAATGTTTCAGAAGTAGCACACGAGTACATCTTATTGTAATCAAGAGAAGTGAGCTAAGTGTTTAAGATTTCAGTGAAATTGCAGTAGTTTGGAGAAAGGAGACATGGTGTTTCCATCCATTCATTAATTTTCATACCTGCTCATCCTGAGCAGTTTCACCAGGAAGCTATAGCCTTCCCGGTGGTCACAAGACGGGCTCAGTTCCTGGACAGGCCACCTGCTTTATAGTTCAGGGGTTTGCATGTACTGTAAATGTTTGCTCTGCTACAGCCTGAGTGAGGTTGTACATTCTTTATATTTCTGTGTTGTTTTAATCCATGCACTCTAAGTTGGCCTCATGTATGTCTGTGCCTTAAAATGCCCGGCTGTAGACTGGAGTTTCATCTGAGGTTGATTCCTGTTTTGCAATCATTGCTTCTGGAATAGATTCCAGTTCCACAGACCCCTGTAATGAAATACATGTGTGTGGAAAATGGATGGATGAATGCGTGCTTTGCAACATTCTTTTGTTTAGAACGAGAGATGAATTCCTAATGCATTTTTAAAAATTTTTCTTAAAGGTCAAAGCACTGTGTTTTCGACTTGGTTAGTTTATATAACTTTTTCAGCTATGTTTTTATATGCACTGCTCCAGATTATCTACCGGAAGCGTGCTTTATAATGTATGCAGTTTAAGAAATCATACATAACCTGCATTCATAATGAATGCTGTCAATAGTTAGCATGTCTTTACTTGATTCTGGTAAATGTTACTCTCAGAAATTAAACTATCACCAAGCAGCAGCTTTTTTGTTTATTTTCGGTAATATTTACATTTTTGAAAGTCAGTCATTTTCTAACCCGCTTAGTCCTGAACAGGGTTATGGGGCTCTACTGGAGATGATAGGGTGCAATGCAAGGAACAAACCCTGGACATGGCACCAGCCCACCACAGGGCGAACACACACACACACACACACCCACCAAGGCCAATTTACAATCTCCAGTTCACCTAACCTGCATGTCTTTGGATGGTTAGGAAACCCATGCAGACACAGGGAGAACATACAAACTTCACACAGGGTGTTACTAATAAATATGGTATCAGAGATAAAAGGCCCAACTTTTCACTATATCTTTGTTTTTTATCTCACCTTTTCCTTGTCTGTTCTTCAAAATACAAAAATAAAAATCTTAGACATACACTTTTGTGCCCTCATTTGTACACATGCTTTTACTTTTGAGTTGTATTATTACGTCTTTCTAGCTGAGTCAAGTAGTGGATGGAGTTTAGCTCCACTGATCCTTTAACTGCACTTAAAGATAATCATTGCCTAGGCGATCTTAGTCTTGGGAAGCAACCAAAATACTTTTTCAGACTGGTGTTCACAGTCCACTTCTTATCTGAGTTCAAGGCACTTTTATGTTTATTTTATCTGCTAATGTTTGCCCTTTTGTCAATAAGACAGATACACATCAGGCTAACGGCTAAAGTTCTGGTAAAGCCGGTCTTTTAAAGGTACTGTTTAGAGGGAAGGAAAATCTGATGGATTTGTATGTTTTAAGGTTTGTGCCATCACTATATTAAGATGGTGCAGAAAAATAAAAAAAAGAATTCAAGGAAATTTGTAAAATGATACTTTTAATGTTTTGTTAGAGACACTTTTCTAGTTCTTATCAGTGTATGCTTTTACAGTCCCTTGTTCCACAATTCAACAAGGAACATCTGTAAATATCCAGAAGAAACCATACTTATCTATGCATTTAACAATATTCTTTACTTTTAATCATTAAAAATATTTTATGCACAGTTAATTAAAGCTTTCCAGAAGGTATATATACTGTTAAAGTTTAAAAAATACTGAATCCACAAAATGTAATCAGAAAATGAGAAATCTGTTTTTACCATTCATAATCTTGTGACTTGGATTGCAACACTAAGCAGGACTCTGCAACTTTCAGCTGCTTCTTAGGGCTGAATGAGTCAACAAGTTAAGTAAAAGTTATGATGATGAATTGTCGGTGTCCTCTTGGTGTTGCTTGGGAATATGAACAGGCTAGAACATGTTTGCTCTAAAGCACTGTCTATATTTCTTTGATTGGCAGACTTGACTTGATAATGTGAGCACGGGCAGGAATGTTTCCAAAAAAAAAAACGTGTTTTATGGCAAGCTCTTTATTATTTACAAATACAGATGCTATCGACTATTCTACTGTTAAGCACACAGGCCCATTATTACCCCCAACATAGCGTTTAAATGTACTTTATTGTACAATTATACAACTCTTGTAACTGTGGTTTCATAAGGTTAAATTCATTAGAAGTACGAGGGGGCACCCAAAAATAACTGGAATTCAAAAAAAAAAACAGTTGTTTTAATAATTTTTACTTACTGAAACTTTAGTCTCCTTCAAAGTACTCTCCATGTGAATGAATGCACTTGTCCCAACGGTTTTCCCACTGTCGGAAACCTTTTTGGAATTGCTGAAGAAAACATTGTCCAAGGCCTGCAGCAATTTTTCTTTGACTTCCTCCACAGTACAAAAATACTTTCCTTTGAGTTCTTTTTTCATATGTGGGAACAAGAAAAAGACGCAAGGAGCAAAGATCAGGGGCCTCATGCATAAACGATGTGTACGCACAAAATGTTGTGTACTCCTGTTTCCACGCTCAAATCGCAATGTATAAAACCTAAACTTGGCATCAAGCCACACACATTTTCACGGTAGCTCAAACCCTGGCGTATGCAAGTTCTCTGCTTGGTTTTGCAAACTTGCAGTACCCAGCAGTGCTCTTGCTCCAGTGTGGTTTCCCTTTCTTTTTAGATCCACATCCCTAACGCGGCTTTATCATATGCACAGAAATTAACCGCATATTGTTTATTAGTTTAAGGCATCTGATTGTAATTATAATGTAACAATATAATGGTCCACAGAATGGCCAAACTATTCCAAATACCATAGCTGCTTTAGTGTTGTTACTTTCACTGCACCTCTACTTTCAGCTGCTCCCGTTAGAGGTTGTCACAGCGGATCATCTTTTTCCATATTACTCTCACTGCACCACTCGGAGCAGCTGATCGGAAAGAGAATTATCGGTATAAAGCTTCAAGCACATGCTGCCTCAGCCATGCGCACAGTCTATTGAACTGCTCTCATACGACAAACGCATGTACGGACCTCATGGTTCAGAAACAGGTTCATGCCAAGAACTATAAACACACTCAATCAGTCCATCAAGTGCTCCTTATAGAACTGTTTGTACTTATAAGTACAATTACCACACTGTAAACTTGCAATACAGTTGTAATATTGCACAACCTGAGCTACTTTATAAAGCGTGTATTTACATATAATAACAATATCATTAATATGAAATGCAGCAAAATATGTTTTTAACATTATACAGATAAAATATTAACATCATTTAAATAATCTATATTGTTAATAATTAAACGAGCTGGCGCCCTGATTGTTCCTACCTTGCGCTGTATTCTTGCTGGGGCTGGTGCGACACTGGAAAGATAGATGGATAGAATAATTAAACATGTACTACGAAGATATTTGAATGTTCCTTAAAAGTTTTGATATTTCAATGTTCCTTAAAAGAGCTGATTGTGTGGCGATTGGTTACTTGGAGAAAGAAAAGGAAGGACAGGAATTTGGGTTTAGTACATTTGAAAGAGACAGTACTGCTGCAATAAATTATTTCATTGAACGTCGCGCACAGAGCAGCAAGCATCTTGCGGGAGGCAGGAACAATATATGGACGAGGCACCAGCTCGTCACTATGACTGCACCACCGTGTTCCCATGTTTAATAACATGCTTTAATTCCTATCATCATGAAAATTATGTCAAGTATACATCTCAGTATTTTAATTTATTCGGAGAGCTGTAATATCACGAATGTAAAGGATTGTGTCCTGTCGGAGGAAGAGAAAGCCCATTTAAGAAGCACCTAGTGATACACACACACAGAGCACATAGAAGAACACATACAAAACAAAGCATTTAACGTGCTACTTTAGTTACGATGATATTTGAGAAAATAGTAAATTAAACGAATTAAAGAAGTTTATGATGTTCTACTTTAATGACAAAATAAACTACGTGATTAAAGTGGAAATTTCGAGATTAAAGTTGACATTTCGAGCATTTTTATCACTGTGTCCCTATTTTTTCTTTTCTCTGTACCCTAATAAGCTTTCATATGACACTCAGACGGTGGGCTATGACTCGCCTTTTCACGGCGACTTTGATATCTGACCGCTTCTTTTTTATTTTGGGCACTGTGCGACTTTGTGAACTTGAACTTTCGAGTTTCTCCGACACTCTATGTCACTCGATCAACTTCCTTTTGTTGATTATATCACTGTTTTAAACCAACAAATAGTAAGTTTTTCTTTGCCTCCACTTGGTATTCGCTGAACTTCTTCTATTTTCCCCCATGCTTTTGCCATTGTCCTTTTCACAGAAGGCTGAGCTTAAGGGCTATTTATATTGATTTGCATATTCAAAGAGGTGTAATTCTGGGAGGAGTTGGGGAGGGACAGCAGGCGCGTGTATGTGCATTATTTTTCAAGCTGACTGCGATTTATGGAGCGCAAGAACGTGGAAGTTGGCGTTTGCACAGATTTATGCATCTGGATTTTTTGTGCATACAAACATTTCCGCTTTTGTCCGTACGCCATGTTATAGTGTGAATTCTACGCACAGCATTATGCATGAGGCCCCAGGTGAGTAGGGAAGGTGGCAATAACTCCAAGACACACAAGTCAATTCAGAAATCTCTTCAATAGTCTGACGACAATCTCCGTAAATTGCATTGTGAACTTGTTCCAAGATTTTCATCATTCTTAATTGTGGAAAGTCGGCCAGATCTTGGTTGATCTTCAAGTGACATATCCCCTCGTTTGAGATGTGAAAACCACTAGTACACCTGGATTTTATTTAAAACTTCCTCTTTAAAAGCAGTTTCAAGCATCACTGCTGTTTCAGCAGCCGTTTTCCCTAAAAGAAAACAAAATTTAACGCAGACTCGCTGTTCTTTATGATCACCCATCACAAAAATCGCAGAACACGTTTAATAAGCACCAAAAAAAAAAAACATCACAGAATACCGTACAAATAATACAGAGCAACTGCACTTGGCAGACTGCTGCAGAATACTGTAAATGTGCTACACCTAGCGGCAGAATTCGCAACTAAGTCGGGATTGCGTGCCAGGTACAGATTCTAATTATTTTTGGGTACCCCCTCGTATACTTTATGAAAATACCAGCTTAAATGACAGTCTTTTAAAATGCCATGACACATCTTAATGTAGTACTTTAAGTGACTTGTTGAAACAAATCTGACCTAGGCAGGGTCCAGAGAGTTTTTTGAGCATTTGTTCACAATTCTGCAGAATCGTCAGTTATGTTTACATTTTTATATTGACTCTGAAAGTTTGCAACAAGATGGTTAGAGATTAGTGTTGCTGCCTTACAGCTCTAGCAATCAAGTTTTAAATCTTGGCCTGGGTCTTTTGTGTGTTCTCACCATTTTTTATCCAGGTATTCACAATGCTTTTCATGTCCCAGGGATATGCAAGTTATGTTATGTGGTGGTTATAAATTTGACCTGGTAATAAGTATGATGGTTTACATGAGAGGGCTGTTGTGAAATACAGTAATCCCTCCTCCATCGCGGGGGTTGCGTTCCAGAGCCACCCGCGAAATAAGAAAATCCACGAAGTAGAAACCATATGTTTATATGGTTATTTTTATATTGTCATGCTTGGGTCACAGATTTGCGCAGAAACACAGGAGGTTGTAGAGAGACAGGAACGTTATTCAAACACTGCAAACAAACATTTGTCTCTTTTTCAAAAGTTTAAACTGTGCTCCATGACAAGACAGAGATGACAGTTCTGTCTCACAATTAAAAGAATGCAAACATATCTTCCTCTTCAAAGGAGTGCGCGTCAGGAGCACAGAATGTCACATAGATAGAGAAAAGCAAACAAATCAATAGGGCTGTTTGGCTTTTAAGTATGCGAAGCACCGCGGCACAAAGCTGTTGAAGGCGGCAGCTCACACCCCCTCCGTCAGGAGCAGAGAGAGAGATAGAGAGAGACAGAGTTTGTTTTTCAATCAAAAATCAATACGTGCCCTTCGAGCTTTTAAGTATGCGAAGCACCGTGCAGCATGTCGTTTCAGGAAGCAGCTGCACAAAAGATAGCAACGTGAAGATAATCTTTAAGCATTTTTAGACGAGCGTTCGTATCGTCTAGGTGTGTGAACAGCCCCCCTGCTCAATCCCCCTACGTCAGGATCAGAGAAAGTCAGCGCAAGAGAGAGAGAAAAGTAAGCTGGGTAGCTTCTCCGCCATCTGCCAATAGCGTCCCTTGTATGAAATCAACTGGGCAAACCAACTGAGGAAGCATGTACCAGAAATTAAAAGACCCATTGTCCGCAGAAATCCGCGAACCAGCAAAAAATGCACGATATATATTTAAATATGCTTACATATAAAATCCGCGATGGAGTGAAGCCGCGAAAGGCGAAGCGCGATATAGCGAGGGATCACTGTAAATGTGATGTTTATTAAGAACACTAGGGGGCTTTGCCCCCTGCTCGCTCTACTTGCTATTCCCCGCTGGCCAGAGCTATGCGCAAGCCACTTCACGTCTCTGCTGGTCGCGTATGTGGATTTCAATTTCACCAAACAACAAATCTTAATTCTCGCGGATACGCCTCTTCATTGGGAAGAAACACTACTTTTCCCTGATGGCAACACGAATTAGGCAATCTATAAGTCTCTAACTTAAAGTTTAAATCTGAACAATATATTCAATCTCTTTTCGCTGTTCCGTTATTTCACCGAGTAATAATTTCTGTTTGTTTGCGCTAATGCGATCTTTACTATCATTTTTTGAGACTTTCGACTTTTAGTACTTTCATTATCTCTAACCTGCTGTGCATGTGTATCGCGCCAACGGTTTTGAATTCTTTACGACGTTCTACTTTGTCATCTACTCTTTGTCTTTTATTTCCGGCTGCGGGGCGTAGTTAAATCTTTTGGCACAAAGTCTCGTCTTGTGGGATGTGAAAGTATCTCTTTGAAAAAGTCACGTCTCGTCCCAGGCTAAAAAGTCACGTCTCACCCCAGGATTTTTTATTATAATAGAGAGATGTGGAAAGTCATCATCATCATCAGTGGTCTGTCCTCATTATGGGTGCTGGTTCTTAAGGGTCTCAGCGTGAGTAAAGAGGGCATTTCTAGACCCATATATTTTTGTGTGATGTGGATAAGGGGAAATGGTGGTTACTGGTTGTGTCTTTTGACAGGAGTTCTCTTCTTTTTTTTTTTTTTGAGCCTGAGCTTGATTTCTGCAGCACAGTGGACATTTTGACATGCGGTACTCTCACAAACAAGTTTTTTCTAGATTGCCCTGTTGATTGCCGACACCACCAACTGTTGAAGATGTTTGTGCCACTTTATATTTTTTTTATATTGTCCTCATATCTTTTTTTTTTTTTTTTACCTCCTTGTGCACAACCACCTGTAAGTGAAGCTGAGTAAAGGACTTGTTTGATCACAAGTGAGATATGACCTGTCCTACGCTGGTGTTGAGAGATGGTGGCAGTGACGGTAGGGATACTGACCTCTTCTAGTACTCTGGAGTTTATATGTTTGTCCTCTCAGCTAATGTTGAGGATATTTCTGAAGCATTTTTTTTGGGTGGTATGTACTACAGCTCTATATACTAAAATTTTTGCCATGGCCTGGAGGACTCTGTTTTCAAAGACCCTTTTTCTTAGTCTTGAGAATGCCCTACTGGCAAATCCAAGCCGATGGTGTATTGCATCATCAGTATCTGTTTTCGAGGATGGTAGGCTGCCGAAGAGAGTATAAGATATCAAAAGGCAGATCATTTAAATAAAATTTAATAAAAGGCATCAAATAATAACAGCAAAAGATGAATGTCGAGCTTTAAAAATGATAAAAAGTCTACTTTGACTGTCAATACAAATTAAAACAAACTTGTCTTGTAAATAAGTGTAGTAAGCAAGTACAGATTGACTTTGCAGGTGGACAAAAGCATAAATTCCTAGGAACTCTGAAAATGAAAACTACTGTACACCATAATGCACTGCTTCTTGACAAGACTTTCAATTTGCAGCTCTATGGGTATGTTTAAGCACATACTTTATAACACATACTTGATTAGGTAACACTATTCCATATTTACCCCCTTTTTATCCAAAGGATAACCAGTATATGAGGTTGTAGATTCAAAATATGGAAGATTCTGAAGAAAAGATAAAATTATTTCAGCCTCGATTTAAAGTATGGCAGATGCAGAAGGGGGGCGGCACGGTGGCGCAGTGGTAGCGCTTCTGCCTCGCAGTTAGGAGACCCGGGTTCACTTCCCGGGTCCTCCCTGCGTGGAGTTTGTATGTTCTCCCCTTGTCTGCGTGGGTTTCCTCCGGGCGCTCCGGTTTCCTCCCACAGTCCAAAGACATGCAGGTTAGGTGGATTGGCGATTCTAAATTGGCCCTAGTGTGTGCTTGGTGTGTGGGTGTGTTTGTGTGTGTCCTGCGGTGGGTTGGCACCCTGCCCAGGATTGTTTCCTGCCTTGTGCCCTGTGTTGGCTGGGATTGGCTCCAGCAGACCCCCGTGACCCTGTGTTCGGATTCAGCGGGTTGGAAGATGGATGGATGGAGATGCAGAAGGGACAAAAGGAGCAGTGACAGACACCTTATTACTGAAAACGGTTCTTTTACAAATGAAGGAAATACAGAACAGGTATCAAAATGACTTAAAAATAATGCATCATTTTCCGGCCCCAAACCAGAAGACAGTCAGTTAACCAGTAATAATTGTCCTCCCCTGAAAAGAAAAGGGTCCTGTTTCAGTCGTTTGTTGTGTGACCAATGTGATCAGCTGGGGATGTCCGATATAAAGAAACATCGGGAGTGAAGGGCAACATGGACAGCTGATCACTACACAGTTGCTCCTTTTACCTCCCACCAAAATATCCAGAGACGATTTTAAAGAGTAACAGCCCTCTCATTGATTTGAGCCACTGTCTCTGCAGTGACGTTGGCCGCCACTTGTAGGGCCTGAGCAAGTTCATTAATGAAGCTTCCAGAAGGTTTAAATGTTGCACTTGCAACCTTGTTGAGGTTTTCTGCATTGTGGCCAATTTTGAAAACTGTGTGACTTGGTATTATTCTGAGAAATTTGAAATATAGATAAATGAATGGCAATAAAAGGGCGCGGTACTTGGGTGCGTGATTTTAAATATTTTATTTTGCTGTAGTTATGTAGCTAATTACTACTTTCATTTCGAGTCATATATGGTGTGGTTTTGCTTTGTCAACTAATGTATTTTTATTTATTCTATTTATTTTAGGGAAGTTGTATGGAAGAGGATCAACAGATGACAAAGGCCCAGTCCTAGCTTGGTTTAACTGCATAGAGGCTTATCAAAAAACAGGAAAGGTAAAATTGTATGTTACAGCATTTTAATGCTGCTTCAGCTCTTAGATAAAGTTACCTATTAGGTTAAGGTACAATTTGTGCAGCCTTCTTTTCAAGGAACGTTTTATGATGTTATCTGAAACGAGATAATATTTTTAATACGTTGCAATTACTAATGCAGAAGACTGAATATATACACACATAGAATTAACAAGAATAGGAAAATGCTCTCTCTCTCATTTGTGTTTCTTATCATGGAAGTAATAGAGCAGTTGTCTCAATTGCATGTTATGATATTCACCCTTCCATGCATACTTATGATAAAGCTTTCAGACTTATTTTATCACTTCTTTTGCATGCACACTATGGAAGGTGGAATCTATGCAATAATGTAATTTCCATTAGGGCAGGGAGCCATTTATTGTCTTAGACCATGAAGGAGTTAATTAATAAAGGTCACAATTGATTTTAGCATAAAGAGCAGCCCGCCTGTCTTTTTACTTGCTTAGTTTTGAATTTCTGTGAATGAAGGACATTGTGTTCGTTGAAGGAGCTGAGCTTTTGTTTTGGGAATGCAGGTGATGGGCCTTCAGACCGATACAAATTAAACAAGCTTCTGCTAACATTCAAGGCCTTTAATTATGGGAACACTAGGCAAGCTCTCATATAAGTGTGTATAAATTTAGGCTAAATAAGCATTTAAGTATATGAGGGGGGTACCCAAAAATAACCAGAACTGGAAAAAAAATGCTTTAATAATTTCTACTTACTGAAAGTTTAGTCTCCTTCAAAGTACTCTCCATGTGAATGAATGCACTTGTCCCAACGGTTTTCCCACTGGTGTAAGCATTTTTGGAATTGCTGAAGAGGAACGTTGTCCGAGGCCTGCAGCAATTTGTCTTTGACTTCCTCCACGGTACAAAAACGCTTTCCTTTGAGTTCTTTTTTTATTTGTGGGAGCAAGGAAAAGTCACCCAGAGCAAGATGAGGTGAGTAGGGAAGGTGGCAAGAACTCCCAAGATACACAAGTCAGTTCAGAAATCTCTTCAATAGTCTGATGACGATCTTTGTAAATTGCATTGTAAACTTTCTCAAGATTTTCTTCATTCCTAATGTGGAAAGTCGGCCAGATCTTGGTTGGTCTTCAAGTAACATTACCCGTCATTTGAAATGCAAAAACCACTTGTAGACCTGAGTTTTGCATAAGCTTCCTCTTTAAAAGCAGTTTCAAGCATCACTACAGTTTCAGCAGCTATTTTCCTGAAGAAAAAACAAAATTGAACGCAGACTTGCTATTCTTTATGATCACCCGTCACAAAAATCGCAGAACACGTTTAATAAGCACCAAGAAAAACCGACATGGAATAGCGTACAAACAATACAGAGCAATGCCCCTTGGCAGACTACCACAGAATACTGTAAGTGTGCTACACCTAGCAGCGAAATTTGCAACTAAGTTGAGATTGCGCGTCAGGTACAGATTCCTGTTATTTACTGTATGTGTGCTACACCTAGCAGCGAAATTTGCAACTAAGTTGAGATTGCGCGTCAAGTACAGATTCCTGTTATTTAAGGGTACCCCCTTGTATATGTCAGTGCTTCTTTATGATTTATAATAAATAGTTACAGCAGAGTGTATTAAACTAATTAGCCATCAGCTAAGTAAGAATTAATTGTTAAAGGCTTATACTTTTCTTTTATTGAAAGTAGCCAGGATGCACCATGCCAAGGCTTTCCACAGCTTAATAATAATAATAATCATTCTTTGCATTTATATAGCGCTTTTCCTCACTACTCAAAGCGCTCAGCAAATTGCAGGTTAAGGGCCTTGCTCAAGGGCCCAAACAGAGCAGAGTCCCTATTGCCATTTACGGGATTCAAACCGGCAACCTTCCGATTGCCAGGTGCAGATCCCTAGCCTCAGAGCCACCATTCCGCCTGCCGCTTAGCCCTTATCAGTGAAGTTGCAAGCTGCCACCTGACTGGCACGGCTGACTATTATGTTAGCCTTAAGGAATGCTAGTGCAGCAAGTAAACATTAATTGAATTATTAATTGAGAAGTCCAGTTTTCACAGTTGTTTTCTACTGAGTCCAAAGTAGTGGTGAGAACTGATTAACCAAATGCCATCAATCTCGAACAGCTCAGAATTAGGGAAGAGTATTTTAGGTGATGCTCACCTCCAGGTGGCAAATATGTCCTTTGAGCCAAAGGGATTTTTATGAGAAGATGGACTGGGAGGGTAAATTGTTATGAGAAAGTTCACAGTGGCAAGGATATTGTTATGAGAGAGTCTGCTACACCAGGTGATTGTTGTGAGAAAAGGTGCTGAGCTGAGGTCATTATCATGAGAAACCCTGTAAAGCAGATGATGGGAAACGGTGTGAAGGGGGGATATTTTGTGATAAGAATTGTAATAAATTTGAGGCTCATCGAATGCTCTGGGCTCATTTCACTGAATTGAGAGTACCATTCTGCCTCCACATCCTGAAGTCTCTGAGTACCTTCTTTGAACAGCGTGTTTCTGCCGCAAGAACACCTACTAGAATTTTTTACTGTGTGGTGCCTTCAGTTTTTACTGATGTCATTCTCCATTTTCTTTCCTTCTTATTTCCAGATGTGTTTAACAGTTGTTGTCACCTGTTTGAAGAGTTTTACTAGGGTGTTCATCACAAGAGATGAAATTAAAATTGTATAATTTTTCTTCTATTCATATGTTATGAATTACATTTTTTTTTCTTGACAGCATAATTTAGTTTTCCATTTGTTTGCTTTTTAAAAAAAGGAACTGCCCATCAATGTCAAGTTCTGCTTAGAGGGAATGGAGGAATCCGGCTCAGAGGGGCTTGACAGTCTTGTCTTTTCCCGCAAGGACACCTTTTTCAAAGGCGTCGACTTTGTCTGCATATCTGATAATTACTGGCTTGGAAAAAGCAAACCCTGCATCACATATGGACTCAGAGGGATCTGCTATTTCTTTATAGAGGTACAAATACAATTAATTATGTCTTAAGTAGATGTGTTTGACTAAAAGATCCATTGTAAAAACATCCATATGTGCTGCAGCCCAACATGCCAATGTTAGAACAGGCAAGTCTTTTTCAGTGCTTCTGTTCCTGTTGCCAAAGTGAAAAAATAATAACCGATTGTTAAGACTGGGCAGTCTGGGCTTTACTTGACGTTCAAGGTGATGTTTTGCATTTTAAAAATTGTGTGCCTGGGGTATAATAGTTGAATTTTGCTTCAGACGAAACACTGGAAAAGGTAACGAGAAACCAAAGCAGAGTTAACAATTAGAAATGAAACAAAGTATTTTTGCACTGTTCATTAATGTAATTGTGCAATATTATTTCAGTTTTAAGTTTAGTTTTAGCCAGACAATTTCAATGCCTTAAAATTTCTTCAGTAAATAACATTCTTCCAAATTCAGTTCCATTTAAATCATGGTTTCAATTTAATTTTGACATGTCAAAAAGTTTGGTTTGTACCTGAGAGCACATTTGAAATGCGCCCTGATCTTATTCCAAATAGAACCTGGTTGAATTTATTTTTAGAGACATAACATCTCTAATCCAGGGCAGCATTGTGGCAGAGTGGTAGCACTGCTGCCTCTTCAGTAAGGAGGACTAATGGAGTTTGCATGTTCTCCCCGTATGTGAATGGGTTTCCTCCGGGTGCTCTGGCTTCCTCCCACAGTTCAAAGACAGGCAGGTTAGGTGAATCGGTGTCTCTAATTTTGCCCTAGTGTGTGTTTGGTGTGCAAGTGTGTGTGTGTGTGTGTGTGTGTGTGTGTGTGTGTGTGTGTGTGTGTGTGTGTGTGTGTGTTCGTTTGTTCTTTCTTGTGCCCTGTGCTATATGGGGTAGACTCCAGCCTGTCCCACGACCCTGGTCTGGATTAAGTGGATTAGAAAATGACATGACAAGACATGCTCAATTTTGGCTGCACAATTCACCCATAATATTAAAACCAAAAGTAATGTGTCACTGCAGCATGATTTGCATACATTTGTAAAACTTAACCAGCCAGTCCCTTTGGTCTGTTGCTGTTCAGTAGAATGTGGAGGAAAATGGTCCACAACAATAAGAACAGTTTATGTTTTAAAAGACTTAACCACCTGCACCAATCGTTGGAATGAAAACTGCAATGCATTTTCTTATTACATGCATTGCAAAATAAAAAACCAATTGATGGTGCATTGTAAACACTAATGTTGACTACGCCGAAGTCTACATTGATTACTTAGGTTTGAACCTGTCTTAGATGGGTAACACAGCTAGTGTGAATATAATGTGCTCTCACTGTGCCCTATGAATTAAAGCCAAAAATGCAAGTGAGAAAGGAGTGATTAACAATTTTCTATTTGCTGTAGGACAGTACAAATGAAGCAGTGAACACAAGGGCTTTGTTTCCAAATCAAGTCCACTTTATTAATTCTCTGTGAAAGGAAAAAAATAAAATGAAAATCACACAAACCCAAAAAATCCATGCAAAGTAGGTGTGAAAGCCTTACATGATTCTCCAAGAGTCTAGTTATAGAAGTGGTTGATCTTTTTATTTTATACAGTCTAACGATTTCTATTTTACCATGACCGTGCACTAGATGGAGTTTAGGCACAAACAGGCCATGAAGTACTTGTTGGTGCTGGGGGTGTACTTTATGCTCTTGAATGGGACCTGATGCAGTTTTTGTCAGGTGGCATAATTGACTCATGTTATTTCAAAGTATCATCCTACTTTTTAATGTTTGTTTTTTTAGATTTAATATTGTTGTAATCTGACATTAAAATTTTATATTTGTTGTTGGTTTTTAACCAGTAATCATATATTAAATTGTAAAACCAGGGCTAATACATAAATAATGACATGGCACTTTTCTCTTTGTTCTCTTTAGACTGTTGCTATCAATGGAAGTAATAAACATGGAAAAAACTGCTACTACTGAAACAAAAATAATAATAAATAATAATAATAATAATGAATAATATTTAAAACATCATTAAGGTGTCGCATGTAATAATGGAGCATTTTGTCTTTAGGTGGACTGCTGCGACAAGGATCTTCATTCGGGTGTGTTTGGTGGATCGGTGCATGAAGCCATGACTGACCTCATTGCACTTATGGGTAAAAAATATAAAATGTATTTGTTGATCACAAAAGTTTTAAAACAATGAAGAAGTTATGAAGTTAATCCAGCATTTCAGTTAATTCATTTAGGGAAGTTAATAGTTTCTAAATATTCTCAATATTTTGCTGTTATTTTAATTAGTGATTCAACATTGCCTAATGCATTTTAAGCCAACACATTCTCTATTATTTTGGTGTAATTTTAATAAGTAATTAAACAATGCTTACTTTTCTTTAATTAAATACTTTTAAAATAATTATATGTTCATTTATAATATGTGTTAGCAATATCATCTTTTTCACTACACAGGTTCAGCCGTGGTTTTGTAATTCAGTTGCTTTTCCACAACAAACTTATAAACGTCATGTTGTTTTGCCTCAGAGGGTTTATTCTTGTTTCTACAGGGTCTTTGTCCACTGATACAGGTCTATTGTTATGTTTCAGTTACCATATATACTCGCGTTTAAATTCTTCCGCGGATAAGTCGGGGCTTGATTTTACCGTATAATTTCTGGTATTTTATAATGTTGGTCGTATAAGTCGAATATGGAAAACTCATGCTGTTGGTCCAAGAGATTATGATATGCTAACGCCCACCTGAGAGAGGAAACATGGAGCACACAGCCTTTTTATTTCTATGTATTGTGCCTACGTGACCACACGGTAATATCCGAAACTATTCCGAAGCGACGTTTGCACTATTTAGTGTTTTTTATATCTCATAACCTCATACACCTTTTATCGTAAGAGCATCCCTTATCTATGATGGAGTGTTCGATCAGAAGAAATTATGAAGCTGGTTTTAAATTAAAAGTCGTTGAAGTGGCGAAAGAAATTGGTAACTGCGCTGTTGCAACAAAAATCGATGAGTCTGAGAAACTGGTGCGAGATTGGTGGAAACAAGAAGATGTAAAAAAAAAATTAAAAAAAATTTAAGTGTCATATTTTTAAATGGCCGTATAAGTCGGGGTCTGATTTTATGATCGCTTTTTCGGGTTTCAAGACCCAACTTGTATGCGAGTATATACGGTAACTTCATTCCTCACAGTATTCACTTTATTGCTAATAGAAGATTTCCCAATTCATTAAATACTAATATTACAATTTTGACGCATTGCATCTATTTTCTTTCATACTGTACACTCCTGTCTATTAACATTAGTTTGGTTGTGTTTAACTTGTAGGGTATTTTTGCTCTTGTGAATTAGGAGAACAAATTGATGTACACAGACAACTACCTTGCGTTACAGCATGCCGTCTTTCCATGGCACATTTCTTTGGTACAGGGAAACAGGACAAATGATCACCTTCTAGTAGTATCTACTAATCATGATGATCAGCAAATATCGCCAAAGCATTATTCGCAGCGAATTTCCTGCATTCGCCAATGTTTGTTGAATTATTTTCTGATAATTCGGCCGTTTTTGGAGAACTTTTTCCCTAGCGCCCCATAATGCTTTGTGAGGCTAGCGCAACATTGGCTGAGACTGGCCCCCGGGTATATAATACTGATCATTTGCATTACAGCCTCAAATAAGTAAATAATGCAGGTTCTCAAATTTTTATTTTTATGGAACATATACAGCATAAATAACAAATTATCTTTGCTTGAACATGCAGGTTGATCTTCGAGTTCCACATCAGTATAATAGAAGCAGGGTTCGTGCCCTATGCATGCATAATTAGCCACGTGGAGATGATAAACAAACATTGAAGGAGCCTTATGCGCCCGTCCCCTCCAAAAACAGGAGACTATGAAGTAATAATAATAACGAAACATTTATTACTATTTACAAGATGTTTCTATCTTTTTGTTTGATAGAATAAAAAGTGCAAAGCATCAGCACAAACAGTTAAGAGAGCCTTCAGTGTGACCTCAAAAAAAATAGAATGAGCCTTCGCACAGATTCAATCATGACATGCCACTTTGAATTTCCTGCCATTTAAAGACCTGTTTTTTTGACTTTTGACTACGATTTTGTCATTTCTGCTTTGTTTTGATGAAATATATGATTGCGCATCTCTGACTGCATTTTTCCCTCTTTGATCTCTTGGTGGCACAGTTATGCAGTGGTTGGCACTGCTGCCACACAGCTGAAGTCACCTTTTTGACCACAGTAATCGGTCTAGTATAGTTAGCAGACATTTCCCTAGCCTTCAGGGACACTTTGAAGATTGCACCATTATAATCCAGTCAAATCTCATTCAGTTAGTCCTTCCCCGTTGACTTCAATGCATTTCGCAGAGTTTGGTGATATTCGCAAACACTTCCGTGATTTCTCCGAACTCGAGGCAAAGTGAACACTGTGACGTTCGCTCTTCACTATTCACTAACAGTCTCAATGAACCTCAACCCACATTCTGACTTGCCTGAAAATAAGTCATGTGATCCCAGTGAGGAAACTTTTCCCCCTGGAAATAAGCTAAATAACGTAAAAAGTTACACACAGCATCAATCAATCTGAAGAAGAAAATTAGGATAAAGCACTCTTAGCAAATAGCAACAAAACTTGCACCAGAGAAAAAAAGAAAATATATTTAAACCATACCCTGGAAAGACCTACCCTTTATACGATGTAGTAAGTCCTGTGTATTTAACCTAGCACAGCAAAGCCTACCGATTTCAAAGGGATGACTAGGAAGAGGAAGCATAAGAGAAGAAGAGAACTGAAACCAAAAATCAGTCCTATATTTCATCACGCCCAAACTGCTAATGAAAGAAACGAAGTATGAAAATGTCATAAACTAGGAAGTCTAAATAGCAATACTAATGCACACACAAAGTTTGTTTTATTTTTGTTTGGATATCTGCAAACTCAGATGATGAAGCCAATGGCATACTGATTGTTGTCTCATCTTGATGACTGCAACACAAAATTTCAACCCACAGGGATAAACAAAATGGTGATGAAAATGATGCAATTCTCATTCTCAAGTCTCATAACTATATAAAAATGCAATAATATTTTCTAGTTGTCTGAAAACAATTTCTGTAATTAAATGCAAAAATTAGACTTGGCGCCTCAAAAACTCATAATGAGAGTTAACCATTAATAAAAAAGGCTTAACGAGTGTACAGACATTTTCCAAAGTACAGAATCATGACACCTAGTGCTGCTCCCTGTATGCTCAACCCTCAAAGCTGAAAAGCAAGCAAGTGGAGTTAAATTTACTTTATATAAAACCATTAATACAATTTAAAAATCCTAACATTTTTCTTATGATAAACAAAGTGCTTACAAAATCTTTGCCTATGATGCGCAGTCTTCATTTTTTAATTCTTTTGTTTAATTTTTTTTGGGAAATTCTTCCTGCGGTAACAGATTTATATTGGCTATGTCATTTAAAAGTAGTTTTGTATAACACTGAGGATGTTGAACATTTCAAGTTTGTGCATGATAGCATTTAGTGTATTTTTTATATTAAACAGATATCTTTTGAAAACATAAAATCAAAGATTCTCAAATTAAGTATTTAGTTATATTTGGAGAACTACAAATGTTTTGAACCGTATAGTAGGTTGCACCTTCTCCCCATATCTGGATGTGTTTTTTCCGGGTATTTTGGTTTCTTTTCCTATTCCTAAGTCAGTCCTTTTAGGTTTACAGTAATCCCTCGCTATATCGCGCTTCGCCTTTTGCAGCTTCACTCTATCGCGGATTTTTATATGTAAGCATATTTAAATATATATCGCAGATTTTTGCTGGTTCGCGGATTTCTGCGGACAAATGGGTCTTTTAATTTCTGGTACATGCTTCCTCAGTTGGTTTGCCCAGTTGAATTTCATACAAGGGACACTATTGGCAGATGACTGAGAAGCTACCCACTTACTTTTCTCTCTCTGTCTCTTGCACTGACTTTCTCTGATCCTGACATAGGGGGATTGAGCAGGGGGGCTGTTCGCACACCTAGACAATACGGACGCTCGTCTATAAAATGCTGAAAGATTATCTTCACGTTGCCTACCTTCTGTGCAGCTGCTTCGTGAAGCGACATGCTGCACGGTGCTTCGCATACTTAAAAGCTCGAAGGGCACGTATTGATTTGTGCATGTTTGTTTTTCTCTGTCTCTCTCTATCTCTCTCTCTCTCTTTCTCTGCTCCTGACAGGAGGGGGTGTGAGCTGCCGCCTTCAACAGCTTTGTGCCCGCGGTGCTTCGCATACTTAAAAGCCAAACAGCCCTATTGATTTGTTTGCTTTCCTCTCTCTTTCTGACAGTCACTGCTCATGACGCGCACTCCTTTGAAGAGGAAGATATGTTTGCATTCTTTTAATTGTGAGACGGAACTGTCATCTCTGTCTTGTCATGGAGCACAGTTTAAACTTTTGAAAAAGAGACAAATGTTTGTTTGCAGTGTTTGAATAACGTTCCTGTCTCTCTACAACCTCCAGTGTTTCTGCGCAGATCTGTGACCCAAGCATGACAATATAAAAATAACCATATAAACATATGGTTTCTACTTCGCGGATTTTCTTATTTCGCGGGTGGCTCTGGAATGCAACCCCCCGCGATGGAGGAGGGATTACTGTACTCGTCTAAAATGTCCCGTTGTGAACAATTGTGTGCTGGTGCCCAGTCTATTATTGATTATGTGCCTGATGATGCTTAACCCTCATATTGGATAAGCTGGTTCAGAAATTCTTTTTTTTTTAATTTTATTGATATTATGTGAAGAAAACAACATTCTATAAAATCATGTCAAACTTCACTAAACCATAATTCAACCCATGCCCGACAGTTCAGAGATTCGACCGATAGGAGAAAAGATGTTATTTTTTCAAAGAATTATAAAATGTCTAAAGATGGTCATTGTGTTTTCCAGCAAAACAGAATTATAATAGGTTGGTGCAGCCAGGTAAGAGTTATTCTTGCTTCAGCTGTTTAGGGTTAGTAATCTAAACTGTCATTTTAATTATGAGTAGAATGTTGTAGCATAAGAACATATGACATTTGACAGTAGATGAGTAGAGGCCATACTGTCCATGAAGTTTGGTTAAATAAATGATAACTAAGCCTCCCCATTATCTCATCCAATTAACAGATTTCTGATTTGGGTACAGTGCATATATTTCTGAAAAGGAGTGCTTCCTAACTTCATTTTTAAATTGCACTTCTCTTTAATTTCCATAGTTGTCCCTGAGTAAGTGACACACTTCTGTATTTACCTGAAAGAATTCTGATGGACCAAGTGTATCAACAGTTTTAAGAATATTGAGGATCTGGCTTAGGCCTTTTTGCATCCTTCTCTGTTCAAGAGTAAAGCATTTTAAATCCCTTAGTCTATCAGAGTAAGGAAAGCTCGTTAGTCTAGGGGATTCACTATATTGCTCAGCTCTTCGCAGCCTTTAAACTTGCTCTGTCTTTATAGTAATGACTAGGTGTGCTACCTGTCTACAATGTGTTGAAATCTCAGAAATCAACGTAGACCTTAGCTGTAACATTTGTAGTGCAACTTCTATTGGAGTGTATTTTGTAATGCATATTATAATAAAATGCATTGCAATTTTTAATTCCAACAAATGGCGTATCACAAACTTTTGTAGTAATAAAATGCAATCCTCTGAATGTTTGATGTGCCTATATACAGTATCTGTTAGGCTATTTGGTATGGGATTCGTAAATGCAGTGTTAATATTTGTGATGCACCATTTGTTGGAAAGACAAAAGCAATGCATTATATTAGTACAAATGTTTGTAAGGGCACCATCTGTTGAAATGACAGAGACATAACAACTGGGTGGACACACAGTTACACAGACACACACTTGTTCTTTTATTAAGTTGGAAGAGAACTTCGCTGCTCACAGTGCTCTATTCCAAATGTAACGTCCAATGGTTAATACATTATTTTCATTTTTTCAGTAATTGTGTCTGCACATTGTATAGAGTGATGTATCAACATAAATCCATAAATTATTTTCAGAGATTGCTTCCTATAGGCCAGTGTCACCCATCTTGTATTTATAATTAATGTCCCTACTGTGTCTGTAAAGCACTTTGCTCTTTTCTACATGAAACCATTATTATGCAGACATTTGCCCAGTTTTAGTTTTATTGTTTTCTGTGATATTTTACAAGTTTCCTAATACAGAGTCCATAATCTAAGTGTGAATTGGAGTAAGTCTAAGCATAGACCCCTGACAGACTCCACTGGGGGTCTCCTTTTCTTATAAGTACTCTTTTTCTCCAACTTGAAATTCAAGAATCAGGTAAATAGGGTAAAAGAAAAACTTGTTCATGTCAATAGCAAGGAATGTGAAATTATCTTGCCCGGCAAGTATATCTTTGAAAACCATTGTTAAAAGTCTAACTTAAACAAACTTTGATCATTTGTTTTCATTAAACAATTATTTAATCAAAAGAGAAGGAATAGGTAAACATTGATAAAATCTCAGTATCCTTGACAAGAGTTTGTTTAAGGTTATTTAGTAGAGCGTTGTGCTTTCCTCCTAATGGTGTAATTTATTTAAGTTTAGAAGTTTTTTTAAACCCCTTTTAACTTTTTATACATTTTATTTATATAGACTCACTTTTGGATAAGAAAGGCAAAATTCTTGTCCCTGGAATTTATGAATCTGTGGCTCCGCTGACTGACGAAGAGAAGAAGCTTTATGAGAAAATTGACTTTGACTTGGAAGAATACTGCAAAGATATTGGCACCTGTAAACTCCTGCATGAAACAAAGGTATAATCTTCTATATGTACAGTTATGAACTTACTTTTTGACATTTTATGGCGCTGCACTTGAATGCTTCTTATATGTATGTAAAAATCTGTGTTTTTCACATACAGTAACACACTACATAATGTCCTTTGGATCCCTACTTTTTTGTCCTGTAAAAATGTGTATAGAAAGAGAATGATGCAAAGTACGGTAATAATGAGAACATTCCACTCAGCCCAACAACCTCACCATTCGTGCTTATCGAGATTCTCCAAAGTAACATCAAGTCAAGCCCTGAAGCTCCCTAAAGTCCTACTGTCTGCCACACTACTTGTCACTTATCCCTGGTGTCTGTGGTTCTCTGTTTGAAGTGTCCCCACGTTCTTGTTGAAGGATTTACTTTAAAGTAACAGTAGGCATCCCCAGTGCCAGTTCCCCTCCTAATTTTAAAACCTTCAAATATGCCACCTCTTAATTCCCATTTGTTTAAACGGGCAGTTCCCAAGCTTCAGTGCTTCAGCACTAACCCGATGCCCGATTTATACCCGTGATCACTCACTTTCTCTGTCGCCTTCACTTTATACAGCACATATCCTGGAAAACTGGAATTAGAGATACCTTGTCTAGCCGGTGAGATATCCTCAACACAGTCTTCAAGGTCGTTCGATGGACTCCCCTGGTCAGTGTTGTTGACGAAACAGAAATATCTTGTGACAAGACATAATAGTTAAATAGCATTCATGCTTGATACATCGAGTCATTTGCTACAGTTACTTTCCATTATCTCTGTAGGAGACGACAGTATATAGAGCTACAGCAAATTTTGGAACATTCTTTTTTTCTTTGTCATCTGTCAAATTTTCTCTCATTGGCTGCAGGTATGCCGGTCTCTTTGTAAAATGGCAGCATACACAGCTACAGTGATAAAAGGCTTCTCGCCATATATGTATGAGTTGCCTGAATTCTCCACACTGAATACAAATTTTGGTCCTTGAGCCCATCGAAGGAGCAAGCCCACTTATCTAGTCAAGCCAAAGGAGTGACTAACAAAAGCTTTTGACTGTAAAGGCGTATTTTCTGTGCAGCTTGAGCTCTTCTGCATTCTAATTTTATGCCTTATTGAAATGTTCATTCATAAAAGTTTAGTACACCTTGTGTTTTGGTAATGTCAGTAAAGTTTACAAACACAATTACAATTTACTGTACTCCCCTAGTGTATGGGCGGAGTGGTGGCTCTGAGGCAAAGGAGCTGTGATGGCAATCAAAAGGTTGCCGATTCAAATCTCATAAATGCCAGAAGTGTCCTTGCAAGGCCCTTAACCTGCAATTGCTTCATCCTGGGCATGATGTTAATCTGCAGGCAGGTCCTCCAATTTTGAGGGAAAACGTGGGAGTTGGGTGGCAGGATTGGCACTCCAGCCACTGTAAAAAAAAAAACAAAAAAAAAACCTCACAGTATTCCAGTGTGATAGGTGTCACCCATTGCACGGCTGCACTCCGGTCCCAATGAGGGTGGTTCGTCGTATGGTGGGTGCAACATCACACTGTAAAGTCATCACATGATCCCAGCCTCTAACCCAGTGTATGTAAATTTTCTTTTTCTGTTCATCATATCTTGGCTGCACTAATCTGTCAGTAAATATGTTTTCATTCAGGCTCTCTTGTCCAGTCATTGAGGAATTACAATTATGTTTCCTAGTTAGTTGTTCCACAGCACTAACACAGTACTGTATTTGTTTAATCTGGAGTATTGTTCCTCCTTTAATAAAATGTAATTATTACCTTAAATTTAGGAGCAAATTCTAATGCATCGCTGGAGGTACCCTTCTCTGTCACTGCATGGCATTGAGGGTGCTTTCTCTGCTTCAGGGGCTAAAACAGTTATACCAAGGAAAGTGATTGGGAAATTCTCTGTTCGCCTTGTGCCAGACATGGACCCTAAGGAAGTGGAGAAACTGGTAAGTTTAAATGTTTCATACCATCTTAGAACCACTATACATGCTGATAAGCTAGTAATTGGACCATGTACAATGGAACCTCGGGTCACGACCGTAATTCATTCCAAAACTCTGGTCGCAACCCGATTTGGTTGTGACCCAAAGTAATTTCCCCCATAGGATTGTATGTAAGTACAATTAATCCATACCGGACCGTACAAACTATGTAAATATATATTTTTAAAGATTTTTAATTACAAAAATAGTTAATTATACCATAGAATGCACAGTGTAATAGTAAACTAAATGTAAAAACATAACACTGAGAAACCCTTGAACAGAGAAAACTAACACTGCAAAAGTTCACCCTACAGCCTGTGGGGAACAGCCCGGACACAGACAGGTAGACATGATGATTTCACCACACACACGTTTATTATACAATATTTATAAGGTTCAAGTGCACAAACCCAGTGCCGCAGCACCAATCACCCCTTCAGTCCTGGCCACACAACACAATGCATTCACGGTCTCTGGTCCGCCTCCACTCCTCTCCTCTGAGCTCCGTCCTACTTCCACCCGACTCTTGCCATTGAATGGAGGGTGGCAGCCCCTTTTATACACCCCCAGATGGGCTCCAGGTGCTTCCCGACACTCTTCCGTCGACACTCCCCTGTGTGGCGGAAGTGCCAGCTGCGCAACCAGAAGGACTCCAGGTGTCCCTGCTCCTCTTCCCCCCAGCACTTCCGGGTGTGGTGGAAGTGCTGAGGTCCAGGGCTCCCAAGGCATTGGGGCGCCTACAGGATTGAGCTTCCCACCTCTGTACCCGTGGCCCCCAAAGCAACCAGGGCGGTCGCCCCCTCGTGTTCTGGAGGAGGCAGAAGCCCTCCTCTGGTCCTCCTGGGCATCCCGGCCGGGCATGAACCCCAGCCGGGTGCCACAAGCCTAACGAACTGCTCGCTGTAAACACTTTTTTTAATGAGTTTTAAGCACAGGGAAATAAATGAAAATTTGAAAAATCCTTAATTTATACAAAAACTAATCATAAACAACCAAGAAAACTAACCTTGCATGAGCCGAGTTCTGGCATGAAGGAAGTGAGCAGGAAACTGGGTGGAGAGGAGATTACAGTTTTGAGGTAAAGTCCCTCTGCGCGATGCATGTCTGACTGAGAACAATGTACTGTACAGGGATAGACTGAACACATGTGGAAATCATTGGCGCGTACGAACCAGAAGGGAAACGAAATAGAGCACAAAGAGTTCACAGCGAATGCACAGGGATGCACAGGGAGAGACTGAACACGTGCGGAAATCATCGGCGCGTACGAACCAGAAGGGAAACTGGCTTGTTTGTCACCCGAGTGTGTGGTCGTGTACAGATGCAAAAGTTTGGCGAACTTTTTGGTCGTAACCCGATTTGTACGTGTTCCGAGACGTTCGTGACCTGAGGTTCCACTGTACTATTAACTTTTTTTATTTAAATCTCCTTTTTTCACAAGTCTCTTTTTTGTCGTCTTAGATAGCCTTATGAATATTATATGATCACTAACCTTCTAAAGATGAATTGTAAATGAATTGGTCTACATATGCAAAAACAAAATTAAAGTTAAGTGTTTTATTGATAAGTGAGATTGACTGCATAATTATAATACCACACCATTAGCCCTAAACACTAATATATTCATCTAAGCGATGAAAAGGCTGAACAGCCATAGATACCAAAAGCGCCACGTGACGTGGCTGAAGACATACAATGTGCACATAAACTGAAAGCTTTTATTGCCTAACATTTTCAAACCTACTTAATCTAGCATATACAGTATACTCGCGTTTAAGTTCTCCCGCGGATAAGTCAGGGCTTGGTTTTACTGTATAATTTATGGTTTTTTATAATGTCGGTCGTATAAGTCAAATGCTTAAAACTCGCACTATTGGTCCAAGAGATTATAATATGCTAACGCCCACTTGAGAGAGTAACCGCGGAGCACACGGCCTTTTTTTTTCTATGTATTGTGTCTACGTGACCACATGTTAATACCCAAACTATTCTAAAGCGATGTTTGTACTGTTTTATGTTTTTTGTATCTCACACCCTCATACACCTTTATCGGAAGAGCATCCCATATCTACGATGGAGTGTTCAATATGAAGAAAATATGAAGCTGGTTTTAAAATAAAAGTCGTTGAAGTGGCGAAGGAAATTGGTAACTGCACTGTTCTAACAAAATTTGATGCGTCTAAAAAACTGCTGTGAGATTGGAGGAAGCAAGAAGATGTAAAAAAAAAAAAAAGAAAAATTTAAGGGTGTCATTTCTGAACGGGCGTATAAGTCGGGTCTGATTTTCTGATTGATTTTTTTAGGTTTCAAGACCTGACTTATACGTGAGTATATATATATATATATATATATATATATATATATATATATATATATATATATATATATATATATATATGGTAATTTAGCCATGCTGGGGGTCAGAGCCCACTCCACTAGGAACCAGCGGCAGTATATCACAGGGTCCACTCCCATTAACATTAACAGGGTCACTTTGGAATTGCCAGTTACCTAAAGTAATGTTGTTTGTGCATAGTTCAAACACGATCATTCCATCACTAAAATCCGCAGATGCCCAAAAGCATCACTACTCTGGGATTTAATCAATGATGAAAGTCTCTTTCAATTTCATTTTATTAGAAAAACAACTTATTTCGGGAAAGTAAAACCAAATTGAATTTCACGTGTTAAATGACTGGTTTATTTAATTTATGTGAAAGTATTTTTTTTTAAACTCCAATGGTAGGTTTTTCTATTTTCTGTACTCTTCCATATATGTTTCTATATTGCTTATTTTTCTTTACTCTTCATTAATTTGATTGGTCAGCAGTGATGTTGTATCTATTGAGTGTTACAGTTTGGCACAGCTGGGATACGTATGACACATTACACGGACTGAATCTTTAGCTTTGATGACTATCGTTTTATTTGGCCAGGCAGTAAATGAGTTTCTCCATTTAAAGTACACCTCAGGTTATTATTTCAAAAAGAAGAGTGATAACGCTGTTTCCACGAAAAACCGCACATGCGCTGCAAGAGGAGGCTGCCCCAACTGGGGAGATTCCAAAAAAACAGCAAACACACTGGAGAGATTCCAAACACAATACAGGCAGGGAAATGGAGGGTCGCTCTGATGTCAGACGGGACAGTGCCTTCCACCTTCCCTCTTCTCTCTGTGCACTCCAGGGAACCACGGGGAACACGATTGATTCCAAATAACCTAACCTGCTCAAAAAAAAAAAACCAAAAAAATGAAATGAGCATTGAGCTCAAAGTATTTTTACCAATTTATGATTTGACCTTATTGCAGTGTGTTTCTTTTGTATATTTACTTTGTGGTGAGAAGTTAAGCAAAATGACAGCTTAACTTCTCACCACATCCATAACGGCTAACATGGTATAACACCCTAGTGCTACAGATATTTACTTTGAAACAGCGCAATTTCATTAAAAAGATTAGCAGCAGCTACGAAATAAAGAAGACAACACTGCACTAACTTGTAGTGTTCCATTGCACGATTAAACATCAAAAATACAAAGAAATAACACACAAAATCCAAGAAGGAGCACTGTAAGAAACAGATTTACAAAGGTATTCATGTTTGGATGCACATTCTGTTTTGATTGTTTGTTTTCTTTTTCTCCAAAGGTTTGTTAATAAGTTGTTTGTAATCCGTTTTAGTTCTAAGTTTCTGATTCTTTTTTTTCCCCTTACTATTTTTAGGTAAACACATATTTAACCAAAAAATTTGCAGAAAGGGACAGTCCTAACAAATTAAAGGTAACTGTCGGACATGGAGCCAAGGCCTGGGTGTCTGATTTCAATCATCCTCACTACATGGCTGGCAGGAAAGCCATGAAAACAGGTATGAGTCACAGAACAGCACAGACTTTCAATACTGAGTAAGGCCTGTGTACAGAAACAGCAATTTTGGCGAGATAAGTTAAACTCATTAAGTCCAGTTCAGAGGCAAAAACAGAAGAAAATTGAAGCAAGCCTTCTTCCTTAAACCTCTTAGCTACTGGATTTTGACTTCTTTCAAGTCTTGCATTTTATTTCTTCAGTATGCATATTTTCTTTATCTAATTGTGTCTTAACAATGAAGCCAAATAATTCTTGTCATTGGCAGTGATTGGGAATGTCAGAGTGGAGTGTAAACTGCAAACTCCAAATTGTCTTTAGGTACTTGTGTATAAAGTATACTCATCCTATACAACTAACATCACATTTTAGGTACATTTAAAGCCAGAAACCTATTTCGATAACAATGGTAAAAAAGCATTTTGCTACTGGGATTCTTTCACCTGTACTTTAACAAATTACACTTGCTGACTCCAAATCTGAAAACTGTTTTCGTTCAGCACGTCCCATTTTTTAGTTACGATGTTCCAGGTCTTGGACAACTAGGGTGACTGGACAGTAAAGGCGATGCGTTTCAGCATTTAAGAAATAAGTTTGGTCTCAAGAAAAGTGAAGCCAAAATTAAGGAAAGTGTTTTTGTTGGCCCTGAAATCCGTGAACTGATGCTTGACAAGGAGTTCAAAAGGAAACTGAAGCCAACTGAATCAGCACCCTCATTCGTGCAGGTTGTCCAGAATTTTCTTGACTGTCACAGAGCAGAGAATTATACTGAGCTTGTGGAGAATCAGCTGAAAGTATATTAGCTTACGGGAGCCAGAATGTCACTGAAGACACATTTTTTACATTCTCATCTCGACTTTACTCCACCAAATCTAAGCGATGTCAGAGATGAGCATGGGGAAAGATTTCATCAAGATATAAAGGTGATGGAAAACTGATATTGGGGAAAATTCACTCCGAGCATGATGGGTGACTACTGTTGGTTCTTGCAAAGAGAGACGGATGTGCAGTACAAGTGCAAAAGCTAGGGCTCCCGATATTTTTGGGCACGCTGACCTCACTTTTATATTGAGGTTGACATAAATATGCTTTAGATAGATAGATAGATACTTTATTAATCCCAAGGGGAAATTCACACATTAACATGTTTCTGGTATCGTCTTCTGGTTTGTTTTCAGAATAAACACGTCAAAACAATTTTGGTGTTCAAACTCCAGATATCGTGTTGATATATTGATATTCAAAAGTGTCAAAACGTCAATGATATGTATTTTAAAAACTTGACATGCTAGCTTAATTCCGATTTCATATATGAAATCAGTGTAAAAAACTTAATAGAGCGCTGCTCTGAAGTTCCCAGAAGCCAACAAAAAATATTTTTTTGCAGACCAGTGTAATGGAATATTTGTCAGACAGACGAGTTTTTCTGGCTCAGGGACTGTTTCTGTGATGTGGCTGTGAGCAACACTGCAGCAGTCTTGTCTCCTATAAATACAATACCTGGTCATGCCACTTGCAGAAATTCTAGATGATTCTTCAGTAATCTGGTGTATTAATAAGGGGGCGGATAAGGCGGAGTAGAGGATGTTGTTTCTTAGTACAGAAAGGATTGTCTGCAACTTAACATGGGCAAAAACAAGCAAATCATTCTGGAATTTTGCCACACCAAAGAGCCTCAACAGCTAGTCACTATTCTGGGTGTGGACGTAGAGGTGGTGTACTACTACAAGTACTTGGGGTCCACATCAGGTCAAGTAACGCAGAGGAACTATATAAGAAAGGGCAGAGCAGGCTCATTTTTCTTAGAAGACACCCATTATTAATTCCACTGTACCATTTCTACGCTATGGTGTGTTGGGCTGGTAACAAACACTTCAAGAGAGGTCCACTGAATCAACAAGATGATCAAGAAGCCAGGCCCAGTTATGGGATGCATTGTAGACCCGCTGGAGGTAGTAGTGGAGCAGAAAATGAAGACAAAACGAAGTGCCATTATGAACAATGTTTCATATCCTCTCTCTGACACACCGGCACTGAAGACTTTCAGACCTCAAATTACTCAGCAGAAGTGTTTTAAGAAATGCTACGAGGGCTCCTTCATACCAACAGCTATACACCTTTCTAATACCTCACTGTGACTATGTCTGCTCTTTTTATTTTTAGTCAAATCCAATGTTCTCTCATGCTTTTTAAGAGTTGTGGTATGTTTTTGAGGGGGACTATTGTTGTTATAATATTAATTTATTATTATATATTATTTTAACCATCCATCCATCCATTTTCCAACCCGCTGAATCCGAACACAGGGTCACGGGGGTCTGCTGGAGCCAATCCCAGCCAACACAGGGCACAAGGCAGGAACCAATCCCGGGCAGGGGTGCCAACCCACCGCAGTATTATTATTTTAACCCTAATTTTTATTTATTGAGCTTCTGTAAAAAGCTATAAATTTACCTCTGGGGAAAAGTAAAGTACTGTCTATCTATCTAACTGTATCTTAATGCCCAAATCAGAAATTAACGAAAAAATCAGGTCCAGACATACCGCTATATTTTGAGTCATATGCAGTATCTTAGTGACACGTGCTAGTACTCCTGCCAGCAGAGAGTTGTATTAGTCAAGACGTGATGAGACCAAAGCCTGAACCAGGCGTTATGCTTCATACTCGGTAGATGTTATATAGAGTCAATCTGTGATACTGAGAGACCGTTGCAATATGGTGATTCCCAGTGGCTGGGGAACTTCTAAATTGGAAAAATATCATTTAATATCTGTGCGATCCTCTCTCCCCCCACACTCCTCTGTCATTTTAATATATTGCATATTTCACACAAATTGACATAACAAGGCCACATTACACGAGTGAAGATGTGATCCGACTGTTTACACTCGGATTGCATTTAGATGATTGGAACTGAAACGGAATTCAGTACAAAATACAAAAATGTCCTGTATCCAGTCTCAAAAAAAGTGTGTACACCAAATCCAGTCTGTGTCAGATATGTGAAAAAAAAAATCAGAATCGGGACACGTTGAGTGGCTGTGTAAGTGTGGCTTTAGGGACACCAAGTAACCTAACGTGTAATTGGATGAAGAGTAGGATAGAGCCATGTCCTACAGCTTGTCACACCTGCGTGAGCAAACTGACAAGTCTTGTTTCTCTCTTGTCTCCATGTTCTTATGTTATACATTCATTTGTCTTTGCCCGCTTATGTTTGTGTGCCCAACAGAATAGATGCATATTAAGAATTTTTGTTTCCATTTGTTATCAGTTGTTGTAAGAGCAACAAAAACAATATGACATTTCCATGTTTTATTTTTAAGTGAAGAGCTAATGATTGTTCATTAACATTTGACATACAAAATGGGAGTTTTCTAACTAACACACATTCTTGCTGTCTTATCTTTGTACCCACAAAAGTGTTTGGTGTGGAGCCTGACCTCACAAGAGAAGGAGGAAGCATTCCCATTACCCTCACTTTCCAGGAAGCCACTGGCCGTAATGTCATGTTACTGCCAGTGGGGGCAGCTGATGATGGTGCACACTCTCAAAATGAGAAGCTCAACAGGTAAAAACAAATAGCACGGGGTGGTTCGGTGTATCTTGGAATTGTGTATGCTTTTCACATTTGAAATAATTTGGTTTCTGTCCTGTAGCAGATGATACATTCTTTCAACAAACACTTGCCGTTCCAAACTGCTGCCATAACCAAATGCATTTTGTTTATATGTACCTTACCTTATTTTGTTGATCTGAACTGGTCGAGATACTGTATATTCATGTTATTTCGTAGCGGTCCAGTGTGTTGCATTAACACAATCTACCTTTGGTTCTAGTAGTACACATCCTGTAATTATTAGTGTATTTGATGAACTAATTAAGACCTTTACACTGCAATACAAAGTGAAACAGTTTCTTAAGCTAAAAAAAGTTGTTAGAGGTATTGATGTTCATACAGGAATTATAATAAATAGAGCAGCTGCACATCTTCATAGATTGACTCTGTAGCTATGCCTGGTAACAATGCACAACAAGCAATGCAGGCAAAAAGTGCACCTTAAGGCCACGTCACTTTAGACAACTTTTCCATTTACTTTGTTTATATGATCTTAGTAAGTCCGGTGTTAGTCATAGCAATCGCCTGTGAAGGTGATTCATCTAGTGTGGCATACCCAGCGACTGACTCCAACTAGTTCGCAACTCACCCTGACAAAACCAAACAGGAAATATTTTCCAACTTCAGTTGATCTCATCACCTGACAACATCAATTTACACAAGTAAAAATCACTGGGTATATCAAATTCAATGACTGTGTGATGACTATCCAGCACAGTCGTGCTCATCCCTTTTTATGACAACCAGCGGAGCCGGTGCTGTACAAAGGGTTCACAGGTATGGCGAGTTCAATATCAACCTCTGCCCTTCCTCTCAACCCATTCTGTCGTGGTACGTAAAATATGAGACATCAGATAGACAAGTTTCTCTTCTGTTTGTGAGGTCCAGAACACCTCATTCCTTATCACTGCATTATATGAATTGTACTTCAGATGAGCATTTATTGGTTGTCAGCACTCATGCAAACAAAGTCCGCTTGTATGACAAAAGACAAAGTCTAACCTGTTCGATTTTGTTGGAGCAAAACGCAGACTAGTTCAAGTGAATCACTGTGTATGTCATATTATGTCTACTGCCTCCAACTCACTAAGATTGTGTAAATGAAGGCAACGACTGAAAATCGCTGGAATAGTCATCTAACGTACATGGCCATAAGAGAAAATTCTCTGTCTGCTTCAAAGTTTTAAATGCATTCTCTTTTGCATTTCATTATCTATTTTTTAAACAATGCTTCTGACAAGTGTTTGTATAAAATAAAAATGTGAATTAATTTTTTTGTTCTTTTTTTTTTTTTTTTTTTTTTTTTTTTTTTACAGATCAAACTACATACAGGGAATCAAGCTGCTGGGAGCCTACTTTCATGAAGTATCTCTTTTAGACTGATCTTTCTGCGAAGACATTCAGCACAGTATTGCATGCAGCCTGACTGATTCCTTTCAAAGATTCACACGTTGTCTTTCTGCCAAATAATAGTGCAAATTTGAAACATGTATTTGTAGCCACGCCAAAGTAAAGGCACTATTACGATCTGTATTCTGGAAAGAATAGCACCCAGTGCTGGGGGAGAGTTAGTGGATACAACCTGAGTCTTATTTGAGAAAAAAATGACCAGTTTAATTGTGATAAAATCCTTAATGACAAACTGCACTTAACTGCTCGACCTACCTGGCACTTCTACCTTGTCTGGTGTTTTATAGTTCAAATAAATCCCAAACACGTACTCTACAAAGTTTAAGATTACTATTAATCTCTCACGTTGGCCACTTCTAATACATTTTCGTAATATAAATAAGTTATCGGGTTGTCTGGATTCATAGGGTCACAGAGGTATTTGTGAAAATTATGTCAGATAGGTGGTACAGAGCTTTGTTTTTATTCCAAATGGTTTTCAGTAAGGTCTGAGTATATATTAATATACTTTTATTTGGCTTATTACACCTTGAAACATACTGTATTAAAAACAAGAGGAACAAAGGTGTATTACCGTCTCCCTGAATACGGGTGTCTACATACGTACTTAAATATACCTCACAGTATTCAGCCTACCTTGTAATCTGTATAGTGGGAATCGACTGCTGCACTGGAAATAAACCGCTTATTCAAAGAGACTTTAAAATTTTGACTTTATTAACACATGATTTTATTATTTTGATAATTAAAATTGCAGGTGCTGCTCTTCATGTACTCTACTCAAACTTCAAGGTGTGCAAAGAGAAATTCATTCATTTATGAAGACAGTCTCTTTTTTTATTTATTTTTATGTGATGTTTCTTTCGAGTTTTTTTTTTGGGGGGGGGGGGGGTCCTATATTTTAAAATGTTCTGGTGTGAAATAAGAAACATGTCATAGTTTAGTTTTTTCTAGAATTGTTGAGGGTTACAAGTGTAACATATAGTTAGGTCCATAAATATTTGGACAGAGACAACTTTTTCCTAATTTTGGTTCTGTACATTACCACAATGGATTTTAAATGAAACAACTCAGATGCAGTTGAAGGGCAGACTTTCAGCTTTAATTCAGTGGGGTCAACAAAACGATTGCATAAAAATGTGAGGCAACTAAAGCATTTTTTGAACACAATCCCTTCATTTCAGAGGCTCAAAAGTAATCGGACAAATTAAATAACTGGAAATAAAATGTTCATTTCTAATACTTGGTTGAAAACCCTTTGCTGGCAATGACAGCCTGAAGTCTTGGACTCCTGGACATCACCAGATTCTGGGTTTCCTCCTTTTTAATGCTCTGCCAGGCCTTTACTGCAGCGGCTTTCAGTTGCTGTTTGTTTGTGGGCCTTTCTGTCTGAAGTTTAGTCTTCAACAAGTGAACTACATGCTCAGTTGGGTTAAGATCAGGTGACTGACTTGGCCATTCAAGAATTTTCCACTTCTTTGCTTTAGTAAACTCCTGGGTTGCTTTGGCTGTATGTTTTGGGTCATTGTCCATCTGTATCATGAAACGCCGCCCAATCAATTTGACTGCATTGAGCTGGATTTGAGCAGACAGTATGTCTCTGAACACCTCAGAATTCATTCAGCTGCTTCTGTCCTGTGTCACATCATCAATAAACACTAGTGTCCCAGTGCCACTGGCAGCCATGCACGCCCAAGCCATCACACTGCCTCCACCGTGTTTTACAGATGATGTGGTATGCTTTGGATAATGAGCTGTTCCACGACTTCTCCATACTTTTTCTTGCCATCATTCTGGTAGAGGTTGATCTTGGTTTCATTTGTCCAAAGAATGTTTTTCCAGAACTGTGCTGGCTTTTTTAGATGTTCTTTAGCAAAGTCCAATCTAGCCTTTCTATTCTCGAGGCTTATGAGTGGCTTGCACCTTGCAGTGCACCCTCTGTATTTACTTTCATGCAGTCTTCTCTTTATGGTAGACTTGGATATCGATACGCCTACCCCCTAGAGAGTGTTGTTCACTTGGTTGGCTGTTGTGAAGGGGTTTCTCTTCACCATGGAAATGATTCTGTGATCATCCACCACTGTTGTCTTCCGTGGACGTCCAGGTCTTTTTGCGTTGCTGAGTTCACCAGTGCTTGCTTTCTTTCTCAGGATGTACCAAACTGTAGATTTTGCCACTCGTAATATTGTAGCAATTTCTCGGATGGGTTTATTCTGTTTTCGCAGCTTAAGGATGGCTTCTTTCACCTGCATGGAGAGCTCCTTTGACCGCATGTTGTCTGTTCACAGCAAAATCTTCCACATGCAAGCACCACACCTCAAATCAACTCCAGGCCTTTTATCTGCTTAATTGATAATGACATAACGACAGACTTGCCCACACCTGGCCATGAAATAGCCTTTGAGTCAATTGTCCAATTACTTTTGAGCCCCTGAAATGAAGGGATTGTGTTCAAAAAATGCTTTAGTTGCCTCACATTCTTATGCAATCGTTTTGTTCACCCCACTGAATTAAAGCTGAAAGTCTGCACTTCAACTGCATCTGAGTTGTTTCATTTAAAATTCATTGTGGTAATGTACAGAACCAAAATGAGAAAAAAGTTGTCTCTGTCCAAATATTTATGGACCTAACTGTAAATGCAGACAATTGTCAAAGTCCATTTGTGCAGTTCATTAAGTCTGAGTCCAGTTTCTTTTTCTCACCACGCACTATGTCATGTGTATTAAAATAATAGTTTTACGTTATTTCAGGTGACTTTGTGCTTGACATGAGCTGAACAGGACATCACAAACATGTACTGTAACCTAGGAAGCACAGCAGACTGCAGGCGCTCGTAGTGGATCATGAGCAGAGAATCAGGTGAAACTGTTTCTACAACACGTTTTTCTCCTAATTAGTTGCTTAATAAAATTCCTTTTCAAAAAATTTGAGGAAGAGGAGATATGTCTAGATTTAAAAACTAGAAAAATCTCATTGGTTTGATGTTCATTGGGTATCTGTTTTTATCTAATATAAATTAAATGTTTGCAAAATTGGTTTTAGTAATACAAAAATGGTCTTATGGACCAAAGACTAATGCAAGTATAAAATTAAACATTAACAAAGGTTCAAGGTTATTTTCATGCTAAAAACAAAAGATGGTCAAAGACACAATGTTTCATGTGTTTTCTTCGTTTGTGCAACTGAAGAAAAAAGCAGTTTTACATACACTGCCTGGCCAAAAAAAAGTCACAACCTGGCTTTAACTAAGCAAATAGGTAAGAGCTTTTCATTTGATAAATATGTTTCAGCTGACAACAAACTATTTAACCCTAACTGATGCGGAGATTAGCTTCTCATTTCTTAACCAACACTGTCAGAAGACATATTCTGTGGTGATGGAAAAGATGTTACACTGTTTTAGAAGGGTCACCCTATCAGCTTACATCAAGCAAAGAAAGCAACCATGGAGATTGCTAAAATGACTAAAATTGGGTTAAGCACTGTCTAGTGCATTATTAAAACCTGGAAGGATAACGTGAACCATCATCTTCGAGGAAGAAATGTGTCGGAAAAAAATCTTGAATGATTGTGGTGAGAGATCACTTAAAGGTTTGGTGAAATCAAAATGTAAAAAATCAACGGTAGAACTCGTGGCTATGTTTAATAGTTAAAAGTAAGAGTACTTCCACACACACACACACACAATGTGAAGAAAACGCAAGGTATTGGGACTAAACAACTGTGTAGCCTTAAAAATAAATACTTATCAGTGAGGATAATCTGAAAAAAGACTTCAGTTTGCTAGGGAGCATAAAGATAGGATTCTGGACCAATGGGCTGAGGAGCCCAGATTTATGCTGTTCCAGAGTGATGGGTAAGAAGGGAGGCAAATGAAGTGATGCACACATCATCTACCGTACGTAAGCTTGTGGGGTCAGTATTATGATCTGGGGTTGCCTCAGTTGGTCAGGTCAAGGTTCAGCAACATTATGTGCCCAAAAAATGAGTTCAGCCGACTGTCTGAATATACCCAATGACCAGGTTCTTCCAGCAGTAGATTTTTTTTTTTCTTCCATAATGGCACAGGTACATTCCAACATGACAATGCAGGATTCATCGGGCTTAAATTGGGAAAGAGGGGTTCAGGGAGACATGAGACATCATTTTCACAAATGGATTGAACACCACCGAGTCCAGATCTTAACCCCATTGAGAATCTTTGAGATGTGCTGGAGAAGACTTTACACAGCGGGCAATAGATCTTTGTGAAAAATTAATGCAACTCTGGACAGAAGTTAATGTTGTGACATTGCATATGATGAAATGAAATCATGGTGAATGTGTGCTGTAATCAAAGCTAAATATTGAAATATTGGATTATGTGACTAATTTGGCCAGGCAGTTTATATAAGAAGGGTACAAAATCAAGGCAGATGATAGAAGAAAAGTTGAGAGTACGTGAGAAAAAGCTGCCATTAGAGAAGATGAAGGGAGGGAATAAAAAGTTAGTCCATAAAACTTGGAGAAATCTGTAATACCAGGCCAAGAATGAGTTTAACATCTTCTGATTTTCATTGAAACTAGGGGGCACTCTTCGCTCACCAACCCCTTCATCCCCCCCACGATACTGCTACACGCCTTTGAAAATAGTGGAGCTGAACACACCCCAAGGAGATGCGGTTGCTCCTCCGAAACCCCTCTTAAATGGTGATACAATGGGAAACAAATACAGCTTATTTTTTTACCTCCTCTTTGCTCGATCAGCTGCTGGATTGGTGCCGCTGCTGTGCCAAGTGATCTGCATCTTGTGCGGCACTTCGAATGTTTAAGAGCCTGTACAGCAGCTGTCCTTTTGTCTCACTGCCTTGTCTCTCTTCTCCCCAGACATCCTCAAACACTATTCGATCACTTTTCTCTGTTCCGTTATTTCAAGTAATATTTTCCATTTGTTTGTGCTAATGCAAGATGACCGTGGTCTTCTTTGAAAATGGTTGTAAGTAGGGCGTGACTTGCAAAAGTCACCATCTCATGGGACTTGCTTCCAAACGTAAGTATGATGTGAGTTGAGCATCTCACGGGACATTAAAGTGTCTCTATCTTCAAAAAATCACGTCTCGTTGCAGGAAAAAAAGTCTCTTGTCTCGTCCCAAGGTTTTTTTTTATAATAGAGAGAAGTATCTTTGAATCGGTGTGAAAGAACACAAACCGAGTGCTCAGTATGGCTATGATGAAGGGATGTGAAGTGCACTTCATTAGGCTTTGTAATGTCTTTGATCTTAATGGTGCTAACATGCTCCCTTAAATGGTCTGCTAGTCGTCTCCCAGGTTCTCTTCCCAATGTAGATGGCCGGACACTTCCAATAAGAAAAGCAGTAAATGAGATTTTCAGTCTGGCAAGAGGCCCGTTGTTTAATATTGCATTTTTCAGAGGGATCAGATACAAGGGTAGTTGTTGGTGACATGTTTGTAGCACCTGTTACAGCTCAGAGTACCTGTTGAAAAATGTGACTCTCTTCTGTAAAGTGACTTGCAGATGAGAAGTTTGCATGGGTTTGCTGGTTGAAAGAAGGAGATCAAAAAAGTGTTTGGGGGGCTCACGTGGAAAGATCCCCCTGCAAAACGAGGAAATTTAGTTTGATGAGGTGAAATGAGAGAACCAGCAGGATGCAAGTTTCTTTAATGGAATTCCCTTTAAAGTGGATGTTATGTGGGCTTCTCCTGGCTTGACTGAGGGCCCCATCCACAATATGAGAAAGGGTATCCTCTACCAATGAAGAAACTTCATCACTGCCGAGGTGGCAGAGTCTAAGGAACTATGAAAGACCTAGAGAGTATGCTGCGAGTGGAAGGAGCTATAGAAAAGGTAACTGTGTGAGTCAGTTGGCTTGTAATAGACGGAAGTTTAAAGTCCTGAAAAGCTGATAGATAGAATGAATGAAAGTAGTAGCACTTTGGTGGAAACCTCAAATGTAAACTTGAGAGATGGGTGGAAACCAGTAAAGTCCTGAAGGAATTCCTGTAGATGGCTAATGAAGCAAGAGGTGGCACCAACACCATTGTCAATATTAACTTTTGCACAGGTTCAGTACAAAGTATGAAGAAAAGAAATGCTTTTCTACCCAACCGATAAAGATGTTGGCCGAGCTTGGTCCCATTCATGTTGACTCTTGCATTACGCGCTTTAGCACTCTAAATAAATAGTGTTTTCTTGAGCAGATCAGATAAATAGAAAGAATTGCAGAGTCAGAGCATTTTGAATTCTGAACTCGAGGTGAGAGTCCATGTAGCCCTGTTTATCTGTCAGCTTTCTGTGTTTTAGATGTTGTATGTATGGAAATGGCGTGCAGCAGCCCTGACAGTGCAGGAAAAGCGATTCAGTGGTAAAGTGGAAGTCTTAAAACTGCCGCGGCTTGCAGGGTGAAGGACAAGTGTGCCAGCAGCCCGGGGAGCCTCTAATTAAATCTTGCTGCAGACCCTGCAGTTTTGATGGAATGTGTTCATTTGGTGTCACAGCATGTTAACTTCTTATTCTGTATACAGCCACTGAAATGCAAAAAACAAATTAAAATTACGCGTGTCACCCTACAGAGTGAAATGCAAAGCCGTGGTATCACATTATAGGGAACGTCTATTTCAGGAACTCTTTGTTTTTATTTCCACTAATTTAGATAGAGCTTCTTAATGCTGTTCTTAGTGAGCACCTCTTGTGAAGTAGTTATTGCCCCCTCATAGCAGTGGTTTGTGTTAAGGTAATTTTTTTTCATTCAACAAACATAAAGTACCCTTTAATTTAATGTTAGATATTCATTGATGACCAGAAAACATCAGGGTTAAAAATGTGAAATTTTAGAGTTGCTCATGAAAATGGCAAATGCTTTTTCATGCCATGTACAGAAAATAAACACAAGACAGGTATCAATAAATACAAGATATAAAAAAGTGAAATCCCAGGGCCTGTTTGGCCCTTCTGTCACAGACTTGTACTTCTGTCTTTAAGGTGGGATGGCTGCCCACTTTTTTTTTTTTAATCGTGCACTTGCCTCTGTCACCAAACTATGGCGTCCCTTTCCCTCACCAGCGATTGTCCCTACATGCCTCCTTGACCCCACACTCAGTCAGTCCCTGGAAGGAAGTGGTCTCTGAACCCCACTAATCCCCCCAAAAACGTCTTACCGGGTCAGGGACACCTTCTAAAGTCCTCTTAGAGCTCCTACTGTGGACCTTAGGGGATCCCTGATTTCCAGATCCCACTCAAAGGACCAGACACTTCTGTTAAGCCCAGGTAGCCTTTCATCTATCGTAGGGGTGTGCAACGTCGGTCCTGGAGGGCCGCTGTAGCTTCATGTTTTTGTTTCAACCCAATTGCTTAATAAGAAACCAATCCTTTCCAAGCTCAGACCTTTTAAATTTGATGGCTTGTTAGTCTGCAATGTAATGTTCTCATATCGGAGATTTTTTTCCTTTCCAATGATCATTTCCAGTCTGTCACATTTTTCACTTAAGTGTTTTATTAAACCAAATAGTGCGTGATGAATCCACACAGGTGTAAATGGAAACAAGTTAGATGGAGAACTGCTGGCTCCTTTGTCATTTGCATCTTATTGCTAATAAGGATCCATATAAAACACTGAATGCAGCTGATTAAGATTGAAATAAGAAATTAATGGTGGGGAACCTTAAGCGAGACTAGTAAAGTGAAGCAGAAATGTGTCACTTGAGCAATAAGTGCTTTATCAACCATAATTGACTTCTCATTAAGAAAACTTAGTTGGAACAAAAAACCTGCAGCCACTGCGGCCCTCCAGGGCCGACGTTTCCTACCCCTGCTCTATCATATGCAATAAGGGCCTATGTCAAAGTTATTGGACCATCTTACTGCCGTCTACTGTGTGTGTCTCTTTACCAGTGATTTACAGGACACTGTCTCCATTAGTATAACACCCACATAAGCATGGGCAGACTTACTCTGTGTTTACTAGGGCACTGCCCATCCTGTGCCCGTCTTAAAACAGCTCTCTCCTGCCTGTGGTTCCACCACTGACTCTTGAAATGGTAGTTCACAACTTAGCTCTTCTACTTGTTTATGGTAATAATCTGCCAAGCTTTATACTTTGGCATCCAGAAAACACTAATGATGAACTTGCCTTTTAATAAAGTTTTTATTGTAAGAACATATTTTATACAGTTACAGTCAACACCGTGCACTTATACAATTTGTGGTTATGGTTGAAAAGTGTTGTTTTTATTTTGGTTACTCGTGTTGCATAATCTGCATGACATTTACTCAGTTGTTTGCTCAAAACATGCAAAACACACACTTCTTTCCTGAGATATTGTTAAATAGATACTTCTGGAGAAATGGGCACGTATCATAAACCACTCATGACAGCCGCTATTAAACACTGAAGCTCTATGGATCACAAAAAGAAGTTGGCAGCATATCAATCCAAGGTAAACAAAGTCCCAATACAAAATCCAAAATAACTGTCTAAATACAGAGCACAGAGGTCTGAAGTCTTGTAAACCAGAAAATTAAGAAACTCACCACTCCCAAGTGCAATCAAATGAACAGCAAGAGACTGTGGGTACACCCTGCCTTTATAGGACTGAGGGTCGTCTCTTTTGGTAATTTGCAGGTGGCCCTACTTCTTGGGGAACTACCCACAAAACACAAGGAATGTAACCGAGGCGTACACACATAGACCAAATCAAATATCAAGCATATTGTAATTAAACAGAAGTAAAATTAATACAAACAAAAGAATCTGAAATTAACAAAGAAGATCGAAAATAAGAATTTTGGCCCCCCGGCAGGGGAGGAACCCTGGATGAAATGTAACAATAAATTTGTCATACTGGTGTTAGCAGTGGGATAGCTAAGGACAGAAAGTTTAACTAGCAGCGAGAGCAAAGTGTCATATTGATCACCAGGTGCAGCACATAATGAAAAGCAGACGGTACCACTCCTCCATCGACATTGTGGCTCTGATGTTTTCTGGTCTTCAACTAAGATCTACTGTTAAGTTAAAGGGTAACTTTATGTTGTTTATTAAACACACAAATTTGCGTAACACTAACCAGCACTGTATAAAGGAGGAGGTACTTTTTCACAAAAGATATGCTATCCAATAACTGCATTAGGAATGTCTAGGCAGTGTTGCGTAATGGTTGAGGCTTTGGACTTTGAATCCTGAAGTTGTGTGTTCAAATCCTATTATTGATTTGTAATTGCTTTGTAATTCAATTGTAAATCAATTGTAATTGATTGCTAGTAAGGAGACTGTGGAAGATTGTGGGTTCGCTTCCCGGTTACTCCCTGTGTGGATATCGCTTTGAGTACTGAGAAAAGTGCTATATAAATGTAATGAATTATTATTATTATTATTGACACTGGGAGGTTTGGGGTTTACATGCACCTCAATAATCTGGTTTTAATCTGCCATGTAAACCCTTACAGAAATCAGGTTATTGACCTCTGAGAAACCTGATTAACAGAGGTAGATTTCTCCATGAATAACCTGATTATGTGGCAGTGTAAACCCTTAACCAGGTTACCGTTAAGGATTGTGAAGTCTACACATGTCCGTTGTACTCTTGAAAGCCAGCACATGTAATAATTCCCAGACGCTTTCAGCAGCAATGGGTCCAAATGTCTGCAAAATTCCAGAGGCAAATGTTTGGGTGATTGCATATTTCATTCTCCGGGCTGAAATAATCCGTCTCAGTATTTCAGAAATTTATGTTGATGAGCTGAACACAATCTCGAGAGCAGTAAGGTAACACATGAACAGTAACATGGGTTACGTAGTCCAGTTACCTTTTAAAGTAGCAAGTAACCTAACAGATTACTTACCTTACTGAAGTAAAAATACCTTTGTGGTTATTATTCCAACAGCACTGAGTGTAAGACAAGAAGCACACATCACGGGTCCATTGCAGGGATCACTCGCACAGCCAAGCAGAAAAGAGTGCGCCACATGCATTCCAGAAACCTGTAAATAAAGCGTCAGTTTGACTAACCATGTTTATAAAACACAAGGTAATTACCACAGGCGTCAGGCTAATTTTAGAATTCACGATGTTTGCACAGTTTAATGACATCGAGCTGTTTTGCCAAAGGAGAGCTCCAGAAGGTTTCTTGTGCTTGTTAACGCAGATTATTAAGAAACCAGGTTTCTGCCTTAACGATGCAGCAGTCGCAATGTTGCCCAGATTTTTTGAAACGGTGACTTGTTTATTTTACTTTGGAGACCCGAGGAGCACACCCAGCCTTGACCCGTCTCACACGCAGAGACGCATGCAAAGGCACAATTGCAGCAGTGAAAGTATATATTAAGCAAATAAAGAAATAAAAGATCAATGTGTGCGTAAAAATCCTCCTCAATTCCCCGACAGTGATAATTTAGAAGCACTCCACAAATGAAGCCAATCGAAACTCTAAGCACTAAACAAAAAAAAAAACCTAACACGACACAGTCCAGCACAACAGTTGCGGATGATGATGGAGAGAATGATTTGAGGTGCCAAGTGAACAGTTTCCCAAATCTTATGAAAGTTTTGTCCTACCGTGTTCCATTTTTTGCATGAAGATCTGTAGAATTTGGCAGCACCCACTCAGTGGCGTAGCTAGGAGCGGGCGGAAATATTTTTGGTGGCGGCATTATTAGCCAAAAGGCTCAGTACAATTTGTGTGTAAGCAGCAGGGTTTGGAAAAATATCACTCATGAATGAAAAAAGTAAAATTCTCTGATTTTTATCCACAAATGCTTCAAAAATAATTTTCAGACTGTCCCTATGTGACGGCATCAGACACAGCAGTTGAAATTTATGAGGCAATAACAAAAATAAACAAACATTACACTGATAATAATTTCTCGGAAGATAACTCATTTACAATTTATAATTTCGTTTCGTTATCAATCCGAATGCGTTCTTGCTCTGCTCAGAAAACATCCCCACCTATCACTTGTACACTACACTGGTTCTGGTTTTTGCAGCGTAATTATATTAAACTAATAATTAGAACATGGCTTATTAGGGGGTCCAATACAATATTCTTGTCTAGTTGATGCTTATAAATAATTATATATGAAAAATGATTGCCGTTTCTCTATATATGAATAAATCTATGCAAAATTTATCTTAATTTTTCTGTATACGTCATTTTAATTTTCTATTTAAATAGGTGAACTTATTCAGAACTTACTCATTATTCCCCGAGGGGCACGATCTCTAGCTACGCCACTGCGCCTACTGGACAAAGATGTCTACCAGTCCAGACGAAATCACACAAACAAGCAGGCACAGGACAAGCACATAAATCCAGAATTAAGCTCTAATCCAATGGTGCTTGTATTCCAGAGGTGGGGTGAGAAGCGTAGAAATAAATAAACACCAATGATCGCAATCCCCTCACCGCTTTTCCGGCTCCTTTTTTTAAAGAGTAGCACTTAATTATCTTTCTTCTCAGCAACCCCCGTGCCACTCGAAAGTCAGCCAATGGTGTAGCACTACAGGGGCTGCTGGGAATTGTAGGCAGTTTAAGAGGTACTGCTATACAGTAAGAGGGTTATTCACCTTGACCCAATTATGTGTGTGCATGTAAACACACTGCCTGTGCTCCAATTGGAAAAAACAAAAGAAATGCAACCAAATGTATGTCAAATGTTGTGAGTTGCCCTGGATAAGGGAGTCAGGTAAATAAGAAATGATCTGGACAAGGTCACTGGTGCAAGTCCAGGAGTGGGCCAACCTTAGTAGGTGCAACCAAACCTAATGGTATAAGGAGTGTGACCAGTAGGGGGTGCTGCAGTCTCCAAAAACTCAGACACAATAAAACCCAAACACACTTTATGCTCAATTAAGACTTTCTAAAAACGAACTCAAACAGCTCTCAATGGCGCATATACAGTAAATGAAATAACGGGTCGTTTAGTGGTCTCGCAAACACCTTTTGGGTTTGGATTGGAGTTTTGTCTCTGTCGAGGATTAGTCCTCAATGAGACACCACCTTCTGTGAGCAGCTTGAATATATAGACCTCCAACCTGAAGGGGCGGAGTCAAGTTGACATCATTGGGTGTCTTGTCTTTGGGGTGGGAATAGAAAGAGAAGATACCGTAAGTGACACCACCCCCTCGATACACATGTGTGACAGCAGTCAATTCTTGTTATCTACAGGGATTTCATTCCTACCCCATGGAAACAGAAACCTCAGGTACTGAAGCGTTGATCCCATTGGATAAATCGATTAATGTTCTGGCACACTGGGAAAAATTAGTTAATGTTCTAGCTGACCCTATTCAGTTTTGCACAATTACGTAATTTCATGCGCCAAAAATCAGCTCGGCTCATTACAATGCATTATCGCTTAGGAGTACTCGGCAAAAAACTTTAATTATCGCCACGCTTTACTGCCATTGTTGAAATGTAATAAATTTATCTGAAAAGCACCCTAAAACATAGAGAACACACGGAGTATTACCAGAACATGAAGTCTTGTTAACACAACAGATGTGGTGAGAATGAAATCATTAAACGGCATCACCAAAGCAGACAGGCCAAAAATGCAGGGAGAGGGGGAAAGTGTTGTAGGATGGGTGGGCAGGACTCATGAAGTTGGATACAAAGAGGAAGGAAGTGGGCCGGATTAGGACCAGCAGAGGGAGAAGAGGTTGGGCAGGCACTCTGGCACTCTCTCGATGGTCTGTAATGATCTTTCCACAGATTCACCTATGGACACCTTGTCATGACTTTTACTGACTCTTTAGTCAAATGCAGTCATCTCCTAGAAGCTCCACAAGATGCCATGAGCGACTGTGGTAGGGCCAATCCAAGAACCTCTCTAAATGATACAATACTAGACGTGAAGGGTGGTGTGTGCAAAAAAACACAAACTTTAAAACTGTGCAAGATTAGAACATACACTTACTAGGAATTCCTCATTTGTGGGGAACAGTTGCAACCCTGGTCCCCATCATGAATGGGGTTTGATGGTTTAAACACGCATGTCAGTAGCAAGTAGACACAGGGTGACCCATTCATTGTAGCGTGCGTGTAGCCCCAAACATCTAAGAGCATCTCAGACTTGTTGTTGCTCAATCTCACGTGTCATTGCTGCACGACAGACCTCTCAGATTATTTTTCTACTGTGCATGAGGGCGAGAAGACCACGAGAGTCACAAAATGGATTACAAAGAGGGGGATAAGTGAATCTGCAGGAACTTTGGGACTTGGTTAACCCTTAAACAGCCACATAATTGGTGTGGGGGGAGGGGGTTAATGCGCCCCCAGACGTCAAATACTTTTTTGCTGCACTTTTTAAGGAAATGCCACAGTTCACCAAGAAAAAGTTAAATTTTAATGGAACCCACATTTTTTTCATGCAAAGAGCATCACAATTACTGCAACACTGATCAATTTACACACTGCCAATAAACTGTAAAAACTATTAAAAAAACTACTGGAACAATATGTACAAGGTGCAACTGACGCCATCGATGAAATTCAGTAAATCACTGAGCCAACCGTGCGTGAACTGGCTGCACGCAAGCACACAGAGGCCAACGCTGACGTTTGCAGGCTAGTCTAGGGCGCCAGTGGTCACGAGCTGGCTGTTCAACGAATGTACGGCATGGACTGATCAGCTCTGGCATGCTGACAAATTGCATTGGGAAGCGACTATAGCCGTTTGCAGTGTTCATTGAACGAATGTTGCTGAATATACTCGACTCCAACATGCTGGCAAATAGCATTGGGAACTGACTATAGCCGGTTCCGGCGGTTTAAGGGTTAAAGTTTGTTAGTGGGAAATTGATAAATCAAAATGTCTACGTCAAAACACTTTAAACCATATTCTGAATTCAATGGCAAAAGATTGAGAGCCAGGAACACTAAATCAGCAACATATGCATGCTAGAAGATTTACAGGTGCTGGTCGTAAAATTAGAATATCATGACAAAGTTGATTTATTTCAGTAATTCCATTCAAAAAGTGAAACTTGTACATTAGATTCATTCATTACACACAGACTGATGTATTTCAAATGTTTATTTCTTTTAATGTTGATGATTATAACTGACAACTAATGAAAGTCCCAAATTCAGTATCTCGAAAAATTAGAATATCAATTAAGACCAATGCAAAAAAAGGATTTTTAGAAATGTTGGCCAACTGAAAGGTATGAACATGAAAAGTATGAGCATGTACAGCACTCAATATTTAGTTGGTGCTCCTTTGGCCTGGATTACTGCAGCAATGCGGCGTGGCATGGAGTCGATCAGTCTGTGGCACTGCTCAGGTGTTAGGAGAGCCCATGTTGCTCTGATAGCGGCCTTCAGCTCTTCTGAATTGTTGGGTCTGGCGTATTGCATGTTCCTCTTCACAATACCCCATAGATTTTCTATGGGGTTAAGGTCAGGCGAGTTTGCTGGCCAATCAAGAACAGGGATACCATGGTCCTTAAACCAGGTACTGGTAGCTTTGGCACTGTGTGCAGGTGCCAGGTCCTGTTGGAAAGTGAAATCTGCATCTCCATAAAGTTCGTCAGCAGCAGGAAGCATGAAGTGCTCTAAAACTTCCTGGTAGAGGGCTGCGTTGACCTTGGACCTCAGAAAACACAATGAACCAACACCAGCAGATGACATGGCACCCCAAACCATCACTGACTGTGAAAACTTTATACTGGACCTCACGCAACGTGGATTCTGTGCCTCCCCTCTCTTCCTCCAGACTCTGGGACCTTGATTTCCAAAGGAAATGCAAAATTTACTTTCATCAGAAAGCAGCAGTCCAGTCCTTTTTGTCTTTAGCCCAGGCGAGACGCTTCTGACGCTGTCTCTTGTTCAAGAGTGGCTTGACACAAGGAATGTGACAGCTGAAACCCATGTCTTGCATACGTCTGTGCGTGGTGGTTCTTGAAGCACTGACTCCAGCTGCAGTCCACTCTTTGTGAATCTCCCCCACATTTTTGAATGGGTTTTGTTTCACAATCCTCTCCAGGGTGAGGTTATCCCTATTGCTTGTACACTTTTTTCTACCACATCTTGTCCTTCCCTTCGCCTCTCTATTAATGTGCTTGGACACAGAGCTCTGTGAACAGCCAGCCTCTTTAGCAATGACCTTTTGTGTCTTGCCCTCCTTGTGCAAGGTGTCAATGGTCGTCTTTTGGACAACTGTCAAGTCAGCAGTCTTCCCCATGATTGTGTAGCCTACAGAACTAGACTGAGAGACCATTTAAAGGCTTTTGAGTTAATTAGCTGATTAGAGTGTGGCACCAGGTGTCTTCAACATTGAACCTTTTCACAATATTCTAATTTTCCGAGATACTGAATTTGGGACTTTCATTAGTTGTCAGTTATAATCATCAACATTCAAAGAAATAAACATTTGAAATACATCAGTCTGTGTGTAATGAATGAATCTAATATACAAGTTTCACTTTTTGAATGGAATTACTGAAATAAATCAACTTTGTCATGCTATTCTAATTTTATGACCAGCACCTGTACTTGTATCCGTAATCTTGGACGATTGGTGTAGCACTTAAATAACTGAGGAAATGGGCTGTGACTTCTGAACTTCCAGTACCACTTCATTAATTATCTAAGTAGGCTTATGGATATTTTGACCCTCTGATGGTTTTAAAAAACCCACAATAAATTAATAATTGTATGCTAAGTTTCTATTTTTTTTTTTGGTAATAAAGATCTAAGTTGTTCAAGCATGTAAGTTACAAAAATGGCCACTAGAGTGGGAAACAAACCCTCAAAAACCCTGACTAGACACAAAGTGGGCCTCGCAGAATCTTTATAAGATTAAAGATGTATTCTTCACAAAAAAATATGTTCTCCAATAAGAATTAAGCTCCGTGGAGCACAAAGGCAAAATGGAATTAACGGTAAAATGAAGGCAATCCAAATCAAACAAGTCCATATGCGGAGTCCAAAAAAAAGCAAAGTGAAAACACGGAACAGAACATCAAAAATCCAGAGATCCGATAAAACACAGAAATATCAATAAACACAATGAGCCGCCAGGAACTGTGAAAGACCTAATGGATTTATGAGGGGGGACCCAAAAATAACGAGAATTAAAAAACAAAAAATCGTGTATTTCTCAGAACATTTCCAAAATGTAATCGCCCTCAAAATACTCTCCCTGAGACACAGTACACTTGTCCCACTGCTTTTTCCATTGTTTAAAACTGTTCTGAAACTCTTGCAAAGTGACAGCCTTCAGTGCCTCCGACATTTGCTTCTCGACCTCCTCTCCATCCTGAAAACGCTTTCTGTTTAAGGTCCCTCTTCATTTTTGGAAATAAGAAAAAATCGCAGGGTGCAAAGTCCAGGGAGTTGGGGGGGTGGTGGGAAACCATTGTCATCCTGAGAAACTGCCGCCCACTCAATGCTGTGTTGTCGCGATGCAGAAGCCACTCGCCCGATCACCACCATTCCAGTCGTTTTCTCCACACTGCATTACGCAATCGCTTGACCGTTTCAAGGACGCTTGTCCAAATGATACCCAGGGCAGGCTAGTGGCGAACATTGGAACTAACACATCTCCAGCCTCCAGAAAAAAAAATTCTTGTTATTTTTGGATCCCCTCTTGTATAGGGTGGCAGTGATTGGCAGGTGGCACCGCCTCTTGGGGGTGAACCACCCACAAAACACCTGGAACATAATGTAGGCTTAGATACAGATACAAGAAATAGTAACATACAAATCAATCCAAAATATACAACCAAGACACAAAATTAGCATTTGAAATCCATTCAGGGGGTTCATATGTGTCCGTTATATGAGTGGAGATCAACTGTTCACCACAATTGCAATTTCATAACTTTCATTTTTTTAACCCATACACATTTGGTTTGTCTCACTCCACGGAAAAGAAGCCTAATTACGGGGAACTTTGAGACTGAGGGAGGTAACTTTAATGAAGTTTACCTCCACACCTTTTGGAGAGCCTTTGCCATTTGAGACCCTCACTATGTTATATGCATCTGGCGCACTTGTCCAGGCTGTGCCATTCGTAAACTGTAGGGGGATATGGCAGTCAGAGGGGACCAAGGCAGGCCCGCTTTACTCCAAAGATCCTGGCTGAGACTGTCCATTCTCAGCCCACCCATAATGCCAGGAAGCGCGTTACGCAAAGTACTCCTGACCTGAGGAGCACACTGACGTCTCAGTTCCATACAAGCTGCCATTGTCTGGATTAGAACCTTTTTTTTTTTTTTTATTTTTGGAAAATAATATTACGGACAGCCAGGGGGTCCACAATTTCAGCCCCTTTGGAATCCAAGGAATTTTATTCCACTTAATGAGCTTAAGAATTAACCACCGCTAATACGTTCTGTTTTAGCACCGTGCCTCCCACCACTCCACTCCATTCAAACTAGTGTGGTGTTGAGGTGTCACCCGTTGCACGGCCGTACTCGGGACCTAATTTGGGATCTTGATGTGGTTTGTCATGTGGTGGGTGCGCTGTATCAGTGCCCGCTCCTAAAATCCTCCTCCTCCTCCGCTTGCCTTCACCTTTTGGGACACAATGCGTTTGCTCAAAGTGTCCCCTTTCTCTGGCCGCCAGCCCAGTGATTACCTTTTTCCCAGTATAAATGAAACACTTACTTTCTCTTCTTTAGAAATACGTTCTGCCAAAAAGTGTACAGTACTGTGGAACGGTTTTAGGGGACCCGTGGAAAAAAATTCTGTAACATATAAAAACCACAGACTGCTAAAATCAGGAACCCATTAGAATTTTACAGATCTGCAATCGTCTATTTATGGCTACTTATGGAACCTGTTTACAGATCTAAATACCATCCATCCATTTTCCAACCTGCTGAATCCGAACACAGGGTCACGGAGGTCTGCTGGAGCCAATCCCAGCCAACACAGGGCACAAGGCAGGAACCAATCCTGGGCAGGGTGCCAACCCACCGCAGTTCTTTCTTTATTTCTATCTTTATATCTTCCTTTCTCTCTCTCTCTTCCACTCTTTCTTTCTTTCTTTCTCTCTCCCTTGCTCTCTCTTTCTGTCTCTCTCTCCCCCTCTTTCTTTCTTTCTTTCTTTCTTTCTTTCTTTCTTTCTTTCTTTTTTTCTTTCTTTTTTTCTTTTTTTCTTTCTCTTTCTCTCCCTTGCTCTCTCTTTCTGTCTCTCCCCCTCTTTCTTTCTATGTCTCTTTCTTTCTTTCTTTCCCCCCCTCTCTCTCTCTTTCTTTCTTTCTTTCTTTCACTCTTTTGTCTCTGTCTCTCTCTTCCCCTCACTCTTTCTTTCTTTCTTTCTTTCTTTCTTTCTTTCTTTCTTTCTTTCTTTCTTTCTTTCTTTCTATGTCTCTTTCTTTTGTCTGTGTCTCTCTCTTCCCCTCACTTTTTCTTTCTTTCTTTCTTTCTTTCTTTCTTTCTTTCTTTCTTTCTTTCTTTCTTTCTTTCTTTATCCATCCATCCATTTTCCAACCCGCTGAATCCGAACACAGGGTCACGGGGGTCTGCTGGAGCCAATCCCAGCCAACACAGGGCACAAGGCAGGAACCAATCCTGGGCAGGGTGCCAACCCACCGCAGTTCTTTCTTTATTTCTATCTTTATATCTTCCTTTCTCTCTCTATCTTTCTTTCTCTTTCTTTCTTTCTTTCTTTCTTTCTCTCTCTCTCTCCCTTGCTCTCTCTTTCTTTCTTTCTTTCTTTCTTTCTTTCTTTCTTTCTCTCTCCCTTGCTCTCTCTTTCTGTCTCTCTCTCCCCCTCTTTCTTTCTTTCTTTCTTTCTTTCTTTCTTTCTTTCTTTCTTTCTTTCTTTCTTTCTTTCTTTCTATGTCTCTTTCTTTCTTTCTTTCCCCCTCTCTCCCTCTCTTTCTTTCTTTCTTTCTTTCACTCTTTTGTCTCTGTCTCTCTCTTCCCCTCACTCTTTCTTTCTTTCTTTCTTTCTTTCTTTCTTTCTTTCTTTCTTTCTTTCTTTCTTTCTTTCTTTCTTTCTTTCTATGTCTCTTTCTTTTGTCTGTGTCTCTCTCTTCCCCTCTCTTTCTTTCTTTCTTTCTTTCTCTCTTTCTTTCTTTCTCTACCCCTCTCTCCCTCTTTCTTTCTTTATCCATCCATCCATTTTCCAACCCGCTGAATCCGAGCACAGGGTCACGGGGGTCTGCTGGAGCCAATCCCAGCCAACACAGGGCACAAGGCAAGAAACAATCCCAGGCAGGGTGCCAACCCACCGCAGTTAGATACATAAAGGGTCTTTCTAGAACAGGGGGTTCCCAACCAGGGGATGGGGTTGGGGGGGGGGGTGACAAAGGCAGCAGAACTGAGTGAGGTGCGTTGTCCGACTTTATCGCGGTGCAGTCGTTGTCTTGCAGCGTGCCGCCATTTGTAGGTCATTTACTAGTTGGCGCTCCTGTTCTATGGTATGAAAAGAATCGCAATTGTCACCTGTGACTGAGCCACAGAAATGTGCGTTCTCACGGGTTCCTCGCTGCGGGCAGAGCGTTCGTCAAAGTGAGTAACTTTTTTTAGAGGAATGGAATTTGGACTTTGCAATGGTCCGTAGAGTAGGCCGAGGTCTAGTATCGATTTCTGTGCCGAGCCCGATTGGGGAAGCACAACCAATTTCGAGGTTTGATTGATATTTTGGCTGCTGACACTCAGCCCCATCTCTCCTGCTGCCGGTCCTGGTAGTAGCGCAGCATTTTGAACTGTGCAGCACATCTCTCTTTGAATGGCAGTGCAGGTGCTATCGGGGGGTAGACGAAACTTGGCAACTGTGTTTCATTTGTTAGCAGTTGTGAAAGGCGCTATATAGCGCCCAACCTGGCACAGACTGACGCAGAGGCACGTACTTAAATAAAACAGTCTTTTATTTTTCTTCAGCCGTGGGGCACGCCTTCCCCATGTCCCACAGGCCCAACACAGTTCCAAAACACTCACACTAACCACAACACAATTCTCTCTTCTTTCCCACCACTCCTCCTCAGGCTTAGTCCTCCTCCTCCCGACTCTGGCTCTCTGAGTGGTGGTGACTGGCCCTTTTTATATCCCACCCGGAAGCGTTCCAGGTGCTTGGCCACCTGGTCCTAATTGCACTTTTGGGTGGGGCTGAAGACCAGCCAGGCTGCTGACTCCATGCAGCTCCCGCTGGCGGCCATCCGAGCCCCCAACCAGGCTGTGGAGGACTCCATCTCCCATGGAGCCATGCGCCGGGTTGGGGAATCATTGGCTGCCATGGAGGCAGCCACCAAGCGTCCCGGGGGAGGTATTGAACAGTCCATGGCTGCTCCCCCGGAACAGATGCAGCAGGGGCGTCCCTGCCGGGCATGGGACCCGACTGTCCATTACACAGTGCATACCGGCACCCATTACTTCACGGGGGTCTCCAATCCCCCGAAACCCCTCGATTGTTGATCGTGTGTCACTTCCTCACGGCGCTTGATGCTTTGCGGGATATGCCAACCCCCAGATCATCAATCGAGTGTTTAAACTTCAATGGGTACACATTTACAAGATTATTCAGATTTATAAAGGGAATTTGCTCAATTTATATTTCAATTTTATGCACCGAGTTTCAAGCTTATTTTTTTTTAGTTTAATTTGTTCACCCGCAGTTGTGCTTCAATTTGTGGTCCAAAAGTAAGAGATTTCACTTCTTCGTCTTCAGATGTGATATGACTTTGGTAGGGGCAGCAAACATAAATCGGACATTTTCTAGGGATGCGGAGTATAGAAAAGTATCCTAGAACCTTCATGTGAATGTTTTCTTTCAAATAACTATGGGTCTCTGCCCCCTACTCGCCTCGCTCGCCCACTGCTGGGTTTGGTTAACTGGACATACAATTTAAAGAGATTGTTATTATCATGGGAATTGTTACCTACTCTTTCGATTCTATGTTGCATCGCTTCTCCGTGATCATAAATATAAACCTGACTGAATTGTGGTTTCTTCGAAATTAAACTTGTCGTAGTTTTAATTGTTGCGGGACCACAGATTCTCATAGCGTACGGTCCATTATCGTGTAAATCTACGTTTTGAGCATTGAATGATGCGAACGCGAACAGATTATTGCAGACTCAGATATTTTGCCCGTAGTGTTTGTGGATTTCACTTTCACCAAACAACAAATCTTTTAATTCTCGCGGATACGTCTCTTCATTGGGAGGCAATACTACTTTTCCCTGATGGCAACACAAATTAGACGATCTACAAGTCTCCGACTTAAACTGTAAAGCCTTACAATATCTACATAATTCTGACTTATCACCTATGTCCATATATTGATCTCTTTTTGCTGTTCCGTTATTTCACCGAGTAATAATTTCCATTTGTTTGTGCTAATGTGATCTTTACTTTCTTTTTTTTGAGCCTTTCGAATTCCACTACTTTCATATTCTTTAACTTGCTCTGCATGTGTATCTCGCTATCGCTTTTGAACGTCTTTATGAAGTCTTTTATTTCTGACCCCCAATTGGACCTACGAGGTTTTCAATTCCACTTGGTCCGGGCTGACTCTGACTTTCCTTATTTTCTGAATTTGCACAGAGATTATTTTTGTTCGTTTTTGCCTTCTTTTCTCTCCAACACTTTTGGGTTTCTTTTCGACGCGCTGCTCTTTCTTCTTCGCTTAGTCGTTGACGTGCCATCTCGAACGTATAACATTTTTAAGAGCTGAGAGCACATGAAGTGTGTCTGCCCAAAGCATTCCAACAACTGAGAGGTTAGATGTCCGTGATCTTGTTTTAAATCGGTTGTTCTCGTGGGACGTCAAAACTGTCTTTCCAAGAAGGTTATGTCTTGACCCAAGATTTTTTTATTATAATAGAGAGATAATAATAATAGTACATTTCATTTATCCGTAGCCGCCTTTCTAAACACTCAAGGACACTGAACAATAGATGTAACACACATGATAAACAAAACTAAAATACAAAATGAATAAGCTACCAAGCAGTGTGGTGGACAGTAGGACGTTAGGGACTTTCAAAACTCAGCTTGATGTTATTTTAGAAGAATTAAGTGGATAGCGCTGACGGGCTTTGTTGGGCTGAATGGTCTGTTCTCGTCCAGATTTTTGTAATGTTTTGGGAGCCAGAAATGGTCCCCCTCTGACATTGCTCTGAGGAACCGCTCTTGCACCTTTATATTTAAGAGTTGTGGCCTGCAGGGGGCGCACCAGCTCCCCACTCTGACAGACAGACGCAAGGCACAAGTCCAGCAATACACACAGGCTTAATTTCAGTGGAAAGCGCTTTTCAATCGTTTCCCACAGCACAGTACAGTACAGTCAAGCACAATAAAGCCCAATAATAAAAGCAGCTCACGGCAATGGCTTTTTCTTCTTTACTCCGTCTCCGTCTTTGTCTCTTCTTCCTCCTCCACTCCTCCAGCAAGCTTCGTACCTCTTCCTCTTGACTCTGGCTCTTGGAACGGTGGCAGTCGGCTTCTTTGAACCTGCACCCACGAGTACTTCCAGTGACCTGTTAACGTAGACTGGGCGATACAGAAGTCCACAAAAGTAGGGGTCTGCAGCTTCTGCAACAACCCCGGGCGGCACCCAAGACACTCAATAAGGCTGAGTTAAAGAACTCTAATTCCCATGATGCACTGTGGGATTCAGTAGCACTGCTGCAACCCAGGGAGGCTGCCACTTCCCCCATCCTTCCACCTCATGGGCATCCCTTACAGAGCGTAATGACCCCCACATTGGGCCAGTGTAGTATTTAATTGGGTTTCCCCTAGTCCACACTGCCCAATGTCTGCCCGCAGGGGGGCATTTTGTGCAAGTCTGCTGGGACAAAAAATGGGTACTTTTCTATTATCGCGAGCACCACTGCAAGTACTAACCAAGAAGGAGACATCCGTGTTCTTACTTCAGGACACAGGTATTCATCACGATAATAGAAAAGTACCCAAAAATGTAGTTTTTTTGAAGTATGTCGGTTCAGAATACTGTGGTTAGTGTGCAGTGCCTTTTAAAATGAGCAATCTAACCCAAACAAACCCACGATGAACGCGATTTCATTTATTTGCACTGTAACATTTTTAAAGTCCATCCATTGTTTTTCACAACCTGTCCTGTTGTTTCGACAGCTTGGGCACCGTCCGGTAAGAATGAACGAGATACGGTCTGGACGCCAGTTGTCAGTATTTGGACGGTTAATGTGATCCGATATGTGTAGAAGCAGAATTTATAAACTTCACAAGACCCCCGATCGCTTTTGCTGTCTGCTGACATCGTTACTGTAGGGCGGCCCAAAGACCAACATTAGCATTACATATTAATTTGAAGCAACTAATCCAATATTCTATAATCAAAGTAAGTCTGTTGGAATGTGTTGCTCAGCTATCAAAAGTAATCTGTAAATTACATCCTCTTCGTCTTTTCTCACTTCTGTATGTGGTCGATGTGCTTGATCAGCCTTCTCCATAGAGCTCGGACCTGCACCTCCTCCTCAGTCGACCCCTTTTCCTTCAGATCTTTTGTTTTGTAAATTACAGCTGAAGAATGTTAAGTAACACCGAGATCAGATCGCGACTTTTCAAGAAATGATTGGCTTACCACGCGGGAGCGCGCGTGTGTGCAGGGTGGAGCTCCCCGGTATTTAAAGCGGGAGACGCGGACAGCCCGGCTTCACAGCCTCAGGAGCAACAGAGCGAGCGAGTGGACTGTCCGACTGACTAACTGACCGACTGACCCGGAGAACGCAGTATGGTGAGTGGGTGACAGACGCGGGGTGCGAAAGACGGAGCATCACGGAAAAACCGGCGAAACTTGCGGAGGAATTCAGTAATACGTGTTTGAAAATAAATTACGGTGACTTGACGAAAAGTCCCACAGGTTAAACATCAGTCTGCACTGGCTGTAAATCCGACCGGTACGTTTGGCAAATCTTTTCATTGGTGAAAACAAATATTAAGGAAAAATTATAAGGAATCATCTGACACCAAATATTAACCAACGGCACGGCGTCTTTCCTAAAGTGACAGCCAAAGCGCTTTAGGTGAACTGCACGGAGCATCGGACGACCGCAGACTACAATCTGATAGCCTGCAGGGCACAGGTTGGAGTACACGAACTCACCTTTAGTGTACACCTCTGCGCAAATTTAGAGACACCTGAATGTGTTAAAGGGGGTGCGCGGCCGAGATGGGTGGGCTTTCTAGTTTTGCCAACTCAAAGTACCATCATGCAGATACTTGTGAGACGAGACGCCGCCTGAGAGCCGGCGGTTAAGTCGACATCCTCCTCTGTGCTACTGACACTGAAAAGACCACAGGAGTGCCCAGAACAGAGGTGGCCTTCTTGAATGACTTACTGGTCTCAGTGAAACAACTGCTCAGGGTCTGCAAATCAGTCAGATGGCAGCTCTGATTCTATCTATCTATCTATCTATCTATCTATCTATCTATCTATCTATCTATCTATCTATCTATCTATCTATCTATCTATCTAATGGATTCAGAAAATGTTCATACCCCTTCATTTTCTACCCATTTTTTATGGTGGTGTGCATTTCATTTTAAATAGATATATTTCCCATTTTTGCCTCATCAATCCACACTCAATAACCCAAAGTGAAAACATGTTTTCAGAATTTATTAAAAATCAAAAACTGAAATCTCTCATTTGTATAAAACTTCAGGCCAGTGGTGGTGGTGTTGGACAGCCACTGATTTCTGGTCGAGCCCGTGATCCTCAGGCAGACCCCCACCTCCTGTGCCCCACTCACCCTTTGAATTTATCTTTATGATTTGAACGAAACCCCATGGGGGACCAAACGCTTTTCAATCAAATCTATGATTTTGAGTAAAGCTTACGATGTGCCTGATTGAGGCCCTTTATTCAGTGCTTTTGCAGTGTTGCGCTGGCCCAGACGTGACATGACTAAATCTGCAAGGTGGCGAGACAATTCCAACATAATCGGTGAAGGACAGCGGGTCATCGATCCATCGCCACCCCAGAGTTCCAGCCATTCATTTTCTAACCCGCTGAATCCGAACACAGGGTCAAGGGGGTCTGCTGGAGCCAATCCCAACCAGCACAGGGCGCAAGGCAGGAACCAATCCCGGGCAGGGTGCCAACCCACCGCAGGACACACACAAACACACCCACACACCAAGCACACACTAGGGCCAATTTAGAATCGCCAGTCCACCTAACCTGCATGTCTTTGGACTGTGGGAGGAAACCGGAGCACCCGGAGGAAACCCACGCAGACACGGGGAGAACATGCAAACTCCACGCAGGGAGGACCCGGGAAGTGAACCCAGGTCCCCAGGTCTCCCAACTGCAAGGCAGCAGCGCTACCCACTGCGCCACCGTGCCGCCCCACCCCAGAGTTGAATAATAATAATAATAATAATTCATTACATTTATATAGCGCTTTTCTCAGTATTCAAGGCTGAGTACTGGCTTGGCAGGTGTTAGTGATAATGAGATTGGGTGCTGAGTGGGTGGACGAGTTGGGATAACAAGGGGCTCCTTCATTGCCAGGGTGAGCTTGAGGTGATGTTCCTTAATCCAAGTGGAGAGATCACTGAGACGAGACGAGATTCTAGCTGAGACGAGTCAAGTATCATCGGCACAGCACTGATGTGAGAATCCACAAGCCTGGATGTTAGGGTCTGGCGAGGTGAGCTGATCCTTGAGACATCCCTGTGCTTGCCTGATGCCACTTAGACGTCTCTCCTCTGCCGGTAGGATCTGCTCAAGCTGCTTCACGGCTGCAGAGTCCCTGTACTTGCTCAGTCTGTGTGAGCTTTGCACGCTCCCATTGTTCTGATGTGAACCCTCCTCTGGATATTCGAGTTTTCCTCCTACTTGCCCAAAAATGGTGCAGTTTGGGTTCATTTGCGATTCCAGATTGGGTTGTTTGACTGCAAGTGTGGGCCTTGTGATGGACTGGTGTCGTTTCCTGCTTGGTGCCCAGTGCTGCCAGTTTAAGCTCTGGTGCGGTGTAACTTTGAATTGGATTAAGTGGGTCTGACGATGTTATGTAGCGCCATGTTCTGCCATATTTCTGATCATATAATGAAACTGACTGCTGATAGCTTTTCTTTTTATTTTTTCCTGCAGGGGAAGGTTGCTTTCTTCTTAGTGTTTGTCTTCCTGTGCCTGGAAATTCACTCATTCAGCATAGAAGAAGTATCAAAACATATCGACAGCCACGCGGGGGAGTATGTGGAGGTACGTGTCGCCGTCTAGACATTTATGTTTACTGCGATGTTTAGTTTCTGCAGCATGGAAATGTGAAAAGGCTGACATGGTGCGCCCCCCTAACAGATCGCACATTCTCTCCATATCTGTGTTGGTTACGTCTTCAGTTTTCCCTTATTCCACGTCTCTGCATTTCTGTGTGAAGAAAACCTTTCCAACATTTGTGTGAAATTTACCCTTAACAAGTTTCTAATTGTGTTCCCATGTTCTTATTTTAATGTAACAACTGGGGGTCTACTGTATGCTTCAATCATGTCCCCTGTCACAAAAAACGACCAAGAGACACCAAAAAAGGTTTGGGGCAGCCACCCGTATAATACGCCCCGGGTGCAAAATGGGTAAATTGTTGTGAGATGTTCACAGGTTAGAGTCTGTAATAAGTGTATATGTTTAATATGTCACTGTGCTCTGTACAAAAAATATTTTATAAATCTGCTTCTTCTCACATGTACAGCTAATTAGCACATTTTTAGCACACAGGGGCTCATCATTTAGAACTGCTAGGCAAGCATTAGAAGACAAGAAAGGGACAACTATGAAAATGGGTGTTGTACTATTTCTGTGTGACAGAGTCAGGATCTTCTTTTCCTTGCTTGGAATAGCATGATTCACCTAAGTAAGGGCCTGCACATGGAGAAAGGGTATAAAACCTTGGAACATTGCCTGGCACACCTTTGAAGGTGACGGACAGATGGGGGATAACGTCGTCCGATCCTGAAAATCCTTCCAGCGCAGCGACGAAAATGACAGACTTTATACATCGAGCTCCCACTTTGGTGAAAAGTCTTGTCATGTGGCTTCCTTCGTCTGTTATGCTGCGTAAATCGTCATTACAGAAAGCTAAGTTATTTCTCCTATGTGATTTCTTACCGCTGTATTACTAAGGGAGGAGTATCACCTTTTAATAATATGTGTAAATAGATTCAGGTTACTTAAGACGCCACAATTAAAAAACAGCTTATTCCAACAAGGGTGCTAGCGCCCCCTGCTGGAAAACAGAATCCAGAACTCCAGAACTGATGGTATGGAGGCAAGATTGCCACTTTAAAGGCCAGTACAGGAAGTGACGTCATCGAGGACTGGAACTGGAAGTGATGTCATCGGGACTGGAAGTGACATTGTCAATAGTGACTGACTCGGAAGTGACATCTTCAGGACCAGAAGTGACGTCATCAGTGGCGCTGGAACCTGGCAGGATTTCCTGTGGATGGTCTGCAGAGGATTGAGAGAGAGAGAGAGAGAGTTAGTCCAGCTCGCCACCACCTGGTCTGGTGCGGTACTACCATTGTTTAGGCCCTCTGGCTGCCTCCCAATCGCACGTGTGTGACACCCCTCATAATCTCCGTTGGCCTAAACTTTAAAAGGTTTGACTCCTTCAGTCTCTCCTCATAGTTCAGACCTGTGAATCAACCTGGTCGCTCTCCTCAGGACTTTCTCTAGTGCTGCCATGTCTTCTCTGTAATGTGGAGACTAAAACTGAACACACAGAACTCCAGGTGTGTTATTGTAACTCGCTAGCTCTGTTACCTTAGACGTGATGTTATTTTGGAAGAATTAAGTGGGTAGGACTGGCGAGCTTGGTTGGGCTGAGTGGCCTGTTCATTTATTCGTAGCCGCATTTCTAAACACTTAAGGACACTGAACAATAGATGTAACACACATGATAAACAAAACTAAAATACAAAATGAATAAGCTACCAAGTAGTGTGGTGGACAGTAGGACGTTAGGGACTTTCAAAACTCGGCTTGATGTTATTTTAGAAGAATTAAGTGGATAGCGCTGGCTGGCTTTGTTGGGCTGCTTGGTCTGTTTTCTTCCAGATTGTTCTAATGTTTTGGGAACCAAAAATGGTCCCCACTATGACATTACTCTGAAGAGCCACTCCTGCACCATTATTTTTAAGAGTTGTGGCCTGCGGGGGGCACACCAGCTCCCCACTCTGACACAGACAGACGCAAGGCACCAATCCAGCAATACACACGGGTTTTATTTTGGTGGAAAACGCTTTTCAGTCGTTTCCCACAGCACAGTACAGGCAAGCCTAATAATGAAAGCAGCACACAGCTATTCTGGTCTGATGTGCCAGATGTGCACATTTTTGAAAAATAGATGGTTATATTTTCATAATATTTTGCTCAGAAAAACAAGATAATCTAATCTTAGTGGGGCGATTAACATCAAAGCATCTTCACGTCTCACATACCACCATCTTCTGTGACGCTGTCAGTATCTTTTTTTTTTTTTTTGCACCTTCACAGCTGCATCAATGCAAAGAATTTTTATCCTCAAGATCTTTCTTCCCTCAACTCACAAAACAGCAAAACCAGATGTTGTGTTCTCATCGTGAAGTTTTCTTACACTGCCATCTGGTGGAATCCTCCAGATTTACTTAAAGTATGCATCCCAGTATACTCCGTGTACTGCGTGTGTAGCGGCAGCGTCCTCAAGCACACGCGTCGCGTAAGGTTAAGTATATCCTGGCCTTGATCTTAAAGTGCGAGACTGTTGAAACAGATTAGCAACGCTGGCGTCCTCAGCCCCAATGAAGACAACTCGGAGACTTCAGAATAGACAGCAGGATTAAGCTTTATTGTGTGGCGCACATACAGACTCGCTTAAGATGGAACAATGAGCAAACAACTAAAAGAAACTCTTACATTTATTACAATTCTTATCACACAAGTCCTTATTCATCCTCATCTGACTCCAGGCATTCCATTTCTCTTGTCCTGCCTCTAATTGATTCCACCAATAATTCTTACTTAAGGGGGTGTCAAACCCCCCACTCTATCTGTCTAATCTGTTTGATAAGGATGATACTTGCATGCTACTATAATTTACAGCCAAAGAGTTCACATTCTCTCTCTAAGCCAGGGGCCCATCTTTCTCCAGCTCTCCTGCACGTCTAACGTTTGGCTTAATGAACTATTGTTGGTTTGTAGCTCATACCGAATAATGAAAAATATGTAGACATAAGTCTTTTTAATCCTAACTCTCACATCTTAGTTAAATCTAGAGTCTGCTTTTCTCATGCTTATAATACTTTTCTAATACATAGAGATTACCAATTTTAAGAATTCAATTTTCTATAATAGTAGAGAAGGCCAGAAGGAGTTGCATTGCGTCTTTGTGGACCTCGAGGGTGACAGGGTGCCTTAAGAGGAGTTGTGGTATTGTATGAGGAAGTCGGGAGTGGTAGAGAAGTGCGTAAGAGTTGTACAGGATATGTACGAGGGAAGTGTGACCGTGGTGAGGTCTGTGGTGGGAGTGACGGAGGTGGGATTACATCAGGGACCGGCGCTGAGCCCTTTCTTATTTGCAATGGTGATGGACAGGTTGACAGACGAGATTAGACAGGAGTCCCCGTGGACTATGATGTTTGCTGATGACATTGTGATCTCTAGAGATAGTAGGGAGCAGGTTGAGGAGATCCTGGAGAGGTGGAGATCTGCTCTAGAGAGGAGAGGAATGAAGGTCAGTAGGAACAAGACAGAATACATGTGTGTGAATGAGTGGGAGGTCAGTGGAATGGTGAGGATGCAAGGAGTAGAGTTGGCGAAGGTGGATGAGTTTACATACTTGAGATCAACAGTACAGAGTAACGGGGATTGTGGAAGAGAGGTGAAGAAGAGAGTGCAGGCAGGGTGGAATGGGTGGAGAAGAGTGTCAGGAGTAATTTGTGACAGACAGGTATAAGCAAGAGTGAAAGGGAAGGTCTACAGGACGGTAGTGAGACCAGCTATGTTATATGGGTTGGAGACGGTGGCACTGACCAGAAAGCAGGAGACAGAGCTGGAGGTGGCAGAGTTAAAGATGTTAAGATTTGCACTGGGTGTGACGAGGATGGACAGGATTAGAAATGAGGACATTAGAGGGTCATCTCAAGTTGGACGGTTGGGAGACAAAATCAGAGAGGCGAGATTGCGTTGGTTTGGACATGTGCAGAGGAGAGATGCTGGGTATATTGGGAGAAGGATGATAAGGATAGAGCTGCCAGGGAAGAGGAAAAGAGGAAGGCCTAAGAGAAGGTTTATGGATGTGGTGAGAGAGGGCATGCAGGTGATGAGTGTGACAGAGCAAGATGATGAGGAGAGAAAGGTATGGAAGAAGATGATCCACTGTGGCAACCACTAACAGGAGCAGCCGAAAGAAGAAGAAAAAGTAAACCAACCTATTAACGAACTTGGCAGGTCCCACAAAGCCCACCACCTAAGAGAGAGGAGAGGTTGGGAGCAGGTATTGCCACACCCGCCACATGACAAACCACTTCAGGACCCCAAATTAGGACCCAAGTACAGCCAAGCCATGGCTGACACGTCAGCACCTCACTAGTTCAGATGGAGTGGAACAGTGGGAGGTTTTTTTTTTCCAGCGGCTGGAGTGCCAGTCCTGCCACCAACCCCCAGGTTTTCCCTGCCAGTTGCCAGTTAATGTCACACCCAGGATGGAGCAATTGCAGGTTAAGGGCTTTGCTCAGGGGTCCAATGGAATGGAATCGCTTCTGGCATTTCTGGGAATCAAACCGGCAACCATTCCGATTGCCATCGCAGATGCCTCGTCTCAGAGCCACCACTCTGCCCCATCTAAGAAGGGTTGCAATCTAAGTAATCAGCGTAAACCTCAGCATTTTCATTTTGTAATGCACCGGTGTCTCATTCAAAGAGTCGGCAACTTGAGGAGTTTTTTAAATAGGAAATAGCGGGTGGGCTGTAGAGGATGCGCTTGAAAAGTACTTGAGGCCAAGTGATGATCAAGGGTGTAAGAAAAGTAGCAGACAAGAAGGATTTTGTGGAAAACACAACAGGGAGAACACAAAGTACAGCAATAAGGGAAAATACCAAATGAGACCTGAAGTTCATGAGCAGCTGCAGTACCAGCCTCACCATTTCTCATGCCAATATGAAGCCTGGTTTTGTTGTGTGCCCAGCTAATCCACCATGAGAGGTGGGACTCTTGATCCAGCAGCAGGAGGTCATTTGTGTATACGTTCTTTTTTAGATGCTTCGAGAGTGGGTAGCAGTGGAGAGCGATTCCAGTGATTTATCGAAGCGCGACAAGGTGGAAGAAATGATGAAGATAACGGCGAAGAAGTTACGCGATATGGGAGGTGATGTGGAACTGCTGGACACTGGCGTGCAAACGGTATTTTAAGTTGATGTTATGAGTGTAATCTTTAAAATTGAATTTCTATAAATGACTACTTGCAATTATTGTATGGCTATGAGCCACAGAGAAGGAGGTAACGCTAAAGTTTACGCTGATGCTGACCACCATTTTCAGTCTGTTGTGCACATGTGAGGCTGCTTTTCACTCATCCTTTTCCCACACACTTAACTACACCTTGCTGGTCTTTCCCCTCAGTAAGATTGCAATCAGTGGGTCTGCTTTGGACTGGTTCATGTCCTACCGTTCTGACCGATCCCTTTGTGTGTCCTGGTCTTCTCCACTGTTGTGGCCTCAAGGATCCGTGTTGGGTCCTCTTCTCTTTTCTCTCCATATTTGCTTATCTACATCTTCTCATGGCTTGTCTCACCCCACTGTGTGATGATGATGCACAGATCTTGCTCTCATTTCCCTCTTCTAACCCACCGGTTTCAGCTCAGATCTCCAGCTGTCTCTCTCATTGCCATTTTATCCTGGATGAACGACTTTTTCACCTTAACCTTTCAAAGTCTGACATTTTGTAAATGGCCTTCTGATTCTCCTTCCTCATTGTCATTGCCTTTGAAGACGTAACCCTTTCACGTTCAAGAAGCAAAAAAACTCAAATGAGGAAAAAACTAAAAATATTGTGCTGGAATGTTTTTTTTTTTTTTTCCTTATCTAGTATGCTGGCAAGGATGCAAATATCCACTTACCACATCTCATTACCGTCTTACAACCCTCACATCTCAGCCTGGATCTCCAGCTGTCTCTCTAGCACCTCATCATGCATGACACTTCACCTTTCAAAGTCTGATATCTTCTATGTGTCTTCTGATTCTCCTTCCTCAGATTTGTCTCTTAAGCTTTGCTCTCAAAGACGTCACCCTTTCACCTACAGTCACAGTCAGGAATCTCAGCGTGACTCTGGACTTCTCAGCTTCATTCACTGAATTTACTTCTTCAACGAACCAATCTTGTCATTCCTTTCTTTGTAATATTTAGAGGATTCGACTCTTCCTGACTAATTATGTTCAGGCAGTGCTTCTCTCACAGCTGGACTATTGCTGGTGTCTCCTGGTGTGGCTTCCTTCAACTGCTATCCCACCTCTCCAGCTCCTCCAGAATGTCGCTTTTGAACTGGTGTTCTCTGTTGCTCGTTTCACTCCTACTACTCCTCTACTATCTATCTATGAAAGCTAAATTCTTGTCTTGACCTGCAGTTCTCCAAATGGCTCTGCTCCTCAACATCTCCACTCTTTGATCTCACCATATGTTCCTTCAAGAAGTCTCCGTTCTCAATCTGCCTGTCTGCTGACTGTCCCTTCTCTTGCCAGATGTGCCAAGACTGGACAATACTTCTTAATTTTTGCTCCAAAAGCTTTGGAATATTTGAAGTTCACCCAATTTATTCATATTTTGGTGTCTTTTGTAAACGCAGCTATTCATGAAATATTTTGGAACTGCAAAGTGTCTCTTCTACTGGATAGCTGCAGTTGTACTGACAAAACAGTTTATGATTCTAATGTTTGTCTTAGTCTAGTTGCAGACATATTTAACTTGCAATAATACTACTAATCTCTGCTTGTTTTTCTCATGTTCTCATTTGCTTTTCATACTTGCACCCTGTAATCTTTCTTGTATTTATTATAATTTATTTTGTAAGTCACCTAGCATAAAGGAGTCTGCTGAATAAATTAATATTAATAATGATTAGCCTGCTTTGATAAGATAACTCTTTGGGTCTTAACCTGTTTTTCTTTCCTTGATTTTTCTAGCTGCCAAGTGGTCAGATTATTCCTCTGCCTAGTTTAGTGACTGCAAAATTTGGCAGTGATGCAAGCAAGCCTACCGTGTGCGTTTATGGACATGTTGATGTGCAGCCAGCCCTGAAAGAGGACGGGTGGAGCACAGACCCTTATAACCTGACGGAGATTGACGGTTTGTTTCAGTTTTACTTTACTTCACTAAGAATGAAAGACTGGGGTATATGAAAGTGGGCATACCACAATCAGCATATTGTTTTCATTGTGAGCCCCACTTTGAGGCATTTGACAGTTCCAGCAGAGAAAAATTCA